>NC_143509.1:17254720-17909095 GCF_031878675.1 Megascapheus bottae
CATGCCAGTTTATAAGTACAATGCAATCATCAACTTCATTATTTTCTGGTTAAGAAGATAGTATATTCACTCCAGACAAAAACAAAAACATCAGGGCCCGGGAGTTTGGCCTAGCGGTTAAAGTGCTTGCCTAGCATGCACAAAGACCCGGGTTCGATTCCTCGGTATCCCACATACACAACCAAACCGGAAAAGTGGCAGAGACAAGACTGCGACGGCGACAGAGAGCGAAAGAAGCGAGCTGAGCTGAAGTGAACAGAGCCCAACCGAGTGGTGGCCGGAGCGAGCGGGGCCGGAGCGAGCAGGACCGGAGCGTGCGGGAGCGAGCCGGGCCAGAGCCAGCGAGGCCGGAGCGAGCGGGGCCAGAGCAAGCCAGGAGCAGGGCCGGGCCGGAGCGAGCGGGGCCAAGAGCAAGCTGGAGCGACCCGGGCCGGAGCGAGCAGAGCCAGGAGCAAGCGAGAGCTGGCCGGGCCGGAGCGAGTGAGGCCAGGAGCGTGCGGGAGCGACCCGGGCCAGAGCGAGCGGGGCCAAGAGCAAGCTGGAGCGAGCCGGGCGGAAGCAAGCGGGGCCGGAGCGAGCTGGGCCTGAGCTAGAAAGAGGGCCTAGCCAGGCCGGAGCAAGCAGGGTCGGAGCGAGCGGGGCCAGAAAGAGAAAGGGGCCAAAAAAAAAAAAACAAAAAAAAACATCTTTAGGGATTGTTTTCTTCTTCTTCTTCTTCTTCTTCTTCTTCTTCTTCTTCTTCTTCTTCTTCTTCTTCTTCTTCTTCTTCTTCTTCTTCTTCTTTCTCTTCCTCTTCCTCTTCCTCTTCTTCTGATACTAGGACTTAGAATTTTGTTATTCGAGGAAAATTTCAGAGGAAAAATATCATTGACAGTTACTATTATTTGTGTTCATGAACTTTCAGGAGTGATGGAGGGATGAAAATGTTTATAATTTTGGTGTGGGCCAGTCAACGTGCCTGGAGTGCGTTGCTAGGAAACCAGGTCACGCCCCCTCAGGATCTCCCCAGCCTAGACAGGGACCTCGGGATGGAGAGCTCATGGCCTGTTTTTCTGCCCTTGCCATTCTTTCCACTGGGTGCCTGACAGGGTGTGCAGACAAGAGGAGAATAAATAGAAATAGTGATGAGTGAGTCATGTGCCTGCTGGGGAGGACACTATCTCCACGATGGGCACAGCTCTCCAACGCAGCCAGAGCACAGGCGCTGTGCTCTGCAAGGCGATGACTGCTCTGCAATGGAGGCCAGAAGAGAGTCAGAAGCTGGATTTGAGAGCAGGCTTAGGATAAGGAAATACTGTTGTGCACAGTGCACTGGGCTTTGGCTTAACAAGGGGAAGGGGTGGGGTCCCTGCTGTCCCCCAAATTAGTTTTTGCTTAAAATGGTAGGTGTGGAGTGGATTTCATGAAATACCTGTCATTGGCTACCCAGAAGGCCTTACCAAGGCCTTACCAAGCTGTGTTTCTTCTTTTGAGAAATAAGTTCAGTTAGTTAGATGGAAGGTAGGATCACATGTTTACATCCTTTCCCTCCATCCCACCACCCATCCCTCTTCCTTCTCCCTTCTCCACACCCCTCCCACAGGCTCCTGGTTCTATTTCCATGGTTGCCTGCAATCTTATTCACCCATAGATTCTCTTCCATCCTCCTTACCAAGTAGTTGACTTCTTTGGACGAATGATCTTTGTAATGTCGTTCTGTCTTTTGAGTTTAGTTTTTGGTGGTACTGGAGTTGGAACTTAACACCTTGCACATGTTCCGCAGGTGCTATACCACTTGAGCTCTGACCCCCAGCCCTGTTTTGCTTTGGCTATTTTTCAGCTAGAGTTTCATGTTTGGTTTGGGTCCAGCTTTGGCCTACAATGCTACCGTTGTCTCCTGTGTGTCTGGGACTGCACCACCACGCTTGGGCCCAGCTTATTCTCTCCTGGAAGAAGCTGGATGCCCTCTCACCACCTGAACGGCCTTAGTAAGGCTGTTAAATGCCCAAGCTCACCCCTCATCATTAACAGTTCCATTGAAAAACGTCTGTTGTTGAACTGAATAAATGATGGATGTCTGCATTTGATACATGACATGACCTGTGTTGTCAGTGGTGGGAGAATGGCTTGAGCAGTGACAACAGGTCAGGGTTTGCTGCAGGAACGTGCCAGGGCTTAATGGCACACTCTGAGCACTCTGGCCACTGACGTGGAACTTCCTGGAGCATGACTACCACCGAGAGCGCAGGGAGACGTATGCGTGGGCTCCTCAGGTGTCTGCCCACCAGTGACACATGTGGCTCCTCCTTGCCTTCAGGCTGAAGTGTGCCATGTGGCTGCACCCAAGTTCCTCTGTGGGAGGACAGGTGGAGAGCTGGGATACTTGAAATACCACCGATGCCTGTCATTGTGGCAACCACACTTAGGCTACCATGACAGTACACCACAGAGGAGGCGAACGTGGACCTCACCCTGGAGGCTACAGCACACCTGACACCAGTGGCTTGTCTGGTGGCCTCTTTAGTAGGTGTGAGGGGGGCTGCCTTCTCCCTTTGTCCTCTCAGGGTGCACGTCCAGTGTCCTAACGGCCTGTCATGAAGAGAGCAGACGCAGTGCGTTAGGACTGCATGCCTGGTGGCCTTCTTCCAGCCGAGTCACCATCTCTGTGAAGACCGACCCTCCATCAGTTCTGCCCACCATTGGAATTAAATAAAATAATGGAATGTTTAAATTTGCTACATTATACGACTCTTGCTGTAAATAGTGACAGGCTAGGAAGATGGAGCCTGCCTTTAGAGTAGCGTTACTTGTGGGTGCTTAATTCAGAGTTAGTGTTATGTGTATATGCGGGGGAGAAGAAACCTTTTTGTAAGACTCGGCCTGCGTGTCCAATTTTCTGTTTGTCACAAAGACTCCCTCCGTCGGCTGGATGGAGCACCCTCATCCAGAGGGTAGAGCTGGATTCACACTAAAATCCCCCTTCCACAACGAGCTCCGAGAATGAATAGTCTGTTTGGTGTGTGGACCCAGAAATGCAAGTGAACTCGATACAAATCCAGCACAGCCCAGCTATCCCAGTGTGTGACCAACTAAAAGCACAGGACTTTATTCTTTCCCATAACCTTTCATCCAGTTTTTCTCTCCCACCAACCCTCTGGCTAGGCAACTGGCCTAATATTTACTTTACATTTTAGTTTAGCTTAACTACCCAGGACTCACTTACCATCCCTGTTTAAGCAAGGGGAACTGTGCAACATCAGTGTGAGGCTTCTCTTCCAGGGCTTTAATTAATTAATATTTTAGCCAGGCACTGGTGGCTTACATTGGAAGCCTAGCTACTCAGAAGGCTGAGGCCTGAGGATCTTAGTTTCAAGCCAGCCCAGGCAGAAAAGTCTGTGTGATTCCCATCTCAAACAAAGTGTCAAAAAAAAAGCCAGAAGTAGAGCTGTGGCTCAGGTGGAAAGAGCACTAGCCATGAGCAAAACAAGCCTGGTCTGGCCCTGTGTTCAAGCTCCCAGACCAGCACACACACACACACACACACACACACACACACACACACACACACACACACACACATCCCACTCTGTAATATGAGGGGAAAGTTCAGCCACCTTGGGAAAATAATGCCTAAAGGAAGTAAAGCAAAGCCCGGTGCTGGATCTGGAAAGGAGGATTGGAATGGGTTAATGTCCTATTTCTTTTGCTTTCTTTTTGTCAGGGCTTTCTTTTTTTTTCAGGGCCTTGGACTTGCCAGGTAGATGCTCTGTCATTTGAGCCAATCGTGCTGCTCTCTGGGCTTTCTGAGCTATCAGTGAGGTAGGGTTAGGTGTGGGTTTGGCAGGGCTCCAGTCCTGGATTTGGTCTCTTCCATAGTGGGGTCCCTGTGCTGCTCGCTGGCTGAGATAAGGCTTCACAGACTTCTTCCCTGAAAGGACCTTGGCATGGGGGTCTCCCTGTCTGATCTTGGTTTGTGATCCTCCCTATCCACGTCTGTAGTGGCTGGGATTGACTGCAGCAATTCGCCACCATGCCTGGTCTTGAGTCCCCGATGAAGGCAGGTCATCCTGAATACTTAATTTGACTCAATCCTTCCTAAAGATGTTTGCTCGATTTTCTTTAATCCAGCAGAGCTCTGAGTTCAGTTCCTGACTGACTCATGTATTTTTCTGGGTGGATGCTCTCTGCAAAGCAGGTCAAAGATGGACCCGCCCTAGTAGCTGCCTGGCCTCCCTCCTCTGCCAGCTCGTCCTTCCCCTCTAATTCGCCACAGAGCCTTGTGTGTGGCACTTAATAACATCAATTCTGTCAATAAAATTAATGTTTAAAGCTACTATTCTGAGCTGGGCATGGTGACTCAAACCTGTATTCAAGTTCGGGGGAGTTGGAGATGGGGACTGAAAGATTGAGGCCAACCTGGGAGAAAAAGTTCACATGGCTCTATTTCAACCTGTGTCTAGGCGTGGTGGGGTGTGTCTGTTACCCCAGCAAGAGGAAAACACAATGGTTGAGTACAGGGGTGTGCACCTGCAATCACAGAAACACAGGAGAGTGCAAGTCCAGGTTGGCCTGGGCATAAATTGAGGCTCTGTCTGGAAAATACCCAAAAGAAAAGGGCTGCATCCTGGGCTCACACCGACAATCCTAGCTAGTCAGGAGGCTGAAATCGGGAGATTTCAGTGTTCAAAGCCATCCTAAGCAGACAAATCCATGAGACCAACCCAAAACCCAAGGTGGAGGTGCAGCTCAAGTGACAGAGCACCAGCCGGGCCTGAGACCCTGAGTTCAAGGCCCACGATCTCCAAGAAGCGTGTGATAGGCGAGGCGTTGTGCCCATGCTGAGGGCTCAAGAAGCTGGTATGAAAGGAAACAATGCTACAAGGAACACTAGGGCAGAGCAAGGGGCTGGGCTTAGGTCTTAGATAGCTCATACTTTGTCTAGCCTGTTCTGGGAGAAGGGAAGAACCATTTGTCTTAAGCACAGCTCCTTTCCTATGTGCTGTGGCTCTGCTGGCTTACCAGGTAGGCTGTCTGGGAGCTGCTCTGGCTCTCTACAGGCTGCTCCTTCTCCTGACCTTCACCTCAAATTGGAAGCCAGTTTCTTGTCCTCCAGACAATGGGCCCCTTCCTTACATTTTTATGGCCGTGCATAGATGCTGGCTCTCCCTGAGGCCTCCTCACTCACCCGGACTCATGCTTTGATCTCACTGCCCCTCTCCCTGATTCCCTCTCGTATTGGCCCTTAACCCCACAGAAAGAACAGTCCTGGAAGATGAACAAAAATAATCACAGAAGTGCTCTTTCTTGTCCTGATGCAAGAACTTGTTTTCCTCCTCCTGGGCAGCGAGTCCAGAAAGGGTGGACGTCCTCAGGACACCTCAAGCCCAGCGTGGTCCACGAGCGGGCCAGAAAGTTGATCCGCTGCTCTCAGGGACAGGGACATCGAGTGGTGGAATCAAAGACCACATAAGCACCTAGACTCTAGCCTGAGTTTCTGTGTTGCGTCTGTGAATGAGGGAGAGAGTTTGATTCCTCGCTACCACATGCATAGAAAAAAGCCAGAAATGGTGCTGAGGCTCAAGTGGTACAGTTCTAACCTTGAGAAAGTCCAAGGACAGTGCTCAGGCCCTGAGCTCAAGCCCACGACTGGCAAAAAAAAGACATTCTTCTGATGGAAACTTTAAGCAGAGCAATGCAATTCACGCAGAGAAGGGTCTGGGTGTGATCCCAGAGGCTTGGGAATCGGAGGTGGGATAGTCACAGTGTGCAACTGGCTACCGCCTCTAGAAAACAAAAATGAAGGCCTACAGGGCTGAGGCATGGCTTACTCGGTGAGTTCTAGCCTAGCAAGCTGAGACTCTGAGTTCAAAGCCCAGTACTACAAACAAACAAACATTTGTTATTTCAGAATGCACAGCATACATCAGCTGCAGAGCTCGTGAAGGATGCGGACTGAAGCTGAGTGCTGGTGACTCACACCTGTAATCCCAGTTACTTGGGAGGGGTGATGATGGTTTCGAGGCAGTCTGGCACACCATGAGACCCCTTATCAACAAACAGGTGTGGTGGTACCTGCCATCCCAGCTATGAGGGGGACTCATATTGGGAGGGTCTCAGTTGATGGGCAGAAAAGCTGGATAAACTCCATCTCAGTTCAAGACCCTGGGTGTGGTGGCAGGCGCCTGTCATCCTAGCTAGGGTAGGAAGCTATGGATAGATTGCCATCCATCTTATAACTTCATTTCAAGAATAACAGTGCCTAAAAGACATCCAGTGTGGCTCAGCAGTGTGGCACTGACTAGCAGGCGTGAAACCCTTGAATTTAAACCCTAGAAAACACATGGAAAAAGAGGAAGATATTGCAATGACTTGTCCCATCTTTATTTATCAAGCAGGTTGGGAGAATTTTATATAGAAAGCAAAATGAGAATTTCTTCTCTGTCAGAATGAATGAAGGTGTAAGTGAAATTTGGTTAAATGCTGAGGGTAGGGATAAAGTCTCTGACAGAAGAACATAAGAGGCCCAGTTGTAATGATCAAATTACTTAACATTCACCTAATGTTCAAACTTCCTGGTTACGATAACTGAGCCCCTTCCCGCTCAGTTCTACGTGTCTAGAATGAATGTCTTTCTTCTTGGAGGATGGAGCTGAATTGCTTAGAGGCATCCACATACATTGTCAAATTGTAGAGAATAAGAAGCGTGGCAGTAAACTGTATTTTGGGATGAAATTGGCATGACTATATCCTGCTCAAACATTGCATTTATAAAAGGGGCGGGCACTGAGCTGTCCATTCTTGCACCCAAACCTTCACCCAGAGGGACAGGTGCACCCACCAGGCACCAGAAACCAGGAAACCACCGGGGAAGCCACACAGATGCAGGCCTTTCCCCCTTGAAGGTCACAGTGCCATGGAAGAGGAAGACACTCAAATAACCACTCACATGGTGGCCTAATCGTCTGTTGTGTGGTTCATTCCTGAGCCCAAGGCACTTGGTTCTGAGGCGGACATGACTGAAGAACAGATCTTGAAGTGGAGGCCAGCATGAAATGACAGGGCAAGGCGATGTGTGAGGAGTTCCCAGGGGCCCAGTGGCAGGAGCAGGGCATGGCACACGGAGTGGCCGGTGCTCTCAACTGTGCTCTCAATGCCTGCCCCCACCCCAGGACAGAAGCTGGGCAGAGTTACTATGCCCTGCAGCAGAAGGGAGCTTCCTTGCTCATAGGAGGTGAACAGAAAGACTTGTGCCTACGAGGACACAAGCCCTCATTAGACACCAGCTCTGCTGGCGCCTTGGAGTTCCAGTAGCCTGTGGAACCATGAACAATCACCTTGTGTTGCATGCAGGCTTTCCTGCTCAAGATGTTCTTTTCAAGCAGCCTGGATGGATGGGCAGCACCAGGTCTGAAGGTCCTGTTAGGACTTGGGATTTGCTCTGAGTGCTGTGAGGTCATTCGAGGACACTGAATAGCATCAGGCCCTGTCTGGAGAGGCTCTGCCAGTGTCCTGCAGTGGAGGCGTGGGACAGGCTGGGGGATGTGGGAGGCTCAGAGACAGAGGGTGACTTGCGGGGGGGGGGCCAGCACTCGGGCTGCAGGGGCCTCCTCCCCTATTCTGTCTACCATGTGGGCGACGCTGCCATACAGGATAGTTGAGGAAACGCCCTGTCTCAGGAACTCAGCGTGCTCTGCCCATGGCCAGGCTTTGAGGGCCTTCTAAGGTTTCAGAGCTGCCCCTGCCCCAGGAGTGAGAAATAGGATCATGACAGTCTCTGGGGGGACAAAGTGTCACAGCCACCATGTTCTGATACGCCCCAAGTACTTTTGGCAAGGATTTGTTTGAATCCTCTGTAACCTAAGTCCATTTTGCTTAAGATCATAATTCCATGGAGCCTGGGTGGGAGGAGGGAGTGTTGGCTAGATCTGGAGCGGTCGTAATGTGTTGTGAAAATTATTATCCATTTTTCTCTGACTGAACTGCAGAACAGTGCCTTCCCCTTAGACGACTGTTCATGAGTTTAAGGGATGTTTCCAAGTAAATTGATAGGCTTTATTTCAAATCCTAACTGAAGGTTTTTTCCCCTGGTGGAATGACTACTGGAGCTATGTTTTAGTAGTATTCTTATTGTTAATCCCAATGCTATGGTACCAATGGTGTGGCAGTTCAAGCTAGTTTTAAGGAATCTGAATAGCATTAAGTACATACTACGTGTGTCATTACATCTTGGACTCCGCAAACAGTTTATTTTGAGAACAACTATTTACTATGCACCTTGTTCTTTTCTAAGTAGAGAAAGATTTGCATCGAATCAAAAGATGTTGGGGGCTGGGTGCAGTGGCTCATGCCTATAATCCTAGCTACTCGGGAGACTGAGAGCTGAGGACCTCGGTTCAGAGTCAGCTCTGGCACTAAAGACCGTGAGACTCTTATCTCCAATTAATCACCCCAAAACAGGAAGTGATGCTGTGGCTCCAGGCGTAGGGTGGTAGCCTTGAGCTGAAGAGCTCAGGGACAGTGCCCAGGTCCAGAGTTCAAGTCCCATGACCCACCAAAAAAAAAAAAAAGGTATTGGGGCGGGGCTTAAGTGGTCCATGCTTATAATCCCAGCTACTCCAGAGGTGAAAGTGGGGTTGTGGTCCTAAGCCAGTCCCAGAGAAGCAGTAGAAGACATCTGAAAAATAGCTGAGATAAGTCAGGATGCTGACTCAAGCTGTCAATTGTCTGCCTAGCTGTCCTGTGACAGCCTCTCCTATTTCAGGGGTTCACTGAGCCATATGGCTTCGGAACAGCTCATGAGTAGAGTGTTTTGTCACTAATATGACATCCTCATCCTACATTGAGTTTCAAGCTCAATGTAGAAAAGAATCTGAAAATGTGATTGATCCCTAGGGAGAGTGAGTATGTTACTCTCCGGATGCCCCAAATATTTTGGGGGTTCACTGGGCACAAAGGGGGCCTTTCTGCATCTGAAGGGCTTCCTGGCTTAGCTTTCCTCTAGGACGCAGCAGACCGCCCCTTCCAGACCGCTCAGCCTTCCAGAAGCCCATCTCTCCCTGGACCCCCCTCCAGTCCTTTCCCGAGATCTCTACATTTTGCCTCCTGAGAGACCTAACCTCTGCGGTTTCTTGTGGTGTCTGTTGTCACTCTGCTGGGCCAAGCTGTCACGGAGCGGAGGAGGGACAGATCCCAATGCAAGAGGCTCAGGGAAGGCATCCAGGCAGGATCACCGCCAGTTCCCAGCTGCCGTCTCCTTCCTGTTTGTTTTGACACTTTTGGCTTAGGAATAAAGGTGGCCTGACACAGTTCAAGGGAAGTTCACTGGGCCTGCTTGTGTGTTTCCTCTAAGCCTGCACTCAGCCGGGCTCACAGGATGACTCTGGCTGAACCCAATGAACTCAGAGGGAAGGATTTGAACCAGGAGAGGAGAGTGCCCTGTGGTCTGACAAGTGACTGTTCCCCGCAGGCTGCCTCGCCCAAGACATGGAACCCACTTCACTCTCACCCAGCTCCATGCACTCCATCGTGAGTGTTGGTGCCTAAGTTCAGATTAACGAACAGGACAGTGGCCTCTGATGGGAGGGGAATGGCACACTGGCGCCTCCCTCCGTCCCTCATGGGTATCTCATGATGCTTAGTCGAGTCACCCCTCAAAGTCAGCACCCGGATTACCCTCCTATTCCTCAGCTAGGATCTGGAGAACCCATTCGTGTACCTTGTCAGAAACCTTTCACCCTTCACCAGATCAAAATTATATTATGTTTGATTTTTAAATATTCTTAATTCTCCTCATTCTTTTGTTGTTGTTGTTGTTGGTGGTGGTGGTGGTGGTTGTGGAGCTTGGACTCTGGGCCTGGGCACTGTCCTGAACTCCTCAGCTCAAGGCTACTGCCCTACCCCTGAGCCACAGCCCCACTGGTTTTCTAGTGGTTAATTGGAGATAAGGGTCTCACAGGCTTTAGTGCCTGGGTTGGCTTTGAACCGCGATTCTCAGATCTCAGCCTCTGGAGTGGCTAGGATTACAGGTGGGAGTCACCGTACCCGGCTTCCTCAATCTTTTTTTTTTATTTAAAAAAACCATAAATATGAATCTCCTTTTGGTAGTGAAAATCTAACAGGTTGCCAATCAAGTTTTGGCTCATTAAAAATTATTTTTGAAAGATTTTTATTAACACTTATTTTTACCTCATATTTCAAATGTCATGTTTAACAAACAAGTATTCAAGAAGGGAATCTCTATATGCAATCACTGGCACATAGATTTTAGAACATAATTAAAATTAAGCTGAGGGTTTGCATTTCACAGATACATATCAATCTATATAACATAACACCATGTCTATAGAGTATATATCCCGTCATAGATTTTTATGTCTGTGTAGTTATGTTTTACATCTCCAAGGTCATGTCCATAATCTTGGGTAAGTTTTGGTTTATTTTTTTACAGCTTCCAACTGAGTCCCCTTGGTTTCCTGCTCCTGAATAGAATTCTCTTTCCAAATCGTGTGTCTTTCATTTTCCTCTATTACTCATTTTGTCAGAGTGTTTCTTCCAGTGCCATTGTAATAAAGCATGCTTGGGCTTTACTGAGATTTTTCCATATTAATGTTCATATATATGGTCAGTCATGAGGCTTGAACTCAGGACCTGGGTTCTGTCCCAGAACTCTTTTGCTCAAGGCTAGAGCTCTGTCAACTTTGAGCCACAGCTCCATTTCTGGTCTTCCAGTGGTTAAACTGCAAATAAGAGTCTTATAGGCGTTCCTGCTTCGGCTGACTTTGAACTGCAGTGCTCAGATCTCAGCCTCCTGACTCGCTATTATTACATATGTGAGCCTTCAGTGTTCACTCACACACACACACACACACACACACACACACACACACACCACACATTAATATATGCACAAATATATGTGTCTATATGGAGAGCTCGTTTTTGTTCTAGAAATTATTCTTTTGGTTGATGCCAGTAATGCTATGTCTCTGAAGATGTTAATTATGAGTTTATGAACATTTGTTCTCTTGGTACTGATTGGTGTTTTCCTCTGGTTTCTGGGTGTGACCGGCGTTCAGTGTGCAGTGGACTGATCTGGGGTTATGCTCTTCTCTCACAGTGTTTCGGTTGCATCCACGTGGTGTGTCACGTGGAAAGTTTCTGGAGGAAAGGCAACCATGTGTACCATGAGGAGAACAAAGTAAAGATGAGAGGCGTGGGTCCCAAGTGGTCCCACGTGCTCCAGGACTCAGTGCCAGCACTAAGAAGGGCTCAAGGGTCTTTCACAGGAATGGGGCCTGTGTCCAGGCCTGAGAGGCTGCGGGAGCCATAGGAACTGGAGAGAGGTCAGAGGATGGAGTAGTTGGAGGCAGGTCTGGGGCAGGAGACACGGTGGGCTCGTGAAGAGGCCCCAACTCCCCAACTCCCCTGGTCTCTGGGGAAGGAACTTGGTGACTAACTCAGTGGTCTGGATAATCAAGGTGAGGTGACACAGGACCATGCTGTGTGTTTCGGAGCACCTAGTTTGTGTCAGCTATTCTATCCATTTAGTGAGAAAAGAAGATAAATTAAATGGTAGCCAAATCTCTTTTATTTCCAGTATTTGAGATTTGAAGGACGTAACATTTCTGGATCTGCTGTTTCTCCTAATTTGGTTGACACATTGGAGACACTCTCCACTGACTCATTAATGTGCTTTTATTTTTAGATTTGTATCTGAAGGGTCTTGGCTGCTGCTGTTTACAGGGAAGGGTGCCAAGTCAATCACCAAGTGCTGATGTTGCCAACTCTTTCTTTTTAATTCAGGGAAGTTTTACAGAAGAAAAGTAGACGTACATCTATACATATATCTGTCTATGTGTGTGTGTTTATATGTAAGTCTATCACTTTTTTTCTGTCTGTCTCTGTCTGTCTCTCTGCCTATCTATCTATCCATCCATATGATGATTTACATTAAGCTCAAGTCCCATGCAAGGGATTCATTATTTTTTAAAAATAAATTTATGCATTCGTGTGTGTGTGTGTGTGTGTGTGTGTGTGTGTGTGTGTTAGTTTTGGGGCTTGAACTCAGGGCCTACGCACTGTCCCTGACCTTTTGTGTTCAAGGCTAGCACTCTACCACTTTGAGCTCCATTTCCAGCTTCTTGATGATTAATTGGAGATAAGTCTCATTGACTTTCTTAACTGGGCTGGCTTAGAACTATGATCTTCAGATCTTAGCCTCTTGAGTAGCTGAGAGGTGTGAGCCACCTGAGCCTGGCTGCTCTCACATTCTTAGAAACAATTGTGGAATTGACTGACCAATCTTGCTTTGGGATATTTTCCACCCTGAGGCATCAGTTAGGTTTCAGAATGGGTAACACAAGAGGAAGCTGTAACACTTGTGGGTTCGGACACAAACTTGCAATGGAAGGGCGTGGCTGGGCAGCTGGGGGCGGGTGCAGCTCAGTGGCACGCAATCGGTCATGCATGAGGGCCCAGTTGTGCATGGAGGGGTCTCATAAAGGTCTCACTGTGCAGGAGAGAAGCTGCTGCCCCTGGCTGAGTTCCCCGAACAACATCAAGCCAAGCAGGCTCTAGGAAGTCATCAGCTTTCTGATGAAGCCTCGGAATTAGCAGCAAGTCCCTCTAACATTGTCTGGAACTCTGCCATGACCCTTCTCCATGGACTTTCGCCTCTGTGGGTATTTACTTTCTGTGTTCAGAAGCCATGTCATTGGGTGTGTTGGAATTGGACATCCTGGCATCTTCTTTTGTTTGTTTGTTTGTTTGTTTTTGCCAGTCCTGGGCTTGAGCTCAGAGCCTGAGCACTGTCCTTGGACTTTCTCAAGGCTAGAACTCTACCACTTGAGCCTCAGCACTACTTCTGGCTTTTTCTCTATATGTGGTACCAAGGAATCGAACCCGGGTCTTTGTGCATGCTAGGCAAGCACTTTAACCACTAGGCCAAACTCCCAGCCCATTCCTGGCATCTTCTTGTTGGCTCCTCGGTCACCATGACGTGCCCTGATTTTGTTCGGAGCTTTTTGCCAGGGATCACTGACTCCTTACTTGGGCCATGAATTAACCAGGAGCCAGAGATAAAGCTGGGCGCTGTGTATCTGCGGCCTTCGTCTCAGCCATCCTTGGCTTCATGGCAAGGCAGCCATGTTGGAAGTGCAGATCCTTCCCATCCTGGGAGGGGGGCAGATGGGGGGCCTGGTGTGGCCGAATGCCAGCGACTCATCGCAGCAGGGCTCCACTTGATTTGTCCTCACACCATGCCACTGGCCACGGCCAGTGCCTGTGGCCACCAAGACACCATGACACGTGTGCAATCCCCCCCCCCCCCAAGGGAAAGCAGAGGGCAGGAAGCAGGCAGGACACTACTCAGGATGGGACTTTGCCCTTCACCGCCACTCACGTGTTATTTTATTTGGAGTGTGTTGGGGTGAATGCTGCATCTGACTTGTGGATCCAGGAGTTGGGCCTGGCACTCTAAATCTAAATCTGCTAGTAATGTCTACTGTGCTATCTTCTCTCCTGGCACGCCAGACCCCAGGTGGCACTGACCATTCCCACAGGGGCTGTGAGAGGCCACTGAAGACATCCTTTCTACATCCTGTGAATTAACTACCCTCCCCGTCACCCCAGCTCAGGCCATCGTGCCCCCCCCCACCTTGGTGGTTGCAGTGACTTCTCTTCACCCACTCTGGTCCTCCATCTCCCAAGCCCACCTCCCCCATCCGCCTCCCTCCATTCTCCCAACCTTGCTGCCTCTACCGGGTCCCGTCCATTTCTGAACAGAGTAGAACTCAAAGCCAAGCAAGAGCTTGGCTTACTCAAGGAAGGGCAGTTCAAAGGTCCTGGGAGAAAATGTCTCCCCTTGTTCATGTCCTGTAGCCCTTTTCAGGGTGGGGCAAGGGGGTGGTCAGATGCTGCGGGCTGGGTAACAAAGGAAGAAGGTTATTGAAGAGTATTGAGCATTCCAGTCCTGTGGGCCTCACACTGGCCTGGGCTTCTGTCTAATGCCCACCTCACAGTAGGAAACAGAGGACATGCAGGCCGAGAGTCAATCTCTGGAAGCCAATTTTTGAGCCTCAGGTGTATGGGCTCTGGAGATTTTCCAGCAGACTTGATAGATCAGCGTAATGGAGAAAAGCAGGGCCTCAGCCCCACGGGTTTTATGGTGCCTGTAAAACATGTTTTACAGTTTCTGCTTCATTTTATGCTGTTAAGCTAAATATTTGACATCATATGGCACTTTAAGCACGTTGATTTATGGCAAGTCAGCAATTGCATCTGTAATAAAAAGCCAAAAGTGTGGGTTTTAAAAGTAATCGACTGTATTTATTATTGACATAAACAGTTACCTGCAGTTCATTTGGACATCATCTTAGATTTAACTCATGTATTAAAGATATTATGTTTTCTATCCAGCAAGGCCACTATCAAGGTGAAAGCTGTATATGGTTGAAAATGAGAAAGGCCTGGTATGTAATGATAAATATTTAAAAATAAATGACATATAGGATTTCATCTCGATTAATAATAATATTCTGTTTATTTTCTTCTTCCCCATCTAGCCAACAACCTTCAATCTTCAACCCCTAGCAAAACAGTAATCTGTTTTTCATGTCTTTAATTTTGTTATTTCAAGAATGCAGCATAAATGCAATCACACAGTTTGTAACCTTTTGAGCTTGCTTTATTTTCTTTATCTTTAAAAATCAATATGATTCCCTTGAGGCCTGTTTAGCTTTCCTGTGAGTCATCTCATTCTTCTTTCAACAAGATAGTTGCAGCCAGGGTGGCGTAACTCAGCTGATTTTGGAAATTACCTCAATAGAGAATGGAAAACGAGAGTCCAAATTCAAAGTAATTTCAAGCAGGAGAATATTATTTATATGGATGAGGCCATGTGAAGTGTGAACGCTCAGTTTTAGACAGGGTTGGAGCATGTTTGTGCAAAAATGTGTGACACATCTCCTGCTGCTCTTACAGTACTGTGTGGTGTTGGGTGTGTTTTGGTTTTCCTAAATGAACTGAAAGTTAACCAAGGCAGTTTCTTTTCAAAAACCTCAACAGAGAGAGATCTGCAATTTGGAGTAAATTTATTTCAGGGGTGCATTGGCAGGGTTCCCAAAGCCACTCCAGAAACTTACTTAGGGGGTTCAGGACTAGGCATCAACTCCACACACACTTCTGATGGTTACAGGGAGAAGACGCAGGAGAGAGAGAGAGCTAGCCGTAGGAAATGTGCCACAGAGACGGGGCGGGAGCTGCATAGACTCTACAGGGCGACCTCCCCTCTCTCATAGCTGGGGAGACAGCCGGAAAGGCCCAACAGACACCTGTGCCCGGGTTTTCATGGAGGACTGGCTGGCCACAAAGCATTCCCAGGCTAGCATGATCTCAATTTCTAGGTTTGTAGACAGAATCCGGCATTACTGTGAGGAGTTTGGGCACTTAGCACCATGCTGATTAGCTCATGATGAACCCACTGGCATTCAAGTTCTCACGCTATCCCAGGACCACCCAGCAAGTGGCTGAGCATTTTTTGGGATAGTGACTTAGACCCGAGGACAGCCTCTGCTTAAGGAAAGCTGGTCCCGGCAGCTGGGGCTGGATGTGTGGAAGGAGAGCGTTGCCACTTGCTTCCTGTGGGGAGTGGAGGGTTTGGTGACCTGGTAGGTGGAGGAGGCTCATGGGATCTGTGCCAAGGAAAACCTTGGCCACTGAGCCTGCGGTGAGCTTTCCTGGCAGACGAGCCTTCACCTGGGTGGTCGCTCGGGGGATTCAGCCCACTTGTGTGTCTCCACAGGGACAAGGCTTTGCAGCTTGGGCTCACAGCTTTTCTCTCCTCTGTATGTGGCCTGTGCATTTCTTGACAGCTTTGGTTTGTGTCGTGAGGTTGCAGAAGTCTTGGCGTGTCTCCAGGCCTGGCTGTGGGCTTGGAGATGCCCAGAGCAGGGGAACCCCAGAGACACAGGGCACTCAGATGCAATGTCCTTACAAGAGTCTAGTGCCAAAGAGGTTACCGCAGTGGGCAGGCAGGGAATGGGTGTGGGGTGTCCTCTGCTCCAGGGAAGGAGGCAGGATGTTCACCCCTGAGTGGGTATCTGTTCTCTGTCATTTCCTTTTTGTTTTAAGTTGTTATTACAGGGTGTATGGGTTTGGGCTGTATTTCACAAGCCAGGGAATGAGTTGGACATCACCCTCCCCTCCCTCTCTCTTTCCCCCTCTGTTGACGGGCATTTCTTTACAGGTCTCCTGAACCCAGGCCCGGTGAGTTCCTGTGGCCGGCCTCTGGGGCTGTGCTGAGGAACTGCTGGCCAGGTCCCCACACAGGACAGAGGGAAAGGTGGCCAGAGGGACCCCTCCCTTGGCTCTGCATGCTACCCCTCTGTTCCCTGAGGAACCCACGGAGTATGAATTTCTCCTGGTCAGTCCCACAAGGGAGCCTGGGCTGCAGGGAGCCCTGGCTGATGCCACCATGACACCACAGAGTCTGCCAAGTACACAGGTTAAGCCTTTCTTCTCCCCATCACAGGAAGGCCTTGATTCTGGTATTGCCACTCGCTAGCTCAGCAGAGCTAGCAGGGAAGCAGAGGCAGAATGCCAGACACGTGATGGCTCTGCATGGTGACACACTGTGTGCTGTCCCTCCCTGTGTCTTTGCCAAGCCTGCTTCCCTGGAACTCTTCCTTTTCCCTGATATCAGCTCCTTCATTCTACCTTTCCTCCTTGCATAGCTGGAGATCCCCCATCTAGTAAGAGTTTTGGTCTTCCAGGTAGCCTGAGGTTTAAGGCAGATAATGCCAGGAAAGAGCCGGCAAGGGTATTTTGTACACTCGGGCATTCAGTTCTGTTCATTGTCACCACGACTTACACACTGCCTGTCCACAGTTATGTGTAAATGACACACCAGGACCTCAGGTGGCCATGCAGCCATCATGGCCGTCCATCCTTCAGGAACACTTACCTGCTTTGTCATTTTCCACTTGTGAAAAACGAGGGAATGTTCCAGGCGCAATCCTACTCATCGCAAGCAGTTTTGATTTACGGGTGGGCCTCCTACATGCAAGGCAGCAAGGCATGTGCAGCCAAATGGCTGGAAATGAGGCGATGCACTGATTTTTCCAAGGTTGATGGCGCCCCCTCCCGCCCATACAGCTCATTTTCGTGACAAAGAAGAAAATCGTCCTGTGTCTCTAGAGGGAAGTTAAGATGGCTCCCTCCATAGCCGAGAACCAAGGCTAGAAGGTCAGGAATTCTCACATTAGACACACACAGCATATGCTTACACAAAACTCAGTGAGATGGACGAGTTAGCCATGCCTCACGAAGGCAGTCCAGGACCCAAGAGCAATTCTTTCTGAAAGCTGCACTTCAGGTGACCCGGGAACTGGACAAGGTGAGAACTTGTACAACTGCAGCCAGGCAGGACTGGAAGAACCAAGCAGGTCTAGGCCATCTGGTGTCATATGTAAAATAACCCCCACAGCGAAAGAGAGACAAATGCACAAAGGAGATTTCTTGTCCACTTGGCTAAAGGCTGCTAGAAGAGAAATCCAGCTGCTGATATGAGAATTCAAGTGAATTTTTTAATCACCAATTTTATTAGTCCTGCTCTATTTACTGAACCTAGAGTTTGCTCTAGAGTAGAAGGAGTTTTGATAATTCTCCACTAATCTATTGTAGCTGTCACTAATACTTGTAAGGTCTTTGGGGGGGCATATACTACCATGGGTTTACTGCTGAGTCTATTGATAAAACACCCGTCAAAGGGTATGCATTTCATTTTAAGAATAAATATGCCCCATTTGTTTGGTGATATTGGGATTTGAATTTAAGAGTCACACTTGATGTAAAGCAGGTGCTTTATCACTTGAGCAGCTCTGTCAGGCTATTTTTTGGTGTTAGTTATACTTTTATTCTGCAGCTGGCTTGGATGTAGCCCTCCTGACTCTGCCTCTCTGGCTTCCCGGGCTGACAGATGCACTTTACAGGCCCTGAGTCTCAAAAACTAAGGCCCCGACTGGTCTTGAACATCTATTTCCTCATCTCTGCCTCCAGAGTAGCTGGAATTATAGGATTGAGCCACCCTTCCCAGCTCAAGGACAGCTTCTGAAAGGTAGCATTAGGTGAAACATTGCAAATTATCATTATCTCCTTGACCAAGGAGAACTGTTGAAGAGACTGTGTAATTCTGTGGATTCAGGTAGATATTTCACTAAAGGACAAAGCTATCTACTATTAGCTGGTTGATGGTGGCTCGCACCTGTCGTCCTAGCTATTCAGGAGGCTGAGATCTGAGATCAGATCTCAGAAAAGTCTACCTTATCTCCAATAAACTACTCAGAAAAAGCCAGCAGTGGTGATGTGGCTGAAGTGGTAGAGTGCTAGCACAAAAAGGTTCAGGGTCAGTGTTTAGGCCCTGAGCTCAAGTTCCAGGATTGGCAAAAAAAAGCCGGCTATTAAAGTGTATGTAAACGGAAGCCATGCCCACTGATGATGGTCTCATGTTAGCTAATTTCAGTTATCAGATCAAAACACACAGGCATAGAGTCAGTGCATGTTGAATTGGCTTTCTTCAGCCCTTCAAAAAGTGGCCTCCTGTTATGCATATTAGACTTAAAAAAAAAGAATGCAACTTTGAAAAGTCCGATGTAGCTTGTCTGATGAACACATGGAAGGATTTGTGAAGATGATTGTCCTAAAAATGTGTACGCTGGGAGAATACAGCCTCCTGCAATAGGACTGGAGTGCCACCCACTGGCCAAACAGCCTTCTCCTCCGAGTACCAGAGAAAGCACCAGGACAACTGTAAGGGGCTGAGTGTACCTCTCGACAGCAGATGATAAAGGGGTGCTGGTGGCTCATGCCTGAAACCTCCACTGAGGGTCATGGTTCAAAGCGGGCCAGGGCAGGGATATCTATGAGATTCTTATGTCCAATCAACCATCACAAAGGCAGATGTGGCGCTGTGGCTCACGTGGTAGAAAGCTAGCCTAAAAAAAAATCCATAAAAGCTCAGGGACAGTGCCTCCAGGCCCCACGTTTAAGCCTCATGACTGCTACAACATACAACTCAAATAACCAACCCAAATCAAATAACCAGAACAAACAAATTCTTTTTTTCCCTTTTTTTGCCAGTCCTTAGGCTTGAACTCAGGGCCTGGGCACTGTCCTTGGACACATTTTGTTCAAAGCTAGAACCATGCCACTTGAGCCACAGTACCACTTCCAGCTTTTTCTGAGTATATGGTATGAAGGAATTGAACCTAGGGCTTTCGTGCATGCCAGGCGAGTACTCTACCACTAGGCTACACTCCTGGCTCCATAAACATTTTTTTAAAAGATGCCCACTTTTAAAAATAGGTGTCCATGATTATACACAGATTCCTGTGTTATTTCTGGAATTGGATACCACATGTGCCATTATAGAGTGGCTGAAATTTAAAAAGCTGGAGAATACAAATTGTTAGCAAGACTAGGAGCAAACAGGGACTTCCCAACCCCCCTGAGTCATATTAACAAAGCCAAGTGTGAATTTTCCTTTTGACCCAGGCACCCACTTCAGAAGCCTGAAGACATCCTTAAAAGACCTGAAGAGCACATGCACACTGTTTATTGCAAAAACTTTTGTAGTCATAAAATACTAGAAATGGGCTGGTAATGTGGCTTAGTGGTAGAGTGCCTTGCACGCATGAAGTCCTGGGTTCAATTCCTCAGAAACATATAAACAGAAAGCTGGATTTAGATTGCCACCTGAGTGGGTCTGGGCACCATCCTTTCTCAGGATTCCTGCTTGAGGAGATGACCTCAGTGGAGTGGGGTCTGGAATCTCTCCTGTGGAATTTTACACTGCTCTGTGGGCATGCCTTTGAGCTGTGTATGTTTCGGCTGCGTCTCTGTCAGTTCTCTTGGTTCTGAAAAGCTGCAGGTTGCAGTGGGGAGGGGGCCTGACAACATCACGAGGGTGACACCTGATCTGCAGAGCTCTGCATGCCCTACCCTTACCCTTGCTGCTACACGATCCTTAGTTCTGATCACCTGGCTTCTCATCCTGCTCTCATGTCAGATTCGGAGTTACAGAAGTCGCTTTGTATGAAGTTTTGTTATAGCACCCATTTTATTTAATTCTGACAAGTAGCAGGGACGTCTCTCTTGCGCCATCTACTGACACAACTCGAGCATGAGCAGTCATTGAACCAGCTCAGAAGTGTAAGTGTCCTTTGCAGGGCTAATGCTAGCCCAGTGCAATGAGGACAAGCGTGTCTATTGCATGGGCAGCAATGGTTTGTCCATGGCAAAGGGTTTCCTTGTCTCACAGAGGCTGGTGTACCTCTCCTGGTTTATGGGACTCATCCATTCACTATATGTTTTTCAGGATGGTCATTGTTTTGTGTCTGAGACACATAGGAGCAAGGGGTTCTAGGAAGAAGGCCCTGGGCAGAATTATTGCTGACTTCATGAAAAATTGTGAGATAAGTACAAGGAATTCCCATGCATTCTACACCCAGGCTCCCTCATATGAACGTTTGCCACAAACTGCCTCTTGATTTCAAATCTGTGTTTCCTGAAAACGAGCACAGATCAGTAATTAAAGTCAGGACGTTAACGTTGACAGAAAAGGAATTATTTAATCACAGGTCGTTGTGTCGTTAGGTTGTCACCTGTCCCAATGAAGTTCCTAAGGTCAAAGAAACCCAGGATATCGCTCATGATTCACGCAGTCCTGACTTTTCAGGCCTCCAACACCAGTCTTTCATGGCCTAGCCAGTGCTTCCTCTATCAGGCATCCACGTTCTGGCCCCGCCCCTCCCACCCGAGCCCCTCCCCTCCCGCCCCGAGCCCCTCCCCTCCCGCCCCGAGCCCCTCCCCTCCCGCCCCGAGCCCCGCCCACGATGCAAAGTCCCCGCCCCCACGCAAACACGACCAATCACGGGCTGCCTCGACGTCACGTGATCACACGCACGTGCAACATCACCTGATGCGTCAGCACTAGTCAGCATCACGTGAGACCCGTGTTCACGTGATCCCGCGGGCGCGGCGGGGCTCCCGCAGCGGGCTCTTCCGTGTCTTGGCTGCGTGTGGCGGGGACTGGGCCCGGTCGGTCCCCGGCTGGCGATGGAGGAGGACGAGGAGGAGGGGCGGGCGCTGCTGGGGGGCACCCCCGCCGCCGCCGGGGCGATGCCGGCCCTCTGCGACCCCCGCCGCCTGCCGCACCGGCTCCTGGTGCTGCTGCTGATGTGCCTGCTGGGCTTCGGTGAGCGGCGGGCCCGGAGCCCTCGGGGGAGCTCGGCTGGCCTGGGGGGCCCTCGGGGAGCCCTCGGGGGGCTCGGCGGGCCGGGGGTCCTCGGGGATCCCTCGGGGGCTCGGCGGGCTGGGAGGCCCTCGGGAAGCCCTCGGGGTTCGGGGGACCTCGGGGGCTCGGCTGGTCTGGAGAGCCCTCGGGGTTCGGGGGACCCTCGGGGGTTCGGCGGGCCGGGGGGCCCTCGGGGAGCCCTCGGAGGGCTCGGCGGGCCGGGGGTCCTCGGGGATCCCTCGGGGGCTCGGCGGGCTGGGAGGCCCTCGGGGAGCCCTCGGGGTTCGGGGGACCCTCGGGGGTTCGGCGGGCCGGGGGGCCCTCGGGGAGCCCTCGGGGGAACTCGGCTGGCCTGGGGGGGCCCTCGGGGAGCTGTCGGGGGTTCGGCGGGCCTGGAGAGCCCTCGGGGAGCCCTCGGGGGGCTCGGCGGGCCGGCGGCGGGGCGGTCCCAACCCGGGCTCGGGCTCGCTGCGGTCCCTTCAGGCCCCAGAGGACAGCGGCTCGACCCCGGGTCTCACGTTGCTCCGCACCCGAGGCCGCCGGGGGCCCTGGCCGGGGGTGACCTCGGAACCCCGCAGCTGCTGCCACTTGAGCCCAGTCCAGCCCCGTCGACAGGCGTTGGCTTATTTTACACCGAGCCTTCCACTGCTGTCCGTTCTCCCGCCCTGGACGCCAACCTGTGTCCGTTGGTCACTTGCTCTGCCACTGTGTAGCAATCGCTTGTGGTCAGCTTGCTAGTGCAGGCTGCGCTTAGGAGAGCGCGGGACTGAAGGTCGTTTCCGGAGACCATGTGGGAGAGAGCTTTCCTGTGTCCCAGTCCTAAGGTGGTTCAGAAGCTGCTTTAACAGTTAAACGTTAGTTTCGTGGGAGAGGATGGGTTGCGAAGAAGCTAGCTGCCCTTATAGTAGCAGGTTTAGGAACTTGGCTTTAGATCTTTATGCCTCTACGGATGGATGTCTAAGCAGGCATGCAGGATGCTTTGAGCTTTGGTTTCTTTGCCCCTCTTTTTGTAGCTCTCTTCCCTTTTGTTGGGAAGATGCTACCATCATGAACTTTAAAACATGGCTTCGAAAGGCAGGAGGTGAGGTTCAAGTGGTGGGGCATCTCCTTTGCAAATATGAGGCTATGGATTCAAGTAGTACAAGTTTTTTCAAGTGCATGTACATGGTAAATTTCATTACATGCCAATCGTACCTCCCTAAGAGCTTATGGCTTGCTCATATTTGCACACGATGTACCTTAATCAGACTCACACCCTTCCTCCCCTCAATCCACTGCTTTCATTTCCCAAGCCAGTCTCAACAGCTGCATCGTTGAATTTTCACACATGCACATAAAATATTTTGATCATATTCTCCTTTCTCTACTCTCTTTCCTCCAGTAGTTCCCACACTAGGGCAGGACCTGTTTTACATTCTTCTCCTTTTCCTCTCCCCACCCATGTGTTAAGTTTTGTTTCTTTGTACTGGTACTTTGTGTACTGCTGGAGAGTTACTGGAGAAGTGGAGGCAGTGATATCTTAGCCTCCCAAACAATGTCAGTTATTTTAACTTTAAAATAAATCCTAATGTAGGAATATCAAATCTATCCCTTTTCTCTTTCTAATCCTCAAGAGACATTGTTTAATCTGATCCTTTGGAACCATTTTGTGTTCTTTCATTCATTGTACCATAACATTGTATTTGCTAAATAATTTGATTTTTAGATATTGTATATGTAGTGATGAGGATTTCAAACACTGGTTTAATTAGAATAGCTAAATCCCTTTCTGCTCTGGAGAAAAATGACCACAGGGAATGGTCAGGAAGTGCTGAGGATATCTGTGAAGTTTTTAGTGTTTGTATATTGACAACTTTAAAGAAGGAAAATACACTGCATCATAAAAATGTTAGTAAAATACAGATGGTACTGTGTGGTGAGAATAAAATGGACAAAAATAAAATGCTTGCTGACTCTGGAAGTTGTTCCTTTCCACACTGCTACATTGTGGGATTTCTTTGGCTACAATAAAGAAAATATTGGTAGATAAGAAAGTGGTCCAGAAAGGTTTCCATGGTGCATGCTTGTATTGTAATTCTTAGTGAGTTACATCTTGGAGATTTTTCTGTGGACCCTACTATTTTCTCTTAAAGTATTTGCTCTTTTTCTTTTCTAGGCAGCTACTTTTGCTATGATATTCCTGCTGCCCTTCAGACTCAGGTTAAGCGGGTGAGTTGTTTCTTTCATGTGGACCCTGGTAGCTGCAGAGGTAAGGAGGTGAGGGGAGCCTTGCTTCTGGCTGTGTGGCCTGAAAGACTGAGTGTGTGGATTTCATCCTGCATCGCTCACCAGATTACAGACCAGAGGCTCTTCTTAACGTTGAAATGAGTTGTTGTGAAGAATTCATTTGTAGCACACATGACTTGGAATATTTGCATATTTTAAATAAGTAATTCATGCTATTTTCAGGTTTGTTTGTTTGATTGTTTGGCTGTGTGTGTGTGTATGTGTGTATGTCAATCTTGGGACTTGAATTCAGGGCCTGAACACTGTTCTTAGTGCTCTGCCACTGTAGCACTTAGTGTTCTACTTCTGGCGTTTTACTCGTTAACTGGAGGTAAGAGTCTTTTGGCTTTTTGCCCAAGTTGTCTTCAAATCTCAGTCCTCAGTCTCCCACATAATTAGATGACAGGTGTGAGACACTGTGCCTGGCCATTTTTTAAAAAATATATTCTTACATTGGTTACTGCGTATTGTTCATGTCAGCAGTCTTCGTGTGGTTTTCAGTCATAGAAATATATTTGATATATACTACATTGGAGTATTTTCTATAGTCGTGTGTGGTGTTTTTCTTTGTAACTGGAGAAGAGTGCACACATGGCCCCTTTGTTTGCGCTCTGGAGTGGTGGAGGAGCAGGTAGGGGTTGTTTGGGGTTGGAAGTGGCCAGGGGTCAGTAAGCATTCTTTCCCATATGGCAGGAACTTCCCGTGCAGGCAGTAATGAGAGAGTAGGGAAGGAACTAGAGGCAGACGAGGGGTTCCCAAACATTTTGGAGTCAGTTAAGCTCCTGAAGTGACAGGCAGACTCAAGAAACGCCATTCCCCGCCAGTTTCTGGGCAGAGATGGTAGCTCGAGATTTCAAGGAGACTTAAGAAGTGAAGGCGTTTAATTTTTGGGTTGCTAACCAGAACTGTGTGGAAAATAGTTGTGTTTTCTTCCCATGTAGGACATGCAGGTAAACACCACCAAGTTCATGCTGCTGTACGCCTGGTATTCCTGGCCCAATGTGGTTTTGTGTTTCTTGGGTGGCTTTTTGATAGACCGAGTATTTGGAATACGGTAAGCTTGGATGAAACCTTACCTCTTGTTACACTCACTTAGTGATTAGGAAACTGTATGTCTAGAGAGATCTTGAATAAGTTTGTGCATTCTCTGTGACAGTTGACCGGATTGTTTCTGGAAGGTGTTTCTACCTCCAGACTTGGTTTGATACCCTGGTGGGTGTGTGTCAGTCAAGGGCAGGGTCAGATGGCATTCTGTGCCTTCAGCTATTCAGATATGATTCTTCCACCTTCCAATGAGACTGACAGGGTCTGGGTCTCCTGAGTGCCACACGAGAGCCACATGCTCATTTTGCTACTGCCCTGAGTTGGATGTGACTTCTTGAGCTTTAGTTTCTTCATTGTGAGTACAGTTCGGAGGGCAGAGGGAGAGAAGCATGTGTATCCTCTGGTCCAGGGGTAGGAGGCACTCCCATAGCCCCTCTGTTTTTGTACTTGAACTTGTTATGAGCCCTTGCTCTGCAAGCTCTTTGTCCAGTGATGGGGTGTGTGGCTGCTGCGGACCTAAGTGTACTGGGGATGCTTGCTGGAGGTGAAGGGAATGGGGTGAATAGAGTGCTTTGTCAGGTTGGCAGGCTGAGGCAAACTGGTTTGGGACTCAGGTGAATTTCCTAGTACTAAGAACTTGAGCAAAACATAGCACAGCAATGCCCTAGGGCGGTGAGAGTTTACATAGACATAGGTTCCCTAGATGACCATAACTACTTTCTTATTCTGAGATACTGGCCCCTTGCTTGTTGAGGCAGGTGTTCTACTGTTTGAGCCATTTACAGTCCGCACATACACACACATATACATCCATCCATCCATATATATATATATAATTATTTTTTTGCAGTACTTGTTTTTCAGGTAGGCTGTCACATTTTTTGCGCAGGGTTGACCGCAGACCTTGGTCCTCCTACAGAGCTGGACTGACAGATGTACATCACCAAATACAACTTGTTTATTGAGGCAGTGTCTCAGGTGCCAGGACTGGCCTTTTGCCTTCATCCTTCTAATTTGCCTCCTAAGTAACTAGGGTTATAGGTGTGAACCACCACACTTGGCTGACATTACTGTGAAGGAACATGAATCAGATGTCAAGTTTGGATTTGTAATTATATAATGTGGTTAATTATCGTTTCAGAAGTAGCTTTTAGTTACCAAGAATTTGACCATTCAAGATTACTTTAGAATTCCTTGCAATCAATTCTAATTGCAATCAAATTATAAAAATAATGAGGCTTAGTGGTAGAGGGCTTGCCTAGCATGCATGAAGCCTACATAAACAGAAAAAGCCAGGAGTGGTGCTGTGGCTTAAGTGTAGAGTAGTGCAGGGCCTATCTCAGCCTAGGCCCTGAGTTCAAGCCCTAAGACTGGCCAAACAAAACCTTCCATGTTAAATAGTTGAAGATTATTTAAGTTTCAGAGACAGTAACAGCTTGAACGACCAACAGTAGCCATTACGGAAGCATCTGGGACCCCGGAAATCCAGACAGCCTGGAGAAAGTTGCTGATCTCAGAGCTGACCACCACTTCCTGTTTTGCGTGGAGGAATGCAGAGGCTGCATAGAAAATGGAAAGGAACTGTTAGTAAGAATGTGTGACTACCACCAGTAATATAGGAAAAATTGAAGACTTTTTTTCTCTCCTGAACAGATGGGGCACAATTATCTTCAGCTGCTTTGTTTGCGTTGGACAGGTACGCAAGGCATTACACCTGGTAATCATTTGAGAATGACATTTGAATTCTTGTCTAATTATTTTGGCTTGTAAAGATGTGTTTAGTGAATGTTTCGCTTGTTAGCCAAATAACAAATGCTCATACGGTATATTAGTAATAGTTTAAAAATATACAGATATTAATATTTTTAACTTTACAGATTTTTTTAAAAAGAAAACATGGAAATTTTGATTTATTTTCAATCTCTGTCTCTCTCTCCTCTATCTCTTTTGTTTGTCGTGGGACTTGAACTCTGGGCCTGGGTGCTGTCCCTGAGCTCTTCAGTCCAGGACTAGTGCTTTACCACTTTGAGCTATAACACCACTTCCCACTGTTTTTCTTGAATACTCTTGAAAAAAATTTTGCTGGTCCTGGGGCTTGAACTCAGGGTTTTGTCCTGATCTTTTTTTGCTCAAGGCTCGTGCTCTACCACTTGAGCCTTTTCTGAGTACTTTATTGGAGATAAGAGTCTCATGAAATTTTCCTACCTGGGCTAGCTTTAAACTGATCTGAGCATGATCCTCAGATCTTAGCCTCCTGAGTAACTGGGATTATAGGCATGAGCCACCAATGTCCAGCTTCTCTTGAATACCTTGTATTTATTCTCTCATTGATACAGTATTAAATTCTACTTTACAGGTTATTTTTGCTCTTGGTGGACTATTTAATGCCTTCTGGTTGATGGAATTTGGGAGGTTTGTGTTTGGGTAAGTTAGGCATAATTTCATTTACTTTTACATGTTTGTTAAGGATGTTTGGATCTTGGTGGTTTTGTTTCTCAATGTGGGATTGAACCCAAGGCCTCTCACGTGCCAGCCACTTGGATTGAACTGACTGAGCATCACCAAAGCCCTTATTGATGAGAATAGAACGCTGCTCTATTTTCAGAGGAAGTACCTTAAATTCTTGAAATCTGGTGACTGCTTGTGGAAGAGTATTTCTTGTATTGAATTTCCTTTAAAATAGGCAGTGATTTTGAGTGGTCCTATTTAGCCCTGCACAGGATTTCAATGAAATGTTTCTTCAGAGCTAGTTTTCCTAGGCATCTAGGAAATTGTATTGTTTATTGAAGGTGGCTTGACGCCTCACTTGGGAAGGGGCAGGCCTTCATTTTCAGATGCTTGACACATGGGCATTTCCCTCTCTCCTGTGGCTGATGGTAAATCCTTTCGATTCCTGTTCAGGAGCTGTGAGGAGCACAAGGTCCCAGGCTGTCTCAGGCTCTTTAGCCTTTTCCGCTCACAGATAGTGTTCTGTCACTTGAGTCACACCTCCATTTCCAGCTTTTTGGTGGTTAATTGGAGATAAGAGTACCATGGACTTTCCTGCCCAGGCTGGCTTTGAACTGAGATCCTTAGATCTCAGCCTCCTAAGTAGCTAGGATTACAGGCGTGAGCCACTGGCGTTGCACTTGCAATTTAGTCTTTCACTTAAAACCAGATTTACTCAAGCACCAGGGGCAGGCAGACACACACGTGCTGCTGCCTAAAGTGCTCCATGTCAGAAAGCAAATGTGGCACATGTCCCAGACAAGACTGTGGTCAGAAGTGGCCTCCCAGGCAGTGGGCCCATGGGGCAGTGTGGGGTTGGAGTGGAGGTGGAGATGGGGCATGCACTTCTGGATTAGGGGGTGGCGAAGGCGCACCCAGGGGTCCTGGGGTATGTGGGATGGACCTGAGGGAACAGAAAACCCAGGAGGTGGGTGAATGTCCAGCCTGTCCCTAAACGTGGGCACCATTGATTGGCAGTGCTTTGTGTGTTGGCCTGAAAAGTGTGAAGTATTTTAATGAAGCGTGGACTAGCGTCCCTGTCCCTGTCCTTACCAAGCATGGACTGGCGTCCCCCTCCATGTCCTACCAGACGTGGACCGACGTCCCCCTCCGTGTCCTTACCAGGCGTGGACTGGTGTCTCCCTCCGTGTCCTTACCAGGCGTGGACCGACGTCCCCCTCCGTATCCTCACCAGGTGTGGACTGGCGTCCCCCTCCCTGTCCTTACCAGGTGTGGACTGGCATCCCCCTCCGTGTCCTTACCAGGCATGGACCGGCGTCCCCCTCCATGTCCTTACCAGGCGTGGACCGGCGTCCCCCTCCATGTCCTTACCAGGCGTGGACCGACGTCCCCCTCCGTATCCTCACCAGGCGTGGACTGGCGTCCCCCTCCGTGTCCTTACCAGGCGTGGACTGGTGTCTCCCTCCGTATCCTCACCAGGCGTGGACTGGCATCCCCCTCCGTGTCCTTACCAGGCGTGGACTGGTGTCTCCCTCCGTGTCCTCACCAGGCGTGGACTGGCATCCCCCTCCGTGTCCTCACCAGGCGTGGACTGGCATCCCCCTCCGTGTCCTCACCAGGCGTGGACTGGCGTCCCCCTCCGTATCCTCACCAGGCGTGGACTGGTGTCTCCCTCCGTGTCCTCACCAGGCGTGGACTGGCGTCCCCCTCCATGTCCTTACCAGGCGTGGACTAGTGTCCCCTTTGTGTTCTGTATAGCACAGCCCTAGGTGGAGGGTCACCCAGCATCCTCATTCCTGTCCCGGATTTTAAGGCAGCATGGAATGACTCGCACACTGGCGGTACAGAGCAGCTGTGTCTTTGGTTGGCTTTGATGGTGATCAGGCACAGGTCTGGAGAGCCTGAGGTCGGGTCTGAGCTGCGAAGAGTCACGGAAGGCTGGAGGCTGGAGTCACAAGACACTCCTGACTCCTGTATTTGACTCCCACACCTGGTCTGGGGGTGCGTGCGTGTGTGCCATCTCTCAGTGTTGGGGATTGGCCTTCTGGTGCTGAGCTGTGCCCTGAAAGCAGGCTGCTTCCTTGTGGTGCAGTTGGATGCTGGGGTGGCAGTGCCATGTCACAATATGGATTGGCTGAAGCACCCAAGAGCCACTCGTGCAGGAGGCTCTGATTTCACCGGGTGAGGCTGTGGTCAGAACCTGGCAGGTGGAAAGTCTTTAAGAGCTGGGCCATCTCTCTCCCATGCTAGGATTGGTGGTGAGTCCCTGGCGGTTGCCCAGAACACATATGCTGTGAGTTGGTTCAAAGGCAAAGAATTAAACCTGGTGTTTGGACTCCAACTGAGCATGGCCAGAATTGTAAGTATGACCATATGACCACAGACCACGAAGCCACATTGGAAGTGTCGGGGGGAGGAGTATGTTTCAGGGTCCCTGAGGGAGGGGTGCTGGGGCATGCTCGTGTCTCAGATGGGGTATGGATTTACACAGTCCCCTAGAACTATCACGGCATTGCTCGGTGGCATCTCTTGGCCTCGTGTCAGCCAGCAGTCAAGCCCAGTGAACATTGAAGAGTTGGGAGAATTTGAGAATTTGAGTTGGGAGAACGTGAGAGGTGTTTGCATTCTGACACTAGCCTGACACCCACCTGACTCCTCCCACACAAGCAGTGTTAACTACTTTTGCCCTCTGTCATTATTACATTGTTTTTAAGTCTATTTATTTTTTTGGTGCTGGTGCTAGAGCCTGAACTGAGGGCCTGAGGATTGTCCCTGACTTTTTGAGCCACAGCTCCTCTGTGGTTAACTGGAGATAAGCATCTCACGGACTTTCCTGCCTGGCTGGCTTTGAGCTGCGCTCCTTGGATCTCAGTCTCCTGAGTAGCTGGCATCATGGACCTGAGCCACAGGCCCAGCATTTGCTTCCTCCTGTTGCTTATTTGAGGGCAGCTCTCCAGTTCTCAGGCAGGTTGTGTTGTCAGTACCTGAACTCCCTACACTCTGGGTGCCCCCAGGTTGCCCAGGGGAGCCGGTCCTCCGTCCTCTTGGAGCCTGGAGTGATGATGGTGTGGAAGGCTTGTCTGGTGGAGGGACCAGGGGAACAGCATTGCATTTTCACTCATGTACCCTGGAAAGCATGTCAGTAGTTGTAAGCTCTGCGAGTAACTACAAAATCTGGCCTTTGAAAAATCATACTTTCAAAGGTGAATAAGTGGCATGAAAGTGTAACTTTCTTCAGGAACAAAAAAGCCCATGTATATTAATGTATTGTGCATGTGTTCACTCTTTCACTTGAGCCGTATCTCCAGCCCAACTTTTTGCTTAGTACTCGGAGATAGATAATTTTGGATTTTTCTGCCCAGGCTGGCTTGAGATCATAGTTCTCTCATCTCAGCCTCCTGAATAGCTAGGATTATGGGCATGAGGCACCAGTGCTACCTTTTATTTCTGAAGCATTTGTCACTGTGCACCGTGTTGCATATATTTTTTTTTTTTACCCCCATTACCATGTTGTTTTGTTCTTTTTTGTATCCACAGCATAGAAGTAGTGACTGGCCTGTAGTAGAAGCTCAGTGATTATAAAATGAGCAAAGCTATCATCTCACTGTTACTCTCTAGCTCCAGACATTGAGAACATTCTTGGAGAAACTTTGATTTTAGATTTCAGTTTAGGGAAAGACTGTGCTGTTTCTGGTAACTGGTCTAGCTTTGTCTTAGGAACTCTGGATTTTATACCATGTTCCATGTTTTCTTTGGCCACGTGTTGTGAAAGTACTGTGTCATTTTGGATACTGGCATTTCCCAATAAACTGCCATTTGTTTTGTGGCTTGTGGCTTTATCATTATTTTCCTTGCATTAAATTTTTTTAAATTCCCGTTTTGTTTGTATCCCAATTACACTTGTTTGTTTCTTTCTTCTTATTTATTTATTTATTGGCCAATCCCAGGCTTGAACTCAGGGCCTGGGCACTGTCCTTGGGTTTTCTCAGTGCTAACACTGCACCACTTGAGCCACGGCACCACTTCTGGCTTTTCCTGTGTATGTGGTAACAAGGAATGGAACCCAGGTCTTCATGCATGCTAGGCAGGCACTCTACCACTATGCCATGCTCCAGGCCCCATGCTTGTTTCTTGAGGGCACCATGAGGCGTGGACAGCTGGGCTTCTATTGGTTTTCCTCTCTAGGGAAGCACGGTGAACATGAACCTCATGGGCTGGCTATATTCTAAGGTTGAGGCGCTGCTGGGTTCTGCTGGCCACACCACCCTTGGGGTGACACTGATGATCGGTGAGTGAGTTCTGGCATGGCCCAGCAGGCATTGGGGCTGAGGGTGGAGGCTGTGTGAGTCTACTGTGGTGCAGGGTTCTCTCCCTCCCTCCCCCGCCCAGTACATTCATTTTTCTGACTAGAAATAGCCTGTCTGTCTTTCTTTCTTTCTTTTTTTCATTTATTTATTTTGTTTTTTCTGGTTCCAGTACTGTGGCTAGAACTCTGGGCTGGGCACTGTCCCTTAGCTTTTTGCTCAAGGCTGTACTTTGCCCTTGAGTTGTGACTCCATTGCCAGTTTTCAGGTGGTTCACTGGAGGTGAGAGTCCCATGGACTTTGCTTCCTGGGCTGACTTTGAACTGCAGTCTCAGAGCTCAGCCTCCTGTGTAGCTAGGTTGACAGGTGTGAGCCTCCAGTTTCATTTCTGTTTTCTTAAAGTGGAAGATTGGACATTGTAGGGTCCTCAACGCTGTCATCTGCATTTGAGGTAGTCTAGGAGTGGGAGTGAAAACAGATACAGGAATGTGGTCATATAAGGTGCTGTTAAAGGAAGACTGGCTTCCCGTGATCAAATCCAGCCTGTATTTCTAGCGTGCTTAGGTCCTGTGGGTGTGACTGGGTGGGAATGAATGCCTGGCTGGGCAGTAGTCTGGGGGCTGGCAGGCTCCATGCTGGCTCTCATGGTTCTGTGCATGGTCGACAAGGATTTGACCTTGGTCTCAGTCCTCTGCAAAATTTCTGGTCTCTTGGACCAGTGCTCTGCAGGCCCCTCCTGTCCCTGCGCTCTCTAGCCTGCCTCTTAGCCCTCAGCCCCTGAGGTCTCTGGGAAGTATCCTGTGTGCAGATCTCAACAGGGCACTGCGGGGTGCACAGGCGTCCCTCAGGACCCCACAGAAGCCAGGGCAAGCTGGAGGGGCTTTGGGCTCAAGTTTTGCATGGCTTTTAGATCTTGATACCCACTTGGTTCCCAGGCCTGTTAAACAGAAGCTGGTGGGAAGATAATCCTAAAGCTGTGCATCTCAGGCTGCCACTGCGCTGCTCAGGCCTCCCCCCAGCTCTCCAGCCCCCCCTACCTGCTCCTAGTAGACAGTTGTGGAATTTTGGAGCCAAAAAAGACCTCGCTGTCAGCAAGTCAAAGCACTTTATTAGTCAGGTGCCCGTGGTTCACGCCTCTTATCTAGCTATGCAGGAGGCTGAGGTCTGAGTATCCCCATTCGAAGCCAGTGTGGGCAGGAGTTACAACTCTCCAATTATACACCAAGAAACCAGAAGTGGAGTTGTGGTCCAAGTGATAGATCACTAGTGTTGAGGGAAAAAGCTAAAGGAAAATGCCAGGTCCTGAGTTCAAGTCCCCAGTACCAGCACCAAAGAAAAAATAACATGGAGCATTGGGGCTCAGACAGCTTAAATTCAGTGGGTTGAGAAGGGATAGCAGAGATCCTTCCTCCCCCAGAACCCCTGCCCTGTGCTGTCCCCTTCTCCTCCTACTCCTCTATCTGAGCCTCCTGGTTACTCGGAGTCCTTGTCCTTGTTGTGTGCACTGCTCTTCTTAAAGCCTCCTTTTGTTCCTTAGGCTGTGTAACGTGTGTTCTGTCATTAATCTGTGCCATGGTCCTTGCGTACTTGGATCACAGAGCAGAGAGAATCCTCCATAAAGAACAAGGAAAAACAGGCAAGTATCAGTGCCAGGTGGGCCTGGGGACCCTGGGCCTTGGAAGGCCCTTTGCTGAGAGGTAAGGCCCTGCTGTCCTGCTGGGAGTTGATGCACATGTGCACTTTACCTTCCTTGTCTGAAGTTCTGGTGTTGTTTGGTAGAGTCGGATTCTGGAAGGGAGCAGGAAAGTGGTCACTCACCATAGCGGCTGTGTTTTCTTACGTCTTCTCAGTTATTCCAGAGATGGTGTTTGTGTTGTTTCCTAGAGAAGTATCTGTTAAAACTCAGTTGCTGAGGCACTCACCTGGCACAGGTGAAAATTCCTCTGATATGTGGAACTTGCTCATGGAGATTTCTCTTTCCTCCCCAAGGTGAAGTTATTAAGTTAAGTGATATAAAGGACTTCTCATTACCCCTGTGGCTAATATTTATCATCTGTGTCTGCTACTATGCTGCTGTGTTCCCGTTTATTGGGCTTGGAAAGTGAGTATTTCTAGCATTGTACTTTCTTTTTTTTTGACTGGGATTTGAGCTGAGGGCCTTCACTTGCTTGAGAGGCACCTGAGCTCCTTCCTTCACACCCCACTTTCCTTGGCTTATGTATAATGAGCTCAATCACAGAATTGTAGGTTTTTGTTGTTGGTAGATCATCTTGTTTTTCTGGTCAGGGTTTATAGTTACATAGGAATTGTTCATATTCTGTGATGTGTTAGGTTTCTTGGCTTAAGCTTAATATTTTTATTACTTTTGATTCATCATACCAATGCTTGATTTAGGATTGTTTTTTTTTTTAGTTTCCTTTTTATTCCTTGAGTAGAAACTTGTCTTTTCTTTCTTCTTCTTATTAATAGAGAATATTCTTTTTAATAATAGAGACTGTGTATTACTGCATTGTGACTGGACACATGTTTGTTTTCAGGATTGTAATTCTACCAGACTTAAAGTCAGAGTTTAGGGCAGACTCCTTTTGCATTATTTTCTTTTTGTCTCCCTGTTCATTGCCAGAATCTTCAATAGAGCAGCTCAGACTTTTGGGAGATGTGCTATTTGTATTTTTCTCACCTTTAAAGTGATGCTTCCATTTTCAGTAAGTGAAGACTAGAGTTCTCTTTGTTATAAAAGTTATCTTGTGTACACTGCTCTTGAGGACAAGAGTGAATTTGGTTTTCTGAAGGCTGGTGTGCAAATTGTATGTAAGTCAGTGGAATAATTAGGTAAATGCTGGAGCCGTGGGGAGTGGTGACAGTGGACTCAAGTAAGGAGAGAAGTACTAGGAAGAAAGAAATGCTTGTTGAATTTTAGAGTTATTTTTACTCTGTTTTGTCCTTTTTTCTCTTTAAACCAAGTTGTTCTTTCTAACATGTATGTTTCTCTCTTTTTAATTGTAGAGTGTTCTTCACAGAGAAATTTGGATTTTCTTCCCAGGCAGCGAGTGCAGTTAACAGGTATATGTTCAGTTCTGCAGGGGCCTCCTGCATTCAGTGTGGGTCTCAAAACCAAGTGTTAGAACGAATGTGTGCCACATACCACCACATTCAGTGTGACACCAAAATGGAACTGGGCCTTAACCCCCGAGGGGTGCTCTGGGACAGACCCCTGGGACAGCCCGGCTCTGCCCTGCCTCGTACTTGCGGACTAACTGCCTTCCATGTTGTCTGGGCAGCATTGTGTACGTCATCTCGGCTCCTCTGTCCCCGGTATTTGGACTCATGGTGGACAAGACCGGAAGGAACGTCATCTGGGTCCTGTGTGCGGTGGCCGCCACGCTGCTGGCCCACGTGATGCTGGCCTTCACCATGTGGAACCCGTGGATCGCCATGGTAACGCGCGGGCGGTCAGGCCAGGCAGCTGCGGTGGCACCCAGGGCAGTTTCCACACAACACTGGCTTCCCACAGAGAGGCACAGCTACAGGGAAGGCTTGGTTCCCTCTGCTCACTACTGATGACGCCCTCTGAGCTGGAGGAGAATTTGAAACACAGCCAGCATGTCAGTTACTTCCATTTATTTTTCTGTACTTGTGTAAAAAAGCCTTTTATCAACGGTGCAAAGCACCTGTGGCCCAGCATGCATTCTTGGTCTTCAGATTACAAAAGGATAGTATAGCCATCAAGTTCCTATGTGAGCCAGAATTCCGTTTTCAAGGTCACAGGCTGACGTGCTGCTGGCAGTTGGAAACATTGAGGCACTTGTGAGGATTTCCGCAGAAGTGCTCCTCCAGCCCAGCCCCTTTGTGCTTCAGTTATTTCTCCAAGGTGGCTCTGGGCTAGCCTCAGACTGTCCTGAGCCACCAGCAGCATCATGCCTGAAGCTTCCCCAGTCACTTTCTATATCAGTGCTATGCACATTGTCTTCTTGCTGGCCTTGGGTTCACTTTACTATTTGTCATCCCTGATAGGTGACAAATACGTGGATGAAGTCATCATGTTTCTTTGTTGAGAAAATGTCAACATTGGGTGATATCTGACAATGAGGGAGATGGGTAGGAGAGTGACCGGTGATGTGGCTTTGATTAATTTGTAATTCCAACTAAATGCTGGAGGATTGGCTTACCCCAGGCACAGGGAGGAGCTTGGGCAGAGACTGCGTCCTGGGCTCCAGCTGGAAACAGGGAAGGCGGCACGTGATAGCTGTGACTGCTCTTGCTCTCCTTCCTCTGTCCTAGTGTCTCCTGGGCATATCATACTCGCTGCTGGCCTGTGCTCTATGGCCCATGGTGGCGTTTGTCATTCCTGAGCATCAGCTGGGAACTGCGTATGGCTTGTAAGTACCCTGTTTGCCTGAGGGGCCATGTGTCCCTCTGCTGAGTCCATCGCTAGAAAAGTCCAGCTCTCCAGAATGGGGTTGTTTTTCAGTTTCTGGGCAGCTCTGAAACTGGAGATCTTAGAAAAGTCTGCTGTCTGTTAGTCACATGGCCAGGGCAGCACAGGGCTTCTCAGGGAGGAGAGGAGCCCAGGGCCACGGGACCTTTCCTTCCTCCAGGGGAAGGGGAGGACTCACTGCAGTAGAGAGCTGCTGTCCTACCTTTGAGCGGATGACTTAGTGATGAAAAGGGTGTGGCTAAGCCACGAAACGTGGTGCAGGTGCGCTGGTGGCAGCGTGGTGAGTGCTGGTGGCGTCAGGGGAGAATGGCCCGCGGTGAGGCTGTGTTTGTGCTTCCTTCCTGCAGCATGCAGTCCATCCAGAACCTCGGCTTGGCCATCGTTTCCATCATCGCCGGCATGATCCTGGACTCTCGGGGGTATTTGTTTTTAGAGGTGTTCTTCATCGCCTGTGTTTCTTGTGAGTATGCCTTGTGGTGCTGTGGTGCTGTGGTGCACGGTTACCATTCTTAGAGTTTCTGTTGTTTTGTCCCCTACTTAGAATTCAGAGACAGGAGGCACAGAGGTGCCTGGTACGAAGCCTGTGTTGTGGGTTGGCAGTCGGCGTCCCGGCTCTGCCTTCGTATTTCCAGGAGCAGTGTGACAGGAGCGGGCGGATGCTCGGGCGCCTAGGTGTCAGTGCTCACGGTTTCTCCATCGGGCAGCTGCAGGTTGCTTGAGTTTTGGTCTCCATGCCTGCCTGCAGCAGTCCTTGCTTAAAGCTGGGAAGCTGTTGAAAAGTTCTAACCAGAAACTGGCATTTCCTGTAGTCCTGCGTGCAGTAGATCTGTACCAGCGCAGGTGCCTTCCACACCTGGTGGGCACACCTGACACACAGTGATGGATAACTGCCCCCCCACCCCACCCCAAAGAGCTGAGGACTGAACTCAGGGCCTTGCACTTGCCAGACAAGGGCTCTTTCTCTGAGCTAAATCTCCAACCCCTAAACTTTTGTAGACTATCCTTGGAGTGTGAGATTGGAGTCTTTGCTTTTAAGCAGTTTCAAATTTATTTTGTTACCCTAACGTAGAATTAAGCACATCACAGTTTAACAGTACCTCGTTTTTTTGGTGGTTGTTGTTAAAAACAGATCATTTAAGCATTCCACAGTGTCTTCTCTTTGGTCTGTTTTTGATGCTTTCCAATGACACGTACATTTGGGCACAAACTCAATCCTGTGCCATTTAAACGTGTACATGTTTATTTTTGGCATGTTTAAAGTAAATTTAATAACCTCACTTGGTAAGAGAACAAGCCGAACCTCATGTTGTGAGATCTTTGCAAGCTATGGGCTTCTGGGGTTGATCCATTCATTAGTGAAACAGCATGGTGAGTGGTTGAGTGGCTGCCCAGAGTTTGGGGGGTATGTCAGGAAGCATCATCAGTTAAGAGGGGGAGGGGAGTCAGGATACCGTGGGTTGTTCTGGTGCCTCTCCTGTGGGGCATTAGTGAGTTCTGGGGTGAGTTGCAGCCATTTCCAAAGGAGGAAATTCTGCTTCACTTCTTTGGAGTGCTTTTAGAAAATGAAATGAACAGTATTAATTTTCAAGTGCCTGTTAGTAAAGGCCTGGTTTTACTTAGAGTTCACTTTGTATCTGAGAAAAAAGTCTAGTTTTTAAGGGTGCTGTGTGTGTTTCTCTCCTAGTGTCCCTTTTATCTGTGGTCTTACTTTATCTGGTGAACCGTGCACGAGGTAAGAAGTTGTGTTGTTTCCTTTCAAGTTCTAGCGGAGCCTCTGTGAGTGGCTGCGTCGTCTCCTGCTCCGCAGGCCAGGGCTTTACTTGGCCCTGCAGCAGTGACTTCCGGGCCTAGTGACGTAACACATAATGGGATCTGGGGCATTTAATTCAGTAAAGGGCGGTTAGGCTTTGCCATCTTGGAGCCAGGTCTGTCTTGGTTTTGTAAATGCCTTGTTAGGAAAATAAGGCCCTGTGAGTGGTATGTGTGTGTGTGTTTGCATTCTTTATTAAATTTTATAACTGCTTGGCCCTAAAGAGTGTTAGATACATGGCGAAATGTAACACACATGCTGTTTAAAATAGTCATTTCCTTTAGCTTCTTTTAATTTTCACTGTTAGTGGATACTTATTATTTACCTTAAGATATAGCTTTAAAAATTATAATGTTCCAACTAAAGAACCTGAAGCAGTACTAATTCCAAATTTAAAAGTTAAAAAGCTAAAATTAAGAATGATATGTGTCACATAAAGATTCTATTTTCCCATCTTTCATGAGTGATCTGTGCAAATGTTTACATGTGTTTATTATACTGTTTTTACATATAATACAGAAAATACTTTGTCTTTTAGGTGGGAACTTAAATTATTCTGCTAGACAAAGGGAAGAAATGAAACTTTCTCATACTGAGTAAGTATTGAGAAGCTGCTTGCTTTATTTTGAAGTCTTAAATATTAGCATTTTATTTCAAGTTATTAGGTTTGGGCTTTTTAGAAACAAGTTTTTTTTTGTTTTGTTTTGTTTTGTGCCAGTACTGGGACTTGAACTCAGGACATGGGCATTGTCCCTGAGATTTTTTGCTTAAGGTTCTTGCACTACCACTTGAGCCATAACGTCACTCTGGTTTTTTGGTGATTAGTTGGAGATAAGATACTTACTTAAGGACTTTCTTCCCGAGGTTGGCTTTAATACCGGATCCTCAGATCTCAGCCTCTTGAATAGCTAGAATTATGGGCATGAGCCATTGACACCCTGTAGAAATTAGCCTTTTTTTCTTGAGTCTCAAGCCTCATTATGTTTGGAACTTAGTGACAAAATGTTTCAGACAGCTTGAAAAGGTGGCTGTGGAACAGCAAGCCCTGGGCTGTGCTCTTCCATACATAGAGGTCTGTGGCGGTGGGCTGCAGGAGAGTCTTCTGCCTCAAGTTCCTTTTTTGGACCGATGTTCCATTTTCCTGCATAATTTCCTTCTTTCGAAGGACTGCCAGCCTCTGGTCACTGTGTCACGGCATCACCACGTCCTCTGTCTTTTTTGGCATGAGGTTTAGTTGTGTCGTATGTGCCGCAGGGTGATGGGAGCTCTGTCCTGATGGGGTTGGTGGCGTGGGCCTGCTCCACTCAGCGGTGGTCCTGGCCTCAGCCTTGGCTGGGCAGAACAGTCAGAAACTCCATTCTAATCAAGTAGCAAAGAGCTGGGCTAGGGCTGGAGGTTCTGGAGTTTAAACATCTGTACTGCCCTCTTCCCTCCCACAAGTCCCTGCCCTGTTTCTAATGCTTTTAGAAGGTGAATTTTTACTTAGACATTTCCTCAGAAGCTGGGCATCAGTGGCTCACACGTGCCATCCTGGCTTCTCAGGAGGCTGAGCTCTGAGGATTGCAGTTTGAAACAGGCCCGGGCGGGAAAAGTCTGAGACTCTTATCTCCAATTAAATCATGGAAAAAGCTACAGGTGGTGCTGTGGCTCAGGTGGTTGCATGTTAGCCTTGAGCCAAAGGAGCTCAGGAACAGTGCCCAGGCCCAGAGACCAAAAAAAAAAAATAAAAAAAAAGTCATATATTGTAAGCTTGTGACTTTTTTTTTGGTACTGCTGAGTCTGGGCGCTGTCTGTCCCTGAGCCATTTTGCTGAAGGCTAGTACAATGTCTTTTGATCCATAGCTCCACTTCTAGCTTTTTTTTGATGTTTAATTGGAGATTAGAGTCTCATGGGCTGGCTTCAAACCATGATCTAAAGATCTCAGTCTCCTGAGTGGTTGGGGACTGGCTACTGCATATCCAAGACTTACATCTACATGTCAAATAGTAATCCTCTTAGAAATACATCTTGAGAAAATCATTGGTAATACTGTGAATTTTAGAAATCTTCAAAAAATCTTTATTACTTAAAAAAATTGGAAATGATTTAAATATCTGAGAGTAGGAAAGAAGTTAAATAAGATGCACTCATATAATAAAAGTTATCAGGATTATGTTTTAGGGTTTTTAATGTCTAGATAATATACTGTGTTAAGTAAAGATAAAAATCTTGTTCGAGAAAAAGCCTGCACTGTGTGTCCAGCTACTTGTGCATAAGGCAATTCTGAGAGCTGGCCCAGATAGCAGCAGCTCTGTGTAGAGGATTCAATGATTTCTCCTGCAATTTCACATTTTCTCTGTTACACACTTGAGAAGAGTTACAGAATTATCCAGAAAAAAAGCATATTACTGTAATTTCTCACAGTACCTTCTAGCATTTGTAAGCAGAGGGGCCTGCCTGTTTCATTTTCCCTTCTCTGATAATTTGCTCTGTTTCCTTGCAGGTGAGTTTCCATGACCATGCCTCGAGAAGGGCTACATACACCTGTGACTTAGAACCTCCACAAATAATGTGTAGTCTTTTTTTTTTTTTTTTTTTTTTTTGCCAGTCCTGGGTTCAGTGCTTGAGCACCGTCCTTGGACTTTCTCAAGGATAGCACTCTACCACTTGAGCCTCAGCACCACTTCCGGCATTTTGCTGTGTATGTGGGGTATCGAGGAATCGAACCTGGGTCTTCGTGCATGCTAGGCAAGCACTCTACCACTAGGCCAAACTCCTGGCCCCCATAATGTGTAGTCTTAAAGTTGGCATTTAGCCACTAGGAAAAGGAGTGGGATGGAAGGTGGTATTTATATGTCACATGCACCTCTGTCAGTGTGTTTGTGCGGGCATTACTAAGAATTCTGCTTCAGGCTCGTCATCAGTGAACAGCTTCGGGGTAACTGCCAGTAGTAGCCAACACAGGATCTCGTGTTGAGATGATTCTATTATCTCATGGGGATGGGGCCCATGTCTTACAGCGGAAACAAAGCAAAGCAAACCAAGAAGACAAAGCCTACACAACAGACAAATCCAGACTTTATTGCTTGTAGAATAAATGATGGTGTGGTAATGGTGTTTTCTTTGTGGTAGAGAAGGTGAGGGGCAGGAGATGTGAGTCAGTAGTGGAGTTCTCCTGTCTACCAAGCATGAGACCCTAGTTCAGTCCCGAGTACTGTCCAAAATAAGACTAAACCAGGATCTGGTCATCTTAATTCCTCAGGAAGCCGAGATTTGAGGATCCCAGTTTGAAGCCAGCTTGGGGAGGAAAGTCTATGAAACTTTTTCTCCAATTAACTACCAGAAAAGTTGGAAGTGGAGCTGTGGCTCAGTGGTAGAGTGCTGGCCTTGAATTGAAAATGCTCGTTGTGGTGCCCAGTGTAATGCCTATGTCGCAGGACTACCACCAAGAAGACCACCGAGAGCCAGATGTTCCGAAATGCAAAAGCAAGGCTTTATTCAGGTGGGCTGTAGTTCGGGCCTCGTCCTATGCACTGACACAGCTGGGCTTAGGAGGAGGGCCCCGAGCTGAACTTTTACAGGGCTTATAAAGGCAAAGACCACAGATTTACAGCAACTAGGTGTTTGAGTAAGGTAAGGTGGGGGTTAGGGACATTCCAGGGCCATTGGAGCTAAGGGTAGGTTCCCATGCTGGTTGAGTCCTAATTAGCCATTTGGAGGTAGTTTTATGAGTCGTAATTAGCTATCTGAGGGTAGTTTTATGGCTTAGCAAATAGTGCTATCCCTGGAATTTATGAGAGGTCTTTTTTTTTTTTTTTTTTTGCCAGTCCTGGGCTTGAGCTCAGGACCTGAGCACTGTCCTTGGATTTTTCTCAAAGCTAGAGCTCTACCACTTGAGCCTCAGCACCACTTCTTGCTTTTTTTTCTATGTATGTGGTACTGAGGAATCAAACCCTGGTCTTCCTGCATGCTAGGCAAGCACTCTACCACTCTGCCAAACTCCCGGCCCTGAGTTCTGGTTAATTTTAACAGACAGGCCAGTCCCTGGAACTTACGGGTGCCGCCATTCTGTTTATTTAATTTATGTGCGCTTTTGGGTCACTCATAGTTTGTATAAACAAGATGCCTCAGAATGGGGGGTGCTTTTTAGCTCCTCATCCCCCTCCTTTTTGTTTTGCCTAGTCAAATCCTTGACTCATTTACCTCAGTACAAACGGGGTTATACCGGGTGTGTAGGATTATCAGTTTTATAACTCTGATCCTCTTTTTTTTTTTTTTTTACTAAGGACATCATTGCATTAATTACACGTGGGACAATCGACAGTAACATTAAACTAATCACCAGAGGGCCAATAATGGCAGAGGATTAGGGAAGTTGCCCAGGGGGACCAGTTGTATAACATCTCATATCATCCTTGGGACCCCTGTCTCTCCCTTTCTTGCTCATCTAGTTTCCTCTTTACAGCTGCCAGGCTATAAACCCCAGTGTGGTTTGTCCAAAAGCAACATTCTTCCAGGGTGACTCTCAGAGCTCTAGGAACAATATACCTAGTCCTGTTCTGGAGGACAACTTTAGCTAGGGACCTCAGTGAGTCAGTGAGCTTGTCGATTGACTTATGCAGATGTCTTAGGTCAGCATCTGTTTGGGACCCAGAAGTGTCAAAGTCCATTTCTCTGGGAGTCTGAAAGTCCAGGATCCTCACAAGCCGTCTTCATCTAGGAGTGGTGAACCCAGTAGCACTTTCCCGCTATCTTCGCAGTGGTTGGAGTGCTGGGAATCACAGCGCAGGTTCACTCGAGTGCCAGGGTACTGGAAACCAGACGATGAACATGTCCCCAGATCAACTTGTAAGGCCTGTAAGGACTGGATTGAATCATGATTAACAGTGCCAGCTGAGATAACACATGGCTTGGGGGGCCAACACTTATCAGACTCTGGCAGATAGCATTCTTTGGTTTGGAGGGGTATATAGCTTGCCCTCCCAGTTCTACACCCAAGAAAGCCCTCACAACCGGGAACCATGCTTAGCAATCCCTCAGGTGGGCACAAAGAATAGTTCCACATCACTGTACCAATCCTGACCCAGCTTGCATCATGACTGACTAAATTGCATACTAATTTTGCTTGTTAGCTAAGACATGCTCATACCATCTACTACATACAGGAACTCTAGGATTTGTCTTCCTCCCTTTTTAGAACATTTAAGACAATTCTTTCCAGGTCCTTTCTTATCCATAAGAAACCATTTTTTTTTCTTTTTCCAACTCCTCTCCCAAAACCTTTACTAACCTTTCTCTATTTTTCATTTTACTATAGCTCATTTACATTTGCACCTGTCACCTCTAGGCTGTTAAGCACTGGATGGAAAATTCCCTTCACCCATCCAGAGTCACCATAATGGCTGCAAAAACCTAGGGGACTTTGAACTTTGCACAGACAATGTCCCACCACCAAGGGTTTAGTTCCAGTCCTCTCAGGAAGCAGCTGCGGGGTGGTGGTGGAATCAGGCAGGACAGAATGTGTGGCAGCAGCCTCATCTCTCAGCAGCTCCAAAGGAATGTCACACCTCCTGCTGGGTCACCTGCAAATTTCTGCACAGCCTGGTTAAAGAGGCTTAACCTAAGTCCTGACTTCGGTGAATTCTTCCAATGATTTCCTGGTTGCTTTACCTGAACATACTCAGTTTTGCAGGCTGGCACCCCATTGTTTTTTTTTTGCCAGTCCTGGGCTTCAGCTCAGGGTCTGAGCACTGTCCTTGGACTTTCTCAAGGCTAGAGCTCTACCACTTGAGCCACAGCACCACTTCCGGCTTTTTTCTATGTATGTGGTACTGAGGAATCGAACCCGGGTCTTCATACATGCTAGGCAAACTACCACTAGGCCAAACTCCCAGCCCTACCCCATTGGTTTTTAGGACAGTATAGGGTTGAGGTTCCAAAGTAATACCAGGGTGACAACTTTTAGTAACCAGATTTCATTTGAATGAGACTAGGATTCTCTAGACAGGAACAGAAGACTTGAACCTGTAGCCATTTCCCACAAGTGCAGTCTCCACTCTTGCACATCTGTTACTACTCTTTCCCATGCCTCTAACTTATCCTGTCTTACTTTCCCAAAATTACTCTGGTCCCTTCATCTTAAGGAGGTTGTTGGGCGAAGATCCATCTTCTGTAACATCTTCCAGCTAACTCGGGGACGTTGTCTCTATATCTAGCCAGGGAACCTAAAAGCTTAGTCTGTTTTACCAAGAGGTTGCCAAGATTACATATCAGGAGCAATATTTTACTCCGAATTGGAGATCATAGAAAACATTTAACTGCACTGTTGGGGTCCTTCGTCTCCAGTCTCTCTCGACTAGTCGGAGGGATGGGGAAAAACACACCCCGACCAGTCCAAGCCACGAGAGGAGAGACCCACTGTCCTCCCGCACTCAGCCTTCCTTCCCTGGAGTATGAACAGAGACACCACGGAGCTTCATCAAGGCAGGAAAATCTCTGTCCCCCAAAACCCCCTCCTGAGGAAGTCCCTCCAGCTAATATATCCTCACTCTAGGTCCCAGCAGAGAGTGATAAACAATAACACATTTGTAACCATTCGTAATCAAGTCGTGCCCTGCTTCTTGCGCCTTGCCTTGTCTCAACAGAAAGTTGTTAGACATGGCGTTACTCGGCCCCCAACACTGCACAAACTTTGGTTACAACAATGTAGTTTACTTAGCACCCATTTGCAAAGGCATTTTCTTGACTGGGGAACTTAATCTCTGTGACTCTATGCCTCAGTTGTCAGTGTAGGCCTAGACAATAGGGACACAAGCCTCAGGTCCACAAACTTTGCTGAATTTGTGGCTGGTGTCAATTCAAAATTCGCTCAGTTAGAGCTTTGAGCAAACCCGGGGGTCAGGATTGTAAACTACCCACTATTACAGATGATTGACATGTTCCTGCCCAGTAAACATGGACATTAGTAAGGCATGCTTACAAACTATTCTATGACCTGGCTCTGATTAATTTTGAATGGCCAAGCACAAGTGACTCTAGGATCTGAAACCATCTCTGCCATCCAAGCAGTGGCTTACTGTATCGGGATGCTTGGAGTGTCTCTTCACACAGGGATAAATGTCCCATTGGCATTTCACTTGGTTGGTTGCTGGACTTGAACTCAGGGCCTGAGCGTTGTCCCTCACCTCTCCAGCTCAAGGTTAGCACTGCCACTTTGAGCTCCAAAGCAACTCTGCCTCACTAGCACTCTGCTGCTAGATTAGACACCACAATCTCACAGAGACTTTGCTTTGCCGGGCTGGCTCAGAACTGCAGTTTTCAGATCAATGAGTTCTACAAAGGCCACTTGACTCCAACTAGAAGCAACAAGGTGGTCAATCACAGAAATAGTCTCTAAGCATGATCTTACCTGGAACTTGGTAAGGGCCAAAATTACATCTGAATAAGGATCTGCTATCTTCCATGGGCCAGCTGGAAATCACTATAAAGAGACAAGAGCAAGCTAAAATAGAAATTAAGCAATATTGTGGTAGTCCTAATTTTCCTTTTTTCTCTTTCTTGAAACTGACATTTAGGACTTCACTTTCAAATTTTGTTCAGAAGCCCATTTCTAATTTTCTTTAAAACTTTTACTGATATTTGCTTAAACACTTAACACTTTAGCCTTTATTTGCACTTGAAGAACACTTAAGGGCTCAAGGCACTCCCTTTGCCTCAAGGCTTCCTTTTAGAAGAGGCATTTTTTTTTTTCCCTTGCAGTTTAGGTTACTGCCTAGCACTCCAATAACAGTTTCAACTCAAGTTTTTTCTTAATGCAAGAACTATAAATATCATCAGTGCACCAAAAGTCCAGACTTAGTTTCCTTCTTTTTCTAAAATACATGAAACCAAATTGTAAGGAGATAAACTTTTGAACATTCCTTTTAAAACCCTTTTTCCCTATTTAATACATTTTAGGGGGCAGTTTAAGGAATACTAATCACATCACCCACATTTTACCATCAGATTTTTAGTGTCGATTTGCAAGGAAAAGATAGGATGAAGATGGTCTACTCTTCCCATCTGACCAGGTTTGGATGAACAGCCTTTGTGCCAGCCATCTTTCCGCATGCGTGGACCCTCCCTGATGGCCTTTTCCACCATGGAAATGCAGAGCTGCACCTTTGCCAGATCACCTCGTACCCCCAAAGATGGCCACACAGGACTATCCTAAGTTTTCCTATCCTTTCTCTCAGCATTTGATTATCTAAACAGTTTTAAAAGCCAGGCAAAGTTTCTGACACTGATAAACAAATTCACATTTAAATCTCTAATACTTGTCTCCAACTTTTAACTCAAGGAAATAAATTCCAAATTCCCTAATGCCTCTGGGGCTAAACAAGATACAATGCTTACAATGTGAACAGCTCTATGCATTACAATACCAGATTTTTTAAAAATGCAGATTTCAGAATCTTTAGAAGAATCCTATTAACGAGTTCCTCTTTAAAATAATGCAATAATCCTTTGAGACACTGGAAAACATTCAAACCTAATAATTTTCTTGAAGTTTAGACTTAGATTTACCCAAATGCCTTTGTGTTTCAAGTATGAGCTCATCCACTGTTTCACATAGCATGCTGACAATTTAACCTTGAACATGTTCACTCACACACATTCACACACACATTCACACTCAAAGATCTTAAAGTGCGCAAAAATCCGGAAGCTTTAGTGTCAAGAGAGTTTTGCCAATTTTACTCTTGCAGGTGAGAACCAAGTTTTAAGACAAAGCTTTCTAACAAGACAACTTAGCTGAAATTTATTTTTCCAGGGCTTGTTACAGCTGCAGCCACGCAGGAGTGGCCATACCAGGCCTGAGACCCAGAAATGTTCAAATAAATAACAAAGACATAAACACACAAAAATCACAAGGATCCATATTTAGGACTGGTACCAATTTCGAAAACAAAACCAGACAAGACAAAAAACACCTAACAAAACAAGACAAAAGCAGAGATCTTTAGGTACCCCCAAATTTTGATGTCATGCCTGGCAGCAGTCAGAGTGAAGAAGACACCTCAGGGCCCTGAAAACTATCAGGAGGAACCTCGTGGAGATGTCCATTCTCTGGCAGCTGGCTCGCCAAGGCCATCCTACCTGCAAAAACTACTATCAGGGGGGCAAGAATCTTTCGTTTCCTTAACCTCCTTCCAGTGAGCTGGAGTCAAGTCTAGGGGGCTGGATGGGACATTGCCCATGGCAAAATAACAAAGGGGTAAGACAATTCCAACAAAACAGAAAATCCAATACACACAGGCCTGAGTCTTAAAAGAATTACTAGATGGAGATCTCCCAAATTGGTCTGCTGACATCTGTGGAGAAACAGAAGGAGCAGACCCAAGAGCAAGGTGGGCCAGTTGAGTCTCGGGTTAGGAGACCTTCCCGGTCAGTGTCGGTCAAAAACCAGACTGCTTATGCCCTATGAGTACTAAGAAGGGGTTCCAGGGGCCCCCTTCTACGTCTCTCAGTCCCTCCAGGGTTGCCATACAAGCACATTCACTTAGGCAATCCCTTTGAGAAATACGAGTTGGAGCGGCCGTCCTCGAAGCGACAGTGAAGCAGACAGATAGATGACAGGACAAAACAAATCAACAGCGCTGTTTTCTTACCTTCGGGGTCTGGGGTCTTGGGGGTCTCTGGGGGTATCCTGGATGATGCCTATGCCACAGGACCACCACCAAGAAGACCACCGAGAGCCAGACAGTCTGAAATGCAAAAGCAATGCTTTATTCAGGCGGCTGCAGCTTGGGCCTCTTCCTTACACACCAACACAATGGAGCTTAGGAGGAGGGCCTGAGCTGATACAGGGCTTATGAAGGCAAAGACCACAGATTTACAGCAACTAGGTGTTTGAGTAAGGTACGTGGGGGTTAGGGACATTCCAGGGTGATTGGAGCTAAGGGTAGGTTCCCATGCTGGTTGAGTTCTAATTAGCCATTTGGAGGTAGTTTTATGGCTGAGTCGTAATTAGCTATCTGAGGGTAGTTTTATGGCTTAGCAAATAGTGCTGTCCCTGGAATTTCTGCAAGTTTTGGTTAATTTTAACACAGACAGTCAGTTCGTGGAACTTACGGGAGCAACAATTCTGTTTCTTTAACTTATGTGCGCTTTTGGGTCACTCATAGTTTATATAAACAAGATGGTTACTGCCTCAGAATGGGGGATGCTTTTTGGCTCCTCATCCAGGGCCTGAGATCAAGTCCCAGGACCAGTACACAAAGCCACAACAAAATAGGACAGAAAGACGAGACTCACGAATGGGGGTAGTTGCTTCTGTTGAACTGGCCTAGCGTTTGTGCTGTGCTGTCCTGAGCTGCCCTGGCCCTCTGGAGTTGGCCTCCTATTAGGGACATCATGTAGGACAGACTATCCAAACACTCATTTTCTTTCTTTCTTTCTTTCTTTTTTTTTAAGTAGATCAATTAACTAGGAAGTATTAGAGTTGGGTATAGCAGGGTAGATAAGACCAAAACATTGCATAGCCATGTGTCAATGGCAAAGTGAAACCCACCATTTTGTATGATTAATAGTAATTAAAAAGTGCTGATTTTTTTAAACTTTCATTTATGCAAACTCTATAAGAAAAAGTTGGAATAAAGATTATGTCATTGATAGATTGTAAGAGTAGCCTTTTCTTTTCAAAGTGTCTAGTTTGAATTTGTGAGTGTGTGAGGCTTCTTGAGACCCTTCAGAGACTGAGCCCCGCGGTGTTGTGCTGTGGATTTGTCCTGTGTTTCACTGTCTGTGGGTTGTGGTTTGGGTAGGAAATGTCCCAGAGGCCTCCCATGTGAGGCTGGTCCCCAGCGGGTGGCACCATAGGGAAGTTTGTGGAACTGCAGGAGGTAGTGTGTATGTGTATGTGTGGCTACATCACTGGAGTCCCTTCCCTCCTGCCCAGACCTCCTGCTCTGCGTCTCTGCCCCATCCAGCGTGAGGTGAACAGGCTTCACCAGGTTCTGTCCCATCCTGGGCTCAGAAATGGGGAGCCAAGCCATCTCAGAATAAGTAATAGCTTGTCATATTTTCCCTTCAGATGTCTGTCACAACAACAGATTGCCTCCTCCTGGGAGGAGCCACATGCCTAGCCTGTACATAGTTGCGTTAATGAGATGTTTCCTCCATGTGGAAATATTTGTATTAGGAATACATGAACCCCCTTGCTCAGTGGCCTCCATGAGGGCCTAGTGCAGTGATGGGGTCACAGGTTTTTCCCTGCAGGTGCAAGCCCCACAGGGTGTTGAGACATGTGGAGCAAGGCAGCATGCTCTGTGTCGTTACCCAGGAACACACACGGACAGTGGGTCTCTAGATAATTCTCAGATGCCAAATTATAAGGACCTATTCACACAGGTGGGAGTGCAGTCCTGTCTTCAAGATGGAGTCACAAGAGCAAAACGGAGTTACGGAAGCTAAGAGAGTAGAAGTGAAGTTTGATATGCCCTATCACGGGATCCAGAGTAAAAGTGTGTGTGGGGGGACAACATTCTTGCAGGTGGTGTGTTCAGGAATTACTTTGCCATTGTGAGTGTTAGAACAAATAATTCCAGACAAGGTGTGACTGGTTTCCATAGGCACATTCATGGAAGGGATTGAGCAGTGATTTGGGGCACGCACACAGCACAGAATAACTTGTGTGAATTCATGTACTCTGCCAAGATTTACTAATAGCGGCGTGTTCAGAGCCTTGCTGGTCGTGAAGGAGAGAAGAGGACCCCCGAGGCTTCGCAAGTATCCAGTGGAGGTTGTCTGGTACACTCACCCTCCTCTTCCTCTTCAGTCATTAAGTGGACTGGTGTCCTTCCACTCTCTAGCTGGAACTTTGTTAAGATAGGGGAAAGTGGACTGATAAGGAGCAGAAGTGAGAACTAAAGTCTCTCCTCCCAAATGAAGAACCAGATTTCCGGGTGGGGGTTGGAATTGGAGTTGTGTCAGGTGACTTCAGTTCTCTGTGTGCTAGGCAAGGACAAATCATTCAAGTGAGAGCAGAGACCCCAAAAGAACAATTTTAAGCTCTCTAAGCTGTAGAAACATTTATGTGGAAACAGCTGACCTGCTAATTAGAGAACATCCCCGCCTATTCGTTAAACCAATTACCCGGAGGCCTGTGCTAAGCAACACTAGTCTCATTCTAATTATTCTGTGGCCTTGAAAGCCAGAAACTGTTCATTAAAAGAAAAACTTATAATTCAGACCTATATGTAGTTTACACCTCGCACAATGGAGTTGTTCAAGACAAGGGGCCTTGTTCTGGTTCTCAGGAAGATAGCTATGAGAGATGATGAATAACTAGATAACTTAGGTCTGAGAAGCCCTTGGACGGGGAGAGTAGGAGAGGTTTTTTTTTTTTCAGGTTATCTTTGGGGATTGTTTAGTTCCTTTTTCCCCCCCATACACACAGAGACATATGAATTAAAAATAGGACAGATAAGGGGCCCGGAGTTTGGCCTAGTGGTAAAGTGCTTGCCTAGCATGCACGAATACCCGGGTTCGAGTCCTTGGTACCACATACATAGCAAAAAGCTGGAAGTGGTGCTGAGGCTCAAGTGGTAGAGCTCTAGCCTTGAGAAAGTCCAAGGACAGTGCTCAGGCCCTGAGCCCAAGCCCACGACTGGCAAAAAAAAAAAAAAAAAAAAAAAATAGGACAGATAATTGTTTCTGCAGGATGTTGCTCCTCCTTGAGCCCTGGTGGATATTGCAGGAAGAGCATGTGGCCACTTCTGTGATCCAGACCACAGCCCTGGGAGGCAGGGGACCAAAGATGACAAGCCACAGGGTGGGGGAGCTGGGGCTGGCTCCTGACTGGAGTTAGGGCGAGGTCTGCGCTAGGGTCCAGCACTGCCTGGTTCAGGGCCTCCATCAGCCCTGTGATGGAAAACATCCATTCAGCCACCAAGTCGCTGGGTGGTCTGAGCCGTGGCTCCCTCTCTGTAAGTGGGGGGACAGCAGCACCCACTTCCAGGGGTTAGCATGGGGTGGAGTGAAGGACTCCATGTAAGGGCTTGCCCCATAGGTAGGGGAGAGATGCAAAGACACGAGAAAACCTACCAGCTCTCGTAGCACTCTACGTCACATGGATGACAGCGGGTTGGAGGTTACAGAGGTCAGGTTCTGAGGTGAGGTGGACATCAGCTGGGTGAGTGAGACCCCCGAGAGCATTCGCCTCTGTGCTGGTGGCAGGAGCCCTCCCCAGAACTCTCCCTGAATCTCAGCACCAACATACAGCCTCAGCAGGGGTCTCCACACTGTCCCCAGTGGTCAGGAATAGCCACCCATGTCCTCACTTCCACTGGACAGTCCTTTAGGGGGCCTCCATCCTGGAGCCACCCTGCCAGGCTCACTCGGAGGGCTCTGGAGAGCCAGGAGCGCCAGCCCTCCCTCTCCCTGGCTGTCCCAAGGGGAAGGAGCAGAACCTAGAGGCAAGCCCACCTTCAAAGCCAGTGTTTCTGGTTGGTCCCACCTTTGGCTGGCAGACCCTATCCACCCTGCCCCTGAGCATGCCTTGTGGGTGCAGCGGGGCCGGGGCTAAGAGAGGAATAGGAAAGCAAAGGTTTGCTGTGGGTTCTGTGGCGGGGGGCGGGGAAGTGGTATATTTATATTTCAGGGTTTATTAGCTTCATGTTTGAATATTGAGGCTGATTCTTGAGGCTGATTTGCCTCCTGCAAGTTAAAACAACAAACGCTCCAGGAAGTGGGGCGCAGCTTGTCCATACTGTGGCTGGCCGGAGAGTCCCATGGTGGGCAGCACAAGCTGGTTAGGTCCATCAGCATACCAAGGAAGTCAGTGTGCCTGCTGGCATGGCGTGGAAAGAAGTAGCATCCCAGGGTTTCACACCGGAGACAGCATTTCCTGAGACGCATTAAGACAGGGCACGGTGCATGCACCTGTAGTCCCAGCCACTTTACTTTGGTGGCTGGGGCAGGATTGTTTGAGCTTGGGATTTTGAATCCAGCTAGGGCTAGAGAGCTAGACCCTGGCTTAGAATACACACAAACAAGCAACAATAACAGTGTAAATCCAAAGGAAATGGAAAGATTAAGGAAGGGGACGCTGGGTGTTGACTGAATTGTAAAATAGAACTTTATTCCCGATAAAAAGCCTTCATTGTCAGCCAGCAATTCTTTAGTGATACACTGGGAATGCAGCGATGTGCCATGATCTCCTGGATCTCACAAAGGGCTGGGGAGGGGGCAGAAATGGCTACAGCTGGTGCTGAAGAGTGAAAAGTGGTCACACACTCAGCAGGAAGCCGACAGTTCTTCCCGAGGGAGCAAAGCAGGCTCACCAGAGCAGGCACATTTGAGCGCATGGGTGGACAAACGAGCTGATTGGCAGGAAGTCCTGGGACAGAGTCTGGGAGGGAGGGCGGGCTGCAGCACGGTGGGGTTGGGGGTGGGCCTGGGGCTGCTGTGAGGCTCATTTTAGGCATCTTCTTGCCTGGGTTAAGGGTCATCTAGACAGCAGCAGGTGGGCTTGGTTTGGAGGATCCTTGGACCTCCAGCAGAGGCAGGGTGGGGGTGGGGTGTCATCTCTGGCCCTTGGGCCCCGGGACTGACCCCGGGGGCTTCAGGCCTGGAGATGCAGAGTGAGAGAGGCCCTGTCTTCCCCTCTCTCCAGCCTGTGGACATGACCTCTCAGGGCAGCTCAGCACTGCACCATGCACCAGCTCCTGTATCTCACCCTATCGTTTCCCGGCTACTCAGGAGGTGGAGACCTGAGGATCGAGGTTTCAGGCCAAGCAGAAATGTCCGTTAGACTTTATCTCCAACAAAACACCCAAAAGCTCCAGTGGCAGAGCACCGACTTAGACGAAGCTAGAGGACAGTGCCTGGGGCCCCAGTTCAAGTCACTGGTCACTCAGAAAGTCTCATGGCTCTTGATCCTCCCAGTCCTGCCTCTCAGGAAGACCTCGACTAAAATACGGTGTTTGAGGAAGATCCCAGAGAGGCACAGACCCGGTCTGTGGCAGGCGGGGACCAGTGAGACTGGTAAGGAGCTACTGCCTTGGCCACAGCGATGGGCCACTTGTTCTCAAAACACCATCACTGGAGCCCAACGAGGGGCTGATGGAGGCCCTGTGCTCAGCACTGAGAACAGACTGGTGGAGAGGCCAGAGCCTGCCAGCATTCATGGCTGTGGCTGGGGTTCCGGGCCTGTGGCTGGGGCTAGTGGTTGTGGATGAGGTCTGTGGTTGGGGCCTGTGGCTGGTGTTTGGGGCTGTGGCTTGGGTGTGTGGTAGGTGTTCAGGGGCCACACACAGGGCCTCACTTAATTCTCAAGAACAGCTTGACCTCATTTCCCTGATGAAAAATGGCAGATTCCAGACAAGAACCTTGCAGAACTTTTTAGAGCTTTAACCAGAGGTCAGACCAGGTCTCCATGCTGTGTTTGCTCTTCCCAGGCTCAGATCCCATCCCTGCCCCTAAGAGACTTGGAATTTCATCAGAATAATTTTGTAAAGCTGGTCCTGGGCTTGAACTCAAGGCTGGTGCTGTACCGCTAGAACCACAGTTCTATTTCTAGCTTTTTTGGTGATAAATTAGAGAGCCTCACAGTCTCACCTGCCCAGGCTGGCTTTGAATGGCCATTCTCAGATCCTGCCTTCTGACTAGATAGGAATTCAGACCTGAGCTGTCAGCTTTTGACTCCAATTAATGTCTTTTAAAGAAACAACAACAACAACCCCATCAGAGGCCAGGGGCCTATAATCCCAGCTCATGTCTATAATCCCAGCTACTCAGGAGGCTGACATCTGCAGTTCAAGGCTTGAAGCCAGCCCAGGCAGAAAAAAGCACCATACTCATGTCACCAATTAACTATCAAAAAGCCAGCAATGGGGCTGTAACTCAAGTGGCAAAGAGCCAGACTTGAGCAAAAAAGCTAAGGGACAGCACTTGATCCCCAAGTTCAAACCTCAATCTGTCACAAAAGGAAAAAATCAGAAGCTGGGCTGGTGGTCGCTGTGTAAAGCATTTAACCACTGAGCTACATCCATCTCCACTTCTGGGTGAACTTCTTTGAACAAATAAAGCCACAGAACGGATTTTTGTAAATGCCTTTAGACAGTAAAAGTTTGTTTTTACAAGGCCATATTTTGCAAAAATGGCTTGTGTACATTTACCTGTTCTATCTATGGAGGTTTATCTCTGCGCAAATATATGTATATATGCAGTTTCATTAATTTATGAAGAAAAATTAGGAACTATTTACACCAAAACACCATTATTTGGCTTTTAATGGGTCTAAGTGGCAGTCTCCAGATACATTTAATTAAATGGTGGATTGAAATCGCAGGTGGTTCACTTGAATTGATTTAATGTTTCCCATCCACTTGGTTGCTATTTTGACCACTGGGTGGCGATAAAGACCACAGCTTTGGGGCTGGGCTTCTGTGTGTGGACACACTCCTGGACACAGGTCTGGGATCTGCGGTTACTAGACTAGGCTCACACAAAGAGATGGAGGAACAGCTAGCCAAGATCTGCTTCTTTTACAAAACAGAGACCAAGAAATGGATCTGATCACCGTTTTTCTACATCCCTGTGTCCACTCCCAGCATCCTCAGCCACTGTGACCCCCCCCCGCCCCCTCGCACCTAAAAGTTAAGACATAGAAGTTGAGTAGCAAGCCACCACTGCAATTGTGACTGATGAAGCCCTGCTGCAAACACTGAGATTTGGAGATAATGCTGTCTGAACAGAAAGACCAACACAGTAGTCTCCCTCTCTCTCTCTCTCTCTCTCTCTCTCTCTCTCTCTCTCTCTCTCTCTCTCTCTCTCTCTCTCTCACTCTGTGTGTGTACATGGGAACACATGCATGCACCAATTCTGATGCCTGAACCCAGGACCCAGGGCCTAAGTACTGTGGCTGAGCGTTTGTGCTCAAGGTTGGTGTTCTTCTACTTGAGCCACAGCTCTGTTTCTGGCTTTTTGGTGTCTAATTGGAGGTAAGTGTCTCATGGACTTTCCTGCCCAGACTGGCTTTGAACTGTAATCCTCAGATAGCTTTCTGAGTAGCTAGAATTACAACTATGAGCCACGAGCCTAGCTCCTTGTCCTTTTTTTTTTTGCCAGTCCTGGAGCTTGAACTCAGGGCTGTGCAGTGCTCTTGGACATTTTTTTTTTGCTCAAGGCCAGTGCTTCTGCCACTTGAGCCGAAGCACCACTTCTGGCTTTTTTTTTCTTTATGTGTTTTTTTTGTAAAAACAATTTATTTCTTTGGTTCCAGCTACTGGTGGTCAGTCATACTCCAAAATATATGACCCAGAACATTGCAGCAATAAACAATCCATGAGTGTTGAATTGTGTGCTGTTCTGTAATGTGAAGAAACCACTTTGAGCTCGCTGCTCCCTGCCAGCATTGTGGTGGCTCATGGGAAATACAATGACTCTCTCTCATGAACTGTCAGGTCTTCCCATGTTGCCTGCCCATTAGTTACTCGGTAGTCTCCTTGGATTTCTGATGGAGGTGATGAAATACTTGCATTCAAATTATCTTTAATTTACTTAATACTGGCCCCAGCACAAGCTGCCATTACAGGGCATGGTCATAACGGTTCCATCTGGTTACTAGTAATCGCTGCTTGGTAGCTGGAAATGGAATCTTAAGAACTTTTCTTCCAGGGCTGGTTGTCTTTGAACTGCATTTATCCACATTTCAGCCCCCGGAATAGCTGGGATTACAGGTGTGAGGCACCTTCGCTCAGCTGCTTCTTGTAATTTCCGAGCTCTGTGGGACACTGTTTCTGCTCCCAGGGTTTATCGCTCCCCTCTGGGTAAGGTGGTGCCACCCTAGGGGGTTCTGTGGGGTCACACCGGAGTGGTGGGCTGGCTGAGTGGCCTCTGAGGGCCTGGAGCCTACGCTTGGGCTGTCTACTATGTGGGCTTTTCTATAAACACAGATCCCTCAGAAGAGCTGTGAGGGCAGGGAGGACACTGAAGAGAACCTGGCTTTAAAAAAATACCATTTTTGTTTATATTTTCTAAATTATGAGCTTACTTCTTAAAATATATACTGGAAATATGACTGGGAGGCAAGCATGGATGCACAGATGCAGTAGTTTGCAAGGCAGGAATCTCATTCATTAATGATTGTCTCAAGGGAACAGAAGTCACCTCCCACATTGGACATTAGGTCTGCCTTAGGAATTCGGGCTGATTAGGCTACGGCTGTGTGTCATGTGCCCCCTGAGAGAGGCTGCCCTGCCCCTGCGTGGACCACCCACCCAGGACACAGGCTGCAGCCAGTGACAGGTGACTCGCTCCCCTGCCTGTACTTGTACTTATCCTCCCTCCAGTATGGAGGAATGAGCGGGAGCAGGAATGGTTCTAATTCCACATGAGCTGCACATGGCTCCCTGGGCTCCTGGAAAGGAGGGGAGGAGGCTTCGGTGGTCTCTCTGTAGAAACTGCCTATGAATGTGCATGTGAGGGGCTACGGAATAAAGTGAGTGGCTCATCAGAACACGGTGAGCACATGACAGCCTCGCCACACGACGCCACCCTCCCTCCCCAGATGGACTGCACTACCCAGTGCCCTGCAATCCCTACAGGAAACACAGACGCCACCCCTTGCCCTCCCCACAGCCTCCAGCTGTAGAATATTTTTCTACAGATGATGGCATGGGATCTGCAGAAAAGGAAGGGATGTGTTGTCCCAGCAAACAAGCCAGCCACAAATTTAATGCACAAGGACGCAATCTGGCTAATTCACTTTCTGCTTGGTGCTTGTATGGTAACTACTTGTAAATATTCTTCTGCCTCTTTCCCTTGTCTCTGGAAAAGGGTAAGAAAGATCTCTGTGCTTTGAATTTTCCAATACCCTGAGTCATCGGCCTCCTTTCCTTCAAGATTTCCCATTAAGTATCCTTTCTCATTAAGCTCCTTGGCCTATCACGTTAGCCAAGGTTGACTTGAAGGGCTCTGGGCTCTACTAATCTTCCCTGTTCACAGTGCACTGGATGGAATCTCCTTGTCAGAGAGTGAAGTCTAAGAAAGCAAGAATGGGTGGAGGTGGCTCCACCCAACACCCAAAGCCGAGCTCAGGAGATGGAATGAGGAAGTGGGGTGTCCTGAGTTCTCTCCCTGTGGCCTAGCGTGGCACTCTCATCCACAGCCCTGGCCAGTGAGCACCTTTCCCGCTCTCGACAGACTGCAGGGAGGCACATGCTCTCAGGACACAGGACCGCTGGTCCTCATCAGGACTCGGTGGCAGAGCTTTCTTGCTGAATTGTCACATACATAAATGGAAGTGTGAAGGCTATGGCAGCCATTTTATCACTAGGAGGAAATAGAGCTCACGGGCCCTGAGCCACTCCAAGACACAGCCAGCACTCAAGCCTTCCTGGGAACCTACACTGCACTTTGCCTCGGATCCCAGGGCAGCCAGGCCTTTGGCTCATGAGGGCCAAAGAATGATCATTGTCTTCCCACCAGTAAGGAATTTCTCACCCAGTGGAGAAAGCAAGGGAAGCGATTGCTGTCAGGAGTGTTAGGGGCTCACACTGATCTCTAAAGACTCCCCAAGCCCAGACACCCTGCCAGCCGCTGAGACCAGTTGCAGGCAGGCCGGGTGGGAGATCAGACACCTGGATGTGTGTGATTAGCGTGGCTTCTACCAGATCTGGATGCCAGATCTGCTCAGCCACTCACCAGCTGGGTGGCTTTGACTCAGTGTTGTTTTTTTTTTTTTTTATAATTTAGCCCAAGACTGCACTCAAACTCATTACCTGATGCTTTTTGCTCCTTAGCTGGCACTCTCCCAGCTGAGTTACGCCTCCAGCCCCTGGCCCAGCCAGCTTCTGCACCGATTAAGGACTTGGGTTCTTGAGAACAGAACCCAACTAGAAAGGCCACGGTTTTGCTGAGTGGCTGTCCTTCTTGACAGTCTTTTTTAGAGATCACTGAGCATGCACCATTCCTCCCCCACTCCCAAGGCCCACACCCCTTGCACTGGGCACATTGGCCATAAGGCAAAATCTCCAAGGCAAGTCAGTAGCCACCGAAGTGCATCTGGTTCACTCAGCTCGGTGGGGAGCAGGGCGTGCGGGGTTAGCATTTCGTGGGGGTAGGACACCCTATCTATCAGCATCAACCATGAGCCTTTCATTCCCGAGTCAGCTTTCAAATATGCTGTTGACGTTTATGGTCGATACATTATAGATCACCACATTTACATCAGGACATGTTGGCATGAAGATAAATCAGTGAAAACATTAATGCATGAGGCTTGTGTTTAAACGAAACCCCACACCTTCCCCTCATATTTTACTGCGGGGCTTGCAGATACCTCAATTCTGACATGTTCTATTCAACAAGAACTCCTGGCCTGTCTTCGTTCTCCAGAACCACCACGTGCACATCTCAGATGCCCACCTCTCCATCCTGCACTTCCACCGCCATTGCATGTACCACCATCACAAACAGATCGTCTATTCAAATGTTTGGTTTGTGCATGAACAACGTATTGCAGAGCCCAAAGCTCTGGCTGGTATGCTAACGTGATAGGCCATGGAGCTTAATGAGAAAGGATACTTAATAGGAAATCTTGAAGGAAAGGAGGCTGATGACTCAGGGTGTTGGAAAATTCAAAGCACAGAGATCTTTCTTACCCTTTTCCAGAGACAAGGGAAAGAGGCAGAAGAATATTTACAAGTAGTTACCATACAAGCACCAAGCAGAAAGTGAATTAGCCAGATTGCATCCTTGTGACATTAAATTTGTGGCTGGCTTGTTTGCTGGGACAACACATCCCTTCCTTTTCTGCAGATCCCATGCCATCATCTGTAGAAAAATATTCTACAGCTGGAGGCTGTGGGGAGGGCAAGGGGTGGCGTCTGTGTTTCCTGTAGGGATTGCAGGGCACTGGGTAGTGCAGTCCATCTGGGGAGGGTGGGTGGCGTCGTGTGGCGAGGCTGTCACGTGCTCACCGTGTTCTGATGAGCCACTCACTTTATTCCGTAGCCCCTCACATGCACATTCATAGGCAGTTTCTACAGAGAGACCACCGAAGCCTCCTCCCCTCCTTTCCAGGAGCCCAGGGAGCCATGTGCAGCTCATGTGGAGTTAGAACCATTCCTGCTCCCGCTCATTCCTCCATACTGGAGGGGGGATAAGTACAAGCACAGGCAGGGGAGCGAGTCACCTGTCACTGGCTGCAGCCTGTGTCCTGGGTGGGTGGTCCACGCAGGGGCAGGGCAGCCTCTCTCAGGGGGCACATGACACACAGCCGTAGCCTAATCAGCCCGAATTCCTAAGGCAGACCTAATGTCCAATGTGGGAGGTGACTTCTGTTCCCTTGAGACAGTCTTACTACATAGCATAGATCAACAGTGAACTTGAGCTCCTCTTCTCCCAGTCTCTCAAGTGCTGGGATTATTAGGCACCACCGTGCCTTGTGGCAGTTTTTAATGGATGATAGAGATTGAACACCCATGACCTTGCTAGGCAACCATGTGTATTCCACTGCTGAGTTCTATCCTCTGTCCTGGGTGCTGATGGCTCACAATTGTAATCTTAGCTAGTCAGGAATCTGCAATCTGGAAGATCAAAGTTCAGGCCCCAACTGGGAAAAATCAACATCTTCAAAATAGCTAGCAGAAAGCCAGGCTGAAAGAATGATTGAAATGGTAAATTACAGGCCATGAGAAAGAAAGTGGGGTAAGCATAAAGCTCTGAGTTCAAACCTCAGTACTGAAAAACAGGGGCAAAGCTTGGGAATGTGGCTTAGTTGTAGAGTACTTGCCTAACATGCATGAAACCTTCTCAGTTTCACATCAACAGAAAAAGCCAGAAGTGGTCTATGGACATGGGGTAGAGTGCTAGCCTTGAGCCAAAGATGCCCAGGGACAGTGCCCAGGCTCTGAGTTCAAGCCTCAGGACTGGCAAATGAAAAAAAAAACCAGGTGAAATTTAATTGTCACAACATATTGACGTTCTGCATAATGTATGTAATTCAAGGTGAAGGTGTAAAATAAATCCTTTGGGAGTCTGTATGTTAATAGTTTAATGTGCAGGATTGGAAATAGCATTTTATGACTCAGCTCCCTTCCTTGTTGAAGAAGTGGTAGAGTGGACTTCACCAAACCCGTATGAATTGGAGTGGTCTATGCCGCTGTGAGGCCTGTGGCAGAGGCCTCTCTGTGGAGGCTCCATTTGCCAGGCCTCCATGTCAGACCTTTTCCATCCATCATGTGAGAAAGGATGGACCGTGTGCTTAATTTCTTGCCAGCAAAGGCCTGCCCCTCACCCCGTGGGCCTGCGGTTCACTTTAGGATTTTCCATTCTCAGTTCACTGTGCCAGCAGAGGATCTCAGTCAAGATGGCTGTCTGAGTGTGCTCAGTGAGCATGCTGGGAAAGAACCAGTGGGAACTTGGGGTTGAGAACCCGCCTCTAGTTAGGCCCTGAAAGAGTTTAGAAAGAATAAAAATGGAAATCCACCTCCATCCGGAGATAAATCTATGTATCCTCTGTGTGGCATGAGCATCCGGGATTTGGGAACTTGACCAGAGAGGTGCCAACCTGAGTCTCTCTGGAACTTTCTTTGGTTCCCATTTGCTCTGGTTTCTAGGGTCTGATGGGCAGAGGCATCCGATCTGTAGCTTCCACCAACCCCTGCCAAGCTTCTGCCACTGAATTTAAAAACAAAGCAAACTCCTGACCAAGGTCTGGTCAATGGTTCCTCTCTTGCTGTCTTTTTCAATCAGAGTCTCCTGCATGGTCCTGGGGCCAGATGTGTACCACCTCCTGTGTAGCTGGATTGCAGATGGATACCAACCTGCTTGACTTGATTTTTGAGAGGTGTTACTACCGTATTTCCTTGAATGGCCTCAAGCTGTGATCCTCCAAATCTCAGCCTCTTAATTAGATGAGGTTATAGGGGTGAGCCATTGAACCAAGAAAAATATTGTAATGTGGCTAAGTTTTGGTGATGGCCAGGAAAGTGTTGGCTCTTATTTCTTTGCATGATTTTTGGTATATGATACATTTTAAATAATTGTTCTGCTCTTCCATGTAACCATGGGCATATGTTTGTCTTGAACACTAGAATCAGTCTAAAGAAGATTGAGTTTATCTCATGTGGCTTTAAGAAGGTCACATCTTTCCAATGACAAAAGATCAAGGATCATCATGCATTCCATGTCGAAACAGATGTTGGGAAGCTCCCACGGCCTTCTCATTTGTGATGGTTTATCTCATGTTTTTCTGAGTTGCTTCCCTGTGTGGCCACAGGCCTGCCATTCCAGCTACCAGAGAGGCTGGCAGTGGGAGGGGGGGGCTCTAGGCCAAACCTGGACAGAAACATCTCAGGATTCCATCCAAATGGAAGGAATTCCGAGTGGCTGTGCGTGCCTACCTGTTACCTCCGCCACAGTAGGAAGTAGAAAACAGGTGGGTCCTGTTTCTGGTACAATATGGACAAAAAGCATCAGTATTGGGAGATAACCAGTGCAATGGAAGGGCTGGAGTTGTGGAGCACCTGCTTTGTAAGTGTAAGGCCCTGAGATCAAACCCTAGTACTGCCAGGAGGGAAACAAAGCAAGTGAGGAATGCTAGCTATGTGTCTTGGTGCGGATTGAAATGTAACATTACTTCATACAGGTGGAGGGCATATGGCCTTGAATGCCATTCATGGTTTTAACCAGTTACCTACAAAATAGCCATTCTGGCCCCACGTCATGGTGCTCGTGGTGGTCATAAGTGCTCCTCAGCCTGCTGATGGGTTTGCTGTGAGGATGGCAGGCCATGCATGTGGAGGAAATCGGATAAATCCAGAGAAAGCAGAAGCCTACCTTGTTTTTAAAGAGTTCCAAATGAAGAGTAATTCTTTTCCATTGCCTTATTATGTCAGGCACTGCATGGATTCATGGGGGTGGTGTTAGCTTAATAGTGCAAGTGAAAATTTATATAGTTTCTCTCTTGTTTTATGTGTAAGAGGCTATGTGTCTGCAGATCTTAATAGGGTATATCTAATAACATGGTAAAAACTCACAAATTGCTGGCTTTGGACTACAGACCTTAACTGAAAGAGTCACATAAATTATATGTGTCTGACCAAGAGGTGATACATTTTTCAAATCACATAAGCTCTTCAGAATCAAGTCTGCTCTGTGGAGCTAATTAACGGAAATCGATGTGTGTTGATTGATAGGTATTTGACTTGAAAACACATTTTTTTCCATGGCCTCAGACAATGGGGCGCCGGGCTTCAAGATGGCTGTCCTTCAATGACAGGGCACGGGGCTGGGTTCAGGGATCAAGTGCTCTGGGTGCTGAGCTCTTGCCTCAGGCCTGGTCTGACCCTTGGCTTCTACTGACAGCCCTGTGTATGGCTCCTTGCTGTCTCCCTGGGGCCCAGAAAGGCTTAATTCACCAGTGTTGGTAAAGCTACCAGGAAGATGCAAAGGGCTAGGTCTATTCCAAGCAACCCTATTGATTTCATTTTTTTCCCTGCAGTTCATCAAAAATTCTCCACACATCAGATAATGGCTCAGAACTGCATAAAGATCTAAGAATTGCTGGCAGGAGGGAGGAATGGATTCTGTCCCAGGAAGATTGATGTCTGAAAAATGCATTCAGTTTCCCTGAAAAAAACCAACAACAACAAACACATTCACATTATTATATGATGTAATAGATCATATTGTTACTGCATTTTATTTACTTAGGCTATTTTCTGTTTAATTATTTGTTTTGATTTGTTTGTCAGTATCAGCAATAAGCTGGAGCCCAGAAATCTTTTCTATTAAGGAATGCCTGGATTGGTAGTAATTTTGCTTATTCATCCTATTTGAGTAGGTCTGTTCACCAATAATAGGACAATACACACAGAGAGATGTGTGGATAGGTGTGTCTATAGTGTATATGTATGTATATAATGTCTGCAGTGTACATAATACTCATACATATGGTCAATGTGAAGTATCTATAATCAGAAGTATCTATTTTATCATCTTTTATATTAAATAACAAGATATGAATATACACATGTAGACACGTAACTACACACACAGGCCATGTGTATATGCTTACGTACATGTTGTTGTTCTACTGAAATCATACAGCAGGATCAGTAACTGCTAATTAGGGTGCTTGGGCAATTCTCTATTCTTGAATAGACTTTAGGAGTTAGATTCCTGACCTTGGTTTAAGTTGGAATTTTGTAAGTGTTTGAGTTATTTTATCATTATACCTGGTAAAATCCTGAATTGGTGTAATAAACTCGATCATTCACCTTATTGCTCCTCAGACTTCATTTGGGATCATTTTTTTTTGTTTTATATCTTCAAATTCTGACTTGGGATATAGCTCCGTGTTCATTAGACTGTGAGGTCCTGGTTCCAGTCCCTGGCCTTGTACCAAACAAAATGAAACAAAACAATAAGAACTCTGCCAACAAACAAGCTAAACAAAGCAACTAAACAAAAAATAAATGCCCCCTACTCCATATTTTTGAATTCTAAGCGCACTCTTAAGAAAGATTCAGCACTGCTGGTTATTGTCAAAATGTTTGCAGAGTGAGCATTGCATTGAAGGTGGAGATTCTCTTTTGTGTACAGTCTAGTTTGTTAAAAACCCACCCATCAGCCACTCAACCACCAACCCATTTCTAATAGTATTATGGGAGTGGCTTGAAAAATCCCATAACTTTTCATCCTTGTTGGACAAAATCTGCTTTATCATCTCATAGATCCTAGCTGTGTTGAGCTCAGTGGGAGGATCAACCACAACGCCACCTCTGAAGCTTTGTCACGGTTTGGTTCCTCCCCACACTGTGACTGGTACTTGGTATGTACTGGAGGCCATGGCAGGGCCAAGGCAGCTCCTACACTGGAGAAAGTTGTAATCTGGTTGAGTCGAAGTCACCCTTCTGGACACAAGAGATAAAACAACTATGGGTAGGGTAGCAGATACCTCCCGATGTTGTCCATTCCTCCCTGCTCAGTAACAGAATCCACAGGAAGGTCCCGAGTACTGGGCTCCCTTGCAGCTAGGTGGTGGGGAGTAAGTGCCCACATCCTGGGAGTGCTAAGGAAGAGAAACCATTTGACAACCTCTCTTTAGTGCACCTTCTTTGGCCCTTCTTTACAATCCTTTCCTCTTGCTCATTGGATATCATTCACTAAAGCTCCTGTGACTGTGTGGGGCCTCATTCAGGAACAGAGGATCTGAGTTGTCATGTTTGTGGGACTGTTAGGGTACCTTCCCAGGAGGGAGTGCTAACCTGCCTGTGATTTTGCCTGTGGAGACTTCTAGTTAAATGTACTCCAGTGAGTACTTCCTACAGAGTGCATACTTCACATGTTGTGGGGAATGGGAGATGGAAAAGAGAGAAGGCTCCGTGGACGGACGTGTACCCCAGCCCTGGCTCTCCTCCCTCCTCCCTATCATTTCATCAATTGTTTCCTGGACGAGGTACTTCTCTCTCCCCTGTCTTGGCACGTTCTGTCCTATCCCTTCTACCATGCCCTCCCCTCACCATCTCTCGATAGGTTTGGTTTTATAATGATAACAAATTATACAAAACACACAGGCTCTTAACACAGTTAAGTAAGGCTGTGCAAACACCAAGCAAGCATGGCTGCCATCTTCCTTCTTCCTGGCCAGCTCAGGTTTGGCCTCTTTACTGAAACGTCTCCTGAACTTGAATACTCTTCCACCTTGGTTCCAGAGTAGCATTGTCTTTTAGTACCCAAACCCCTGAAATCAACACCACACACACACACGCACACACACACACACACACACACACACACACACACACACACACACACACTTAGTGGTTAGCATTTCCAGTTCCTTAAACATTCAGGTTTCTGCTTACCATGTAACCATTGTACATATTTGTGGAGTCTAGGATGATAGTTCAATAGATGTATATATTTTACACAAATCAGGGTAATTAGCAGTGTAATTTCCTTATTGTTGCTTCAGGTTTGGACTCTTCTTACTATCATAAAACACATAATAGGTTATGGTAAACTATATTCACTGACAGAGCACTCATCTCTCTGGCTAGCTGTTTCTGCAAGCATTGTCTAGAATTTGGTATTTATCACAATGAGCAGTTCTGGCTCAGGGTTGTGAATGATACGACAGCAGATATGACACACAACCCTTGGTGGAGGGACTTAGCTGCACCTGTGCTTGTCAGTCCACCAGGCTCTCTGGGGCTTCTGTGTGACATTAGGGGAGCTGGCACCTGTGTGAATACAGGGTATGCTGAGTACATTTGATACCTGAAGTCTCCCAAGAACCAGATTCTTCTGGAAATTCTTCACCAACACTGGGTTTTGTGTTCTTCTGGTGTGGGGATGTATTACAGTCCATCCATGCTAACTTGATCAGTTCCAGAGATGGCACAAATATATTCTTCTGGACTTGGTTATGAATTTAAATGAATTTCAGGGTTATATCGCCAACTCATTTATTTTATTTTATACCTTTAGACCTTGAGCTTTTTGATCTCAATTAAATAAATTTACGCACATCATAAACCAAAAGGTTCTGATCTTTTTTTTTTCATGGTTGATTGTGACACTTGAACTCTGGGCCTGGACACTGACTCTGAGCTCTTCAGCTCAAGGCTACTGCCCTACCTACCCCTGGAGCCACGGAGCCACTTCTGGTTTTCTAGTGAGTAATTGGAGATAAGAGTTTCATGGACTTTAGTGCATAGGCTGGCTTTGAAATGCCATCCTCAGAGTTCAGCCTCCTGAGTAGCTAGGATTACAGGTTCAGCAAGATTCTGATCCTTTAACAATTGATTTCAAGAACTAGAGGAAAATAGAGATATTTTCTGTATGCATTTGAAAAATCTGTGTGCTGAAAGCTAAAGGACTAGCAGGAATTCTTGTAGTCTGTGTGCTAGAAGTTCAGATTGCTTGGATCCCAGTTTCTTCCTGGGAACTGAGTTTATAAATTGAGTTATCTAGGTTGTTTATACTGGTAAGGAAAGAGGAAGCATCTGTAAGATTCACATCTGGGAAAGAAGAACTGAGGGCCTCACAGCACTACATGAAGAGAAGACATGCACCTGATATCTCAGACATAAGGTATTTGGAAACCAACAAAACATACTGCTTCTCTCATTCTCTGTCTCTGTCTCTCTCTTCTTGCTCTTGCTGTCTGTCTTTTATTTGATAGTTCTATGGTTTTTTAACTCAAGGCCTGTCTCTTGTTTGCCTTGCTTGTTAATGGCTTGTGCCTTACTAAGTGAGTCATGCTTCCAGTCCAGTATTTTGCTTGGTATTTTTGGAGATGGGAATCTCAAAAGACTTCTTTCAGGGCTGGCTTCAAACCTTAATCTCTGGATCTCAGCCTTTTGAGTAACTAGAATTACAGCAATGAGCCACTGGCACCTGGTTGCTTAACATTTTTTTACTTTTTCTCCCTTCCCTTCCCTCCTCTCCCCTCCCCCTTCCCTTCCCTTCCCTTCCCTTCTCTTCCCTTCCCTTCCCTTTCCTTCCCTTCCCTTCCCTCTTCCCTTGTACCAGGGTTTGAACTCAGTTTTCTCACTTACAGCTAGGGCTCTACCACTTGAGCCATGTCTCCAGTTTGGCATTTTGCTGATTGATTTGAGATGGCACCTTGCACATCTTTCTGCTGAGAATTTCCCAGGTCTCAACCTCCCAGGGAGCTAGGGTTACAGGTATGAGCCACTGATGTCTGGCTGTATAACTGATCTTACTACAGTTGTGTAAGAACTTCTATTGTTATTTACATATATTTACTCATTCTAATGGCCCATAGTGGTCTTATAAGAATAATGCTTAATTTGGAAGCAATTATATTGTTAAAATATATTCAGTTGGCCTAGAATAGTTCTCAGAGGATATGCTGTATGTATAAATACCAGGCTGCAGACAGGATGTGGATTAATAGACCACAGAGGGCTATTTTTATGGAGAGTCTGAGTGCATTTTATCTTTATTCCTATATTGTATTAATAATCTTTAGCACACGTCCTGCATGTGCCTGGCATTTTAGCATTCCACAGGGTGTGATTAGCCGGGTCATCTCATTGGTCCTCAAAACAGCGAAGGAGGGAAACTGAGACCTCCCCCCGCCCTGGTGTTGGACTGTTGTCTTGTTTGGAGATGGAGTCTTGACAATGCATGGGAAGACCTGACAAGAACATTGGGAGAACTTACACTACGTTTTAAATCAATACCATAGCAAGCTAGGCTACCTGTTGGAGGGAAAAGAACAAGATAAAGTGTTTCTCAAGGAAACACTTGCAGATGAAGAGAGAAAGTGATTTCCTACTTCCTATCTAATCCTTATTGAATATCCTTTTATAGACGTCTGGAAAATACTCAAGAAAAAGTACTGGTCACATGCATAGAGATGGAAAGAAAAAAGCCAGTTGTTTCACCATCCCAAATGAAGGAAAGCAGAGAGAGGGAGAGGGAGAGGGAGAGGGAGAGGGAGAGGGAGAGGGAGAGGGAGAGGGAGAGAGAGAGAGAGAGAGAGAGAGAGAGAGAGAGAGAGAGAGAGAGAGAGAGAGAGAGAGAGAGAGAGAGAGGGAGAGAGAGAGAGAGAGAGAGAGAGAGAGAGAGAGAGAGAGAGAGAGAGAGAGAGAGAGAGAGAGAGAGAGAAAGAGAGAAAGAAAGAGAGGTAGCTTGATAGCCAAACTCAAAGAATATATCCAGGATTCCAGAAATCTGGGGTATGTGCTGGAAAATATTTAAATAATTTAGAATGCTTATTTCTTACAGGATACAACTCTAGGATTAAATGCTAATTTTATTTGACTTACATAAAGGGGAATTATTACTGCAGTTACTTTTAAAGAGCTCCCTGGCTTTGCCGGGAGTATCTGCATTAACAGTAAATTGAGCTCCATTACATATTAATGGGCTGGGTTGATTTATTGGTGGTGCATCTGGCAATTAGCCACTCTGTGCAGTGTTTTCTGTTTGGCCATTACATTTTCACTATTGAGTGCAGTTTCACAGAAACACACCCGAACCAGAGGCATGGGCTGCCTGGCCAGCTAATAGGGCCTTGCATCATCTTAATGGTGAATTATGATCTGTCTTGAAGGATATTTGGGCACACTTAATATCTTTTGTATGACAACTGTTGGAGGCATAAACGAAAGTACATGTCATTGAACCAATAAAAATCTTTACTCAGTCACCAGATAGCCATTACGTTGTAGGAATCACTTTGGATATTTCTTCTATTATTACTTTTTTAACTACACAATTGCTTTTAGCTTCTGTGGCACTTGTAGACTGAATTGTCTTGCAGTGAGTTATAGCCAACAGTATGCATTTGCAAGAGTCACTTTGGGGGGCCTAATTTGTCCTCAAGAGAAAGATATTTTTGCCCAGCCTGCAAAATGTTGTAATAAAAATGGGTGATTGATGTTGATAATGAGATTAAATGGGTAGGCCACAGTGGCCTGTGTTATAAATCAGTGGAGCCAGTGTTGTGATTGGCACCTGGAGAAGGTTTTCAGCATGAGGATTTTTTTTAAATGAGTAGATATAGTTCAAGTCTTTATAGTATTGACTCCTAAAATTTATTGAAACTGTATTTAAAATATCAGTCTACAACGTGTTTCATAAGGTTCTAATACAGTTTAGTTTCGCATGCCTAAGCATGCAGTTGTAGAAGAAAATGCATTTAAATTCTTGACTCTAGCAAAAGCAGTCTAATATTGGTAAGGCAGATGGAGTTGCTAAACCTAACTTAATTGCTTGGTCTTTTGGCTGGAGAGTTATTGGATTTGTTTGCTCAGAATTTGTTTCTCCTCACAGTTCCTTGGGGTAGGAATCTCTTTTTTATTTTTATTTTTAAAAAGCTGAAGCCACCTTCCCTGCCCAAGGGTTGCCTACCTCTGTTCCAGCACAACTACATGGCTGTGGCCCTTTGGGATCCCATAGAAGGTGCTGGGATGCCCTGGAGGCCCCCCTCATTTCTATGGGATGGAAGTGGGATGGCTGGGATGCCCTGGAGGCCCCCTCATTTCTGTGGGATGGAAGTGGGATGTTTTTATTGTTATTAATAGAAGGGTTACATTATATTCACCAGATAGAAGGTGCATGACTTCACGAACATTGCTACCCCTTCTCAAGTTTTTGTCCCCATTTTCCTCCCCCACTGCCTCTCCTCATCTTGTTTTCTCCCCTATCCTATTTCTAATAAATAAATAAACATATATACAATATATCAGATAACAAGGTAAGATACTGTGACAATATGAGATAACCAAGGGACAACAAAAGAGATGAGAAATAACATAGTACATTTAGAACAATAATTACACATTATATAGCTCTTGTTTCTATATCCTGGAGATCCTTTCATTTAGCCTTGTCCTGTATGGCCTTATGTATCTAGGTTTTGCCCTATTGTAATCCTCTGCTAGGAGAGTCCAAGGCATTATTTATTTATTTATTTATTTATTTATTTATTTATTTATATTTTTTGCCAGTCCTGGGCTTGAGCTCAGGGCCTGAGCAATGTCCTTGGACTTTCTCAAGGCTAAGCTCTACCACTTGAGCCTCAACACCACTTCCGGCTTTTTTCTATGTATGTGGTACCAAGGAATCGAACCCGGGTCTTCATGCATGCTAGGCAAGCACTTTAACCACGAGGCCAAACTCCCGGCCCAAGACAAAGAGACTCTTATCTCCAATTAATGGACCACACATACATAGGAGATGGTAGGAGAGTAGTGAAGAAATCGATGCTTTCTTGTTCTTGAACAAAAGTCACTGAACATTTGTACTGTTTGCTACTTTTCTTCTATATGAATCACTTCTGTGATAAACACTGAGGTGTGCCTTCCAGATGAAAGATTTTCCTCCATTGTTATAGTAAGGAGATTTCTCTCTATGGTGTTTTGTAAGTACAGAGACTTGAATTGTTGGTAAAGGATATTCCACATTTGTTCCATTCATACAATTTCTATCCTGTGTGTTTTCTGATGCAGACTGAGGTATGACTTCTTGAAAAAACTTGCCAGGCACCGGTGGCTCATGCCTAGCTACTGAGCAGGCTGCAATCTGAGGACTGTGATTCAAAGCCAGCCCCAGCACAAAAAAAGTCCGGGAGACTCTTATCTCCAGTTAACTGCCAGAAAATTGAAGTTCAAGCTGACAAATAACAAGGAAAAACAAACAAACAAGGAAAAAAATACTTTCCACATTTGTTTCATTCATAGGACTTCTCTCATGTGTATTCAGTGAGGAACCCTGAGCTGTGACTTCTGAGTGAAGGACTGCACATTTGCTACATTCTTAAGCCTTCTCTCTGTGTCTGTATTGTGACGTAAACTGAGTTTTCTTCTAGGAAAAAGCCTTCAACTATTTTATTAGATTCCTAAGGTTTCTCATCAGTGACAATTCTTTTATGGTTGCTTCAATGCAGTTTTTATGTGAAAGACTTTGCATAGTAGATACATTCATATGGTTCCTCTCCTGTATACCTTCTCTGATGTATAATAAGGCCTGCCTTCTGACTGAAACCTTTTCCACACATGTTACATGTATAAGGTTTCTCTCCTGTGTGTCTTTTCTGATGAACAATAAGACTTGACTTGTCACTGACTTACCACACATGTTACATGTATAAGGTCTCTCCCCTGTGTGTACTCTGTGATGGGTAGTAAGGCGATCCTTCCAGGTGAAAGACTCTCCACACATGTTACATGTATAAGGTTTCTCTCCTTTGTGGATTCTCTGATGCATACAAAGGCATGCCTTACTGGTGAAGGACTTTTCACATTCTTTGCATCCATAAGGTTTCTCTCCTGTGTGTGTTCTCTGATGATTATTAAGGCCTGCCTTCTGGGTGAAAGACTTCCCACGTTTGTTGCATTCATATGGCTTCTCTTTTGTAGGAATTCTCCATTGACTTCTAAGAGCTGATTTCTGGGTATATGTTTTTCCATATCTGGTACATTCAGGTGTTTTCTTCCCTCTCTGAACTACTGCTTGGTTATAGTGAGTAGACTTTTCACAGTCTTCTCTGCGCTTGTTATTGTTATTGCCAAACTCTCCCACAAAAACCAAATTATGGGAGCTGGGAGTTTGGCCTAGTGGTAGAGTGCTTGCCTAGCATGCACGAAGACCCGGGTTCGATTCCTTGGTACCACATACTTAGAAAAAAAGCCAGAAGTGGTGCTGAGGCTCAAGTGGTAGAGTTCTAGCCTTGAGAAAAATCCAAGGATAGTGCTCAGGCCCTGAGCTTAAGCCCAAGACTGGCAAAAAAAGAAAACAACCAAATTATGCTTAAAATATGCTGAGTTTAATACCTTCCCTTCTTTACCATATTCAAAATACTACAGCTCATTAGGACTCTCAAATTTTTGACTAAAATGCTGTGAATATCTAAAGGATTCTTCAACTACAGGAGACACAACTGGCGTATCTGCAGCATGTATGTCATCAGGCTCACTATAAAGAAGCATGTTCTGACACTCACTGAATTCTTCTGTCTCCATCCCGAAGGAACACTGATTTTTCCTAATCAGCTCTGCCTTATGTTTTGAAATCCAATCGTAAATTCTTACTGACCTCACTCTTTCTTCCACTGCTACTTCACATAGACATTCAACTGAATTTTCCTGGCTGGACTTGATTATGTCTTCCATTTCTTGAACAGCTGTAAATTTCTTTTCTGAGTCGTTTTCCTATCCATGGTTCTGCACCTTGCTCCAGCTTTACAATCAACTTAGGTTTGGGAAAACAATACCCAAGGATGCATGAAGACCGGCTTCAATTCCTTGTTACCACATACAGAGAAAAGTCAGAAATGATGCTGTAGCCCAAAAGGTAGAGCACCAGCTTTGAGGAAAAGTCCAAGGACAGTGCTCAGGCCCTAAGTTCATGTACCAGAACCAGTGACAGCAGGCTTCTGTAGTTCTCCAGCATTACATCTCTATACAGGGTTCTTTGAGCAATGGTAAGGTCTTGCCACTCCTCACAGCTGAAGTCCACAGCCACATCACCAAATGAAACCATCTACTGTCCAAGCACAGGAGCTATTGGCTTCCCAAATCCCTGGGGTGGCAACAGGCAGCTGCTCGGGTGGTACAGGGCACACAACCCACACTGGCAGAAAGACCTGGGCTGCCATGACCAGAACCACCCCTTGCAGAAGCTGCTTCTCCTTTGGCCTCAGCAGGGCCCCTCAGTTCTGATTCTGGTTCCATGCCACAAGCAGGCCTTCATTCCCCAGCAGCGCCAGCAGCAGCCCAGGACAAACTCCAGCAGCCAAAAGTCATGTATGTATTGATGAAGGGTTTCCTGAGTACCTACTATGTATTAGATACTATGGTCAACACTTAGGAAATGAGACTGAATGGCACAGATGAAGCTTGTGTTAAGCAAGAACGGTGAGTCAAGTACATATCCATTATACATAAATACACTGTATGTCTATACACAGATATGCTGATGGTAAGAATCACGCACAGCTGACCTGCCCAGTCAAGGGGACCTGCTCGCTGGTGGGTGATGGGTTCACATGTCTGGTGCTCAGGTTCTAGCACCATTTTGTTCCTTGCCCCAACGCATTTCTACATCGCTTCCAGACAGCATGGATCTGAGCCAAGGCAAAGGTGGTGTTTAGCTGAGTACAGACCAGTGTCTACTGACAAAGGGACCTTGGGAGTGGAGTACATGGTTAGAGAGGGAGATAGCAGGCACTGAGCAAGTGCTGTGTGCATGCTAGCTCAGGTATGACAATGAGTCAGGGCAGCACAGTGAGGACTTGGCAGGTGACCTGGAGCCCATGTCTGTGCTGACTTTCCAGGCTCGGGGATGGTGCACTCGAGCACATGAAGGTTTGTCTCATGGAAAACAGATTGGCGCTTGGCTTTGTTTCAGAAGCATTTGTGCCATTTACTGAATTGGCTTTGAGTGTGTATGATAGGTATTCCTAGCAACAGGAGATCCAGAAATCAAATTGGTGTCCCCAGAAAAGTCTCAGGGTGCCCGCCAGCCAGGTGATGGCACTCAAGTAAAAATGGAATTTGGAGAGGTGACATGCAAAACAATGTCAACTCTTCTATGATCTGACCCTTTTTCTTTTGTGCTGGTCCTGGGACTTGACTCAGGGCCCAGGCCAAATCCCTGAGCTATTTTGGCTCAAGTCTAGTGCTCTACCACTTGAGCCACAGGTCTATTTCCAGTTGTTTGGTAGTGAATTGGAAATAAGGGTCTCACAGACTTTCCTGCCCAGGCTGGCTTTGAACCTCAATCCTTAGATTTCATCTTCCTGAGAAGCTAGGGTTACATGAATCACTGATACCTGGTACTGAACCTAGAAGATTTTTACAAAGTAATACAGGGCTTGGTAAAAAACCACCACACATAGAATCAACTGAACATTGTTTCTTTTCCTTACTATTTTTGTGGGTCATGGGGCTTGAACTTGGCCTGGGTACTGTCCCTGAGCTCTTCAGCTTAAGGCTATCACCCTATCCTTGAGTCACACCCCACTTCCCATTCTCTAGAGAGTCTCAGGTCCTTTTGTGCTTGGGCTGGCTTTAAACCTTGAAGTCCTTTTGTGTTGCTTTGCTCAGGGGTGTTGTCATGGTGATAACTCTTACCTACTCATGGATAATTCTACTTTTTTTTTTTTTGGCCAGTCCTGGGCCTTGAACTTGGGGCCTAAGCACTGTCCTTGGGCTTTCTCAAGGATAGTGCTCTACTACTTGAGCCAAAGCACCATTTTGGCTTTTTTTCTATGTATGTGGTAACAAGGAATCAAACCCAGGTCTTCGTGTATGCTAGGCAAGCACTCTACCACTAGGCCACACTCCTGGCCCCCTTATGGATAATTCTAATTTAATTCCCTTCAGTGTTTTCTTTCTCCTTGTGACAGAAGCCAAAGGAAAGCTGGGCCAGCAGGGGTGGCTACTGGTCTGTCTTTTCTGGGTACTGCATTTCCTCACAAGTAAGATCAATTCTCCATTTCCTTTCAACAACCATGAGAGCATCTTCTCTTTTTTTCTCCTTAGATCTTGGCTGGTGCTCCTTGCAATTCACAGATAATTTAAGAATAATTGTTAAGTGTACTCATTAACCACTTCACTGAACCCAAACTCATACAATTCAGAACACAAACAACTTTTGCTTTCAGGGCCATATCTCTTGCTAGTGAAAAATTCAAGCTTAACCAGCATGCACATTCTGAAAACATCCCAAAAGGAATTGAAAAGGTAATGAGAACAAATCACTAAAGATGTTTTACTTCATTTCTCCGATTTACTAAGCTATTCCTTCTAGACTACATTATACTTGCACCTTTATAGACGGCCTCAGAGTTTGAGCCCAAGCAATAGTGGTGTGATTTAATGGGATGTCAAAGGATAAAAAAAATGAAAGTTTCATTAAAAACATAACTTACTTTATTGTTATCACAAAGGTGATGTAGAGAGGAATTACAATTACAAGAGTCCGTAATGAGTGTTTATTTTGTAATGTCTTTTGTGGTTTAGTAGTAAGTTCTTTCATGTTGTTTTGATTCCAAGTCTAGGTCTTATTTAAAAATCCCATTGGCCCCTAGGCCTCAAAGTCTCTATCTCTCAACTTCAGCCTTCCCTGTGCAGAGGTCTTGGGGACAACTGACCTATTACCTGCTGCCACTGCCAGCATTCTTTTTCTTTTTCATATATTTTTTATTGTAATTAATAGAAGGGTTACATGATATTTGCCAGATAGAAGGTGCATTACTTCACATACATTGATACCCTTTCTCATGTCTTGGTCCCCATTTCTCTCCCCCCCACCCCCCATCTTGTTTTTCCCCCTTCCCTATCCAATTTCAAATAACCAAATACAAATATATGCAATATATCAGATAACAAAGTAAGATACTGTAACAATATGAGATAATCAAGGGACAGCAAAAGAGATGAGAGCTAATATAGTACATTAAGGACAACAATCACTCATTATATGACTTTTGTTTCTATATCCTAGAGGTCCTTTCATTTAGCGTCATACTATATGGCCTTATGTATCAAGGTTTTGCTCTATTGCAAATCTCTGCTAGGAGAGCCCAAGGTTTCTACTGATTATGACAAATGAGGGAAACCATTGAGCCTAAGTTCCTTTGACTCTGGCTTACTTCACTTAATATGATTTTTTCTAAGTCTTTCCATTTCCTAACAAATGGGGCAATGTCCTTCTTTCTGACAGTAGCATAGAATTTCACTGTGTACAAATACCACATCTTCAACTGAGGGACATCTGGGTTGGTTCCATATCTTTGCTATGGTAAATAGTGCTGCAATGAACATCGTTGTGCTAGTGGATTTAGTCTGACCTTGTTTCTGGACAATTGGGTAAATGCCTAGTAGTGGAATTGCTGGGTCATAGGGGAACTCTATGTTTAGTTTTTTGAGGAACTGCCATACTGTTTTCCATAGTGGTTGAACGAGTTTGCACTCCCACCAACAGTGTAGTAGTGATCCCTCCTGGCCACATCCTCTCCAGCATCTGTTGTTACTAGTTCTCTTTATCCTGGCCATTCTAACTGGAGTATGGTGGAATCTTAGAGTTGTTTTGATTTGTATTTCTTTTATGACCAGAGATGTTGAACATTTCTTCATGTGTCTATAGGCCATTTTTGTTTCTTCTTCAGAGAAGACTCTCTTTAAGTCTTTGGCCCATCTTTTAATGGGATGGTTATTTCTTTGGAGATTAGTTTTGGAGTGATTCAATTTTTTGAGTTGTTGATATATTTTAGATATGAGGCCTTTATCCGTTGTGTGGTTGGTGAAGATCTTCTCCCACTCTGTAGGCTTCCTAATTAATTTACTAGCTATGTCCTTTGCCATACAAAAGCTCTGCAGTTTAATGCAGTCCCACTTATCCAGACTTTCTCTGATTTGTTGTGATTCTTGGTCCTTATTAAGAAAGTTTTGACCTGTGCCAAGGAGGCCTAGTGTATCTCCTATTCCTTCTTGTAAAGTTTTCAGTGTGTCAGCTTTTACCTCAAGGTCTTTGATCCATTTGAAGTTAATTCTAGTGCAGGGTGACAAAGAAGGATCCAACTTTAGTTTTCTGCAGGTGCTTAAGCAGTTCTGCCAGCACCACTTGTTGAAGAGGCTGTCTTTCTTCCATTCTATTTTTTTGGCTCCCTTGTCAAAGATTAGGTGGCCATAGGTCTGTGGTTTAATATCTGGATCCTCAGTTCTATTCCATTGGTCTTCAGGCCTGTTCTTATGCCAGTACCAAGCTGTTTTGATGATTATAGCTCTGTAATAGAGTCTAAAGTTTGATATTGAAATTCCTCCTGTGCTGTTCTTTCTGGTAAGAAGTGTTTTTGCTATACGGGGTCTTTTATTATTCCATATGAAATTTTGGATTGCCTCTTCTATTTCTTTAAAGAATGACATTGGGATCTTGATGGGTATTGTGTTGAATTTGTAGATAGCCCTTGGCAAGATTGTCATTTTCACAATGTTGATTCTTCCAATCCAGGAGCAGGGGAGGTTTTTCCATTTCCTCAGTTCTGCTTTAATTTCCTTTTTCAGGGTTTTAAAGTTTTCATCAAAAAGATCCTTTAATTCTTAGTTAAGGTAATTCCTAGGTACCTTATTTTCTTTGAAGCTATTGCAAAAGGAGTTGCTTTCCTGATTGTTGCCTCATTCCTCTCACTGTTGGTGTAGAGGAACACTGCCAGCATTCTTGAATTAAGTCAGGGACAGCACCAGGAAAGGTCCTGCAGTCCTGTGGTTCTGGGGAGATACATGAATTGAGGACTGAGACCTAATGAGACAACATTTCCCTTCTGAGCTCTAAACCACCAGCAGATGTGCCAACAGCCTACCACATCTAGAAACAAACATCTGTGTGCGTGTGTGTATATGTCTGTGTCTGTGTGTGGGTGTGGGTGTGCACGTGTGCCCACCAGTATAGGGCTTCAACTCAGGCCTTAAGTTCTCAGCTTTTTCCCTTGATCATGACCGGGCCTCTACCACTTGAGCCATACATCTGCTTTCAGATTTTTTTGCTGGTTAATTGGAGATAAGAGTCTTTTAGATTTGTCTGCCTGGGCTGGTTAGGAACCAAGATTCTCAGATCTTGGCCTCTTGAGGAGCTAGGATTACAGGTGTGAGCCAGAATTCAGCGTGGTCCTCCTCTTCTTTTTTCTTTTCTTTTTTTTGTTTAAGTGGAGATAAAGTCTCTTGAACTCTTCTGCCCGAGTTAGCTTCAAACCAAGATTCTCCAGATTAGGTTCCTGAGTAGCTCAGATTACAGGTGTGAGCACCGATTCCAGCTTACACTTCTGAGAGCCAGGAAGACCCTTCACTGCTGAAAAGAAGCACGGGTGGGTGTGTCTGTGTGGTGTATAAGTTAGCCTGCCCAGCAAGGAGTACTAGCTTTGGGCAGTGGCTGCCCTGGGGAATGGGACATGTGTGTTAACCAGGTTGGTCCTGAAGCAGGTTTTGCTCTTCTTCCAGAACGCCAGGATTGGGCATGGGGACCTCAGAGCAGAACTCAGCACAAAGAGCAAGTCTGAGCAAGCCAACAGCTTGGTTCTGAACTGGATGGGACGATCCAGAGCCAGTCAAAGTAGACTTTCATTCCACTTTCTGCACGGTTTCTTCCGATTCACACATCCTTTAGGCAAGATGACAAATGGGAAATACTGACTGTAATGGAAACAAGCATGTGGTCTGGATGTCCTCGTCTGTCTTCCATTGTCTAGCAGGCCCCCCAGAAGAGCTGTATTTGGGCATGGAGGACAAAGAGTTTCTTACACAACAAAGGGTTTTTAACATAACAATAATTTAACTCAAGGAAATAGATCAAGGAAACAGGTATGAGTGGATAGTTCTTCCTCAGAATTTAAAATAAGAATTTAGTATTGTTTTTCCATTTCCTTACAAATGGGGCGATGTCGTTCTTTCTGATGGCAGTATAGAATTCCATTGTGTATAAATACTGCCTCTTCTTGATCTAATCATCTACTGAGGGGCATCTGGGTTGGTTCCGTATCTTAGCTATGGTAAATAGTACCGCAATGAACATCTCTGTGCTAGTTGCTTTAGTGTGTCCTTGTTTCGGGATGATTGGGTAAATGCCAAGGAGTGGAATTGCTGGGTCATAGGGGAGCTCTATGTTTAGTCTTTTGAGGAACTGCCATACTGCTTTCTATAGTGGTTGAACAAAAAATCATGCTAAGTGAAATAAGCCAGGCTCAAAGGAACATAGGCTCCATGGTTTCCCTCATTTTTAATAATTAGTATAAACCTTGGACTCTCCTAGCAGAGGATTACAATAGCTCAAAACCTAGATACATAAGGCCATATAGGATGAGGCTAAATGAAAGGACATCTGGGATATGGAAACAAGAGCTATATAATGTGTGATTGTTGTTCCTAATGTACTATATTATTTCTCTTCTCTTTTGTTGCCCTTTGGTTAATCTCATATTGTTACAGTATCTGACTTTGTTACCTGGCATATTGTATAGACATTTCTTTGTTTATTTGAAATAGGAAATGGGAGTGGGAGAAATAAGATGCTTGGGAGGGGGGAGGGAAATGGGGACAAAAACATGATAAGGAGTGTCAGTGTGTGAGAAGTAATGTATTTACTACCTGGTGAATATACCTGTAACCCCTCTATACATTACAATTAAAAAATAAGATAAAAAGAAAAGAATTTACTGTTGTTATGGTTGAATTTTCTAGGGCATATATATATGTGCATATGATATATATCAGATATTACATATTATGGTATATATCATATATACACAAATTGTATATATTCACACACTGATCAGGAGAGCTAGAGTTGAATTTATGTGTGGGTTGCATATAGTAATGTCACTTTCATATCTTATTGAAATAAAAGAATACTGAAATTACAGTTGGTTTTACAGTAGCTAATACTTATAAATAGAATTGTGTATCTCTAAAATAATTTTTTTGCCAGTCATGGGGCTTGAACTCAGGGCCTGAGCATTGTCCTTGGATTTTCTTAAGGCTAGAGCTCTTCTACTTGAGCCACAGCACCATTTCCAGCTTATTTTTTTCCTATGTATGTGGTACCGAGGAATTGAACCTGGGTCTTCATGCATGCTAGGCAAGCATTCTACCACTAGGCCAAACTCCCGGCCCTCTAAAATAATTTTTTTTCCAGTCCTGGAGCTTGAACTCAGGGCCTGAACAATATCCTTGGGCTTTCTCAAGGTTAGAGCTCTACCATTTGAGCCACAGCACCACTTCTGTTTTTTTCTAGATATTTGGAACCAAGGAATCAAAGCTAGGTCTTCATGCATGCTAGGCAAGTACTCTACCACTAGGCCAAACTCTGAGCCTCTAAAATGAATTTTTACAGAGTAAATCATGGGGAAATTAAATATTTTCCCCTTGGACAGTCTGAAAAGTACTTGATGACAAATGACTGATAGTTACTATTAAAATATACTAACACTCTTCATACACAGTTTACAGAACAGATAAAATTGTGTAAAGAGAAAATGTGTTGCATTTTTAGTAGGCTCAGCTAATTTCTGTGAAACTTCTAGTCTTTTAAAAAATGATGTGGATGCATGTGTCTTTGTTTATACTGTTTTGTATCCTGATTTTTGTCTGTTTTCATTTCATTGAGATACCCAGAAAAGCTTGTTTTTAATGGCTGCATTCATTGTACTTTGTTTCCTGTCTGGGATATAATATTCAGCCTACACATATTTGGGTGTGTTGCTCACATTTCTGGTTCACAAACATAAGACTTCCATCTTAATAATTTTTTTGGTTTTAGTTCTTAAAGTTGTTCAGGATTTCTTGAACAATATACTTTGTAGCATCTGCAAGATTACTGTGGTACAGACAAATTAGTTGAATGATTAATTGCTTTTGGAGTCAGGGAATTTTTCTGGACTGACTTTTCCTCTGCTCTTACATGATTTTTATGGGCCTCTGAAAGTCTCTGGAAGCAAAGTTGTATGCAGGAGCCAGTCAGCATTTTGTTGGGTCATAAGGTTGTCCTTATGAGAAGACTTACATAAATAAATTGTAATATAAAATGATAAGCAAAGCAGTAACCAGAAGCAAAGAGATTTTGCAGGTTAGATGTCACAGACATACAAATCAAACATGAGGCCTGAGGAACTCTTGCAAATTTCTAAAAAACATATAATGAATAAGTAAAATGTACAACATTGAAATTGTTATTTCCTGGTAATTTCTTTCATTCCTGGCAGTTCCTGTAATTCCTGTAACAGACTGCAACCTACGCAAAGGAACATTTTTCTTTTCTTTTCCTAAGTTCCCTAAATGCACTGTATAAGCAAAGGGCAAAGCCATTTAAAGGAAAGAAAGCCTTCTAGTTAGAGCTTAAAGAATCCCAAAGGTTTTACCCTAAAGGAGGAGTGACTTGGATGATAACGTGACTTGGAACCATGGCCTTTTGTTTCTCAAGCTTTAGCTTTCCTTGTCATTTTCCAGTAGATTATTTTTAAAAGATAATTTTTGTGGTTAGAAATTTGGAATAACTGGAAGGATTTTCCTAGAAATGTCGCTGAGTTAGAGGAAGGCGTTCTGCAATTTCATGGGTTTATCTGTAGAAGTGGCCTACTTCTTAGTCAGTGGGCCACTTAAGAACTCACTTCTCCCATATAAGTACTCTCTCCGTCCATCAAGTACTTTCTTCTTGCTTCGGAAGGAGCACTAGCCTAAGGTGGTGAGCATGAGTGGGCAGGAGCCCAATCAAGGTCTCTGGAGGTTCATTCATGGTAGAGGACAGGAGGCTCGGTACTGCTTCAAAGCAAGAGTGAATATGCGTCACTTGCCTGTGAGTTACAGAACAGTACTTGGAGGGCCGGGAGTTTGGCCTAGTGGTTAAAGCGCTTGCCTAGCATGCATGAAGACCCGGGTTCGATTCCTCGGTACCACATATAGAAAAAAAAGCCGGAAGTGGTGCGGAGGCTCAAGTGGTAGAGCTCTAGCCTTGAGAAAGTCCAAGGGCAGTGCTCAGGCCCTGAGCTCAAGCCCAGGACTGGCCAAAAAAAAAAAAAAAAAAAAAAGAACAGTACTTGCAGTGCTCCTTGCAAATCCGTATCATGCCCACGGGATGCCCACCAGACACCAGAGACTGTGTTCATTCACTCTACTGAAGAGGCCACATCTAGGTCACAGGTGTGACAGCTGTCACTAACTGCTCATGCCATGGCCATCTGTGGTCATTCTCCAGGGGCCATCAGACCACACAGATCAGGCTGGTGGGCCAGATGGATGACCAGATGGAGTGTTACTATCTGCCTCTTTCAAGACTTGCATGGTGGCACTCATTTCTGAAATTCTCCAGCCATTCGACTTTGGAAACAACTGGAAGGTATTCTCGTGGACCAGTCACTCAACAGCCCCTCACAGCTCACAGGTACATTGCAGTGTTGTAAGAGCAGTGTCCGTTTACAGCCTGGGTTTAGTGGTCTCTAAAAGATCTGCACATTTCTTTTTTCCAGTGTACAGACTCAGTAGTTAATGGCTGCAGGTTCTTTGGGAGAAAAAAAAATCAAGAGATTCTTCCCATTGAATAGGTGACCCCCTTGGAGGGAGACTCCATCCCAAATTCAAATAAGAGATACACAAGTGTTAGAACACAGTTTTATTTTACCAGGAGTGTAGATGACAGTTGTTTAGGAGACACAGTAGAGGAGAAGCCGCCTCGCTTTTGCCTGACCTTTTCACATGGAAGAAGCAAGGAAGGCACTTTCATACCCAGGGGGCCATCGCTTCCTCTCCTGTTCTCTACAGACTTGCAGAATCATAGTTATAACTGTCCAGAGCTGATATTAGAAATAATACATGTAAGAAAGCCAAGAGAGTCATCCTCCTGCAGACCCAGAAGCAGCTGATTAAGATGACAAAGGTTGTTCTGGCCAGTCAAGGTCAGCTCGTTGCCTTTGCTCAGGTTGTAAATCCCTCTGAAGAGCAGCCTTGGAAGCTGACTCGGGGCACAGACAAGCATGGGATTCCACACTCTGTGAACCTAGGAGGCTCTTGTCAGCCTCGACGTTCTCAGTGCAGGTGAGGCGAGGGCCATCTTTCCAGAACCTTCTGAATCCACCCATCATTGTTAAGGAACAGGAGCAGGTTCAAGTGAGTGAGAAGGGAAGTTCTTTGAAAAAAAAGGACAAAAATTGTAGTTTCAGGAGACATGAAACCCAGTCTAGAATCCTGATTCCACAGATACAGGCAGCCAGCATTGCTTTCTTGGGAGGAAAAGAGACGTAGGAGTTATTTGAAAGCATCTCTCACCATTCAGGCTTGGAAATGCTTGTGTCTATGTTTTTCTGTGTTCTTTGTTTGCCAAGGCATCTCATAAGAATCATCTTGGTTTCTAATTTGAGGCAATTTTCAAGCCACAAGTTCACCTCCTCTAATTTAATTATCAATATGAATGCTTCTGACATCTGTTATCTAATTAAAGCCTAGATCCAGTGGTTTTTAAATGCTGCTCACTACTTAAAAATAGCGACCTCCCTGGTCTAGATTTATTTGTCTCCCACCCCCTACTTCTGACTCTATTATTAATTACAAACTAACAAGTAAATAATGCACAAAATTAGGAAAATGAATCAGTGGCATGCCATGCATAGGATGTTACTATTTTGCAAACAATTTATATATTTATGAACAAGGATCATGTTAGAATATGACAACATACAGCTTCAGTTACCAAACAATGATTTTTTTGTTCATGCTTGAATGTCTTTTATTCTTTCATTTGTGCCATTCCTGAGTGCTGTCCCTGAGCTGTTTTGCTCAAGGCTAGTGCTCTACCACTTGTGCCACAGCTCTACTTCTGCAGTTTTGGTAGTTAATTGGAGACCAGATTTTCCTGACTAGGCTAGCTTTCCTGATGGATTTTCTGGGCTGGCTTTTTAACTGTGACTCTAGGATTTCAGTCTCCTGAATTGTAAGGATTACAGGTGTGAGCCACTCATACCCAGCTAGCTTATTATTATTATTATTATTATTATTATTATTAACCAAACAACAATTTTTGTGCTGGTCCTGAGGCTTGAACCCGGGGCTTGGACACTGCTGCCTCTGAGGGTTTTTTTTTTGTGGGTCATGGGACTTAAACTCTGGGTCTGGGCTCTGTTCCTGAGCTCTTTATCTCAATGCTACAACCTACCCCTGAGCCACAGCTCCTTTTCCCATTTTCTAGTGTGTAACTGGAGATAAGCATCTCACCATCTTTAGTGCCAGGGCTGGCTTTGAACCATGATCCTCAGATCTCAGCCTCCTGTGTAGCTAGGATTACAGACATGAGCCACCATGCCTGGCTCTCTCAGAGCTTTATTGCTCAAGTCTAGTATTCTATCACTGGAGCCCCATCTCCTTTTCTGGCTTTTGCTAGTTAATTGGAGATAAGAGTCGCATGCACTTTCCTGCCGAGGTTGGCTTTGAACCCGTCCTCAGATCTCAATCTTCTGAGAAGCTAGGATGCCCCGCTAGGTCATTATCATTTTCTAAAATGATAACCATCCTGAGATAATTTTCTTGCTTTTCCCTCTAATCTCCTCCAGAACAATTTCTGGCTGTTACAGGAGTGTCAATGCATTCATTTCAAATTCATATATTCAAATCTCTGAACCTATATCAGTCCTGGTTTTCTCTGATCCACTATCAAGCACATTTAATGTATGAAGGTCACTTCTGAATCTGCTTTATGTGATCTCTTCTCTTGGGCTCGCTCATGTAATTCGTCGTGTGATCATTTGACACTTTGGAGGTGAAAGCAGGTATTACATAGTAACATAAACTATCACCTCATTATTTGCTTTTAGAAATGCCTTAGTGTTCACTTTTATTGAGGCATTTTAAATGCCACTTACCTAGCTCAAAGAGGAATAAGGTTTTATATAGTCATTAGAGTCTTTCCAGGGAGGCCGTCTTCAGGCCATACCTGGCAGCATACAGCTTATTGGAAGGAGGCCCAATACATACATAGGCTTTGGGTAGGCCTCTGCCCTATTCATTTATATCCAATGCGCCCCAGCATCTGGGGTAAAGCAAATGACAAATGAAATCAAGAAGGAATCTACAAAGGCGAGTTCTGTTAGCTTTATAGATATGAGCAAATACCTTGCTTTTCAGATGGACTATAGATTCTGTAAGAAGAGTCATGGTAACTTAACAGACAGAATGTTGGCTAGTTATTAGGGGGGAGCCATATGAAAATACTAATGTTGGATCATTTTTTGTCTATCATGTTTTGATTTCAACAAGACATTTAAAAGCCTCACAAGAGTGAGATGAGAAAATCCAGCTGCATTTGCTGCTTTCTCCAGAGTCTGGGAGATGGCAGACTGGGCCCTAACTGGCTGCTCTCAGTTCTAAACATCCCAGCCTTGGCTCCAGCCTGTCCAGTGGTTTCATCAATGTCGTAGGTAGAGCTGAACAAAATGTACTTATTAAATTTAGAGGAAACATGAATTAAGAAGTATAACAAGTGCTGAATTTAGATTTCAAATGACCTCAACTAATTGAATCACAAGGCTGTAGTTTAAAAATTAAACAAATGAATGGAGATTTCTGTATTTAGAATTTTTGTTTGTCAGCCCTTACCATGTTCCTAACATATTCTAGACACAATTCTGGGGACTGACCTTACTATGTGGAACAAATCTAACTCTACCTGGAGCTTGGGTTAAAAAAACCCCAAACTACCATACCATGACAGGAAAGGAGAGATTCTCAATACAACAGGGTTTTGTGGAACCATTTTGGAGAGCTTTGATCATCAGGAACATAGATACTTAGTGTTGGGGCTAAACCCCAGGTTTTCACAAATGTTAGGCACTCTCCCACAGAGCTATACCTCCTGCTCTCAGTCAGGAGTCTAAATGGCACATTCTGGAAAAGTTCTATTTATTGGGGTCTGTCAATCAAATATGTGGTGTGTTTGCTCAAAGGAAAAGAACCCATGGCAGCTTAAGATTTATCATCACAAATTCAAACATTGGCCCTTGGGACCTGACCTGACCACATTTATGAGCTTCACTGACCAGTACAGGGGTGAGGTCAGGGGCAAGGTCGGCAAGAAGGTTATATCTCAATGTTGACAAATCAGAGTTCAAGTATGGGAAATCAGGATGTGAAAGGATCTGGAACTTACATATTTTAAGAAAACATTAAAGGAACTGCTTATTGTTTTCAAATATTTGGAGAGCTGAAAAACAGATAAGGGAAAAGGCTCACTCTATTATTCTGGTTCACAGAAATAGCACAAAGCAACCAAGTTTCAGAAAGAGAAATGTTTAATTTGGTCTAAGGATGACGGGCCTCTGAGGTGGACATTGTCGATCCGTGGAGTGGAGTGGTAAACTCCCTGGCCCTCCAGTAGTACTGAACTTCCTGTCCATTCAATTGGAGGGTAGGCTGCCCTAACCTTGTGGAGACTACTTTAAGTTACAGCTGGAGAGTCACCCCATATGAGTATAGAATTCTAGGAAGGAGATGGAAATAGCCCCTAGAACTTGCTCAGGGCTAGGACCACAGCTGGAGCAGGCTGGGGTGGGCCAGGCTTTACTTCTGTTACCCTGCTAGAACTGGGCTGGGGGGATATTAGTTCATACCCTGGGTTACAAGCAGGAGAAACCTCGACTCAAACTGTCTTAAGCTAAAGGGAGATTTATTGATTACTGAAAGGGAAGCCTATGGGTCAGTGTAACTGTGGCCTGCACACATCTGGGCATCCCAGCAGTCTGTTTCTGTCCCCCTTTTTCATTTCCCTCCATGTGTTACCTAGAAGAGTACCTGATGTGACATTTTTCTAACATAGACTGGTGGAAGGCTCAAATAAATCAGCCTTCCAGCTTCCAACCGCAGACAAGTTCGCATAGCCAGAGTGGCTGGGGGCTCCCACTTGAGCCACCTGAAGCCTCAGCCTGATATTGAAGGCCATCTCCAGCTCTGGGGAGGAAGGACACAGGATGGGTCGCCATGGATGGCCTGCATCTGGAACCAGCAGTATGTAGCTCCATTTCCCCTCTTCCACAGGCTCTGCATGCTTTCCCTGTATTTTGCAGCCTTCATAGAAGTTGGCCTAAGTTCCAAGTGCATGGATTTTAGGTACCACATGTTTGTTTTCCTACTAGCCAGAATGTTCTTAGAGAAACCCAACTAATTGCAATGTACCACCTTCTTTGAAAATGTGCAATGAAGGATTGGATGAATCCAGAAGTTGACAAATTGCTTACAAACACATTTTGTGTGCAGAAGTGCAAGTGGTTGGACCAGTCACGTTCCTCACTGCTGAGACCCAGATACCTGTGAGGACAGAGCAGGGTGTGTGTGTGTATGTGGGGGTTTGGGGTTCAGGTTGTGAGGATTCAGCTTGGAGCCACTTGGCCCTGGGAACTTGGGTGGAGTGTTCTGGCGGCTGGAGCATGTGGTAGAGGAGGTGGTGGATAGGAAAGGAGAAGAGGGGAGCAGAGGGGAGGGAATGGGAAGGGGAGAGAAAGGAAGGGGAGGAGAGAAGAGAGAAGGGGCCAGAAGCAAGTTGCCTTGAAGGATCTACCTCTGCTGACCCCTTTCCTCCATGAAGGTCCCGCCTCTGACCAACAACCTCCCCAAACAGTGCCACCAGCCGGAAGAATCACAGCCCCCGCCTTCCCCTCTAGTCTGTGTGCACACTTCATGGTCATCGAGGCAACAGGGGGAGTTAACATTTCTAGATTCTCCCAGTCACCACACTAAGTGATCCTTTTCAACTTGAAAGATGCAACTCAAAGAGCAAAACTGAATGCCAGCCCCAGCCTCAGTGAGAGGGTGGCTGGGCTGGGCTGTGTGTGATAGGGAAGGGATTGGGAGACAGGACAGCCCTTCTTTCAAGTCCAGGGGGAGCTGACTCTTCTAGAATGCTGGAATGTTTCAGCGATTTGGGCTTACCAGGTTCTGAGAGGAAATATCCCAGGAGAAAGTGCAAAAGACTATGTTTTATTAGCAGCAAAAAGAAATGATTCTTTCTCCTCTGAGAGCCCTTTCATTTTATGTTTGCCATGGCCTTGAAACAATGTAACAGAACCTCAATTTGTATATTTCCCCTTATCCTCCCAAGTCTAATTTCACACAAACTGAAATCTACCCACATTTGAATGGAAAATTAAATGGGCTGGCAGTACATTTATCCTACCTGTTTAGTGTTTAGCTTTTTAAAAACTGAAATTTTTCCATATCTTGATATCCTCCTAAGAGATACCAAATGTACAACATAAAAATGATTTTTGAAAAAAAACCCCTAAGACTGACATTTTTCAGATGAAAACAGACCTGTCATTATCTCATGGACGGGCCTCATATTAAAGTATCTGAGAATCAATAGAGATAGCACTGATAAATGTAACTCCAACATTCCAAATGATTATGGCATTACACAGTATTTTACTTGTGTATATATTTATCTTTGTTTTTTTTTAAACTCTTGTGTTAAAAAAAAAAACCTTGTCTTTGTCAGAGCTGAGATCAGATAACGGTAGGAAGAACGGAAGATGAGCCAGTGTACTGTAGAAGAGCCAGAGTCCTGGGACCCATGTTTTATTCCTGCTACTTTTACACAATGGCCCCAGACATGGCTGTTAGTTTTATATTTGTGGTGGTGAGTATGGGTAGAATTACCTCCCAGAAAGTAGTGCATTTTGCAGATAGATGGAAAAATATTCTAAATAGGCCTAGATAGAATGATCATTTTCTGTCTGAAAAGCATAATTACCCATAGAACACCAGTGCCACTCATACTGAATGTGGTCAACAGGATGACATGCAGTTAGTGACATCGTATTGCTGTGACAAATAGTCTAACCTCAGACATGAGCGGGCGATTGCTTGTTCAAACGTCCCTCGTCTCTGCGGGTAGCATTTTATAAATGCTATCAAAAGACACTTTTCACTTGAGGAAATTGTGGCTCACTATCTTCAGAATTTCTGCAAAATCCCCTTGGGTTTTCCAAGTACTTTCTCTAGCTCAGAAATTAAGCTCTGCATGCAATAGGGAGAAATGGGAAAATAGAACTTTTTATAAGCTTGAACTTTTATTTCCCTCAAAGAACTGGCCTTTCTAAAGGTTTTTTTTAATGGTAATTCTGAACATTAGATGCATCATAGCAAATTTCAGTGAATACAAAATACTCTCTTCCAACCATAACTTAATTGTGGAAGAATTCACATCTACCACCTTTCTCATACAGGACATCACAAAAGCATTACACTTTTTAGCTTCAGTAACCTACAACTAAATTGTATTCAACAAGGAAAATGTAGTTAATATTCTCTGGCATTACTCTTGCTTAGTAACTGGTATGTGTTTGTGGCTATCTGATGTCAGTCTGATAATGTGCATAATTTCCGTGCCTGTGGATTTCTGGGAAGGAAGACTCACTTTCCAGAAGGTACTGTACTGACCATCACTGTCTTTTGGACCCGAGGAAGGGGAGGCAAGCCTCCTAGAATTCCATGCAGGTGTTCCGTGTAGATATCCCTGGGCATTAGAAACATCTCTTTCATGGCTAGGTGCCTAAAACTTGAACTTATGGAATTTGCTACTTGGGGCTAAGCCTTGTCGACTTTGCGTCATCTTATTTGGAAGCTATAAGCCTCAGTGTGAAATAGTTTCTCCTAGTTGAGTTATTCTCTATCATGAAAGTAGAGCTTTCCTTAGGAAATATTCCTAAATGAAGAGAAAGTGTATAGGAAGTTTTGCTGAAAGTAAATTGAAAACCTTGAGTTCATTTGCTGATGGCCATTCGATGAGTGGAAAGTTCTTTTTCAGAAACCCTGGATTTCTTAAGCATGTCCAGTGGACTTGTTCCAGTGGACAAGTTAGTTACATGTACTGATGTTCATCATGTATATGTGTTACATGTATTACATGTTCATCAATGCAACAGATTCTGAAATAGTAAACATAAAACATATTTTTGAAAAAAATGAGTAGTTTATAAATACTAAACATCGAGACCCATGGATCCTAATTATTTTTCTTTTGGCAAATAAAACCTCTTCTGTATTGAGGAGAGATGAGTTGGGCTTTGGATTAACAGTGATAGAAATAACAATAAGCAATGTATTAATTAGAAAGTAACAGTTCTAAAAGAAACGACAGCATAAGCATATTAGAAAACCTCTATTTTTGGAACCACATAGCGGCACAGTTGCTCTATGAGAGTGAAGCAGGTGATGGGAATAACAGGAGTTTGTGGTTTGACAGAGATGCATATGAATGGTGGCGAGGCTTGGGGCAGTGAAGAGTGGTACCACTGACCTTTCTGCTGACTGCTGAGAGGGTTCTGACCTGGGATGGATGGAGCGGCAGATCCAGTGGGAGACCGGGGATGAGGAGTGGAAATGAGGGTGGTGAGTCTTGAAGACAAAGGTATGCCAGGGCTGGCTTTTATTGTGTGGATGCTTCAGAAAGAGAGGAGGAGAAGTAACTCATGGACAAACAGATGGTGGCATTTGTCATGTGACACCAAGAGATGGGGCTGGAGAGAAGCTCAGTGGTCGAGTGTTTTGCTAGCATCAGAGGAGTGAGAAAGAGGAGTGAGGGAGTGAATAAGAGAGAGAGAGAGAGGGAGGGAGGGGGGAGAAACTACATAACAGAGCAAGTAGATTAAGATGATACTAGATAGATTCTATAGCTTGCCAGGTTTTCTGACATCTGTCTTCCTGTGATTTACAATTCACCATAGCTCCCTTCTCCCCAGCCTCCTGTTTCTGTAATCACAGGTCTAGAACAGACAGTAGGGAACCTTCCAGAAGGCTTATAGCATTTATGTCTGCATGTAGGCACTGTGGGTGATTTTTATTGCCTCCTTTTAACTTCCATGTTTTAAATTTGCTGCTATGAACATTACTTACTTTTCCAGTATAAAAAATAAAATGCTGTAGCAGCAATAGGATATTTTAATCTTTGGGCACAAAGAGTAGACTGAAATGAATTCTGTTTCTGGCAGCACACCCTGGACTGGTGGGAGTGCAGGCCTGTGTCAGCTACCCTGCTCCATGACTCACATTTCTTCTCCATAGGGCCCCAACTGTTAAATGATTAAATACAGAATTACTACAGGGAGGAATTTGGTTACGGTGGGGGATTAAATCAAACAAACAAGTCTTAATTTGAATTAGAAACTTGGCTACCCTATGGATGTTGAGATTGAAGACTTTAAAACAAAACAAAAAAAGGCACATTAAGAAGATGAGTTTCTCTTATGTTAAGAAATACAACCTTTGAGACAAGTTAATAGGATTATCCTGGTTTGGGAAACTCTACTTTGGAAGGCTGGATTTAGCTCAATGTTAGTATTAATATTTGCATAGACTTTGAATTTTTAAACATTCACATCAAAGCTTACTCTCGCTGAGGCAAAACTCTGCTAGTTTTCATGTAAATATGCATTTATGCAAGCATGTTCTTTCATAACTGAATATCTTATAAATATTTTGTTAAAAATTTATGACAGACTTACCTTAATATAAAAAAGGGATTTGATGCAACTTATAGTAGTTCCTTTGAAGGACATATAGTGCTTTTTTAAAAAGCATATACTTACTCATGTGCTAGAGTCTTCAGGTGATTATTTTGAAAGTAGTCAGCAGTGTGATTAATTGTGGATTAAATTGTAAGCTTACTGGCTTACTGCTTTTCTCATTCTTACTGGCTCACTGCTCAGCAAGGGCGCAGCCATGGATTCAAACCCCAGGACCACAAAAAATATTAGGATTTTCGTTCTTTTGCACCTGTCTCCTTATACATACCTTTTCCCTCTCTTCTTGAATTGAATTTCCTTCTTGTCTTATTAACATGTAGGAACCTGATATTTTTGCACATGAGCATCCTTTATTGACCATCTAGATTGCAGTCTTTTTCTCTGTATACCAATTGGGCCTTCCATGGTATTAAATTAAACTGTTTAGTACTTTTTATTAAATATATGATCTTTCTCAATGTGGCATGGATATTCCGTTTAGCTTAAATTTCTCTCATAGTTTATAGCAATATTTTTTCTGGTGCATGTTTTAAACAGTTTAGATTAATCTGCTAATTTTAAATGTACACATTGATTACATTTGGAATTTGCTCCTGATGTGAGGTAGAAATTTGCCTTTCTTTTTACTTCCAGATTCATTAATGATTGTGCAAAGCACTGTGAATAAACAGATCAATTTTCCCATGTAAATTTAAGTCCTGTCTTTATTCTGCCTCAGATCCTCTGCGAACTAGAAGAGGCAATTAAAATGCAAGCCTCAGAGAGCATGCTTTATCAGGCCCACTGTCTAATACCATTGAGCGGTAAATAAAGTCCACTGCTTTAAATAATGTGCATGGCTTCACACAGACACAACCTGTCACACACCCGCTGTACTTGGGTTTTGCTAATTGCCCTTAAAATCTAAATAATTCCTGTTCTTCAGCACACCTACCCACTTGCTTTTGTTCCTATAGTTTCTGAACTGTCCCTGGTCCAGGAAAGATAGCTTGTACTGTAGGATATTTAGGGGCCTACTAGGCCATGTAGTATTTTTGTCATAAATTTGTCATTGTAAATTGTAAGCCATGAGAGTTAGTGCATATTTATTGCTTGTATGTTTCTTTAATTTATCAGATTCCTAAAGATTATAGTACACAATCAATTTTTTTTGGTTTAATGTTATTTTATGGTACCCGTTTTTAAAGGTTTAAGCAAAAATATTGGCAATCTTTCTGGATATAAATGCAACTGAAAGCATGAGGTTTTGTGCTCTGATATAGCTGTCTTTTTCTTTCTTAATGGGAGAAATAGAATGGAACATTCTCCATCTCATTTAAGAAGGGAAATTGACTTGGGTTTATTATTTACACTATGCGGTAATTGATTTAATGGTCTGTTGTCCCACAGACTTATGTCCATTCACATGGCTAGGTTAGAATCAGTCTTTAATGGGATAACTAGACATTTCATAATTTTAAAAAGAAGAGCACCTTCTCATTCTGCTTTATCTTTACTTAGAAGGTAGCTAAGTGACAATAAAGTGAACGTAGTTATTTTTGGTTAGTGCAGGAATGAGTGTGACAGAAAGCCGTGAATAGGACAGGGGAGGAATGTAAAGGAAGGTGGGGAATGCTCCTGCAGAGGCCTGGTTACAGCCCCACTGGGCCCTGCAGCCTGCTCTGGTTCTCTTCTTCAGAATTGGAGGGAGGGGGCTGAGGACCGTTGGGAGTGAACATGAAGAGCCTTCATCAGAAGAGCCTTGCCCAGGGCCCCTGCCTGCTCTGTCTCAGGTGGTCCTGTGGCTCTGCTTGTCACCACTTTGGTGACAAGCAGCCTGGGTTCTGATGGGCTGCCTCTATAATGAACAAACCAGGTATGGCTACTAATTCCTACCAGGTCTCTTCTGCCAACCCCTCCCCAGGTCACAGGGAGGTTATGGAAAGGAGGCTGGCTAGGCAGGGACGGAGATCAGATTGAAATGCTGTCTCTTTTGTATCTGGTTTGATTGAGTCCATCGCAACCCAGCACGCCATCAGCACTCATGGGAAGATTCTAAACCAGGGGCCTCCCTGGAAGGTCTTCTTTAGCTTAGGGTGAGAGTGTGCGGACCTGCTAGGGTCTCCATTAGGATGTGTAAATGGTGACAGGGCTATACAGCCAGGTGTGGGGTCACTCACCTCTAATTCCAGCCCTTGGGGGATTTAGATTTTCAGACCAGTCTGGGTTACCATCATGATCAGGCAGGATAGACTCTCTCCCTCCTTCCTTCCTTCCCTCCTTGCCCCCCCACTTCTTTCTTTCTAACTTGGCGTTGAACCTAGAGCCTTGGGGATGCTAGGCAAATGCTCTACTTTTTTAAAATTTGTTATTGTAATTAATAAAAGGGTTACATGATATTTGCCAGATAGAAGGTGCATTCATTCACATACATTGATACCCTTTCACATGTCTTGGTACCCATTTCCCTCCCCCCTCCCCCCACCAACCCCCCCATCTTGGTTTTCCCCCCTTCCCTATCAAATTTCAAATAACCAAATACAAATAAATTCAATATATCAGATAACAAAGTGAGATACTGTAACAATATGAGATACCCAAGGGACAGCAAAGGAGATGAGAGATAACATAGTACATTAAGGACAACAGTCATTCGTTATATGGCTTTTGTTTCAATATCCTGGAGGTCCTTTCAATTAGCTTCATACTATATGGCCTTATGTATCAAGGTTTTGCTCTATTGCAGATCTCTGCTAGTAGAGCACAAGGTTTCTACTGATTATGACAAATGAGGGAAACCATTGAGCCTAAGTTCCTTTGAGTCTGGCTTACTTCACTTAATATGATTTTTTCTAAGTCTTTCCATTTCCTAACAAATGGGGTGATGTCATTCTTTCTGACAGCAGCATAGAATTCCATTGTGTACAAATACCACAACTTGTTGATCCACTCATCAACTGAGGGACATCTAGGTTGGTTCCATATCTTTGCTATGGTGAATAATGCTGCAATGAACATTGTTGTGCTAGTGGATTTAGTATACCCTAGATTCTGGATGGTTGGGTAAATGCCAAGTAGTGGAATTGCTGGGTCATAGGGCAGTTCTATGTTTAGCCTTTTGAGGCACTGCCATACTGCTTTCCATAGTGGTTGAATGAGTTTGCACTCCCACCAACAGTGTAGTAGTGATCCCTCTTGGCCACATCCCCTCCAGCATCTGTTATTATTCGTTTTCCTGATCCTGGCCATTCTAACTGGAGTGAGGTGGAATCTTAGAGTTGTTTTGATTTGCATTTCTTTTATGACCAGAGATGTTGAGCATTTCTTCATGTGTCTATAGGCCATTTTTGTTTCTTGTTCAGAGAAGACTCTCTTTAAGTCTTTGGCCCATTTTTTAATGGGATGGTTGTTACTTTGGAGATGAGTTTTGGAGTGATTCAATTTTTTGAGTTGCTGATATATTTTAGATATGAGGCCTTTGTCTGTTGTTTGGTTGGTGAAGATCTTCTCCCACTCTGTAGGCTTCCTAATTAATTTACTAGCTATGTCCTTTGCCATACAAAAGCTCTGCAGTTTAATGCAGTCCCACTTATCCAGCCTTTCTCTGATTTGTTGTGATTCTTCAACAGGAGCAAGGACAAAAATCACATGATTGTCTCAATATATGCGGAAAAGGCATTTGACAAGATCCAACACCCCTTTATGTTAAAAGCTCTGGAGAAACTAGGAATCCGTGGAACATTCCTCAATATAATAAAGGCTGTGTATGAGAAACCCACTGCTAGTATTACACTTAATGGTGAAAATCTAAAAGCCATTCCCTCTAAAATCAGGAATGAGACAAGGATGCCCACTCTCTTCATTACTCTTTAACATAGTACTAGAATTCCTAGCCAGTGCAATAAGGCAAGAAGCAAGCATAAAGGGGATCCAAGTAGGGAAAGAGGAAATAAAACTATCCCTCTTTGCAGATGACATGATTCTGTATTTAAAGAATCCTTGAGCTAATTCAAAACTTTGAAAGAGTAGCAGGCTATAAAATTAACCCTCAAAAATCAACTGCCTTTCTTTACGCCTACAGTGAGAGGAACAAGGCAATAATCAGGAAAGCAACTCCTTTTACAATAGCCCCAAAGAAAATAAAGTACCTAGGAATTAGCTTAACTAAGAATGTAAAGGACCTTTTTGATGAAAACTTTAAAACCCTAAAAAAGGAAATTAAAGCAGAACTAAGGAAATGGAAAAACCTCCCATGCTCCTGGATTGGAAGAATCAACATTGTGAAAATGACAATCTTGCCAAGAGCTATCTACAAATTCAATGCAATACCCATCAACATCCCAATGTCATTCTTTAAAGAAATAGAAGAGGCAATCCAAAATTTCATATGGAATAATAAAAGACCCCATATAGCAAAAACACTTCTTAGCAGAAAGAACAGCGCTGGAGGAATTTCAATTCCAAACTTTAGACTCTATTACAGAGCTATAATTCTCAAAACAGCTTGGTACTGGCACAGGAACAGGCCTGAAGACCAATGGAATAGAACTGAGGATCCAGATATTAAACCACAGACCTATGGCCACCTAATCTTTGACAAGGGAGCCAAAAAAATAGAATGGAAGAAAGACAGCCTCTTCAACAAGTTGTGCTGGCAGAACTGGTTAAGCACCTGCAGAAAACTAAAGTTGGATCCTTCTTTGTCACCCTGCGCTAGAATTAACTTCAAATGGATCAAAGACCTGGAGGTAAAAGCTGACACACTGAAAACTTTACAAGAAGGAGTAGGAGATACACTAGGCCTCTTTGGCACAGGTTGGAACTTTCTTAATAAGGACCAATGCTCTACTTCTGAGCTACACTGCTGGCCATAGATCTTATACATTTAGTGACTCTTCTAAATGAAACGATATTTTATTGTTTAACTTCATGCCTTCAACACTTATTATGAAACATCTATTTTATACTATATATATCTTCTAAGATTATATCAAATCATTCTCCTTGCATCTTCCTGTGTAACGTGAATATGATAGTTGTAAAATTAGCTGGTTAATGAAGAGTTTACTTCCCTTATTCAGAGCCTGTATTGTCTCTGGAAGGATTTAAATTGGTTGCAACATTATTTCATAAACTTTACATGTGTTGGCTTTGAACGCCAAGCCAATGGTTTTTCTGAACTTTGGGGCATACTCACTGGTAATGAATAATGAAAACAGACATGCAGCCTTTGAAGTTCATGACAAAAACAAAAATCTGTGTCCTAACAAGATATCTCCTAGTGACCAATAGAGCACATGTAGCGTATTTATTGTGAGATACGTGTCAATAGTTAAATTTGAATAGGCGATGCAAGTGCACAGCACACAATTGTAAAGATGCCAAATAGCATAACATAGAAAGTGATTCTCCTGTCTTCTGCCTCTCGTCCCATGCTCTAAGACTTTAGTATTTGTTGTTCTTGTTTATTCATCCTGGGATAATTTGTACAGTTTACAAATATGCATGTTAAATCCTACAGAAATGACAGTGCCCTGTCCATTATTTCATGCCTTTCTCATTCATTTTCTTGGTATGTTATATAGCATACAATGCTGCTGTATTTTAAATAACAACATATTTATCTTGGTATGAATAATCTAGAAGGCATTTGCCAATTACCTATTTGTGGGCCCTTAGGCTGTTTGTAATTTTACTGCTACAAAAACTGTTTCAGATAAGTGGTTTCCTTCCATGTGGTACCTGGCAGTAGAACTTCAATGTCAGAGGGTTTGTACATCTAAGGTCTGATGCATAGTACCAGTAGCCTTGCACATGTGTGTGTTTGCAATGCTCTGATTGGTAATGCGTGCAATTCTCTTTGGCCTATAGTGTCATCTTCATTCTTTGTTTTAAATGGCATTTCATTATAATTTTAATTTGTAATTTTCTCATTTTTTAGGATAAGAGAAGTTAGCAATCCATATTCTTTTTTCTTGAAAATGATCTGGCTATATTTCTTTTATCGTTTTAATTACATTATTTGCATATATTATTTGTACAAAAGTGTTTCATTATGCTATTTCCATATATGCATGCAGTGTATTGGGACCAAATTCATCCCTCTATTACTCTTTCAGTTTTAAACTACTTTGTTAATACTCAACCTTCCCACACCCTCTCATGTGTACCTGGGTTTGAATTCAGGGCCTGAGCACTGTCCTTGAGCTTGTTGAAGGCTAACACTTTATAAGCCACAGCTCCACTTCCAATCTTTTGATGGCTAATTGGAGGTAAGAATTTCAAAACTTTCCTGCCTGGGCCGTCCTTGAACCGTGATCCTCCTATTCCAGGTTCCTGAGTAGCTAGGACTGTATGTGTGAGCTACTCAGGCCCAGATCATATCCCATTTTAGTAAGGGTTCAGTTCATATTTTGTGCTCTATTCTGTATCTATTTGTTGGCTTTCTTCTTATTGTTCAAAGGATCTATTTATTGAAGACATCAGTTATTTGTCTGGAATAGGAGCTACAGATATGTTTACACCATCTGTTTTGTAATAACTTAGAAATTTCAAATGTTGGTCACATTAATTGCTATTCTCTTTTCATTGCTTCTGAAATTGGAGCTCTGCTGAGGTAATTGTGACTTGGATTTTTAAAACATTCTCCTGGATTTTCTCCTTATGGCTTTTTAAATTGATACTTGGATTTACACCTTTGATCTGTTCAGAGTGAAATTCATTAGGAAGTACTGAGTAATTACCCTGTCTGTGTTCCTAGTTTTCCCTGACTGGCTAGCCAGGAGCTTACCATGCACAGTCTGTTATGTTTTTCGAGCAGTGGTAAGTGTCTTCCTAGGCCTGGGAGCAGCAGGAAGACATTGGAAGAACAAAGGGACATGTGTGCCTCTTCCTGTAGGAATGAACACTGAAACTCCTTTAAATACCACGGAGGCATAGACGCTTCCCTCAGTGCCAAGTGATGTGAACTGAAGAAAAGGTCATTGCACTGGTGATAGCCTGTGACAGATTTCTCAGAGAAGAAGTAATTCCACCTGCTAGATCCCATTGGACCAGCTTTCAAATTTGTGTGCTGTTGGTAGAGTCTTCAAAGATGGTGCAGTGCTTACTGACTGACACCGTAAGAACGGCACTGCATGCATGACCTCTGATATCTGACCTTGGATCATGGTTGTACGTTACAGAGCCTGTGTCCATGCGCCATTGATCATCCAGGCATCGTGGATTGACAGAAATGAGAGCGAGCTTTTGTTCAGTAATGCACTTGATAAGTTCAATCTTCTAAACCTAGAACTAGGCAATGATATGGTTAGTCTGTTCAAATGGAGAATAATTTATTGTGATTTTTGGCATGCAATTCCACCCCTGCTGATCTAGAAACCCATTACAAGGTAGAAGTGATTGCTAATCAAGATTTCTGGGCTTGGTTCTTTCTCTGGTAAGTAAGTCTTTCCACCGTTCCCACTCCTGGCATCTTATCCCAAATTTCAACTGATATCAGCATGTGACATGTCTTGGCATGAGTAAGAAAACACTAGAGAAGTTCGTGTGGCATTTAAAAACTACTAGGGAGTTGTCATACATCGTGTAAAATGATTTTTCCTTTATTTGAATTTTCAGATCATGACATTTCTTTTTTTTTTTTTTTTTGCCAGTCCGGGGATTAAACTCGGGGCCTGAGCACTGTCCTTGGATTTTTCTCAAGGCTAGAGCTCTACCACTTGAGCCTCAGCACCACTTCCAGCTTTTTCTAAGTATGTGGTACTAAGGAATCGAACCCAGGTCTTCGTGCATGCTAGGCAAGCACTCTACCACTAGGCCAAACTCCAGGCCCCAGCTCATGACATTTCTATAATGGGCAATGTATGAGTCTGAGATGTTGGAGTATTCAAGTGGTACATTATCTGAAATCCTATCTTCTCATTGGTCTGTAAGAGCCTTTTCACATCCATCCTATCGCTATCTACCTGGACCATTGCCAAGAAGAAGCGGGCTGAGAGCTGGCTGGAATGTAATCCTGGTTAGGGCTGACATGGCAGATCTCTAAGGTGCAGAGAAGTATGGAAGCGGCAGGGTGGTAGAACGCGGTTTAGTCACATGAGCTGTGTTTTCATAGCCACTGTTTCATATCATTCCTAATTATTTCTATTTACAAAAAGAATTGAATATGTCAATTACTTTACTTACATTTCAAGCCATTAAGTGAAATTAATAGCAGCTAATCCACATTTCTCCCAAAATATTATTTATACTTTTGTAGAGTTTGCAAGACTATTCCTTTTTCTATTATTATGTCACTGCAGGCATTTATTTTGCAGATCATAGGGTCATGGTTTATTCATCTTTGGAGGCATTATTTTGACATATATGTTTTGCAGAGTTTCAAGAAACAATATTGTCTTTGAATAATAGGAGGGTGTAAGTATAGTTTCCTAGCATATCTGCTATGAGTGGAAACTTGCATTCTTATCATTATTGGTGTTGTCTAAGACCAGGACTTCTATTCTTGATCTGATGCTTTTACTCATTGACTGACAATCTACCATCTGAGTCATGCTTCCAAACATCATCATCTTCATCATCATTATTATTATAAATATGAATATTATTATTTTGTATGCAGTTCTAGTGCTTGAACTCAGGGCCTAGCCACTATTCCTGAGCTTTTAAAATTCAAGGCTGGTGCTCTACCACCTGAGCTATAGCTCTACTTCCGGCTTTTTTGGTGGTGAGATGGAGGTAATGGTCTCCTGGACTTTCCTGCCTGGGTTGGCTTTGAATGTGATCCTCAGGTCTCATCCCCCTGAGCAGCTGGGCTTATCAGTGTGAGCCACCAGTGCCTGGCATCACTGAGTTTTATTGGATCCTCTTGTAGAGATATTTGAGGGTTTTGCTAGTTTGGAGAAACACCTCAAGGAGGTGACTGAGCCACAGATGCACAAACATACGTGCATGTGTAAGTGAGAGAGAATGTATGAATGTGTGTGTGAGAAAGAGTGTGTGTATGTGAGTGAGAGAGTAAGAGTGTGTGTGTGAGAAAGAGGAAGTGTGTGGTGTGTGTGTGTGTGTGTGTGTGTGACAAATCTTTGGTTGCCTTAGGATAATACAATATGGTTTAAAAACTTTAAGACTTGGTTGTCAGTAGTGTTACTTCTAGACGGTCATTTCCGGTCACTTACGATTATATGTAAACAAATGCATATGATTTATACAACAGCCAAAAGATAAAGTGAAGCCCTGTGATGCAAGTGTCTGATGTAAGCCTGGAGAGCCGGCGGGGCGAGGCATCCTGGCATTCCTAATGATGGCCAGTATGCAGTTTCGTTGTTTTTTCTTTTATATTAATTTTTATTGTAATTAATAGAAGGGTTACATTATATTCACCAGGTAGAAGGAACATTACTTCACACACATTGATACCCCTTCCCATGTTTTGCCCCCATTTTCCTCCTCCCACCCCCACCCCATCTTGTTTTCCCCCTTTCCTTTCCTATTTCAAATAAACAAACATATATACATATACCAGACAACAAGGTAAGGCACGGTAACAATATGAGAATAACCAAGGGACAACAAAAGAGAGGAGAAATAACATAGTGCATTAAGAACACCAATCACACATTATATAGCTCTTGTTTCCATATCCTGGAGGTCCTTTCATGTTTTATTGTTTTCTTAAACACCATTTTGTTAGAAAACTATACTACGTTAATCCCCACTTTGACTTCAAATGGGGAAGGCGAGGACCTGCCGGTAGAAAGACCTATGTCGAAACTTTTTACTCAATGGAACAATGGTGTAACTGTTACTAATACCCCAACTGCAATGAGTCTTTTTAAAATCTAGTTAGTATAGCGACAAAAACATCTGACTTTTTTTCATCATCGCTTGGCAGATTTTCATGTCGCACCACTTTATGATATTTATTTCTTCACTTATTAAGCAATTATTTGTTGATCACTTACTGTTTTCCCAGGACTATTCTTAGTGTGAGAGCCCTGTAAAGGCAGCCATTAAGGTGATAGTGTTCTAGCAAGTACCATCAACAAAAACCTGTGTACCCTGCAATGTTCAGATAGTGATACAGACCCTGAAAATGATATAGCAGAGGAAAAGTGGGTAGAAAACTGGAGGCAGAGACATTATTATATTCACGGTAACAAGGGACTTTCTCACTCTGGGCATTTATGATTGTATTTTCTCAAACATAGGATTCATGCTCTTTTGGCAAAAAATCGTTTTGTGATTTTATTTATGGGTTCTCTACCAATCTCTCTTTCTGTTTTTGTACAGGCACCATGCTGTTTTTGTTACTATGGTTATACAGCATAACTGGAAGTCTGGTATTGTTACATGTCCAGCCTTGCTCTTTTTGTGCTATGGTGGTTATTCAGTCTTCAGTGTTCCGATGTGAATTTCTGGATTGATTTTTCATTTCTATGAAGAATGACATTGGGATACGGTTGGACATGGCATTAACCTGTAGATAGCATTCTACAGTACAACCATTTTGATGATATTAATCATATCAGTCCATGACCACAGGAGGTCTTTCTCGGCATAGCCTTTATTATGTTGAAGGATATTCCTTCGATCCTCAGTTAGTTCAGAGCCTTTATCATAAAAGGATATTGAATTTTGTCACAGGCTTTTTGTTGCATCAAACTGGGATAATCATGTGCCTTTTTTACTCTTGATTTTTAGTTATTTGCTGTAATACATGTATGGGTTTACGAAGGTCAAATGGGCCTAGAATCCTTGGGAGGACATGGGCTCAATCACAGTGTGAGCTGCCTGTGCCGCCCTTTTTGATGTGCAAGCATTGTACTAACGCTTGCCTTATGCTTGTCAGAGAGATTGGTCTATAGTTCTCTTCCTGGTGTGTGTCCTTTTTTGATTTAGGAGTGAGTAGTATACGGTTTCATAGAATGTGTTTGGTAGTATTTGTTCCCTTCTTATTTCATGGAAATGTTCAAGGAATATTTAAATGAGTTCTTATTTAAAGCCTTGGAAGAATTGTGCAGTAGATCCGTAGGATCTGGGAGATTCTTTATTACTGCTTTGATCTCATTGCCTGATATAGATCTATTTAAGTGGCCTCTTGGTTTAATTTGGGTATGCCAACAGCATCTAGAAATCTATCCATTTCTTCTAGATTTTCCAGCTTACGTGGGTATAAGTTTCTAAATTGTCACCTCAGGATCCACTGATTTCATTTGGTGTTTGTTATCCTATCTTTTAAGAATTAATTTGGATCTTTTGCCTCCTTTTTTTTAGTCAGCTAGGCGAAGGGTTTATCAATCTTATTTATCTTTCAAAAAATCAACTTGTTTCATCAATTCTATGTATAGTTGGTTTTGATATCAATTTCTTCCCTAATTTTGATTATTTATTTCTGTTTTCTAGATTTAAGCTTGGCTCACTCTTATTTTCTTAGGAGATTGTGGTAAATAACCAAGCTATTAGTTTGAGACCTATCTGTACTTTTAAACAGACACTAATAAATATAAACTTTCCTCTTGGCATTGCCTTTGCTGTGTTCTACAGAACACAGGTAGGTGTCATTTTTATTTTCATTAGGTTTTGAATTCTTCCCTTATTTCATTGAGCCATTGTTCATTCAACAATGTGTTGTCCAGTTTCTATGAGTGAATATTTTCTGTAATTTCTTTGGCTATGGAGTTCCAGTTTTATTCCATTGTGGTCTTATACAAGCTGGGAGTGATTTCAAGTTTGGTTATATTTCCTAGGACTTGCTTTGATTCCTACAATAGAATCTGCTTTAGATGTCATATTCCAAGATTATGGGTACTGTACAGCTTTCAAGAAACTCCATTTTGTCTATGTGGTTGTTTAATTCTGAGGGCTGTCTTTTTATTTTGGGCTAGATAACCTATCTGTTGGTAATAGTAATGAGTCAAATTCTTCCACAATTAATAAGTCATGGTCTGGGCTGGGAGTTAGGCCTAGTGGTAGCATGCTTGCCTAGCATGCACAAAGACCCAGGTTCGATTCCTCAGTGTCACATACATTGAAAAAGCCGAAAGTGGTGCTGAGGCTCAAGTGGTAGAGCTCTAGCCTTGAGAAAGTCCAAGGACAGTGCTCAGGCCCTGAGCTCAAGTCCAGATCTGGCAAAACAAAAAAAAAGTCATGGTCTATCTGCGCAGTTAAAATTGCCGAAGTGCTTTTTTAATGAACTTGTTGGATTTTCCCCTTTGTTAATAATGAAGTGACAATGTTTGTCTCCTAAGTTTGGCTTGAAGACTACCTTATTTGCTCTTAGTATGATGACTTCTGCTTGCTTTCAGGTTTCATCTACTTGGAACATCTTTTCCTACCTCTCACACTAAGCCAATATTTGTTTCTTGTCAGTGAGATGCATTTCTTTTTTTATTAAAGAATTTATTAACATTGATTTTTATATCATATTTCAAATGACATGTTTAACAAACAGGTATTCAAGAAGGGAATCTCTATATACAATCACTGGGACTTAGTTTTTAGAACTTAATCAAAATTAGTCTAAGGGTTTGTATATCATAGATACATATTAATTTATGAAATAAAACATGTCTATAGAGTCATAGGTTTTTATGTCTATATAGTTATGTTTCTATTACCATGTCCATAGCTTTGGGTATGCAAATATTGAGTCCTCGCTCTTGTATACTTTGGATCTAATAGCACATATTAAGGATACCATGGTCCTTTTATTCCTTAGGTCTTGACTTGTCTCACTCAACGTGATTCGCTCTAGATTCATCCACTTCCCTGCAAATGCCATTATTTTATCTTGTCTGTTGGCTATGTACAATTCCATTGTATATATATATATATATATATACCACATATTCTGTATCCTTTCATCTGCAGTAGGGCATCTGTGTTGTTTCCATCGCCTGGCTATTGTGAATAGTGCAGAGATGAACATAGCTGAGCAGGTGTCCTTATCATATCTAGGGTTATGATGTTCAGGGTAGATGCCCAGAAGTGGTATGACGGGATCGTAGGGAAGGTCTATTTTCAGTTCTTTAAGAAACCTCCACACTGCTTTCCAGAGTGGCTGAACTAGTTTACATTCCCACCAGCAGTGTAGTAGGGTTCCTTTTTCTCCACAACCCTGCCAGCAAGTGTCATTGTCTGAGTTCAAAATCTTGGCCATTTTGTTGGGGCAAGGTGGTATCTTAGGGTTGTTTTTATTTACAATTCCTTTATGACCATAGATAATGAACATTTTCTCATATGCTTTTCTGCCATTTTAATCTCTTCTTCTGATAAGTCTCTCTTTAGTTCCCTTGCCCATTTATTGAATGGTTTGTTGGGTTTGGGGGGGATTTGTTTCTTGAGTTCCCTGTAGATACTGGATATTAAGCATTTGTCAGATGTATTATTGGTGAATATCTTTTCCCAGTTGGTTGGCTGTCTCTCTGCTTTTGCTACTATATTTTTATCTGTACAGAAACTTTTCATTTTTAGGTAGTCCCATGTATCGAGTCTCTCTCTAATCTGTTGTGACCCTGGGATTCTGTTCAGGAATGTTTTGCCTGTGCCTATGAGTTCCAGTGTCTCTATTACTCTATCAAGTAGCAGTTTCATAATTTCCAGTCTGACATTGAGGTCTCTGATTTATTTTGAGCTAATGCTTGTGCATGTTGAAAGGCTAGGGTCAATTTTTAGTTTTCTGCATGTAGCTGCCCAGTTTTGCCAGCACCAATAATTGAATAGACTATGTTTGTTCCATTGTATATCTTTGGCTCCTTTGTCAAATACAAGTTGCCTATAGGCGTGTGGTTCTGTTTCTGGGTCTTCTATTCTGTTCCACTGATCTCGTCTGTTTTTGTGCCAATACCAAGCGTTTTTTGTTATTATGGCTCTATAGTAGAGTTTGAAGTCTGGTATTGTAATACCACCAGCATTGCTCTTTTTGCCTAGAATTGTTTTGGCTATTCTAGGTCTTTTCTTGTTCCATATGAATCTTTGGATTGTATCTTTTATTTCAGTAAAGAATGTCTTTGGGATTTTGATGGGGATTGCTATGTTGGTTCTCCTTTATGTCCTTGGTTAGGTTAATTCCTAAGTATTTTATTCTTTGGAGGTTATTGCGAATGGGATCATTTTCTTGATTTGGCCTTCTGTTTGTGTATTGTTGGTGTACAAGAAGGCTACTGACTTCTGAAGGTTAATTTTGTATCCTGCCACTTTGCTAAAGTAGTTTATTAATTCTAGGAGTTTGGGAGTGGAGTTTGTTGCGTCACTCAAGTAGAGGATCATGTCGTCTCCGAATAGGGATAGTTTAATTTCTTCTTTCCCTACGTGAATCCCTTTGATATCCTCGTCCTGCCTTATTGCTCTGGCTAAGGGTTCCAGCACTATATTGAAGAGAAGTGGAGAGAGTGGGCATCCCTGTCTAGTTCCAGATTTTAAGGTAAATGGTTCCAATCTTTCACCATTTAGTATAATACAGGCTGTAGGTTTTTCATTTATGACTCTATTTTGAGGAATGTACCTCTTATTCCTATTTTTTCTAGGGCTTTCAACATGAATGGATGCTGTATTTTGTCAAATGCCTTCTCCACATCCAGAGAAATTATCATATGATTCTTATCCTTAGCTCTATTGATGTGATGTATTACATTGATTGATTTGGGAATGTTAAACCAGCCTTGCATCTGTGGGATGAAGCCACTTGATCGTAGTGTATGTTTTTTTAAATTTGTTTCTGGATTCTGTTGGCTAATATTTTATTGAGGAGTTTTGCATCTGTGTTCATTAGAGAGATAGGTCTGTAGTTTTCTTTTTTGTTGGGTCTTTCCCTGGTTTGGGGATGAGAGTAATATTAGCTTCATAAAATGAGTTTGGTATTGCTCCTTGTGTTTCTATTTTCTCGGAAGAGTTTCAAGCATATAGATGTTATTTCATCTTTAAATGTCTTGTAGAATCCCGCAGTGAATCCATCTGAACCTGGGCTTTTTTTTGGTTGGCATTTCCCTGATTGCTTCCACAATTTCGTTGTAAGAAATTGGTCTGTTCAGTTTGTTTACCTCATCGTTGTTCAGTGTGGGTAGCCTATATTTATTTAAGAAATCATCCATTTCTACTAGATTTTCTTGTTTCTTTGAATATAGGCCCTCGTAGTACTTATTCATTATGGACTGAATTTCTTGAATATCAGTTGTGATTATTCCCGTGGGGTCTCTAATCTTGTTTATTTGAATCTCCCCTCTCCTTTTTTTGATTAATCTTGCCAGGGGTCTGTCAATTTTGTTGACTCTTTCAAAGAACCAACTTTTTGATTTATCAATTTTGTGTATAGTAGATCTTATTTCAATCTCTGATATTTCTGATTTTATTCTTGTTATTTCTGTCCATCTAGTTGTTTTAGAATTAACTTTTTCTTGCTGCTCTAGGTGTTTCAGTTTTTTTAAAGTTATTTACATGCTCTTCTTCTGTCTTTTCAATATGCACTCCTAGTGCGATAAATTTGCCCCTTAGAACTGCCTTTGCTGTGTCCCATAAGTTCCTTTGTGATGTTTCTTGATTGTCATTACATTCAAGGAAGTTTTTAATTTCTTTTCTGAACTGATCTGTAACCCAGGAGTTATTCAGAAGTGCGTTGTTCAGCATCCAAGTGATTGAATGTTTTTTGACTTTGACTGCATTGTTCATAATTAGTCTGACTCCACTGTGATCAGATAGAATGCATGGGATTCTATCAGTCCTCTTGTATCTGCTTAAGTTTTCTGTATGAACTATTATATGATCTATTAGGGAGTGTGTTCCATGTGCTGCTGAGAAAAATGTAAAAACTTTCGCCGTTGGGTGGAAGACTCTGTGTATATCTGTTAAGCCCAGCTGGGCTATGGTGTCGTTTAAGTTGATGGTGTCTTTGTTTAACTTTTGTTGAGTTGACCTGTCGTTTGGTGAGAGTGGTGTATTGAGGTCTCCCACTATGATTGTGTTTGAGTCTATCTTGTTCTGTAATTCTAAGCAAGTTTGTTTGACAAATTTGGTGCTCCCGTGTTGGGGGAGTAGATGTTTATAACCATAATATTGTGGGTATGGATTTTACCCTTTACTAATATGTAATGGATGTCTCTCTCTTTATGTACTGATTTAACTGAGAAGTTAATTTTGTTGGAGATTAAGATTGCTACTCCTGCTTTTTTGCATTGGAGTGGAAAATTGATTTCCATCCTTTCACTTGGAATTTGTTTCTGTCTTTGGCAGTGAGGTGGGTCTCTTGGAGGCAACATATGGATGGGAGGTGTTTCTTAATCCAGTCTGCTGTTCGTGTCTTTTGATTGGATTGTTCAGCCTGTTCACATTTAGGGAAATTATGGAGAAGTGGTCAGTGTCCATTGTCATTAATTTTTTTTACTTCTATATTTCTCTCTGTTTTTTCCCTCTTTTGTGTTTAGTGAATTATAGATAATTGCTTCTTGATGGGAGTCCTTGATGTTCTACAGTTTGTTCTCAATTAATTAGTATTTTTTGTAACGCTGGTTTAGTGTGCACATATTCATAAAGCTTCTCTTTGGAGTGAAATATTCTTGTTTTTCCCTCATATGTAAATGCTGGTTTTGCTGGATATATCAGTCTGGTTTGGCAGTTGTTGGTCTTCAGGACATGAATGATGTTTTTCCAAGCTTTTCTTGCATTTAGGGTTTGCATGGAGAGATTTGCTGTAATTCAAATTTTTTCCCATTGTAGTATACCTCTTTCTTTGTTTTTGCAGCACTTAAGATCAATTCCTTGGTATTTGGGTCTAGTGTCTTTACTATGATATGTCTAGACAAGTTCCTTCTAGGATCTTGCCTATTTGGAGTCCTGAAACCTTCAATAATGTGAGTATTTTCCCTTTTTCGGTTGGGGAAGTTCTCTGCTATGATTTTGGTGAATAGGGTTTGCATTCCTTTGTCTTGGACCTTGGTGCCCTCATCAATCCCTATTATACAAAGATTAGATTTCTTGGCTGTATCTGCCAGGTCCTGGAGATCTCTCTGGTGGATTCTGACTAATCTTTCCAGGCTGATGATTCTCTGTTCCAGCTCTTGTGTTTTATCTTCCATTCCTGATGTCCCATTCTCCATCTCAGTCAATCTTCTGCTTAATGCATCCATTTTTGGTTCTTATGTGGACAGTGAGGCGATCATGTCTGCTGAGAGAGTATTGAACTTTTTTTTCTTATACTTTGAATTTGAAGAGCTCCTTGGAAATTTTTGCTTTTGTTTTTGGAATTCCACCTTAATTTCATTAGTCATGTCCAAAATCATCTCCTTGAGTCATATTTCATGTCTCTGCAGGTATCATTTCTTGGGATGGTGACATCTCTCTCGTCCCTTCACTCTTGTTTCCTTTTGGGCTTTGTGTGGGACTTCGATTATTTATGTATGTCGTAATTCGTCATTGAGCTCTCCGAGGCATCGAGAACTGTTGTTGTAGGTTCACTCTGTGATTGGTAGGTGGTGGTCTTTACTTGGATTGGGACCGGTGTTTTTGGGAATCTGTGTATACCCGTGGTTCTCTGCCAAATTGATTCTGCTGCTGACTAGGTCAGAGTTTACAGTTTTTGCAGGTGTTTGTCCTGTTCTCAGAGGCTGTGTGCCCCTGCGCGACTAGCTCTCAGCCCAACCCGCGGCCTCACAGTGGGCTGTAGGATGGAGCTGCGCGCTTCAGTCTTAGCTCGCTGGTCAGATGGCTGGTTTTCTTACCCTGTTTCCTGAGGCAGGCCCCCGGCCAAGGGCCTGGGGTTTGAGAATTTCCAGAAGCTCTCAGCTAAACCTGCTGGACTGGTTTCCACTCCATTCCCAGGGGTGGGGCCCAGCCAAGGATGTGGGCTCCGAGGGCCGACCCGCACCTTTCTGGGTCTCAGAGGGTGAGCTCCGCACCTGCTGGTTCCTCCTTCGGTTCCCTGCCGTGTTTCTGCTGCTGTGGCCATGTCTGTCTGTGACTGTGTGGGGCCCCTTTGTGCTGTCTTGCTGGGGATTCCCAGCAGGAGGGTGCCCGGCTCAAGATTTGGATGGGACTGATGCTGGCTCCCAGACTCCAGCACACCCCACCTGCTGTTGGAAATCAGGGTCTCAACCCCTTTCAGTTTCCAGATCCAGTGGCCTGGGAGAGGAACCTGTTGGGTGGGTGGGAGCAGGGACACCTCCGCCCCCTTTGGTGGGCTGCTGGGTCTTAGAGCCCGCCCGCCTGTCAGTCTCCAGTCACTGGTCTGGGGGAGGGGGCTGTTGAGGGAAGGGACAGGATTCTAAATTCCTTGTCCCCCTGCACTTGTCAGTCTTTCTTGGGTGGGGTGGAGGGGTCTGGGTTAAGTTCTATAGCTCGCCACCAGCTTTTCTTTCCCGATGGGTTTGGGGAACCCGCTGGTCTACTTACTCCTCGGCATTTGGCTGTGAGCTGCTCCGTGGTGCTGGAGGATCGTTCACTCCCCTCTGATCTCAGCCGCCACCTGTGCTGTCTCGAGTCTGGATTCTGCCGCTTGCTGGCCTTGTCTGTGGTGGTTCCTGCGTTTGGATTCTGCCACTTGCTAGCCCAGTCTATTCTGGTTTCTGCATCTGGATTCCACCGCTTGCTGGATGTTGGGGCTTTCCGGGCCCAGCGACCTCTGCTGCTGCCTTCGTGGCTTGGAGCTGGCAGCGAGGGGTTGGGGAGGGGTCCCTACATTTTGAATTCTTTGAGAAAGTTGGATGTGAGCTTTATCTGGGTTTCTTTTCCAGTTTGAGTCCTCCATTGCTTCTTGAATTTGTTGTTGTGGATTTCTTAAGGTAGTTGGCTCGTGGGATTCCCTGGTTCTCTCTTTTTGTCAAGATGCATTTCTTTTTTTTTTTTTTTTTTTTTTTTTTTTTGCCAGTCCTGGACTTGAGCTCAGGGCCTGAGCACTGACCTTGGACTTTCTCAAGGCTAGAGTTCTACCACTTGAGCCTCAGTGCCACTTCTGGCTTTTTTCTATATGTGGTACTGAGGAATCGAACCCAGGTCTTCATGCATGCTAGGCAAGCACTTTAACCACTAGGCCAAACTCCTGGCCAAGATGCATTTCTTATAGGCAACAGATGGTTGTGTCTTGCTTCCTAATCAACTGCCATTTTATATTCTTTGATTAGAGTATTGAGACCATTAACATTCTGTTCCTATTGATAGGTTTGCTATATAATTAATTATTTTTAGTTTTTGCTTATTTCTTACTCTTAATTTTCTTATGCACTCATCTGGTAAGATTTAATTGGATGACATCCTTTCCTCAAATTTTGAGACATTTTCTGTGACTTTATAGAATATTTCCAATGCCTTTAGCTAGCACCTCTTCTTTTTTTTTTGCATTTTTTATTGTAATTAGTAAAAGGGTTACATGATATTTGCAGATAGAAGGTGCACTAATTCACATACATTGATACCCTTTCACATGTCTTGGTATCCATTTCCCTCCCCCCCCTCAAACCCCCCACCCGTCTTGGTTTTCCCTCCTTCCCTATCAAATTTCAAATAACCAAATACAAATAAATTCAATATATCAGATAAAGAAGTGAGATACTATAACAATATGTGATAACCAAGGGACAGCAAAGGAGATGAGAGACAACATAGTACATTAAGGACAACAATCATTCGTTATATGGCTTTTGTTTCAATATCCTGGAGGTCCTTTCAATTAGCTTCATACTATATGGCCTTATGTATCAAGATTTTGCTCTATTGCAGATCTCTGCTAGTAGAGCCCAAGGTTTCTACTGATTATGACAAATGAGGGAAACCATTGAGCCTAAGTTCCTTTGACTCTGGCTTACTTCACTTAATATGATTTTTTCTAAGTCTTTCCATTTCCTAACAAATGGGGCAATGTCATTCTTTCTGACAGCAGCATAGAATTCCATTGTGTACAAATACCACAACTTGTTGATCCACTCATCAACTGAGGGACATCTAGGTTGGTTCCATATCTTTGCTATGGTGAATAGTGCTGCAATGAACATTGTTGTGCTAGTGGATTTAGTATGGCCTAGATTTTGGATGGTTGGGTAAATGCCAAGTAGTGGAATTGCTGGGTCATAGGGGAGTTCTATGTTTAGCCTTTTGAGGCACTGCCATACTGCTTTCCATAGTGGTTGAATGAGTTTGCACTCCCACCAACAGTGTAGTAGTGATCCCTCCTGGCCACATCCCCTCCAGCATCTGTTATTATTCGTTTTCCTGATCCTGGCCATTCTAACTGGAGTGAGGTGGAATCTTAGAGTTGTTTTGATTTGCATTTCTTTTATGACCAGAGATGTTGAGCATTTCTTCATGTGTCTATAGGCCATTGTTGTTTCTTCTTCAGAGAAGACTCTCTTTAAGTCTTTGGCCCATTTTTTAATGGGATGGTTGTTACTTTGGAGATGAGTTTTGGAGTGATTCAATTTTTTGAGTTGTTGATATATTTTAGATATGAGGCCTTTGTCTGTTGTTTGGTTGGTGAAGATCTTCTCCCACTCTGTAGGCTTCCTAATTAATTTACTAGCTATGTCCTTTGCCATACAAAAGCTCTGCAGTTTAATGCAGTCCCACTTATCCAGCCTTTCTCTGATTTGTTGTGATTCTTGGTCCTTATTAAGAATGTTTCGACCTGTGCCAAGGAGGCCTAGTGTATTTCCTATTCCTTCCTCTAAAGTTTTCAGTGTGTCAGCTTTTACCTCCAGGTCTTTCATCCATTTGGAGTTAATTCTAGTAGCACCTCTTCTTTTATGCCTGCCACTCATAAGTGTGGTCTTTTGATAAAGCTCTTGTATCTTTCCTTTTTTCTTTACTTCCTCTGATGTTTGTATTACATTTACCTTGACTTCAAGCCCTGGTATTCTGCCTTACACTTGATTGCCTTTGTTGGAGAGTTCAATTTCGATTAAAAAAAATGGACTGGTATAGCTTTTTTTGGGGGGGGGGTGATATAGCTTTTTTATCTTTAGAACTTCAGTTTGATTTTCTTTTTCAGAAGTTCTCTATTTTTATTCAATTCCTTTTTCATGCCTTGCAGATAATTTCTTATGAAATTTAGCGTTTATTTCTATCCTCTTTAAGTCCATTCAGTATTTATATAAATAAATTTGTTTAGTTTTAAGATTTTATCTTCTCTGGGTTTGTTTTGTTGTTGACTATGTCCTTATTGATTTCCTTGAGGTTTTTCACAGGTCCTCTTTCTGCTCTTTGATTGTTCTTATTATCATTTCTTTGAATTCAACAGGTTCTGTTTAATCCACTTCTCCAGCATTCTGATTTTCTTTTGTGTAATTGTTGCGCTTTTGAGGTATTCCTTGGGTTTCTTTTGCATATTTCTGTGGTTTCTATATTGTATTTATGTGCTGAGATTTATTTTCATTTGGAGTTAAGTTATTGATTGGTGTCTTTATTCATCTCAAGTCTTTCAGTTGAAAATATTTTTCTGCATTCTGGAAAGACTGAATAGTGTCAGGATTCAGATGTTGATTCTTATGATTTGCCTGGAGTTTAATGTAGTGTTAAAGAACATTCCAATTCTGTAATACCAAGCCAGATCTGAACATGGAGTGAAAAAGCACTGGGAAAATACTCTCTACCACTACTCACATTGTATGTGAGAGGGACCAGAGTTCTTATAAGGATACTGAAGATGAGCAGGAAGAAAAGATTATGTGTGTAAGAGTTAAAATTGGATAGTAAAAACAAACTCGGCGATGAGTGAAGAAACAAGCAAGAAGGAAATTTGGAGAAGGAAAAGAAGCATGTGTCCTATGATAAAAAAATAGTAGTGTGTAATGATCTATTTCATTTACTGAAACTGATAAAAAAAATTCCTGACCATCCTCCTTATCATACACCAATGTAAAAACCAACTAATTTAGAGCTAGACATTTTTTTTGCCAGTCCTGCGGCTTGAACTCAGGGTGTGGGCTCTGTCCCTGAGCTTCTGTGGCTGAAGGCTAGAGCTCTACCACTTGAGCCACAGCACTTCTTCTGGCTTTTTCTGTTTATGTGGTACTGGGAAATCGAAGTCAGGGGCTTCATCCATGCTAACACTGAGCCACATTCCCAGCCCTAGAACTGTACATTTAAATTAAATACGGATGTTCAAGATGACTAATGGACAGAGTCATGTTCCCTTTGGACATGGATACATCAACCACAAACAGACATTCTCATGCATTGATGGCATTTAAGAAAACGGATCTCTGGTAATGTGAGTCATGCACGTCCCATGTCTGAAGGAGATTTCTGTCGGACCTGATCATTTGCATTCAGTTACTTCTTGTATCTGATGGATGGGAAACTCCCAGGTAGACTTTTTGATTCAGCAATATTGTTGAGTAATACTGATAGAGTTATGGTGGGTTGATGAAAAATGAAATAGCCCTGCCAAATAATCTTCCCTAGATTTGCTACCTCTTCTTTGATTTTTCTTTTCAATATATACAGGCATGTTGTGTGTATATATATGTATATATTTAATATATATATCTAATAAAAGCTTGAGGTACAGAGAAAAGAAAAACATGCATATTCAGTATTACTCTGCTCAGGAAATCAATATATAGACTAAATGGAACTTTAGGAATTTTATTGAGTAAGTCTGTAGAGATTTCTGTGTCTGTTCACTTATGGAGGTAGGTTTACCATTTGTTCCCATAAAAACCTAACTGAAGAAAGCTCCAGTCTTCCAGCCACAACTTATTGTATCCTTTATGAGGTAATATACAGTGAAATAAATATAGGAGGGTTTATTGGTTAGTTTTCTAGAGGTACTGGAACAAGGCAACAGGAACTGGACTGTTTAACGAGGAGGCATTTATTGCCTCACAATTGTGTAAAGGCAAGTCTGTGATCAAGGCACTGGTATGGTTGGTTATGCCTGAGAGCTGTTAGGTAATGATTGGTGGTAAGATTCTCACATGGCCTCTGCTGGTGGGCTGCCATCCATGGATGCTTCTTTCAGATACTTCTTGTTTTCTGTCTCTGTTCACCTGGCACTTCTGCTATCCATGTCTGTGTCCAAATTTCTCTTCTTACAGGGATCAGGGGCCTTCAGTAGTAATCCAGGATTGATAGCCCTACACAGGTATTTGGCCAGCATCTTTTTAAAAAAAATTTTGAGCATTGATTTTAAACCTGATCACTCCTCTTGTTATATACCAAGACAAATGCCTGGGCATGATCTTTTCCTGCATAATTACAGTTGTAGTGGCACGAAATCCAGAACATGGTCACCTTCAGAGCACTGGTGATTAGAACATCCGCATGAGAACTTGGTATCCTAAGGAAGGAAGGAAGGTTAGACTTCTCCCATGTGGCTAGGAAGGAAAGTGAAGGGACCATGAGCCCAGGCAGGCCCCACTTGCTCTGCTCAGGACCATGTGCGAATGACAGTGCATGAGACAGGGGCTGGGTTACTCACCCCACGGTCACCACACAGGGTGACACAGAGGCAAACAGACATAGAGGCAAACAATGCATTGAGCAAGTGAGAGGGAGAGCACACACCTCTCACTAACACAGTTACCGATTTAAAACGTCTATGTAAATTAGTTTGAGCTCTCTTTAAAATGTAGATAAAGTAAAGCTGAATTTCCTCAGAAAGGTGTGTGTGTGTGTGTGTGTGTGTGTGTGTGTGTGTGTGTGTGTGCAGGTATCTGTCCTGAAGAATCTGTGGCCTGAGAAAGGCCTTTTGTAGATACAAAGTATGGTTTATTGAGGTAGTTTGTAGTCAGAAATCCATACTACCATTTCATCTACAAAAAGATTTCCAAGAGTCTTAGCAATAGAAAAGATAGGCCCACACATGGGACCAGCCCCCATGTTTCAAAACTCAGGTCCTTAGCCTCCCGGGCTCCTAAAACCTGTATTCCTGCTCAAACCCCACTGTGCTTGTCAGTGAGTCCACTCTCCTGTAGAAACCCCGCTGACACAGTTCTGATAGGCAGCAAGTCCTGAGGTCAAAGCATCCAAGTCCTTTGTTGTGGAGACTTGCCACCATGAAAACAATGTATCTCTGTACAGCAGAGTGTACTGATGAGTGAAAATGTTTTTAGGGTCTGTGGAGGAAAATGTCTCCTGATAAAAAGTTACATATACATGTATGTATATATATATATGCATTTACATACATGTAATACACATAAATCATCCATGTGATTTCAGATCCTTCCTTGTATGTATCTGTGTTTTTTTGCCAGTCCTGGGGCTTGAACTCAGGGCCTGAGCACTGTCCTTAGGCTTTCCTCAAGGCTAGGGCTCTACCACTTGAGCCACAGCACCACTTCTGGCTTTTCTATGTATGTGGTACTGTAGAATCGAATCTGGGTCCTTTTGCATGCTAGGCAAGCACTCTTACCAGTAGGCCAAACTCCCGGCCCTATCTGTGTTTTGACTGGAGTCAAATGCCACATAATCAGGAGATGGAGTCATAGGTGTAACTTGTGTAGCTATTCTGAAATAAAATATTTCAGATGGAAAATCTATCACGAGGTTGGAATACTGAGAATGCCCCATGGGTTTGGTAGAATTTAATCTTGGGCATTAAAGAGTGTCACAGTACACAGATCTGGGATTCACTGTTACAAACATATGCGCAAACATTTTTAAACAGGAAGTTTTGACTGATATCCACACAAAAGGAGTCTCAGCATCACATTATTGGGGAAAAGCAAGTCAAAACCACGATAAGGTATCACCTCATACCGATTAAGGTGCTGATATTAATATCAAAACAAAAAGAAATAAAAATAACAACTATAAGAGAGAAAGAGGAGAAATGTGAACCTTTGTGTACTAGTGTTGGTAATAGATAATATTTTAGTCACTCTGGAAATATCCAGTGATTCCTCAAAAATCCTAAAATAAGCTGGGTGCCCACGGCTCAGGTTTGTGATTTTGAGCTGCTCAGGAGGCTAAGATCTAAGCATAATGTTCCAAGCAAGGTTGCAGAAGTGTGAAGACATCACCATTCCCGCTGGTGCCAAACTTGGATGGCATCTGGGCAGATGAAGAGGATTCTAGTGCCTTGTACCAGCCATCTTTGCTATGGTCCTTGAACTCAGTGGCTGCTTGGTAGAGAGGCTGATGCATCTTTCTGAAAAAGCCCCTGCCAGGAGAGAATGTACGTAACTCAGCCCTGAGCCTTCTCTGAGCTCTGTCTGTCAGGCAGTAACAAAACACTGAAAAGAAAGCCATGTCAGCCTGGCCTGGCAGTGGCCCACCCTGCTCCTCTGATGACTCTACCTAGCACAAAAGCTATTTATCAAGCTTGAAATAAAGTGATTTTCAAGTCAGAAATTTATGTGTCAGCTAGTCAGAGGCTATAATTTTGGGGACATTGGTTTAAAGCAGCAGAAAATAAGATGAAAACGGATCAGACAGCTAGGCAGCTTTACACACACACATTACCAGCCTTGGTTGTTGTTGTTGTTGTTGTTTGCCAGTCCCAGGGCTTGAACTCAGGACATGCATGCTGTCCTTGGGCTTTCTCAAGGCCAGAGCTCTACCACTTGAGCCACAGCGCCACTTCTGGCTTTTCTATATATATGGTATCCAGGAATTAAACCTGAGCCTTCATGCATGCTAGGCAAGCACTCTACCATTAGGCGAAAGCCCTGGCCCCAGCATTGGTTTTGACTTTGGTCCTTTCTGTTTTTCTCCACAACTCTGACCCCATGCAGTTTTCCAATTATAATACTTCACCTAAGACAAGATCTGATCATGTTCAAGGGAAGATTCACTCATCTTAATTTTTCGTATTCATCAATACATGTTGCAGTCAATGAATATAATGAAATGACTGGGTGGGCATCCAGAAACACAAGAATATTGTGATAGGAACCAGGTGGAGGCTCTTATGTACTAGTCCACTTGAGAGATGATGGTAGCATGAACCCAGACAGTGGAAAAAATGGTTCCATCCTGGTTACAGTTTAAAAGAGCAGTTAACGAGTATGATTTGTTAGTGGGTTGTGTGGACCAGTGCAGGGCCACGTCCAGATCTGGTGGCTGATCAGCCGGGATGACCTGCCGTAAAGCTGTGGTGGGGCCAGGGTTCAGTACCCAGATCCCACCCATGTCCTCTGGTCAGCTGGGTGCTGTGCAGCCATCCATACCCCTCACCCTTCAAGGTGAAGGACAAAGTGTCCGCATGCAGCCGCATCAAGTGGGAACCTTTCCTGTGTACGTCAGCTACAGTGTGTGAAAGAACAAAACACCGGTCACGTTTGGTATGTCCAAGATGCTTGGAGAAACCCAGGCAGCTCAGTCCTCGAATTCTAAACTCACTCATCAGAGATGCCTACAACCAGGCCACTCTTCTGGAAAGTTCTGTGATTCTGGATTTGTGGACTGTTGTCTCTGAGTGCCAAGTCTCAGTATTTCTCCCCCTCCATCACTTCCTGTGTCTTTAATGAAAACACTGTGAAGACAAATGTGCTATTTATAATTTTCTTCCTGGAACCATTTCAATTAAAAGTTAATTAAATGTCTTCACATCATAATTTTAAAGTATTCTTTCAGTCATAGTGAGACAATGAGAGAGCTGTAAAAATCCCCAAGTCTAAAATAAACTTACGCAAATACCTTTATGAAATGCCATAATGTGGGTAGACAGCATTACTTCAAAATGATTCGTATTTTTATGTCTTCATTAATTTTATTAATGTACATATTGAAAGGATGAGCTTGTGATTAAGGACTGTTCAGTTAAGGCATTTTTAAACTATTGGATTCCAGCATGGTGGGGGGGGGATTGCTGAAACTTTTATGACTTAGAGCCAGTTTGTATCTTTCATTAACCTCCAATGCCCATGTGTAGAAGGCACAGGATGCATTGGGGAGGCAGTGGGGCCTTTGAGAAGTGTGGCCTAGGGGAAGGAAGTTAAGGCATTGGGGAGTGTCCCTGAAGAACACAGCAAGGCGCTGTCTCTTCCTCCCTTCCCCCCCTCTCTTTCTCTCTCTCTCTTTCTTTTCTCTTTCTTTTTCTCCTCCTCCTCCTTCCCCTCCCCGCCTCCTCCTTCTCCTCCTCCTTTCCCATTCCTAGGGTTTAAACTCAGGCCTGGGTGCTATTCCTGAGCCCTTTTAGCTCAAGGCTAGAGCTTGATCACTAGAACTACTTTTGGTGGTTAATTGGAGATAAATCTCATGGACTTTACTGCCTACATTAGTTTCAAACTGCAACCATCAGATTTCCTGAGTAGCTAGGATTACAGGTGTGAGCCACCAGTGTTCAGTCTTCTTCCCTCCCCCTCTCCTCTTCTCTCTCCCAAAATGGGTTGGGCCACCACAGGCCCATAGCAATGGGCTAAGTGACTGTGGGTCAAAACTTGTGAAACCACAAGTCTAATTAGCCTTTTCTTCTCATAACATGATTATGTTTTGTTATAGTTATGGAACTCTGACTAACCCTGGGGTATTGGAAAGTAACTCAGATATTCCATGTGTATAGCCAGAGAGAAAAAGCTTCAAAGTCTTATATTTTCCTGGGAGAGGTAAAGTCAGCAAAATAACTACAAGTAAACAAGTAAATAAATTAACAGTATGTGGGTGTGGTGATCACTGCAGGGAAAGGCTGGGAAGATTCCCGACTGGCCGGGGGCCGGGGAGATGGAGATAGTTAAGCTCAGCCCTGGAGTCTGCAGGAGGTGAGCCACAGGTGTTGGAAGGGAAGGGAGTGCAGAGGCACACTGAGCTGGAAGAGTGGCTCTCTAAGGAATTGCCCATCAGTATGGCTGGAGGGGACAGAGGAGTAGTCTGGTAGGAGATGAGGTCTTGGAGGTGACAGGTGCCCAGGGGTGGAGGTATCCGCCAGCCCAGCACAGAGTTGGCATTTCCAGCCAATCTGAGGAGAAGCCATTGCCCACTGTATTTAATTGGAGGTGCTTGGGTTTGAACTTGTTATAAATACACTCTCCAAGAACCACTGGCATCACATCGATAGACATGGTAACAAAGAATTATCTCTGCAAGGCAAAGCTTACTTCTGCAGGAGAATGGAGCATCAGCCAAAACTCTGGCACGGAGTCCTCAGAGCAGGCAGGCTGCTCCCCATCTGTCCTCAGTGCAGCTGGCCCTGCCCCTCAGCCTGATTGGTTGATCTCAGGTTCACAATCTGCTCGAGATTGGCTAATATGAATAAGTTGAGATGTATTTATGTAAGGTGACCATTCAAAGATCCTCGGAGTCTTAACAAGCCTGCCAAGCCACCAGGCCAAAGCAGGACCTTTAAAGCAACACACTGAGATAGAAAAGATGTTTTTCTTATAAACGCATGCATTTGTACTTGCTTAGCTGGGGCTCTATCACCTGGAGCCAATCCTCCAACCCTAGTGTTTTGCTGGAGGACTATTTTGTAGATGGAGCCTAGAAAACTTTTCTGATCAGCCTGGCCTCCAATCCCAGTCCTCATATCGCAGCACCCAGGACTTCAGGCAAGAATCACCAGCTTACTGACTATCCCTTTTGGTGTGACACATAAAGGACATGGCTAGTGCTGTCACCAGTACATTCCAAGGACACAAAGTCTCTCTGGGAAGCTATTCTGGTGTACTGTAAATGCCTTGGACCAGGGCGGCGGAAGCAGTAGTGATAAGAGGGCAGTGGATTCTGGACAGCATTGAAAAGCATTTGCTGAGTGAATCATATGTAATTAAACATTTCATCTTTCTTTTGCAAAGCCCTATCTCTAAGAAACCCAAGTAACTTCTCTCTTAAGCCATTGCTTTATAATGAGGATAGTTCTTTTTGGCTTCCTAGACTGTAAGACACAAACCTTCTCAGGCTAATTTAGCCATGAGAACTTTACGGTAAGGCTTCTGTGGGAATCTGGGGAGAGTCGCTGTGGTTGGATTTGTTTTAACCTAGTAAGATCTATCTAAAGTCATGACATATTTCTGATACATGTCATTAAGAGTGACTGTAAAGGTTGGACGCCAGGGGCTCATGCCTGTAACCACAGCTACTCAGCATGTTGAGATCTGAAGATCGTGGTTCAAAGCCAGCCTGGGAACAAAAGTTATGAGACTCTTATCTCCTATGAACTACCAGAAAACTAGAAGTGGCTCAAGTGGTAGAGCAGTAGCCTTGAGCTGAAGAACTCAAGGACAATGCCCAGGCCGAGTTCAAGCCCCATGACTGACCAAAAAAAAAAGAATGTAAAAACTACAATTGAATAAACACATAAAACATTTAAAAAAAAGTCTATGGATTTATAACAACACTAACAAAATACAAAAATAAACTTCACTGATCACTACCGAGGATTGTTTGGGTACCAACTAATTGTTCAGAAAACTACAAAGTGATCAATTAAAGGCCAGCCTTTCATCCTCCCTTGTGCATGAACTTAAGCAAATGGAAATAAAGGAAATATTCTTGCTGGAGAATTTCCACTGAGATCAACAGAGCCATCCATCTGAGAATCAATGGATCCTTCCCGCCCCGATGGATCTGGGCCAGGCTCACCAGAGGCTACTCTGCCGAGAGGGAAGCACCCAGATACCAGATGGACAGACTTGCTGACGACAGCAGAACCCACCAGTCCATCAGCTCATCCTCACTCAGCACGGGATGGCAGGTCTGCAGAGTTTGGGATGTTCTTCACCGGTTCCCCAGGGAAGAAAGCTCAGCACACAAATCAGGCTTGAGGCAAGACTTGTGGATTCTTTATCTTTTCAGTCCCTTTCTGGACGAAAAAGTGTATTCACACTCTATTTACAAAACGGAGGCCGTAATGTTTTACAGCTTCTTTCATAAAATTATAGTATACAGGTTCTTTCAGACTTCCCTGCCCTCCTTTCCCACCTTCCTTTGTGTGGTGCTGGAGATGGAACCAAAGCTTTTCACATGCTAGGCAAGTCCTTTCCTACGGAGCTATGTCCTCAGCCCTGGAGCCTGGTATTGTTTTCTAGCTTCATGTCATCATTTTGACAATGAACTAGATTTATCACATTAGATATTCAGATAATCCGTGCACAATTTTGCTGACGCAAACCGCATTTTGATGAATATTCTTGTAGCAAAATCCTATCTGAGTCACTTCTCTACCTCAATGCCTATTTCCCCTCTTTCTTGAGATAATGGTGGACTCATCTGCAAGCATAATTAGGGACACTTTCATGCCCCCAATGGGAAGGTCATGCCTGGAATGTCTGTATCAGCATATCACACCAGGAATATGATGTGGATGCAACGATCCTTTAAAAACCTACCCTGAGATTTTCAACTTCGCATTGGCCAGTGAGATGGTTTAGACACTTCATTGGGGAGCTCCATTCCAATTTTTGAAGGCCGACTCTGCTGTCAGCTTCTCTCCTCGTTCTTCTCTCCTCATTCTTTCCCTCTTTCTCGGCTGAGCCATTTCTGACTATGCAAGCTATGCTGGTGGCAATATTGTAGCTGTCAATGCACCTATGCAGTTCTAGAGTCCCAGAATTCCAAGCACAAATGTTCTCCAGAGCCCTGACAAGTAAGGTCAGAGACTGTTTCTTCTCCATGAAATTGCAGCCATCTGTCAATTTCTATTCCTTAATACCACTGCAAATAACACTCCAGGTATTACAGCCAGCAGCTATCATACAGTCTGCTGCTGATAGATTCACTAATTAAGACTATGAGCCAGTCTACTAATTTCCTTTGTTCTTATGTCAGACTCCACACAAATGTGTTTTCCATACATGGGAACACACACCTGTGACAAATATGCCCACGTGAAATAATGCCAACATTTCAGATCCAAACTAGCTAGAGTGATGTATAGCTGTTTATCTTTTACAAGCAGTCCCATTTTGGCCCTGGAAAATGGTCACATCAATCATTCTTTGTCAAAACAAGAATTTTGCAAGTGCTTCTGGTCACTGTTGCTTTTTCTGGTGGTGGTCTTAGGCTGGAACTCGTGGCCTTATACTTGTTCAGCTGGTATTCTACTACTAGAGCCACACCTCCAGCCCTGTTTTTTGCTGCTAGGGGCTCCCTTCCTGCCTGGGTATGAACATTCTTTGATCTGCCTACTTCATGTTTCCCATTATCGCCAGGAATCCAGGCAGGCATGTGTCACAGTGTATAGCTTCCCTCTTTGGGGATGGGTCTTGAGGACTTTCCTGCCCAGGCTGCAATGATGATGCTCTCGTGTTAACCCCTCCCATCATTCAGGATAGCAGGCATGTACCGCTGTACTCAGATATGGGTTGAGAAGGGGTCTTGAAGACTTTCCTTCATTGGCTAGTCTTGAATAGCAATTTTCCCATCTCACCTTCCCAAGTAGCTATCTGTTACATCTTCATCTGAACTTTCAGTGCCAGCAAAATTGTGTTCATTTAGCTAACTGTGAAGTAATGCCATACGTATGTTTAATTTTATTTTTTATTTTATGCTGGTCTTGATGCTTGAACCTATGGCCTGGGGACTCTCTCTAAGTTTCTTTTGCTCAAGGCTAGCAGTCTACCACTTGAAGCACAGATCCACTTCCTTTTTCTTGTTTTGGTGGTTAATTGGTGGTAAGAGTTTCACGGACTTTTCTGTCTTGGCTGGCTCTGAACTATGATCCTCAGATATTAGCCTAGGATTATAGGCATGAGCCACCAGTGCCCAGCTTTTCATGCATGTGTTTATTCATGGATAGTGCTGGTCCTGGAATTCACACTGAAAATAGCTTGAAAAGGAAGCTAGACATAATAAAACATTACTGAGATAAGTATGAGCTATTGTGTTCTGGTTGTTAATTTCAGAGAAAGAACTTGATGAACTATCATAGATAATGCTGAGGAGATAAAAGACTGCATTAAAAAAAAATATGCTACAACAGTTGTAGATTTATGCACTGGCATCTTCAGACTTTATATTTACTCCAATGGGAAGATTAGTCATGAATTATGCACGTTTTGATTTATATAAGGCCCTCAGTAATTTATCCTGCACATAAACTGTACCCCGCTAGGCTGCATTTGCTTGGCTCATGATTCAAGTGGTATGAACATTTATGATAGGAGTTGGATATTTCTTTAGTCCCAATGAAATTGAATTTCTTTTTATAGTATTTACGATTTGGAAGCAGGATTTTTAAGTCAGTTGCCTGACTTGCTTTACTCTTTTTGAGGGGGGCGTGGCACTGGGGTTTCACTCTGAGCCTCACTGCCTAGGAGGGCTCTCTCAGCTCCCCCCACCCCACCCAGCAATTGTTGTGTGTTTCTTAGTTTTTCGATAGGGCCTTGGGCCCGTAGCTAGGCTCTCTCAGTGGGAGCCACACAGATTTCTGTTCATATCCTATCACCCACCCTTGAAGGACAAGGGGTGATTACATTGAGTTCTAGTAAATAGAATCACATTTTGTTAAATCTTGAATTTTAGCATTCCAAGTTGAATCAGTGGTAAAGGATGTACAATTCCCCAGCAGGGAGGCAGCGCACAGTTCTGTGGCAGAACACTTGCTTGCATGTCCAAGGCCTGGCCTTGAGCCCCTCTGCTTCCTCTCCCCTTTTCTTTCCCATCCTGGGTCACCAGGATAATTTGAATTAGCACAATAAACCTCTTTGTCTTTCCATGGATTAAACCCCACAAAGGCTGGAGAAGAGGGAAAAAAAAATCTCTTTTTATGGAATCTGAAGAGTGACACCTGTACAATGCCTGTACAATTTCTTCACCCTGCTGGATCAGAGAAAGCTCCTTCGTCACACTCCCAAGAGCGCACGGCTCTCCCTGCAGGACGCTGTCCCCAGGGAACACCCATAGTTGGGATGCATTCTGAGCACCCAGGAGAAATCCCCTGGGATCCTGTTGCTGGCTCTTAACACAGGCATTGCTTTCTTCCTTGGCTGTTCATCTGGTGAAGCTACAGCTACCCCAGGGCTGCCCTTTCTTTCCTCTTTCTTCACCTGTTGACAGCGGCCATCACAACCTCTGATCAATGCTTTCCTTTGCCAAGGTCCCAAGACCCATGTTAAACAGAGCCCTAGGAACATCTGGAATAAAAACCACATATGTCTGGGTGACACAGGCTGGAACTCTGGACCTTGATGAGATTTATAGTCCATGGCTCCCCTTCCCTAGGGACTGTCTGTCTTCTAGCAGTGGTGTCACCTCAAGAAATTTTTCACCTCTAACGACAGTTGTAATATTTAGAGACTTGGCTTATCCCAGCTGAGGGGCCCACAGGAGTGCCTAGGTGGAGAAGCTCTGCCCTAAGTGTATGCAAGATGATCCCACTGGACAGCCCCAGGGGCAGGCTCGCTGGCCTACAGGACATGTGGATTTCTCATTAGGGGAAGCAGTGACAGTGCCAGTCTCTGTCCCTGTCCTTAGCCCCAAGTCTCCAGCCGGCCCAGCTCCCTGCCAATGCCTGCATTGCCCAGTGTTGGATTTTTGCCATCTCATAGGTATAAAATGAGACTCATTGTTGTTTCATTGACATTTCTTTACTAAAATGTGGACTTGTCCTTGCATTATAGGGTAATAACTTCTGAGGAAACCAAGACAAACCCAATGGGAAAGCTTGGAAATCTGTCGCTTTGCCTTTTGCAAAAGTTTTGGTTAATTGTTGGGTCTTGTGGAGCTATTATCTACAACATCTAGAATGGAAACAGTGTCTCTCGCTTATTATTCTATCATTATTCTAATAAATTATAATAAATAAGATAACAATAAAGCATTGTCAGACACATGATGAGTACTAAAAGGTGCTATCAGAATAATATTAGGAAACTTAGTATGTAGTTATAAATATTCAAATATAATGTGATGGCATTCAACCCAGTGACATGACTCTACATATTCAGCACACAAAAATATATTGAGTAAAGAGCCCTGACTTCGTGGAGGGAAGAGGCACAGGAGAGGCTAACCCAGCCACCTCAGCACCATAGATGCTATCAGTCTCAGGGCAGCTTGTGGAACCTGTCCAAGCTTCCTCATGTCAGATTAGAACTTGGGGCTTTCTGACTCCACTGGGCCCTCTTCCCTCTGACCCCAAACTTAGGCCTGCTCTCAGAGAACATGCAAGTTAGATACCCCAGGGGTTTTACCGCAGGGAACCTGGCTATAGCACTCAAGGGCTCCATTTCTTTTCAGATATTGGGTGGTCTGATGAGGCACAGAGGGCCGAGGGCATGTGACGAATCAAACCCCAAAGTGAGTGTGGGAAAGTCTGTGCAAGCTGTGACAGGACCTCCAGGCCTGCAGGGGAATCAGTCACAGAAATGACGCAGGGATGTCACAGAGGCCAGCACTGAGTATGTTGCTCAGCTTGGACTTGGATCAACTCAGGCTCAGTGCATGGGCCATCAGCTGTTTGGAAATAGTTGTGGATATTGAAGCCCATTTGAATTCCCATTTGTTGGGTTGCTTTCTTCACAATTAGATTCATGAAACACCTTTAGAATGCTGGTGGGCTGAGAGAAATGCTGTTTGCTTGATCTCCATAAAAATTGACTTCAGGAAAGGTTAATTCTGGTTTGAAAAGAATTAAACTTTTTTCCCTAACAAAGTTCTTTCCTGCCTAGCAAATATAATGAGCCAATTAATAAACATGAGCTCAATTTGGTCACTCTTCCTGAAGCCAGACAGAATTTGACTTAGAGAATTGTAAGAAGGCACAAAGAGCTTCTCCATTGAGTGCGAAGGGGAGCCACCTTTCTTTGTAGCCTTTTTAAAATTTGTAACCCTCCTGTTATTTAAAGGCCAGGGGCTCGGGTGTGATGATGAGATGGCTGAGAACTTGGTGACAATACCACGCAGAAAAAGGGAGATTTAATTACCTTCTCTCATTGCCCGTGGGAGGCAGGCAGCCTGAAAATGGTATCTGTGTACTTCTCTTTGCTAGCTAGAAAATGTACTGACATGTTTCATTGTCAATCACTCTTTAAGCCATTCACAATAGCCCAATAAACAGACGTTTTGACAGAATAAAATGGGAGAGGTTATTCTTATATAATAAAAAACCATTTATAAGTGGATATAAAAATAAGAGTCCAGGTGCCATAACTTGTCTTCGCTGGCAAGCACACTCCCCGGCCAGCCCCTCTGTGGTCAGCATTCTAGAACCTTTCCTATCATGACCTAGGATGAATCATACATTTGATTTTAGCACAGGATTTTTTTTTCCTCCCAGAGGAAAGGTCCTAGCAAAGGAAAATCCGAGATAATGAGAAGAATGGGCACTTCCTTCACCTCAGACAGCAGGGCTCAGAAGTTACTAGAACTACTCAGAACACATCCTCACAGGTGGGCTTGGGTCTGGAATGGTCACCAGTGCTCACACAATGCTTCATCAAAGGGAGGGGTCACCATTTGCAAGGGATGCTCCTGCAAAGTGGATTTTGCTCAGCTCTTTGACTATTTAGACACATTTATACGTATAGAACTCCCCAGACCCTGTGGGAGAATGTCATGTTCATGCAGGTTTCTGGCATGGTAAAGGGAGATACCGCCTGCTATAGGGGTTTGTTGTCTAGGTTTCCAGGCCTATGATTGTTTGTGTTTTTCATTCAGTCACTCAACAATTTTGTTTATCTCACCCATCTCTTTGTGTCTATTTTTGTGACCCACATTCCTCTGGCTTATCTCCAATCTGGAGATAAGCCTCTTCCAGCCTGGAAGAGGAAGTGGAGAAGAAATGGGGCAGGTCCTGGGCACCAGATGCAGAGTGCATTCTCCCCTGGGCCCCTCTCACCCTTCCATACCTGGCACAGAGAAGCTCATCAATAGAGTCCTTGGAGGAGGAGACCCAATTCTGACCCTGGGAAATTCAATTTCCCATATTCTTTTTCAGTTGGTCACGTGACAATGGCCTACTTTTGCCTGAATGGGTGGGGGTAAGTGGGGGAGAGGTTAGCTAGTGATCTAAGGGATGGATTTTCTTCCCAGATAATAAGGGGGAGACCTCCAGAGGGAATTTTTCTCTCTCTAGGAATGACTGTTGCAGTGTGAGATGGTGATAGGTGCTACTACAAAAGAAAGGGCACCACAGACACAGAGGCCCCCACCCATGTGACCGCCTGAGTCCGTGCAGCAAAGGAAAGCCTTCCTTTGCCTGGGGCTGGCATGGTGTGGAGGCATGGCAATGTCTCTGTTGTTTGACACATTCTTGGCTGGGCAACTTGCTTATGACACAAATGCTTTTTAAAAAGGAGCTTGAGAGATTTACAATTTATTTCCATCAATATGTGCATTAAAGAAAATCAAATTGTTTAGGAAGCTCTCTTAACTGAGTGTTTCCTCTATGTGTGTGTGCGTGTGTGTGTGTGTGTGTGTGTGTGTGTGCGTGTGTGCGTGCGTGCGTGTGTGTGTGTGTGTGTGTGTGTGTGTGTGTGTGTGTGTACTTGCTGGCACTGGGGCTTGAGCTATGGGTCTAGATGCTGTTCCTGAACTTTTTTGTTCAACACTATTACTTGACTGCTTGAGCCACAGCTCCGCTGCTGACTTTGCTGGTCAATTGGAGATAAGACTCTCACAGATTTTCCTGCCCCAGCTGCCTTCAAACCATGATCCTCAGATCTCAGTCTCCAGAGTAGCTAGGATGACAGGCTCGAGCCATGGACTCCCAGCAGATTCCAGGCCTGTTTTCCTTTCCCATTTTAGCCATACTTGCACTTCGTACTTCTTGCTGATTGTTAGAGATAGGAATCTTTCAGATTTGTCTGCCTGGGCTGACTTCCCACCAACATCCTCAGATCTCAGCTCCTGGGCAGCTAGGTTGACAGGTGTGAGCCACTGTGCCTGGTTTCTGAATGTTTCACTGCTTCCCCCTCCTTGTTCCCTCAAGATAGCTGTATTATTTTTGTACATTGCTGCTTAATAGAACTCTTTATAGAGAATGCTAAAGGCATGCTCCAGTTTCATTCTGACTTTTTCCTGATTCCACTCCGTCTCTGTGCCCTCCAGCTGCGCTGGCTCCTCAGTACTTCCCCCTTGCTGACACCAGAAGGATCCAGGCTGTCTCCAGTGGCCTCGACCTTTGAGAAGAAGACAGACCACTGAGGGTCCTGCCCACAGTGGCTTCTCTGGATGAACTAGTGACCTAGAAGTGGCTTTTCTGCCACCGATCTTTGAGAGGCAAGCAGAAAGGCTCCAGAGGCAGGGCCTTCAGCCTCCACCGCTGGAAGAGCCACATTCTTCCTGGAGGTAGCAGGGACAGAATCAGGGAGAAGTGCTCCCTTTCTGGAAGACAGAATGTAGCAGATGGTGTATTAGCTGGAAAGGAGTTTCATTAGTAGCAGTTCAAACCACCACCAAGCAGCAGTTCCAGGTGATTTGAGCAGGAGAAAAAGATCATTTCCTGTCTTACATTTGCTATTCATGGGTGGATAAGGTAGAAAGCAAAAGCCACTTGTCATGGCTTTCTGTCTGTGTCGGAGTCTGTGCTTCTAAAGCAATGTCTACGTACTTCCTGTGAGAGTCCCGCCTCATCCTCCCGCAGTCACACAAGGTAGCCGGCCATGTTCATCCCCTGGGTCTACCAGGATCAGAATTTCTATTTTGTGATTTGCTTCTTTGTGTGTGTGTGTGTGTGTGTGTGTGTGTGTGTGTGTGTGTGTGTGTGTGTGTGTTGATGGTGGAGAGGCAGCTTCGAGTCAGACATTGGAAGCATTCTCACCTGGCAAGCCCAGAGAGCTGGCATGAGGGACAGATGGATGCCCACCCAGGCTGCAGTTACACCAGCCAGGCAGTCTTTTGTACGACTTGTCTAAAGTAGGAAGCACAGGGAGGTCTGGCTCCTTCTTGGACATCTAGCTTGCTTCTTGGCTTATTCCTTGAGGAACTTTTAAATCCCTTTGCTTACACAGGCCGATGTCTTATCACATGAGCTCCACTTCTGACTTTTTGGTAGTTAATTGGAGATAAGAGTCTCATGAACCTTCATGCCCAGGCTGGCTTTGAACTGCAGTCCTCAACTCTCAGTCTCCTAAATAGCTAGGATCACAGGTGTGAGCTACTGGTGCCCAGCTTAGAAGTTTTACACAATTGATTTAGCTGTTTGATTTGTGAAATTAAGTGCTTTAATATTTTGAGTGGCTGGCTGCCAATGTGAGTTTTGGAGATGTTACTGGAGTTTGAACTCAGAACCTTTAGTTTGCTAGGCAATGATTTGTTAGCTGCTTAACTAGAAAATGGCATGCAGTAGTAGCATCATCTTGGTTGAACATACATCATCTGCCTAGGAATAGTCAGAGGAGATAATAGAGGATTCTTCTCAGTGTTTGTTGTAAGAAGAGGCACACTCATGCCTCCTCTCCTATTGCAGCACCCTGTGTGATATGTACGACTTCCCCCAGGTCCACAAGATCACAGACTGACTGTCACACCCACCACTTAATACTTAGGAGTGGGTGCCAAATACTGCCAAGGAAACGTCTCTATATAGCTGGGCACCAGTGGCTCAGAATTGTCTTCCTGGACACTCAGGAGGCTGAGATCTGAAGGTCACTAGTGAGGACAGGAGAGGCCATGAGGCTCTTATCTCCAATTAACCATTAAAAGAGCTGGAAGTGGTAGAGTGCTAGCCTTGAACAAAAGAGCTCAAGGGAAGAGAACTCATCTAGGCCTTGAATTTAATCCCCAAACGCGCGCACGCGTATACACACACACACACACACACACACACACACACACACACACACACACCCCTACCTACCTAATAAAAGCTGGGAAGGAAGTTTAAGCAGTTTAAAATGGGGAGAAGGGTGCAGAGTTTGGCCCTCTGAGGGCTCCTTGGAGAGGGTGTGCTCAGCTGAAACTTAGGCTGAGGGATGGGGAGAAGGTGAGCAGCCCCCAGCCCCTCATGTGTCCCCACAGCCTGTGGCACACAGAGCAGGCCCCAGGTGCCAGGCAAGACTGCTGGGTGAGCAGGCCCAGTGGAGCCAGGCAGGGTTTCATAGGAGCGTGAAAGACTTGAGGCTGTATGTTAAAGGCAAATGAAAACATTCTGAATGGCGTGTGAAAGGGAGGGTTACAATCTGCACATTGCATTCCTTGATAGTTGTTCAAGGATAGGGTGCAAAACAAATTGGGATCAAGCAACAGGTGGTTGCCGCGAATTGGAGAGGAGAGGATGGCGTTTTGGATGAGAGAAGCAGAGGTGAGAGAGCAAAATCATTTAAATTGAATTTTGGAGAAAGTATCTCTCAAGTCTGGCTGAGGATTTGGGGACTTTCAAAATGGAAAGGTAAGTGAGTTAGAATTCTAGGCTTTGGAGTCAAATGGTTGGCTGGATGGAAGAGTTGCTGGCTAAAATGGGGGTACTGGAGGAAAAGCAGGGTTTGATGGGACGATTTCAAGATATGAACAAAGGAAATCCTTTTTTTTAAAATATTTTAGAACCATATCTACATTGCATTTCAGATTCAACTTTCCATATTTTCTGGGAAACGATCAAATATGTTTACGGAGAAGGGAAATGAGACTTTCGTTTGTAATTCTCATGTTTCGATTTCTGGACACAAACTTGTCCTTGGTTGTTGCACTGCTTAGCAGCTAGGATATGCGCCTGAGACAGGTAAGAATATATTTACCTGTACCCTTCTTGTGTCTGGTTCTGCAGAACGGAGTGCGAGGGATTAGTGACGCTGCTTGATGGAAGACATGCAAAGTGTTTTACAGCAGGAGAAAAGATTAAAGACAAATACTTAAGCTTGCCAGCTGAGATTTTTCTAGAATCTTCCTCTACATGAAAGCATCAGGCACTATTCCCGTAAGATGGTACATTTTTCCCCCTCAACCTGCAAAGAATTGTGAGATTCCTTGAGTTCCACTAAAGTATTTATTTGGACAAAGGATGGTTTGTTTTAATTTCCAGGCTTATAATTTGATAGAGATAAAATTCGAGTGTTCTACAGATTTTGGAAGGATTTTCACTTGAACAAAAAGCATGTGGCATTTTATAGTTGGAGAAAAAGGACAGGGTTAGACACTCTTTCATTTAACTTTGCTTATTTGCTCTAGTTGAGCATAGGTATCAAATGACATGAAAACCCATAGCGAGTTGCAATCACCTGCAATTCCAGTCATCAGAATTTTCTGGATTATTTAGGAGTATATTTCAAGATGCCCACTTATGAATTGACTTTGCCAAAACCCAGGGATTAAAAATATCAAGCTTATAATCTATGCTTCATCTATTATTTATGAAATGTTAAACATTATAAAACTCAGTAGATTAATCTCCAAGAGAAAGTTTTGGAGGATGCCATGTAAATTTAAAGTATATTAAATCATTTCACACATGAGAATCCATCTGTGCTACTGCTCATGGAATGAAACTTTTCCTAGTTCTTTGGCAGAAGTCACGAGGCCTCATTTTCCAAGTCAAAGCTTAATCATTGCAAAACATGGTGTATGTACTTGATCAATGTCCTTATAAAGGATGAAGAATCGTCCTTGAACAATTAATTGTCTTTGAAAAACTCCAGATAATTTAACAACTCCAGACTTCTAAAAGGTCATGAAAGCAATAAATAACGTTAGGACATCAGGGAGAGGGTATGATTATAGGATATGTCATGGGAGAAAAAAAACCCCAAACTATTTTGCAATTAACCAGTCCTTTATCAGGAGAAAATACAGGAACATAGGATAGATAATATTTGTCATTTTTTTTGTCCATCTTTTTTTTTTTTTTGCTGGTAATAGGTTTGTGCTCAGACCTTGAGTTTGTTTGGCTGGTGTTCCACCACTTGAGCCATGCACCCAGTACAGCTTTGGCTAGTTAATTGGAGACGAAGCCCCATGGGCCTCGATGCTTGCTTCGGTTTGCTTCAGTGGGGTCATGTAGATCTAAGTGACTAAGGTTCTCAGTGTGAAGCACCCGTGTCCAGCTGTCTCTTATGTACCTGGGCCGTATTCATTCCCTAGGGCAGCTGTAACACTGGGAGCTGAGTGGAAGGCAAAGGAGAGCGACTGCCTTGCAGTTCCCGAGCCCAGTGATCATAACCAGGTGTTAAGTTCCTTCCCGAGGCCTGTGGGACCGATCTCCTCTTGCTGTTTCGATTGTGACTACTCCAGGCTCCTTGTCTATGGCTGTGTGGTTCCAGTCCCATGTCTATGTGCCTTGTGCTGCTCAGTCTCTCCCTGCTCTCTTGTGAAGTATTGGATTTAGGATCTGCCTGTTTCATCCAGAGTTTGTATGGGGACCTAGATCCAGGAAGATGTCCAGGACTAACAGCTCAGAGGGACAGCACAATGAATTAAACTGACTCCTTTAAAAGCTTTTTATTATTTTCGTAGTGTCCCAGTCTTCTGTGATTGAGTAGTGTGTAATGATTCTTGTTTACGTTGCTATGTTCTGGCCACTAATAGTTTGAGAAATGAGGTTTCAGCCATTAGAGACATGTAATCTCACTCCACTTACTTGCTGAATGATAATTTTTTTTTCCCCACTGAAGTGCTTTGCATGACAGCCCATCTGGTACTTAATCCCTTAACAACCTTATTGTTGTGTTTGATTCTCCCAGGCTACTAGCTAGAAAGGGGCCACCTAGCTTATAGCTAGCTGTTTATGGACCAGACACCAACCTGGTAGGCCAGCGGATGTGTTCACCTGAAGAGCTGAATTCTTTTCCTTGGCTGGCTTTGATCTGCTTCCGGGGTGTACAGGTCCACCCCCTACCTTCTGTATACTGAGCTGTGAGGACCTTGTCTAGAACAGGTTTCACTAGGCAGGGAGGAGGGGAGGTGGAGAGGGAGGAGGGGGGAAAGGAAGAGGGAGGAGGGGGAGGGGGAGGTGGAGAAGGAGGAGGTGGAGGTGGAGAGAGAGGAGGGGAAAGGTGGAGAGGGAGGGCCAAGAATATTATTCCATGCCTCTGGAGGGAGGTCTAAGGGCATTGGTCCAGGAGATGGGAGGTTCTACTTGAAAAGGAAGTTGTGGCATCTTGTATATAGACTGAATTTCAATATGGTTTTCTTCTGCTCAGCTCTGAGGTGTTCCCATTCTTTGCACATCATCTTTCCAGCTTATTTCTCTTTCTTTGGCTCTCCACAAAGGGCCACCCTTCCTCTGGGTTCTGCCAAACATTTCCTCTGTCGTCTTCTGTCATGATAGAACTTATGGCAAACTTCTTTTATCCCCACCTCCCAGGTTTTTTTCTTCCAAATTTTCTGGAGATCTTGAAGAAAAGTTTTCAGAGACTTGCAGTAAGGGAAGAGACATATTTGCTTTTGTTTTATTTTCTGACCATAACAAAAAGAAAATGTCCAAACAAATTTCCATATCAAAACAAGTTAACAGGTAGATATTAAGACACACATATACAAACAAAAACAAAAGTGCCCACAGAATAATAACAATAATCTATGTGATCTTTAACAGAGACCTTGAAAGGTGTATGTATTATTCAAGAGAGGATTCTCAGTGGAAATGGTCCCAGGAGGGCCATTGTTGTGGGCACTGACGCCGTGTCACTATCTGGGGAAGAGCTAGGCTCTGTCAGTGCATAAAATATCTTCACTTGGGCTTCGCCTTCCAGCCAGTAGAAGCTATTACCTAAAACTTAGAGAAACAGTTCTTTCTGCCCTCTCCTTAAATCAGCCTAGACATTAATAGCATTCTTCAGCCTCACAATAAACACGGGGTTATGTTCCCTACCTGCGCCCATTCTGCTAGTGAGCAGCTATCTTTTCAAAAGTGAGTCCTGAGCTTAGGAGGAAAGGTGCTCCCGCCTCCTGTTCTCTCCTGTCTGTCTAGTTAATCAATACGTGCATTCAACAGAGAGCTACACATAAAAGAAAAGAAGATAAATTACAGTGGTTTAGATGGAGATTTCAGAGTCATGGAGGCCTGGGAAGTGGGGGAGGAAGAGAGGTCTTATGGGCAATTGATATCCTCTTGGCTGGGTTCAGAGAGGGATGAAATGGACTGATGGACATGAGTGACAGGCCTGCCACCCCTGGGTGACATTCTCCTCTAGGCACACACACACTCTCTCTTTTCTGGAGAATGGGGAATTGGCTTGCTTGTTTTTCCTTTCTTTTCTTCTTGCTGCCAGCCAATACAAATCTCATTATACTAAAGGATTAGGGAGTTTTATCACTTGCCCTGTCACGTTGGTTCAGGTAGGAAGTTTAATTCTCAAAGAAGTTTTGAGATTTAAGTAATCCATTTAGGAGTAAGTCAGAAAGGTCATCTGGTAAATACCAGCAGAGACAAACAAACACATTTTGCCCTTTCTAGAGATCGGCATAGGGGGTGGCTTATCCTGCCACTTCTCACTTTATCTACACGTTTTCCATTTTTTTTTTAGCAGTCTTGGAGACTTGCAGAGCCTGCCTGGTATACTGCCTGCTACTGTGAGGCTTCGGTAAATCCTTTCCCGTGAAGGAGGCAGGCGGCAATGGTCTGCTCATCTGAAGGGCACAGAGGCTGAAAGCCTCCTGCAGGCACTTGTGAAACGGCAAGTGTCAGAGGGCATCAAGTCTAATGAAAGGCAATGGCCGTCAAATTAAAGTGGCAAACCATGTGTTTAATTTTATTAAGGATTCTGCCTGAAATCTCAGTCAGGAAGTTGGCCTGAATGTTTGAGTGTGGTGAGACATGCTGCTAGAATATATATATATATATATATATATATATATATATATATATACACACATATATATATGATAATATAATATGATCATCTATAATATATATGTGGGATATATGTGATATATAATATATCATGTGTATATGTAAGATAAATATGTGATATATATGGAGTTGAGGTCTGAATTCAGTGCCTTGTTCTTGCTTAAGCAGTTAAGCTACTCTGTCACATACTTTTTTATTCCAGGTAGGGTGCCACTTTGTGCGAGGGTTGGTTTAGATCCTCCTTCCCTTTGTCATTGGGATCTAGGTATAGGTACGTGCCAGTGCACCCAGGCATTGGTTGAGATGGAGCCTTGCAGGATTTTCATTTCCTGGATGGCCTCTACCTTTGACTCTGCTATTTCCACCTTCAGACCTAGCTAAGATTACAGGACTAGGCCCGTGTGCCTTGTTGGATTCTCTATTTTAGGGGAAATCCATCTGTGGCTTCTTAGATCATTCCCATCCTTCCAGCAGAACACCCCTCCACTTCTGTCCATTTCTCCTCTCAACAGCTAGAGACCTGAGAATGTCTACTGGGATGACAATAGTGCTGAAGGAATTGCTGCAACTCCAGAGTGGAACAGGAATAAGCACAGAGGTGTTGCTGTTTCCTCTTCCCTTTTCCTTTCTCTTGTTGCCCTTCCCCTCCCGCACTCCAGAAAAAGGGGTCCTTAAGTTCCTAACGGTCACTTGCCTCAGGAGTCAAGGGAACTTAATAAGGGTTTTGTGTGCCTAGGAAGTAAGAGCTCATAGCTAGAGCACACCCCATTTCTTTCCTAAGCAGGGGAGGAGATGTCCAGGGAGTCATTATTGCCATGAGTTTCAGTTACAATCTCCTGTCTTAGAGCCTACTATGGCTGGGCCCACACGTTGTTTGGATTCTGTCACTTATGATCTTTAATTGATTATTGATTATTTGTTCTATTTATTTATTTCACTTTTTTGCTAGTCCTAAGGCTTGAACTCAGGGCCTGAGCAATGTCCTTGGACTTTCCTCAAGGTTAGCACTCTACCACTTGAGCCACAGCACCACTTTTGGCTTTTTTCTGTGTATGTGGTAGCAAGGAATTGAACCCGGGTCATTGTGCATGCTAGGCAAGCACTCTACCAGTAGGCCAAACTCCTGGTCCCTATTTGTTCTGTGGACATTTTCAAGTGGTCACAAATTAAATAAAATTGAATAATGGGATGCCATGTGCTTATCAATTATCAGTCTTTTAATAGATGTGTATATATATACACATTTATATTGGAGCATATATATATATATACATAAAGTATTTGTATATAAAACTTCAAATGGTTTGTGCCAAGTGTCACAATTGGACACGCTCATTGAAGTGTCAGGACTTCCTGTTCAGTCAGCCCTTATATCATCCTTCCCCTTGCCACCTGCCCTTTTCTCCCCACTCGTGTCATGTTTCCCATTTCTTCTAGCACATATGTACATTTGGTTTTCTGGCTATATTTGTCTCTTGTATACTTTTTATTCATTCCTTCCTTTCCCACTACTCCCCCAACAAAATTCTAATAACATTTATCACAGAGCTAGAGAAAACAATCCAAAAATTTATATGCGATACAAAAGGCCCAGAATTGCCAAAGCAACCAAGAGGAAAACAAGCAATGCTGCAGGTACAACAATTCCACACTTCAAACTTTACTACAAGACCATAGTAACAAAAACAGATTGTTACTGACACTAAAGAAACTCGAAGGCCAATGGAACAAACTAGAAGACCCAGAAATAAGCTCATATACTTAGACCTTTAATATTTGACAAAGGAGTCCAAAATGTATACCAGTATCTTGCATTTAATCTAATCCTACATTTATTTTGTTCCTTATGTATTCAAAAGTAAGTCCAGATATCAGATTATTTTGTGAGCAAATATTTAAGTATGCACAAAGTATGCATCTTTTATATTTTTGCATAATCACTATGGCATATCACACTCCCCAAACCATTCTGTAATATCAATATTCAGTTCATATTCAAATTTCCATGATTTATCTAAGAAGTGTTTTCCTGTGGCTGGTTTGATTTAATCTGTCTCTGTGAAGGCTGCATATTGCATTTAGATGCTGTGCCTCTCCAGTCTCTTTATTCTGTTGGAGTTTTCATTTTCTTTATGACATTGATATGTAGAGAGGCCAGACCTGTTCATACTTAAATGTGTGAAATAAGTGAGTTGTGTGTAGATTTTGATGAAATACAGATTCAGACAGTACAACTGAGATTCCAGATTTCAGCAAGCTTTCAAGTGGTGTTGACACTGCTGGAGGGCCAGGGGCAGAGACCAGGTCCTCCGAGAGAAAGCTGGGATTTTCTCTCACACATCCTCCACTGAAGCCTGACCCCCTGGCTCCATCTAGGACACATCAGAAGCCAAGTTCATCCCTTCTTGGGGCAAGATAACATTCTTGTGACCCTTCTAGTTTCAGCAAGCATGCAGGGAGAATCATGTCCACTGAGAAAAAGATTTCCTTATACCATGTCTCAGCTCTATCGGCATATTGAGTGTTGGTATGTAATTAACATTGGGTGGACATTCCATGTATTATTTAATAACCTTCTTTGTCTCTGAGGACCTCTGGGATATTGAACCAGAGAAAAATAAATCTACAAATAATCTCAGCAAAAGTGAAAAGAAGCAGCTTATGTTATAAGAAATAATGAGACTTGGGTTGAGGGAATATAAAATTAATGAATGTGGTGAAATCTTAGTTTTCTTCCCAAATCTCCAGAAAGGCTGTGATGTCGGTTTTATAACTGGCCTTTGAGAGGATTCGTGGTCCCTCACGTCTTCCTCTCCCACCATGGAACTCTCAGGACAGTGTCAGTGGGCTAGGTTGTTGTTTCATGAGGACAGACTCAAACTATGCATCCACCCAGGCCACTGGGCAGATGCTCCACACTCCGCTGGAGTCTTAGTGTTCTGGCTTCTAGATGGGGAGGGGATCCCCAAACTCTGCCTCTGGGTAGAAGGGGGCCAAAAGCTGGTTTTTCCCTTCTGTGTTTCTGAAGTGTAGCCCAGAGTTAGGCAAACAGTGGCATCATCCACAGCCTTCCAGAGGAACCAGAAAATAAGTGATTTCCATGGAAATGCCTATTGTCTGTAGGCAACATCTGGAAGCTTATTTGTGTGTTTTCCTTTTTTAACTTTTAAAAATTATAAGTCGTTATAAAAAAAGTTTTATTTCAACATGTCAATGTATGAGTATAATGCATCTGATATATATATTTGCATGCCAGTCCTGTGGTTGACTTCAGGGCCTGGGCACTGTCCTTGGACACTTTTTGCTCAAGGCTAGCTCTCTGCCTCTTGAGCCACAGCTCCACTTCCAGTTTTTTTCTGTGAATGTGATACTAAGGAGTTGAACCCAGGGCTTTGCACATGCTAGGCCAGCACTCTACCACTAACAGACACTCCCAGCCCAAGAAGGCTGATTTTTAAAAGCTCATTTTATTAGTTACTGTAACAATTCAGGCTTATGTGGAGAATACTGAATAGAAAACATTAAAACAAAATAGAGAACTTAATAAAATGTTGTGAAAAATGATTTTAATTTTTTCTCAAGATGCTAAAATGTACCACTGAAATAAAAGTCAATTGAGTTTTCGAGTATAAATACAAATAAAACTCATAAAATAAGAACAAAAGCCTTTCGATTCCTGGGGGCATTATGGCTTTCTTAATCTTATTAAAAATTTTAAAACAAGTGTCATGCCATGTATTTAAGTTGTACAGTTTAATGGTTTGGGTATATTTACCAATAGGTACCGCCTTCACAGTTTCAGAGCCTTTTGTGTCACTTCAAAGAGAAATTCTCTATCTATCCTTAGTTGTTGTTTCTCTGTCTCCACATCCCTCTTGGAGGAGCCTGAGGGAGCAAGTTGGAGAGGCAAGAGTTCAAAAGAAGATGGCTGACTCTGGGCTGGCATTGTTTGCCTTGCAAGGCATGGATATTTGTCTTTCTTGTCACAGTGTGGCTGTCTTCCAGGTGCCAGCCGCATCTGGCAGGAAATGCTCAGTTTCCTCCAGAGACATTAGCATTGTAGGACAAAGGAGGTGAGTCAGATGCAGGGCCTGGTCTGGCTGAGTTTTGCCCCCTCCCACCCTGGGTTTAGTTGAGTTTTTCAAAGTCCGTGCCTGGAGTATTTCCATAGCTGGCCTCCCCAGGTACCTGTGCTTTCTGAGGACACCATCTTTCCAACAGCCAGGCTCTCTGCAGGTAAGGTTAGTGGTAAAGGGCAGCAGCAGCATCCACTTCCACTAAATGATACCCAAGAGCAGCAGACATCAGAGCTACCCTGAACTGACTGACACATCAGCTTATGTGAATCATCATTAATTGAAATATAGTTACTACTATCAATGAGAGGGAGGGGGGTGGAAGGAGGGATTGCATTGCAATCTACCTAGAAGGGTGTCTGACACACTCGTGGTTTAATTGATGTTTGTTGGATAAATATATGACAGGAGAAAGAGAGAGAAGAAAGGAGGCAATGAAAAAAGGAAGGAGGGAAGTAAAGAGAAGGAAGGGAGGAAAGGAGAAAGGAAGGAAGGAAAAAATCCATTTACTACAAGAAAGGAACTATTGTAGGTAGGTTGGATAATTTTAGTCATTATAACAACTCAGTGAGTTGAATTTATTATAATCCTAAAGCATAATGAGGTACAACTATGGATTCAAACACGAGGCTCACTTATTAAAGAAATGGAGCAGGTAAGATAAGTTTTATTACATATGTTACTTAAATAAAGATAATGTTTTAATGGATAATCAGTATGCAACATTAATATTTTGTGGTCCTCAAGTCTTTAGCCAGTGTGTGTTTGACAATTACAAGATCTATCAGTTGAGTAGCTATGTCCCCAGTATTTAATAGTCACACATCAGTCATCAGAGCTCTAGGTAGCTTAGCTGCCCAGGCCCCAGATTTGCTGTGGTGGGCCTGGGATTGCTTTGGCTGCAGAACTGTGATCTTAATCCTTATGCACCTGGATTTTTTTTTGCCAGGGCAAAAAACTCAGGACCTGGGCACTGTCCTTGAGTTTTCTCAAGGCAAGGGCTTGAGCCACAGCACCATTTTTGGGTCTTTTCTGTGTATGCAGTACTGAGAACCAAACCTAGGTCTTCATGCATGCTAGGCAAGCACCCTACCACTAAGCCCCACTCCCAGCCCTGAACTCCTGGCCTTTTTTTAAAATTTTTATTTTTTTATTAAAGAATTTAACATTGATTTTTACATCATATTTCAAATGACAAGTTTAACAAACAAGTGTTCAAGAAGGGAATCTCTTTATACAATCACTGGGACTTAGTTTTTAAAACTTAAACCAAATTAGGTTAAGGGTTTGTATGTCTAGAAACGTATTAATTTATGAGATAAAACATTATGTCTATAGAGTCATAGGTTTTTATGTCTATATAGTTATGGTTATATTTCCATTACCATGTCCATAGCTTTGGGTATGCACTTATTGAGTCCTCGCTCTTGTACACTTTGGATCTAATAGCCACATATTAAGGATACCATGCACCTTTTGTTCCTTAGGTCTTGACTTGTCTCACTCAACGTGATTCGCTCTAGATCCATCCATTTCCCTGCGAATGCCATTATTTTATCTTGTCTGTTGGCTATGTACAATTCCATTGTGTATATATATATATATATATATATATCACATATTCTGTATCCATTCATCTGCAGTAGGGCATCTGTGTTGTTTCCATCGCCTGGCTATTGTGAATAGTGCAGAGATGAACATAGCTGAGCAGGTGTCCTTATCATATCTTGGGTTATGATGCTCAGGATAGATGCCCAGAAGTGGTATGATGGGATGGTAGGGAAGGTCATTTTTCAGTTCTTTAAGAAACCTCCACACTGCTTTCCAGAGTGGCTGAACTAGTTTACAGTCCCACCAGCGGTGTAGTAGGGTTTCTTTTTCTCCACAACCCTGCCAGCAACTGTCATTGTCTGAGTTCAAAATCTTGGCCATTCTTGTTGGGGTAAGGTGGTACCTTAGGGTTGTTTTTATTTACAATTCCTTTATGACCATAGATAATGAACATTTTCTCATATGCTTTTCTGCCATTTTAATCTCTTCTTCTGATGTCTCTCTTTAGTTCCCGTGCCCATTTATTGAATGGTTTGTTGGGTTTGGGGGGGGGTTGTTTCTTGAGTTCCCTGTAGATACTGGATATTAAGCATTTGTCATATGTAATATTGGTGAATATCTTTTCCCAGTTGGTTGGCTGTCTCTCTGCTTTGGCGACTATGTTTTTATCTGTACAGAAACTTTTTATTTTTAGGTAGTCCCATTTATTGAGTCTCTCTCCAATCTGTTGTGACCCTGGGATTCTGTTCAGGAATCTTTTGCCTGTGCCTATGAGTTCCAGTGTCTCTATTACTCTATCAAGTAGCAGTTTCACTGTTTCCAGTTTGACATTGAGGTCTTTGATTTATTTTGAGCTAATGCTTGTGCATGGCGAAAGGCTAGGGTCAATTTTTAGTTTTCTGCATGTGGCTGCCCAGTTTTGCCAGCACCAATAGTTGAATAGACTGTGTTTGTTCCACTGTATATCTTTGGCTCCTTTGTCAAATACAAGTTGCCTATAGGTATGTGGTTCTATTTCTGGGTCTTCTATTCTGTTCCACTGATCTTCTTGTCTGTTTTTGTGCCAATACCAAGCGTTTTTTGTTATTATGGCTCTATAGTAGAGTTTGAAGTCTGGTATTGTAATACCACCAGCATTGCTCTTTTTGCCTAGAATTGTTTTGGCTATTCTAGGTCTTTCCTTGTTCCATATGAATCTTTGGATTATATCTTCTATTTCAGTAAAGAATGTCTTTGGGATTTTGATGGGGATTGCATTGAATTTGTATATCAATTTTGGCAGTATAGCCATTTTCACTATGTTGGTTCTCCCTGGCCATCAGGATGAGATGTCTTTCCATTTCCTAGTGTCCTCTTTAATTTCTTTCATTAGGCTTTTATAGTTTTCATTGAATAATTCCTTTACATCTTTGGTTAAGTTTATTCCTAAGTACTTTATTCTGTGGGGGCTATTGCGAATGGGATCATTTTCTTGATTTGGCCTTCAGTTTGTGTATTATTGGTGTACAAGAAGGCTACTGACTTCTGAAGGTTAATTTTGTATCCTGCCACTTTGCTAAAGTAGTTTATTAACTCTAGGAGTTTGGGAGTGGAGTTCGTTGTGTCACTCAAGTAGAGGATCATGTCGTCTGCGAATAGGGATAGTTTAATTTCTTCTTTCCCTACATGGAACCCTTTGATGTCCTTGTCCTGCCTTATTGCTCTAGCTAAGGGTTCCAGCACTATATTGAAGAGAAGTGGAGAGAGTGGGCATCCCTGTCTAGTTCCAGATTTTAAGGTGAATGGTTCCATCTTTCACCATTTAGTATAATACTGGCTGTAGGTTTTTCATATATGGCTTTCACTATTTTGAGGAATGTACCTCTTATTCCTATTTTTTCTAGGGCTTTCAACATGAATGGATGTTGTATTTTGTCAAATGCCTTCTCCATATCCAGAGAAATTATCATATGATTCTTATCCTTAGCTCTATTGATGTGATGTATTACATTGATAGATTTGCAAATGTTAAACCAGCCTTGCATCTGTGGGATGAAGCCTACTTGATCGTAGTGTATGATTTTTAAAATTTGTTTCTGGATTCTGTTGGCTAATATTTTTTTGGCTAATATTTTATTGAGGAATTTTGCGTCTGTGTTCATTAGAGAGATAGGTCTGTAGTTTTATTTGTTGGGTCTTTCCCTGGTTTGGGGATGAGAGTAATATTAGCTTTATAAAATGAGTTTGGTATTGCTCCTTCTGTTTCTATTTTCTCAGAAGAGTTTCAAGCGTATAGTTGTTATTTCATCTTTAAACGTCTTGTAGAATTCCCCAGTGAAACCACCTGGACCTGGGCTCTTTTTGGTTGGCATTTCCCTGATTGCTTCCACAATTTCATTGTAAGAGATTGGTTTGTTCAATTTGTTTACCTCATCGATGTTCAGTGTGGGTAGCCTATATTTATTTAAGAAATCATCCATTTCTACTAGATTTTCTTGTTTATTTGAATATAGGCCCTGGTAATACTTATTCATTATGAACTGAATTTCTTGGATATCAGTTGTGATTGTTCTGTGGGGTCTGTAATCTTATTTATTTGATTTTTGATTAATCTTACCAGGGTCTGTCTATTTTGTTGACTCTTTCAAAGAACAAACTTTTTGATTTATCAATTTTGTGTATAATTGATCTTATTTCAATCTCTGATATTTCTGATTTTATTTTTGTTATTTCTGTCCTTCTAGTTGTTTTAGAATTAACTTTTTCTTGCTCCTCTAGGTGTTTCAGTTTTTTTAGCTTATTTACATGCTCTTCTTCTGTCTTTTTAATATGCACTCCTAGTGTGATAAATTTGCCTCTTAGAACTGTATTTGCTGTGTCCCATAAGTTCCTTTGTGATGTTTCTTGATTCAAGGAAGTTTTTAATTTCTTTTCTGATCTGATCTGTAACCCAGGAGTTATTCAGAAGTGTGTTGTTCAGCTTCCAAGTGATTGAATATTTTTTGACTTTGACTGCATTGTTCAGAATTAGTCTGACTCCACTGTGATCAGATAGAATGCATGGGATTATATTAGTCCTCTTGTATCTGCTTAAGTTTTCTGTATGAACTATTATATGATCTATTTTGGAGTGTTTTCTATGTGCTGCTGAGAAAAATGTAAAAACTTTTGCCATTGGGCGGAAGACTCTGTGTATATCTGTTAAGCCCAGCTGGGCTAGCTTAATTTTTGTTGAGTTGACTTGTCTTTTGGTGAGAGTGGTGTATTGACGTCTCCCACTATGATTGTGTTTGAGTCTATCTTGTTCTGTAATTCTAAGAGAGTTTGTTTGATGAATTTGGGTGCTCCCGTGTTGGGGGAGCAAATGTTTATAACTGTAATATTATGGGTATGGATTGTACTCTTTACTAATAGGTAATGGCCGTCTCTATCTTTATGTACTGATTTAACTGAGAAGTTAATTTTGTCGGAGATTAAGATTGCTACTCCTGCTTTTTTGCATTGGAGTGGAAAATTGATTTCCATCCTTTCACTTGGAATTTGTTTCTGTCTTTGGCAGTGAGGTGGGTCTCTTGGAGGCAACATATGGATGGGTGGCGTTTCTTAATCCAGTCTGCTGCTCTGTGTCTTTTGATTGGATTGTTCAGCCCATTCACATTTAAGGAAATTGGAGAAGTGGTCAGTGTCCATTGTCATTATTTATTTTTACTTCTAAGTTTCTTTCTCTCTCTTTTTTTCCTCTTTTGTGTTTAGTGAATTATAGATAATTGCTTCTTGATGGGGGTTCTTGATGTTCTACAATTTGTTCTTGATTAATTAATATTTTTGTGACACTGGTTTATTGTGCACGTATTCATAAAGCTTCTCTTTGGAGTGAAATATTCCTTTTTTTTCCTCAAATGTAAATGCTGGTTTTGCTGGATATATCAGTCTGGGTTGGCAGTTGTTGGTCTTCAGGGCATGAATGATGTTTTTCCAAGCTTTTCTTGCATTTAGGGTTTGCGTGGGGAGATCTGCTGTAATTCAATTTTTTTTCTATTGTAGTTTAGCTCTTTCTTTGTTTTAGCAGCATTTAAGATCAGTTCCTTAGTATTCAGGTCTAGTGTCTTTACTATGAGATGTCTAGGCGAGTTCCTTCTAGGATCTTGCCTGTTTGGAGTCCTGAAACCTTCAATAATCTGAGTATTTTCCCTTTTATGGTTGGGGAAGTTCTCTGCTATGATTTTGGTGAATAGGGGTTGCATTCCTTTGTCCTGGAACTTGGCGCCCTCATCACTCCCTATTATAAAAAGAGTAGATTTCTTGGCTGCATCTGCCGGGTCCTGGAGTTCTCTCTGGTGGATTCTGACTAATCTTTCCAAGGTGGTGATTTTCTGTTCCAGCTCTTGTGTTTTATCTTCCATTCCCATTCTCCATCTCAGTCAATCTGCTGCTTAATGCATCCATTTTTTGCTTGAATTGTGGACAGTGAGGCGATCATGTCTGCTGAGAGAGTACTGAACTTTTTTCTTCCACTTCTCTTTTTAATTCGAAGAGTTCCTTGGAAATTTCTTGCTTTTGTCTTTGGAATTCAGCCTTAATTTCATTGGTCATTTCCAAAATCATCTCCTTTATTTGAGTCATATTTCATGTCTCTTGTGTGATTTCTTGGGATGGTGACATCTCTCTCGCCCCTTTGCTCTTGTTTCCTTTTGGGCTTTGTGTGGGACTTTGATTATTTATATATGTCTTAATTTGTCTTTGTGCTCTCCCAGGCATCGAGAACTGTTGTTGTAGGTTCACTCTGTGGTCAGTAGGTGGCGGTCTTTACATGGATTGGGACTAGTGGTTCTGGGAGTCTGTGAATACCTGTGGTTCTCTGCCAAATTGATTCTGCTGCTGACTAGGTCAGAGTTTGCAGTTTTTGTAGGTGTTTGTCCTGTTCCCAGAGGCTGTGTGCCGCTGCACGACTAGCTCTCAGCCCAACCAGTGGCCTCACAGTGGGCTGTGGGATGGATCTGCATGCTTCAGTCTCAGAGCGCTGGGTGGATGGTTGATTTACCTACCCTGCTTCCAGGGGTGGCAACCGGGCCAATGATCTGGGGTTTGGGAGTTTCCGGAAGCTCTCAGCTGGACCAGCTGGTTTCTGCTCTGTTCCCGGGGGGGGGGGGGGGGGACCAGCCCAGGACGTGGGCTCTGAGGGCGGAGCTGTGCCTTTCTGACTCTTAGAAGGTGAGCTTGGCTACTGCTCTGCCCTTCAGTTTCCTGCTGTGTTTCTGCCACTTTGGCCGAGAGTCTGTGACTGTGTAGGGTCCCTTGGTGCTGTCTTGCTGGGGATTCCTGGCTCAAGATTTGGGTGGGACTGATGGTGGCTCCCAGACTCCCGCACACCCCATCCGCTGTTGGAAGTCAGGGTCTCAGTGCCCCCCCAGTCTCCAGATCCAGTGGCCTGGGAGAGGAACCTGTTGGGCGGGTGGGAGCAGGGACAGTTCCGCCTCCCTTGGTGGGCTGCTGTGTCTTAGTGCCTGCCCGCCTGTCAGTCTCCAATCACTGGCCTGGGGGAGGGGGCTGTTGAGGGAAGGGACAGGATTCTAAATTCCTTCTCCCCCTGCACTTGCCAGTCTTTCTCGAGCGGGGTGGAGGGGTCTGAGTTAAGTTCTATAGCTCGTCACCAGCTCTGCTTTCCCAATGGCTTTGGGGACCCGCTGGACAACCCGCTGGGCTACTCACTCCTCTGTGTTCGGCTGTGAGCTGCTCTGCAGTGTTGGAAAATCATTCACTCCCCTTGGATCTCTGCCGCCACAGCCTGTGCTCCGCATCTGGGTTCCGCTGCTTGCTGGTCTGGTTTGCGCTGGTTCCTGCGTCTGTCTTCTGCTGCTCACTGGCCTGGTCCTATGCTGGTTTCTGAAGCGGTTGGGGCTGCCGGCCAGGTGCCCTCAGCCTCCGCTGCCACTTTTCCCAGCTTGGAGCTGGAGGCGAGGGGTGGGGGAGGGGTCCTCGCGTTTCGAATTCTTTGAGAAAGTTGGATGTAAGCTTTATCTGGATTTGTTTTCTGGTTTGAGTCCTTCTCCGTTGCTTCTTGTGTTTGTTGTTGTGGATTTCTTAAGTTAGTTGTCTCATGGGATTCCCTGGTTCTCTCTTTTTGTGGGAGAGAGCTAGGCTGTGTCCCTATTGTCTGGGCATCATCTTCTGATCTCACTCTTTGCTTTTTAATGAATCACAGTCACAGCAGGTTTAAGAAACACACAGATATAATTTCCTGATCTTGAGTTACAACCCAGTTCCTGTGAGTAGAAGCAGGGGATCCCCGCATGACTGAAGACACACTCCATTTCCTGCTGAATCTTTTCTCGCTGTCTTTTGCAGGACTTTAGGCCAGCCTGCTGTCAAGGCCCTTCCCATGTGATGCCTGGGGCCCAGCCCCTGTGATAAGTACAAATGGCACAAGAAAGCACGGCCACGGTCCTGCCAGTGGCCAGGCAGTCCCTGCTGCATTCTCTCCATGGTTCCTCACACCTCACACACACATGGTACATCACAACCTATCCAGACAGGGGGGATGCTGCACTGTCCCCTGTGGTCCTCCTTGGAGAATGAAGCCTCTACTGTCACTCTGAACTTCAGGAGTGGTCCAACCTTTCAAGCAAATGTCTCCTTGTCAAGTATTATAATTCTGCAGGGGATGACAGTATCCTAGATAAACACTGCTTTTTGTAAAGTTTTTAAAGGGGAAATCTAGGATTACATCTGTGATCCTAGTTATGCAGGAGACATACATAAGAGACTCACAGTTGGAGGCCCACCTTGGGCAAACCATGAGATCCTACCTGAAAAAAGAATTAAAACAAAATATTTCCAGTGCCTGCCTCACAAATCCAAGGCTCCTGAGTTTAAATCCAAGGAGTAGAAGATCTTATCATTTTAAATTTCAATTGTGTATCAGCATTTGTATCTTGTAAATAAAAGAGGTAATTACCATTTCTACTATTTAGCATTTAGTCACAGTTCAGCTTTTTATTGCTGTGAAACAAATATGCCCTTAATTTAAGGGCTGAAAAAACACATCCATTTTAGTTCCTTGAGTCAGGAGTTTTGGCAAGGTTCCCTGGAAAGCTGAACTCTGAATGGTGGAATGGCAGGCAGAATGGAGAAGCACCTGGCTCCAGTGTGGTTTCTTCCTTCAAGTTTTGGCACTGTTTAGTCTCCATGTGGCTTTATTTTCTTTCTCAGCACTAGGATTTGAACTTAAAGACCTATGCTCTTGCTCAGCTCTTTTTGTATTATGTCTGGTACTTTACCACTTGAGAAAAGTGTCTCTCAGCTCAAGCTGGTTCTGAATCAAGATTCTCAGAGGTTAGCCCCTGAGCAGCTAGGATTATAGGCATGAGCTGCCATGCACACCTCTCTCTATATGGTATTGCAGCTGGTGCAGTGTGAGTGGTCTCAAGGTGCTTGGCATTGGCACAAGTTGACTGGCTTGGATTGTGGCAATAGATGTGAATTTTGCTTTGGCATTCACTTTTATATGAACCAATAGTTTGAGAGAAAAAAATCAGTCATATTTAACAGACTTTTTTTCAGGACAATATTTGTCATTGTTTATCTTTCAGCATTTTATGATAAAGAAGACTATTAGACTGTACGTCAATTTTCTTTTTCCCCAAGCAACCTAAACCTTTATTATATGAGAGTTTATTCTTTATTATATGAGAGCTTATTCTTTTCATTTTCTCTTAGGATCTTACAAATTTCAAGAAAGACCAATGTACTTGCTGGATGGGTAAATTCTGATTTTGGTTCTATAACACTCTTCTCCCTCCCTTTCCTCAGCTAGCAGGGCATCATTATTATACAGCTTGTTTGCCTATCTGGAGCTCTATCACTTGAGCTATGCCTCCAGTTCAGCTTTTTGTTGGTTAGTTTGGTGATGGAATCTTGTGGACGTTTGGTTTTGGTCTGGTTTCAACTTATAATCTCAGCAGGTTGTGCAGCTAAGATTACAAGAGTGAGTGACCAGCGCATATCTTCTGCCTGTTTCTTGATAGTGCTTTACCTGTCTGGGTGGAAGTTTGAGTAAAATATTGACTGTGATCAAGTATCAGTGTTTGGATAAGGAGGACTTCCATGGTGGAATTTAATTGTTTTTAATCAGACAAACATTTGGTTAATTGATGATACTTAGGAACCAAGTAGAAGCCATTGGGGTGGTTGTTTTGTATTTATTCCTTGTTAGTGGTTCCTGTGTGCACAGCTGTAACACCCTGAGAAAGATGAAGACCATCATACATAGCACTGGTGCTCATCGCAAACTCAGTCATCTTCTTTTCCTTTGTCAGATATGGAGCTTGAACTCTGGCCTGGGTGCTGTTCCTGAGCTCTTCAGTTCAAGGATATCATCCTTGTGCCACTCCTGGTTTTCTAGTGGCTAACTGGAGATAAGAGTCTCACAGCCTTTAGTGCCCAGGCTGGCACTGTGGCTCAGATCTCAGCCTCCTGAATAGCTAGGATCATAGGCGTGAACCACTGTGCCCAGCAAGCTCGATCATCTTCTAAATACCAGAGTTAGTGAATGAAGCTAAAATGGAAATCTCCAATGTACATGGCTTTCTTTGGTACCAGAAAGTACAAATCCTGCCACCCATTTCTTATAACTCTCCGAGCAAAGGTTGTGCTTCGTTTTCATTCCATTTTAACTACAAAACTAATTACCCACTTATCAAACCCATTTTACCTGGTTGACCACATGACTCTCTTAGCACCTGGGCAGCTGACTTTTTACCTGGAAAGCTGATTCATGTTTTTGTGCTCATAAATAACTTCAGTGCTTTAGTAATATTCAGTGCATTCTGATGTTAGAGTGTGATTTAAAGTAAGTCTAATTTATTAAAAATTCAGGGTGCTTGCACAATTGTTTGTGGATCAGGAATTAATAGCAAATCCGTGGCAAGATAAATCAATGCTCTGAGCCGAAGTCCAGAGTGTATTTTAAGGTTAGGAAGAAGAGATGCCTTTTTTAGAGCTTTCAGAAGTGTTTGGAAATTAAATGTGTGATTTATTAGGGCTGTGTACACACAGGGCTCAAATTATTCATGTGTTGTTTGGAAAATGTAAAATGCTTAATGTGCTGACATTCTGTGATAATTGCTGTTCTAGTATAGAGTGTCTACTAAATCTTTCTGGGAGAGGGTAGGAATGGCATTGACATGGTGGAGCGTGTGTTTCCTGTGGGAGTAAATCACCTTGCCATTGAATTAAGGCCAAGGAGGGAGCAAGGAGTGGAACTTAAGGTGGTATTGTAGTCTCTGCTGGCTCTACTTGTGAGAGATGGGCAGAAATCCACCAAGGAGAACATGCTATCTGAGATTTATCAGTGATGCCTCTTGAAAAGTTTCTAGAAGCCATAGTCGTCTCCGGGTAGCTGCTTGCCAAGGCAGACTCTGTGTTAATCATCCTCTTTGGATTGGTTCCTTCTAATGATGAAGGAACAACCAAATCACCACAGATGGTAATGATGACTAACTGTGGTGCTTACTGATGACTGGGTGAGATTCCTCCTGGTCCTCCTAGGCAGCCTGGTGACTTTGGCCTGGGTGCTCTACTGTCCCATGTTTGATTTTCCAGGAGGAAACAAAACCCTAACCTTGGTCCTCTTCTAGAAGTCATATGAGTAAGCAAAACAATGTGTGGGAAACACCTAGCACCCAGCTCCAGTGACTGAGTACTTCCAATAATGGCCTCAATGTTCCTGTACCTTCTGCAGATACTTCTCCACAATTCGGTCACAGAGTGAAAGGATTCATTGTGAAAGGAACTGGGGAGGTGAGGAGGGATTACAAAATGGGTGACTTTATACTTTTAGTGCCAATGAAATGCCATCAGTAGTTTCTAGTCAGGTGAAATGACAGGAGCAGTCCACCCAATTCAAGCCAGGTCTGGTGATCAGGGGACATGCTTTTTGCTGTGACAATATAGAGCTCAGCGTGCAAGGGAAGGGGGTGTCCCATAGTACACAGGGGAGGGGATATCCCATGAGTACAGAGGGGAGGGGGTGTCCCATGAGTACACAGGGGAAGGGATGTCTCATGGGCACACAAGGGGAAAGGGTGTCTCATCAGTACCTAAGCGGCGGGGATGTCTCAGCTACCACCACTTCTCTTCTTTTCTATGGAAAGCAGACGTCTGGGAGCAGACAGGACATTTCATCCTAGGAAGGTGAACCGTGAATATGTATTGGGGGTGGGAGGGTACAAATCTAGCTTTTACTCGTGTCACTATTAGGGGAACCATCACCTTCACATCTTTGAATGCCAATTGTGTGTTTATTCTATTAAATACACAATAGTGGAGAAACTCTAAGACCCATGAGGAAAGCCAGGTGGCCCTTGCGTTTGAGGATCGTATTATTCTAAAGGCTGAGGTCCTGAAGTAAGGGTCTCTCTCCCCCTCTCCCCCTCTCCCCCTCTCCCCCCTTTCCTATTCCCTCTTCCCCCCTCTCCCCTCCCCCCACATAATGTATCGACCAGTTCTGATGAATGAAGCATAGCAACACTGTTCACATCCTGGCTGACACCGGTTGGTAGTAGCATTATTGAAGTTCTGGTGTCTCATTTGTGTAAGTTGATATTGCAGAGAAAGAAAGACCCTGACTCCCGCAGAGCTAAGGTCAGCAGAGACTAAAACTGCGGTTCTCAAACTTTTTAATCCCAAGATCTCTTTGTATTAAAAATTGTTGAGGACTGTATTAAGCTTTAGCTACAAACAGTTGATATACCACTTATTATTTTTTACAGCAACATGAATATATGCATTACTTATCAAAGTAGCTTTTTTTTTTTTCCTTTTGGTTCTTTGGCCCACACTGAATTTGCAAGTCTTTTGCTTCAGCCTCCCAAGTGCTGGGGTTATGGTGTGGGCTACTATTCCTAGCTACCATATGCTAAGTGAAAAGTAATTGCTGTTATGGTCTCTAAAGGTCAAGCTGGTACCCTCTAGGTCCTACCCAGTGTGGTTGGCCTTCACTTCTGGTTCCTTCCAGTGCCGAAGGGGCGTTACTTCCGGTCCTGCCCAGTGTGGGGGGCTGTCGCTTCCGGTCCTGCCCAGTGCGGGGGGCCGTCACTTCCGGTCCTGCCAGGTGTGAAGGACGTCATTTCCGGTCCGGCCAGGTGTGAAGACCCACCACTTCCGGTTCTGTCCAGTGTGAAGGACGGTCACTTCCGGTTCAGCTCACTGGCATGGGTCCTGGTCATGGAGCTGAGGTGGAAGCAGCCCTTGCCCATGCCTCTGCCTGTGGACCAACTTGGTGGAGGGCTCTAAATGCCCTATGGAGACCAGAGAGCGGCAAGTCCCAGCATGGCCTCCCGGTGCTGTGTCCTCTGTCGACCCTTGCTGCCAGGGAGCATGGAAAGAAAGCTGTGAGGGAGACATGGCGGTTGTTAAGGCCTTGGAAGATCTGCCCAGGGATTCCGGTTTTTGGACCGACCACCTTCTGTGCAGCTTCCAGCTCTGGGAACTAGAAGGAAGCACTGGAAAGACAGCGAGGCCACCGTGCCATCTAGCATTTGGAAGGGAGAGCAGTTTTTTCTTCGGAAGAAAAAGGAAGTCATTGCCAACTACAGAATGTCGTGCTCTGTTCCATGGGGCTGGGATCAGTTTGTAATTGACGGTCCTGAGGATCTGCATCACAGTCAGAAGGGTTGGCCGTGCTGCTGAAGGTTCAGGGCTCCTGGAAGAATGGCAGGAAGCAGCCAATATCACAGCTGTGACTCCCATACCAAGCTGCTTCTGTCTGAATGGAATCTTGCAGAGTTTTCTGCTCTAGATGGTTCACACATGTACAAGAAGCTGAATTCTCAGCTTCCATCGGCTGGATAAGTACAAATATTGGGTGAGAATACTGGCTTTGAACCAAGAGGCTCCTGATCTCAGCACCCCAAGTAGCTAGAAAGACACTAGTCCTAGAGGCCGGTTCCTAATTTATATGCCCTACTGACAGAGTAAAATAGAATTCTAAAGATAAATCAGTCAGAGTCTGAATGCCTTCTGTTAGGGGAGCTCTGCAGTCATGTCCCTGATTTCCAGATGGCCATATTGAAAGCCACAAGAATGTGCTCCATAGGCGACAAAGGATTAGAGTGAGACTATAGCTGGTTCCTTACTGACTCCCTTATAGTGGAGCTGCCTATGGGAGGGGCTGCAGGTGGAGCTGTCATTGGGCCTCCACCCATTCTGGCTGGATCACCAGATTCTGGCCACGCCTCACAGTTTTTTATGTTTCATTCTGGCCAATGGGATGTAGGAGTTGAGGCATTCCATGCTGTCTAGTAACACTGGTATCCTCTCTGTTGACACACCACTACCAGAAGTTGCAGGAGGTAGAGGTGCTGCAGTGGTGGGCAGGAAAGCCGGGGTGACTTTGGAAATCAGGAGAAGGTAGTGATGGTTGGAGGGGATTTCAGAGAGCCTGGGAATGTGCCTGCCTACCTTCCGTACCCCGGTGCTGTGATTTCTGAGCAAACAAGATGAGAAAAGATAGCCAAGGGAAAAAAAAACTATTCTGCAAGAATATTTACAGTGGCATTGTCCTGGAGAACCCACAGAATCCAGTAAAAAGAAGAGCATTGGAAAAGGAGGTAACCCTATGACAAATACTGCTGGGGACTGTAGTTCAGCTCAGATGCAGCCCAGGATCACATAGACCCTGAGCCTCCCCAGCTTTGGGCACAATCAGATCTGCCAGGGTCAAAAGTGTCACAGGTCCCAGTGACACTGGGGATCCAGAAAGATGCTGCCAGCAGCAGGGGCTGGACTCCAGCAGGTCCACAGCCAGCAGCCCTGCAGTGAGATCCAACAACTGAAGTAGAAAAAATAAGACCTGTAGGAGCTACAGGGGGAGAAGAATGAGAAGATGGCTTGTGTTGAGGAGGCACTGAAAACAGAGCTGGAGCTCCACAGGCTGTCAATTCAGGCATTGGTTTCAGAAAAAAAAATTGATTTACAATCTGCCCTGACCCATATGCAGCCAGTGAAAGGAGCAGGAGGAGCTCATCAGCCACCTGAAGGCTTCACAGCAGCCTAGCAGAGCTAGAGTGGGCATTGAAGTCCCCACCATGCAGACTGAGATTGAGAAGAGCAAACTAGAGCTCCTGAAAGCTCTGAGTTAAGTGAAACAGCAGCTCCAGAAAAGGCCAGAAGCTGTGAAGACCTGGAGGATGAGACCACTGAGCTGCAAGAGAGGCTGGAAGCGCTCCTGACCCAGAAGGTCAACATGAAGATCAAATGCACGAGGGCCAACAGGCACTAGAGGAGTGGGCAGAGTTGGAAAGATAACTGAAGGACACGAGGAGTTGGTGACATTAAAGGTGGAGAGAGACATCTTTGTGGAGGACCTGAGGGTGGAGAGGTGCACGGGGCAGGAGAAGGTCCAGCAGCTGGCAGAGCAGGTGAGCCAGTTAAGAGAGGAGAAAGAGCAGGGGCTGGGCCAGGTGGGGAAGCTAGAGAGCAAGTTGATGGAGCTGAGTAAGCAGCTGTCAGAGCTGCAGCCCCCTCAGCCCCCTGCAGGCCCACGTCAGGCAGAGCAACAGCAGGAGCAGCTTCACATGCAGGTAGAGGAGAACTGGAGCCCCAGTCTCCAGCACCTGGAGCAGCGGTGGCAGCTGTGGATCCTGAAGAAGGCCGAGGAATGGGATCAGTATGCCGAGGATCAGCGCAAGATCCTGGAGACGATGGAAAAGGAGCAGGAGACCATGAGATGGACCCTGGAGCACAACCGAGAGTTGAAAGAGCGCTGGGCCAGCTGCAGGATGCCTGCCACAGGCTGAACACTGAGAAGGAGGCGCCCGCCAACATCCTGTGTTCACAGCTGCAGGTGAAAAAACATCTGAAGGAGAAGCAGGATGAGCTAGAGGAGAACTTAGAATAGAAAGAGCTGGCTGAGTTCAAGAACCAAGCAGCTCAGGCTCTGCAGGAGTGGCGTGACCAGTACCTGGCCCAGGAGCTCAGGGCCACCTGTGAACACATCGCCTCCAGCCAGCTGCTGGAATGGCTGCAGCAGGAGCAGGTGCAGAGGGAGTTTGTGAGGCATGCACAGGACACTCTAACATGCTTGGAAGTCACCAGATATGAGAGTGTGCAGCTTTTGGCCCAGCTGAGCATCCTAGTTTTCCCTAGGGGAGGTGAAGGAGTGAGCAAGGAAAAGGGAAGGGTAAGGAGATGACTCCCTGTGATGTGACTGTCCTAGAGGATGTAGACATCCCAGAAACATGGGATTTTTACCTCGAAGCACTATCATTTGCTGAATCAAATAAGGGGAAGCACAGCTGGCAGCAGCAGGAGCAGCAGGCCCATTGTGGGGGCCTGGGTAAGCTGGCAGCCCCATGCTTAAGAGAGCAGGAGAACCAGACCCCCTTCCCCAAGCGCTGGACCCATGCCTGTTTGGGAAGAGGAAGCAGGACACACAGGCACCCAAGAAGAAGCTGAAATTCTGCTTCACTGATGACCTGCCAGACAAGGTAGACTCACAAAGTCAAGTGGATGACCTCCACCTTCGGTGCAGCCAGCTGTCAGAACACATCTGTGTCGTGGAAGAGAGAATTGTAGTCTACAGAGAACAGATGGCGGTGCTGGATGATCTGTATCAGGAGCAAGATGAACATGTGAACTGGCTGTCTTGGGAGAAGAAAGAGCTGCAGGAGCTGCACTGTGCCTTGCAGGGGAGGGCACAGAGTGCCAGGACATAATGCCTGCAGCCATCTAGGCCCCCTCAGACCTCTGGGTCCCACGGAGATGGAAGTTATGGAGGAGCAGCTAGCTTTTGAAAACGTACAACTCAAAAACAATGTGAATGCGGGCCATGGAGATGCTGGGGTGCCCGGAAAACCCCACCACAGAGCAGATGGTGGTGCTGCTGTCCTCTGTCTAGGCCCACCAAGAGCCTGCCTCCCCATTCTACTACAAGACTGATGCAAATGATGAGTTCAAGATAATACCCAAAGACGTGGGCTGCTATCCTCTAAAACATACTTTGGGGCATGAGAGCTTAATTCTAATGGGGTTATGGGAGAAAAGTGGGTAGCTGTAGACCAGACCAAACAGAGGCTACTTGGAGGTGGCCTCTAAGCATCTATGAATCCTGGGAAGGGGCCTGGGTGAGGGTCGCCACAAATAGTTCTTTGCAAAGGAAGGTGGGTATCGATGCCATAATTTTATGTTACTATTTTATAGAAGTGATAGTAATCATTTTTGGCCTAAATTAATAATATGGTAATATCTTAATTTCATCTTTATATAATACTTTTATGTTGTGGTATTGCATATCTTAATCATTTTGTGTTCTGTGTTGGTACATTCGTGATAGAGTCAATGGCATTTTCAAAAGGTTCTAAACTGTCCCAGCAATAGTAAATTCCCTTGTTTGAATACTAAAATACCACAATGGAGATATTGGGATGAGAACATAATACAAATTGTGGAAGACAAGAAAAGATTCTTAATACTGAATTTTGGGGAGGGAAAGAAAAAATGTGAGTAGAAAATTGGAAATATCCTACAGTTGCAAAGCAATCAGCAAATGGAGTACAGAATTATAGTCCATAAAGAAGAATATAGAATTAGAAAAGATCTATAGACTATCATATATTTCAATAATTTTTCTATGAAAAACACTGCAGTGATACATGTTGGATATTATTTCTTGAATAAAATATTAAAAATCTGCTCATAGCTTTTAAAGGCTTTACAAATAAAAGTTGGTGAAACAGTGTTTTCACCTTGAGTGGAAAATAAATTTCACCTTTTCAATTGGCACTAATAGAGATACCAGAGCAAACCAGAAATTTAAAAATTTTGTTTCTAGGTCCCATGGTAGTTTCATGTCAAAGTCATAATAGGGTTTATCTCATGTCTAAATTTAATTAGAAAGGAAACTATGTTCTGAGATTTTGCTGACTCTCTGGTTACAGAAACACACAGAGTAGGTAATAGCCTTTTAATGGAAGAGGAAAGGAAGGAGCCAGGATTTATAGAATGGGGATAGAAGAGAAAAAAACTCAGGGGCTAAAAAGCATATTGAAAAGACAAGTGTTGGATCTACAGCTTGATTGAGAATCCAGATCAAAAGAAATCAATACAAATGCTTTGGTTTATTTTTCCTCCATTTGCACTTAAGTACTAGTCTCTAATACGATGGAAAGCAGGCACAAAGGCTATTAGAAAGGAAGCAAGATGAATGGTTTCAGAAGTAATAGGATGCAAGGTGCATGTGGCATGCTTCTTAGTTTAAATTTCCTAGAGCCTGGCTATGGGGCTGGCGTGTCCGGACTTGGTTGAGGGAGGTTCTTATAGGAAGTGCTGTGAGCCCCACAGCTGAGGGTCTGCTTGCTGCACCTCATCATATAGTGAAGGGTCATATGATTGCAAGGCCTGAATTCACTATGGAAATGCTCTAGAACACAGATCACAGAAGCTTTTCACCACAGGAAATAGTGTGTCAACTGCAAACACAGTGAAGGAAGCTACAGTTTTCACTCAAAGGAAATGGTCCAGCGGTGTCTAGACATAATTGTTTACTTGATAAAAAAATATGTGGAAATTTCCATGCTTCTAATGCTGCTGATGTTTGCTTTCCCATCTAGAGCTAGTAGATGAAACATGGGAAAGCATGAGGTCTTGGGAAGGCTGAGAAATAAACTCAAGCTGAACTGTAAACTCCTGGCAGAGAGGGACATGTTTGTGCAAAGGCAAAGAGTTATATCTATAATTAGATACCTTAAGAACTCCCTACTTTCAGGAATCACTGGGGAAAAAAAGAACAACAGTTTTCATCTTTCCCCAAACTATGTAGATCTAAAAAAAACCAGCAGAAATGATTGTTTGTGGCCATTTGTAACTATTCATAATCATCTTTGAATCTTACGTCAAATGAAATAGAAGTCACTTCCTCATCAAAGCTGTGATCTGGCACCTACCAGAAGACCAAGAAAACATCTTACTGTGGCCACCCTGTGTGTCTCTGTTTTTGTGCTGAGACAATGTATCTCTGATTCTGCCCTGGATGGTTCTCCTGACCTGAAGACTCTCCTGCTCCGTATGCTGCTTTGGGAGCATGAGGAGCTTGCTCATGCCTCCATGATGCTGTGGATGACTGGAACCAGCTGCCCAGCTAGGAGTCGGTCAGAATGGCAACTTTTCTCTCTCCAGGACTGGGGGAGCTGGCTTGTGTGGCAGGGAGAGTTTGGACTACTGATGCCTTTAGAAAGTGACTAGCATTTTCTTGGAGCACTTAATAGATGCTTAAGTAATGGTTGAAATCTTCAAACAATTTGACCTCAGGACCAATCTATATAATCGGATTCTCTGATGACACATTTAGCTGCAAGCTGGCTTCTGTTCTCTGTTCATCTATTAGGCGACCTGCTGCAGAGAGACAGTGGTGACATTTAAATTCTTCATATTGTCTGTCCTTTGGGATGGCTAGCTCCTAAGTGAAACTGTCAAACAGGAATTTAATGTCTGTTTCCACCAGAAGCAGGGTTCCCTGTACTGACTTCAGTGTGGATTTGTGGAGAAGCTTCTATCCCTGGCTGCTCAAACTTAAGCTTCGAAAAACAAATCAGTGTCCCTGTGTGGTGGAAATCTCTCCCTAACCAGGTGTGGTGATCTTTTGAGGCTGGAACCTTTGCCGGTTCTGTCCAAAGAGCTGTGAGTGGATGTAACACAGGTCCTTCCAGGTAGTTCCCACTATTGGGAGCCCTCCCCATCTCCTGCTCCTCCTCCCTCTTCATCTCCTGCTCCTCCTCCCTCTTCATCTCCTGCTACTCCTTCCTCCTCATCTTCCACTCCTCCTCCCTCCCCATCTCCTGCTCCTCCTCTCTGCTCATCTTCTCCTCCTCCCTCTTCATCTCCTGCTCCTCCTCTCTCCCATCTCCTTCTCCTTCTCCTTCTCCCTCCCCATCTCCTGCTCCTCCTCCCTCCCCATCTCCTGCTCCTCCTCCCTCCCCATCTCCTGCTCCTCCCTATCATCTTCTCCTGCTCTTCCCCCTCCTCTTCTTGCATCCTGGGGAGTTCAGGATAGTAGATCTTCCATCTGCCTGCATACTAGTGAGAAGAATGGAGCAGAACTTGGCCTTCACTTCCACCCACACTAGCCCTCAAGTGCTACCATTTGGAGCTGAAATTCCTTCCAAGACCTATGTGTCACAGGCGTCCTGGCTGACCTGTCACAGCACTGGAATTCTTAGAAGACAGGGCCTGGTGGAAGGAAACGAGGCCATTAGGAGAATATCCTGGGAGATATTGGGAATGTGGCATCCCTCTCCTCTTTTCCCTCCTCCTCTCCCTCCTCCCTTCTCTTCTCCCTCCCCTCTCTCTTCCCCCTTACTCCTCTATGCTCCACCATCAGCTCCATTCTATGATACTCTGCTTCTTCACAGACCTGAAGCAATGAAGCTGGATAACCAGAGGCTGAAACCTTGGGAACTTTGGAAACAAATCTTCGCCTTAGGTGATGGCACAGCAGTAGAAAGCTGACCTATACAAATGCATGCACTACATCCAATGTGAGCAAAGCTGAAGCCTCTGGAAGAATGCAGTGGAACCTGCTCTGTCCTCACAGGCTCCTGACCATAGCTGGGCTCTTCATTTTGCACCTAGCCATTCACTTCATTTTCTAACATCATTCCAATACAAGTGAGTTCACTGGCCCACCCTGCTGTATTCTGGGGCCTCAGTTTGGTATGAGGTTTAGGGATTTGTTGTCTTTCTTTCTTTTAGTATAGTCAGGAGTTTTTAATATGCGTGCTGATGTGTGTGACTGATTCAGAGGAGAGCCACTCAGAACTGTCATAAATCTGCTTCACAGAGCCAAGGCTCTGGCTCTTACTTCTCATGTTCTCTGAGTCAGACATGCTCAGATATTAGCAAAAGGTTAAGGACATTAAGTGCAAGAATAAGTGTCATGAACATAAAGTTCACCAGCTCTGTTTCAGTCTGGATGAAGCAGACCTAAAGTGATGACACAGAATTGGTGATGAATAGACCTGACCACTGTCTAAATGAGAATTCCAAAGACTGCAAATCATTTGAAAATTAAAGTGATGACCTGGAAAAATAAATTAAAATTAAGATATATCAAAGAATATATGGATTTGAAGAAATAGAAGAACCCATGGGACAGTGATCTGGCAGAGTGGAAGCATGCAAGATGAGCAGGGGCCATAACCTCACAGACTGCACGTTGTATCCAGGGAAGGTTAAATCACAGCACAGCTCGTGGACTTTGAATGTACATTTAGAACTTGGTTAATTCAAAGCTTGATATAATGCCTCATGCTGGCTTGCTTTTGGGGAGGCTGAAATAGGGAGGGTTGCAGTAAGAGGCCAGCATGGGGAAAATGTTCAGATCTTATTTCAGCCAATAAAAAGCTGGGCATGATGACAGGTTATTATGGGAATCATAACACAGGGTGATTGTGGTATAGACATGGATGTGATCTAAAAGCAAGATTCTATCTCAAAACACCAGAGCAAAAAATGGCTGGAGGCTTGGCTTGGTAGAGCACCCTCCACCCCTGAGTGAAAAGCCTTCAATTCAAACCTCAGTGCTACCAAAATAACCCCTAACACTAAACCCAAAACACTTGGTGGAGTCAGTGTATCACCATGACACTACTTTCAAAGATTATGATATTTTTTTCTGTATTCTAAGAAGGCATTGTTTTGACTGCCTGGCAGTTGATTCTACTTAACACATAGGGGGAAAAAAAGATCTGTTCTTCTGAATTCTGAATGAAGTGACATGTATAAAGCTAAGGACTTTGATTTCTTCCATCTGTCCTTAGTCGTTTCTTGTTGCTCCTAGCTACCGGGGGATCATGCATAGATTTGTGAAGTTAGTAGAATCTGCCCTGATTCCATCAATTCTGTTTCTTTTCCATGAAAATTCACAGAATTTTCAGCCCTGGGACACAGGAATACAGGATCTTGCATGTGCTGTCAAGTGTTCCACATGAGCCCCTCATCCTGCTCCCGGTGGGGTAGACTTGTATAGGAACGAGTGGTGGGGCCTTGACATATCTCACTGGAGGTGGCTTCACCTCCAGTGTGTGCCCACACTGTAAGAAGCTATGCAGACAAATAGAACCATGATGTCTCCAGGAAACGTAGTCCACCAGAACCTCTGGGTTCTGTTCCATTCAGAGCTGTGAATCCAGAGCAGAATGAGCTGCTCGTGTCAGGCAGGGGCATCCTTGAGAGATGAAGAGGGGGCCTCCCGGGGTTCAAGTAGAGGGGAGCAGGCCCTCATATCTATCTGGGGCATCAAGCCTGGGATGTTACCTCTTTGTGATAAGCATTGGTGTGTCGCTTAGTTTGTCTTCTCTCTTCTGGAGATCCAGCTGCTTTAGCAATGATGTGTTATAGTTCTGACTAGCCACGGACCCTATCCCAGCCCTGAACTAAAAGTTGCACCCTGGATTGAGGTCTCATGTTTTTTGAAATGTTTGGGATATTGGGGCGTCACATAGAAATAAAGACACCTGCTGGAAAGGAGCTCTGCAAAACGAAGTTTACTTCTGCTGCAGGGCATGCTACTGGCAGGAAGCGGAGCTAGCAAAGGGGCAGCCAGCTCAGCTTTCATGCCTAATGATGAGGGGTCTTTGAGCTGATTGGTCAGAACCTAGGTTCACAATGTTGGGCAACTGGCTAGTTTGAAAGGGATTAAAAGTTTGTCTGATAAATCAACGAAAACCAGGATACCTGGTGGAAAGGACCTCAGAAAAACAATTCTTTCTTAGCTGGTGCTCTTCTATTTGAACCATGCCTCCAGCCTCTAGAAAAAATTCTTCCTATAACAGAATAGGACTTAACAAAAATTCTTCTTGTAAGATGATGATTATCAAAGTGACAACCACTTTGACAGAAAAGATTCTAACTTTTAAATTAGAAATAATGGAAATACAAAGATAAAGTAGGCATGACATTATTACCCAACTTAATTATTTGTTAACAAATGAAAAAGCTTAGGTCTTTAAAAATATTAATAATCAGAGATATTTCTCAATACAATAATTAAGATATTAAATATACAAAAATTTAGATGTCATGAAGTTATAAAAGCAATTTCATACAAACCCAAGGGAGAGGCCTGAATGCCAGCAGTAGGCCAGCAGCAGGCCTGTTAGACTTAGCTGATGGGTCACTTCCTGTGCCCCACCCTCTCCAGCCCCTTCCTGTCAGAGATACTTCCTGTCCCAGCCACTGCTCCTTTGTGTAAAGAAACTAGCACTGCAGTGACTCTGTTCCAGCTTCCATGAAAGTAAAACATTTCAAGCACAAGGTGCTCCAGATTTGACCATTGTGTAATTTCTGAATGGACACAATCTCTCTGTTTTACTACCAACCACACACCAAGCTTAAAAGTGAGTGTGAAGTTGTTGGTGCATTTCAGTCATTAATCATTTTGGCCTGAGTTACAGCTGCCCGTTCCACAACATATGGCTCTCTTGTGTCCTTAAAGGTGAACTAACAGCATAAGGATGGCCAGGGAAGCAAAGAAAAATTCCTATACAAATACAACATGTACAAGGCACACCCTCACAAGACAAAGAGATGAGATTGGCATGGAATCCTGTGAACTGGGGTGATTAAAGCTGGTGATGAAGAGAGGCTACGTGGGATTGATTTATCTGAAGTCAATGTAGCTTCAGTCTCCCAGTCTTGGGAGGATTTTATTTTACTCTTCTTTCTTCTGGCATCCTTGATATGTTAAAAGCATCTGATCCTCATGGGCTCCTCGTGCAAACATGAAACAGACTTTGCCTCCATTCTAGGAGGTTTTACAGTGTTATCTCAGTTACACCACACACATGCAGAGTATGTGGTGAATGTGGTTTAGTTTGCATAATACATGTCCCTTAGACCTTTGTGAGACGTGATGCTCTTATAGAAAAAGTAGTGCCGTTTGGCGAATGCAGAGTGGTTTCTGGAATAAGTTTCCAGAAACTCAGTTGCAAGGCCATCTGGCTGAGGGGGTGTATGTGCCTGTCATGAGATATTTATCATCTATATGCCAAGAGTGATGTCCTCTTGACCCGAGTCATTATAATTTCTCAAAATATTTAGATACAACTCTTTTTTTTTCATTAAAGGACAAGAGCAACACAAACGTTATCTTAACAAGGCTCCCAAGAAAGTTGAATGTAGTATTTTTCTGGTTTCACTTCTTAATTAGAACCAGGATGAGCCTTGCTTCCTTTCTTGCTCTTTTTTTTTCCCCTCAGCCATAATTTTACAAGAAATTCTCTTAGGAAATTTCCTCAGAAAGTCAGGGTGTATACATGCATTTTGATAAGTAGTGTTGATGGGTAAAATAGAAATGATTGGTTTATGGGTAGGAGTAGTTGATGGGGCAAAGACTAGAGGAATGTAGCAGGAGTTGCAATTTGGGCATTTGAAGAGTTTCACCTGGAAGAAGACGGACAACGTATGGGTGGAAGTTTGCTGAGGAAACACTAGATGCCAGCAGACAAAGGTCAGGAAGCAAAGCATGGAGGAAGGAGAGGAGGGAAAGCCACTGAGGGAGGAGGGAGAGTGTGAGCAGAGGTGAGTATAAGCAGTCCAAACTTGGAACTGGAAATGAATGTGTCCACCCAGCTGTGACATAGAGAAGACGGTAGCTGGATGTTCATAGTTCACCATTGGTAATCATGTTTTTCAGTTCTCATAAAGCAAGAAAATATGAAGAGCAAATGATCTTGATCCAGAATAGCCTGGAACAACACAGCGAGTGGGAAAGCAAATGAGAAAGCTGACCCCGGGGAAATGGAATAGGTGCTGCTATTCCAATCCAATTGCCGCTCCTTGGGAGTGAGAAATGAAGGTGAGGTGTGGATCAATCTGTGTTTCGGAATCAGTCCATTCTCCCACATAATCTCAGCAAGTTCCACTTCTTCCTCACCTTTTCCTGACCTGCCACCTGGGGCTTGAAGTTTCGCAAACATCCATAAATGCCAAGTTTTAAGCAAGTAAGGTTTGATCACATTGGCAAACTCGCACATGCAGGTGGGCAGGCATGCCCATTCTCAGCTTCAGCTAGACTAGCAAAGGAGAGCATGAATCTGTCGATTATCCACTCAGCGTCTGCAAGCCAAAGGGGAGATATTTAGAGAACTATTATCATGCTTTTCCCTCTGCTGGTTGAATCTACAAGTGTCTCCAATTAGAACGAACAGTTTACGAGAACAACACATCTGGATCAACATCACCCCCTCCAAGTTCTCCCCATCTCTCCCCCAACCCCACCACTCCCTCCTCAGGCTACCTGGTTCCATGTTCACATCTGTGAGTATTATGGCTCCATTCACCTGCCGTTCCTCTCCTTTGTTTACCTAAAAACAAATCTCCTTGGCAACAGCAAAGTTGGGAGGTATTATTCTTCTCTAAAATCCTGGTGCTCTGAGCTTGGCAACTGATCATGTGTGAAATTCCAGGAGGAAAGAGCCAGCCACTGCAATGCTTATCAGTGAGCGGCAAGCTTAGTTACTTGCGTGGATAGGGTCATCAGATGAAGGTGGCTAAGTGCCTGCCCTGTATCCATCATGTGTAGTGTGTATGGTGGGGGAACCAGGTTGTGATACGTACATGCTAGGACCACTTTTCTCTGCCTGTTTGTCCCCAGAAACCTGGTTCCCTTCTCCTTGCCATGGCAGGCTGCACCCACAGCTGTGTCCCAACAGAATGAAGATAAGTCTGTGCTTACACCGGTCCAGCTATTGAGAGCATCCACCTTGTAAACACTCACAAGGTTTACTCTTAGAAAGAAACAGTGGTTTATCTTCTTCTTCTTTCTTTCTTTTTTTTCTGTCATGGGTTGGTCCAGAGCACAGGCCTGGCGGCAGCTATTTCCAAACTTCTGAATCCAGGAGCTGCTCAGAACTGGGTTCCGTGCCCAAAAAGAACAAGCAAGAAGAATGAAAACACACACTGAAGAATGTCAGGAAGAAAAGAGCCATGCTTAGAATTAATGAGCCCCTGCGAATCCCTGCCTAGTGGAGGATTTTGTGTTTACTGTGTCTGGAGGTGGATTGTGTTTTAAGATGAAAATCCTGACTCAGTTTATAGAGGGCTCACAGACAGCTCTTAATATTTACCATATTTCTCAGTCTACTAGGAATTCCAACTCCTCATTCTCCTCTACCTCCTACTCCTCTTTGGCTTCTTTCTCATCAAATTATAGAAAAACACAAATCTCTCCTCACACCTTGAGTTAAACATAGGGATTGCATGAAATACTTCCTCTAACAAATGCATTGAAATTCTCTTGGTAGATTTCTTCTTGTCTGGTTCTGTGCCCTGAGCAAGTCACTTGGCTCCTCTAGGCCTCAGTTATTATCACCTAAGAAACAGGTATGCACCTTGACAGGCCTCCTTAAAGACAGGCCAGTCCCACCCCCTGTCCCCTCCTCACTACTCCCCTGCTCCCCAGCTCTACACTCACCCCCTCCCCTATCTTCTTCTTGTGTCCCTGAAAGCTATGGGCTGCTATCTAACTGTTGAGACACTCAGGACCCTTAGGCTTGGAGTCTGTACATACCACCTCCTTCCCTCCCTCTCCCTGCATGTTTCTAAGGTGCTTCCCCCTCGCCCCCCACCCCCCGCTTCCTATCTCATCTTGGTTTGGCAAGAAAGCCAAAAAATGTTAGAGTTGGAAGACTCTGGTGGCCTTAGTGCCTACCTGTTCCAGTACAGGTAAGTGGAGTTTCATTCTCTGCGTTTTGGTCACGTGTCACCAGTTATAGGCCTCCAGGTTTGTTGTTTTTTGTTTAGATGTTTATTTGGTGAACCCCTCTCACTCTCTGTAGGTAAGTAGCACGTTCCTTCACTTCCCTGCCTGTCTGGTACCAGGGCAGTGCTTGGTGCAGGCTAGTTCTGTCTGGGATGTATTAGAGTGAGTGAGCAGGAGCGCATTCACTCTGGGCAGGTGCAGTAGCTGCAGTGGGCAGGCAGCTTCGTGGGAACTTGCTGTTACAGTCTTGGTGTGTGTAGGTCCCTTCTACTCCACCCCAGCCTCCAGTTCCTCTTTATCCCTCCTTCCCTTCTTCTCACCAGTCTTCTATGTTGTTTGTTCTGTGTCTGAGCATTTATGCTACCCAAATTTATTCATTCCCAGCTTTATTTTCTTGCTCTTCCACTACCATGGAAGCTTCAGGAGGTCAGAAACTTCCTGTCAACCCTTCAGGCTGTATCTTCAGCCCTCACACAGTATTTAGTAAATGTTTGTCAGACAAATAAAGCTCATTCAAATGACAGGAAGCCACTCTTCCCAGGATTTTACCAGGTAACGTTCTCCCTGCTCTTAGGAGCGTGTTATGCGGTCATGTGCGTGTGATTTCCTCCCACAAAAGCAGAGCAAAAGCCATGTTCCTGAAGAACAGACATAGCCAATCTTCTTTACTGTCCTCACTGTCCTTGCCCTTGCTGTGAATTTTGCAGAGCTCTCAGGAGAAAGACAGCAGGAGGTTTGCTGCAGCGTTTCCTCTGCTGGCAGGTGGGCATGCGTGGTACCCAAGCTTCTCTGGTGGCTAAGGAACATTTGTTTCCTCTCAGCCCGATATCTTGCAAAGCACTCCAGGCCGAGAGCTGCCTGGAGCCTGGTGACCTGAGCACCATCTCCACCTGCTGTGGCTGCTGCCTGGTTGGTGGCTGCTTTATTCATCCCTTTGTGCCTTTGGGGGTGTGTTTTCTGTTGTTTTCTACAGAACCTCTGAGTCTCCTCATTGTAAAAACCAAGACAGGAGCTGATGAACAGATGTTCTTATTTTCATGCACAGAGCAGAATTAAATGCTTGTTGGTTAAAAAAAAGAATAGTTCCACTCTGCTAGGTATCTTTAGGATTTTAAAGTCAAAAGTGGGAGAAGGTTGGCCAAGAAAAGAGGAAATGGATGCATTGGCAATAGATCTTTTTTTTTTTGCTGTCATTTGTGAAGAAAAGACATGCTGATACCCAAGGGAGAATCTTCATGCTTTTGATAGATGCTCCGAGTTATTTAGCAGCCAGAAATGAGCTTGGATGTAACCAAAGTGAGAAGGTGATTGACACATACTTCATACCTTTAAAAATGCCATTTAATGCAGAATAAAGTGTCCTCCACGCCGAGAAAGCAAGAAAGAATAGATCTTGAGACACAAAGTGCTTGGGTTATAATGACAGGGAGCAGAAGTCATTTCATGTTCGTCATTACTGCTGGTTTGCAGGGTTAACACCACCTGCAGTTTAGAAAAATCATCCTACTTACAAAGTAGTTAATTTTCATCAATGGTTGACCTTATCAAAATAAGTTATCTCTTTTAAGGATAGAATGAACACTGAAAACATTTCTAAGGACCTAGAGATTTGATAAGCATGTCTTCCTACATAGAGTAATACCTTTTAAAACATTGCTTAACCTATTTATTTACCTGCACTGAACCAGAACCATGTCATACAAAGGATGTGCTATCTTGTACCATTTTATTGTAGTCTTTCCTCTCTTCTTTTTCCCCTGCAGCTAATTTAGCAAAACTGCATTGAAATCGGTCCCCAGTGAGAAGACCTGCAGTTCACATTTTTGCTTTTAATAGACACATTAGTCTTTCTGCATTCATAAATGGCTGCTTGTTCTCTTCTTAGGAAAAATGATGATTATATGTCAATCAGGGCTTTTCTGGTCTTACCTTAGGGTGTTACAGGGGCTGTCCTTGGTTTGGCTGCAGCAGAAACACAAGATGGTCTAAATTAGATCTCATATTGGTACTCAGAACTGGTGACACTCTGTTACATTTCGACAAAAGTCCTGAAAAGATTAGATTGGCTGAAATAACTCGAATCATCAAATATTACTTAAATAGTTATTTGAAATCTGCTCGTTCCTAAGCCCCAGTAAGAAAAGGAAGAAAGGAACAGAGACAGGCAGGGGGTGGCATTATCTGGCGTGTTATTTACATGTTGGCAAAGCCACCAGTCAGGACTTAACTGAGCAGGTGAGAATCTAAGGCTTTAAACCAGCCTGTTTACTTTGCTTTAAAACATTATGCAATGTAATTAGGTTTGGGTTAGAAACTCACACTGACAAAAAAAAGAGAAAAGCCGTAATTCTACCATTAGGTCATATAGATACATTTACTATTAAAATTCTGACCAGTACTGGCACTAACAAAAATTTTTGGGTTTAAGCCAGGCGCTGGTGTAATCCTAGCTACTCAGGAGGTTGAGATCTGAGGACTGTGGTTCAAAGCCAGCCTGGGCACCAAAGTCTGTGAGACTCTTATCTGCAATTAACCACTGGAAAAGTGGAAGTGGTGCTGAGGCTCAAAGTAGTAGAATGCTAGCCTTGAGCTGAAGAGCTCAGGGACAGCACACAGACTTCAGGCCCCATGACCAACCCCCCCCCCCAAAAAAAAAAATTCTGAGTTCAACCTTTTAGGCTTTTTTTATACCTCCTTTTTTCTTCACTAGAAATGGAGTCCTCTTATCAGTCAGTTATAGAGGTGTGCAAATCCAAATACATATATTTGAATATAAACAATAAATATATTAAATACACATAAGTAAACATGAATCAACGCATATCAATAAATTGCCTGTACCACAATGATAGTATTTACAAAGAAAAGATGTCGGACCCTGGTGCAGCATGCAATGCCAACTCCAGTCACAGCCTCAGGAAAAGACCCAGAAACTTGATAGAGTGACTCTGTGCCAATGTCGCCCTAGTGGAGTCTCTGGGTGTTAAAAAAACAAACCAAACAAAACCAACAGACAGGGTACTGGGCACAGCAGGAGGCCGGGGCCAATCCCTGGGCCATCAGAAAGACCTGGGAAGACTGAAAGCCTGGAGGGGCGAGCAAAGCTGCTACTGCTGCATCTGTTCCAATGATGCTGCTAGATGCCCAGACGAGAACAACGGGTGTTTTGACACAGGACAGAGCAACCCAGGTGAGGTTCATGTCTGAGTCGCTTTCCCGTCCATCCTCTAGGAATTCCGAAGGCTAGGAGGCGGTCACCTGTGGAAGATGAGACTCAGAGGCCACTGAACTGTCAGGTGGCTCTCCTCTCCTCACCTCCACCTCCAGCTGGCACTTCAGAGGAGGATCCAGCTCCAGCGCCTCGCCTCAAACAGCACTTCCCTTCGTGAGGGGAAGAGTTCCTACCAGAACAGTCCCTGGAAAGGTGTTGCTCAAAGGCCATTTCTAACGTTTGCCTCGTAGGCATTGTCTTTCATTATACACAGTGCCAGGGTTCAATGCATGTTCCTTGATTTTTGTATTTGCCTTCACAGTTGAAGACAGGAGAAGCTGGCTCTGAGCCAGGAAGCTTCCAGTTAAGCTCAAAGACACACTGCTTTCAGCACACACAGTGATTTCTAAGTTTGTGCCAATGATATTAATTTATGAAAGTTGTACATTCAACCACTAGCATCTGCACTTCCATTTACAGATTTTTTTTCCCACACCTCTTGTAAATCCATAAGGAAGAATCAGTGTCATTGCAGAGATTGGTGTACAACAATGGTAATTGCCAAAATGGAGCTGGGGATACCAGTCAGTGACATCATAGTTTATATGTTTCTAACTCAGGTAAGGTATGAAAATATGGATGTAAAGGCAGCTTTGTGGGATCTAGGTTGTTCTGTATATCTATCTACAAATATGCTCCCCCCCCCCAGACATTATGCATGTGAAAGGTAGGATCCATTTATTTCTGGCTATCACCCAGTGGGCCATTTTTATCTTCACTCTTCCCCTAGACCAAAAATCAAGAAGTAGGACTTTCATTTTTCTCACCAGCTTGACTCAACAATCAATGCCTCAAAATATCATTAGTCTGGATGGTTGTCTTTCTCAATCCAGAGTTTGAGATTGGCTAGCACTAGAGTGCACAGATGGGGAGTAGCAGATTTGGGGGCACCATGCCAGCCCTCATTATGAGAGCACTGGTACTTGTCTTCACCTACAAGGAAAAACTTCCATTTCTTCCATTCTTACATTTGAGAAATGATTCAAAAGCAAATGCTTTAGCAATTGGCTTAGCTTTCCAAACATCAGGCCAATTTTAGTTCTAAAATAAAATCTAATCCCTCAAGAGATGAAGCAACTTCTTTAAGAACTCCACTCTCAGTTTTGGTTTACTTGCCAATATATGTATGTTTGCACACACACACGCACGCACACACAGACATGCACAATGTCTGCTTATTATTATATGGCCTGTAGTAAGTACAGACTCTCTTTTAGATTTAGGTGTATGAAAGAAACCTTCAAATTTCCATTGGTCATTTATTTGTGATGGTCTATCATGAAGGTTATTCTGTTTTATAAGTTCATTTTTCGCTGTTTTTGATGGCACTTATTTACAGGTTACTGGTCTAAGGAGATGGCATCGGAGCACTTTCATAAAAGTGTTTATGTCTGCAATCCTGGCTGTATGCGAGGTTGAGATGGGAGGAGTGTCATTGGAGGTCAGCTGGGACAGAAGTCTTGAGAGCCTTTGCAGGGAGGGGATCTGGACAAGGGTTCATGCCTGCCATCGTGCAGCTGCAGGAAGCTGCAGTCAGTAGATTGCAGTCCAAGTACAAGAGGAGGAAGACCCCACCCTAAAAATAACCAGCCAAGCAGAGCTGGAAGTGTGGTTCTGTGGCAAAGCACCAGCCTGAAAGCCTTGTTGCCCTGGGTTCAAACTTCAGTACCACCAACATAATAAAGAAAGATGAAAACAAGTTTGGAAATATGCAGAACACCTTGCTTAAGAAAGAGCATGACCAATGGTATTATGCTTACTATGTGTATTTTAAATCTTATTCTTTTCCTTCCCCATTCCCCTCCTTGTTCTCCCCCTCCTCCTCCATTCCCTCCTTTCCCTCCCCCCTCCTCTCCCCTCCTATCTATCCCTCTGGTAGTCTCCTACTTACATTGGTGAAGTATTATTTCATAATTGGTCTTGATATATGGTGGTACAATAGTTTAGGGGTTCTATGTAGATGTTCATATGTACAAATAGTGGATGTTCTTCCTCTACTGTAGTTCTTATGACACTTCCTTCTTTTGTCTCCCGATGTTGCTGGGTGATGGGGTGTCATTGTAAAGGAAGGTGAAAAAGTCTACAAGGAAGTGGGAAGAACCCCATCCACAGGTATGTGGAAGCCAGGAATTTGATTAAGAATGTCCATTCCTAACCACTATGCCAGACACACCCAAGAGGTGCTGAGGGCTGAGCTTTCCACAGCTATTCTGAGTGCTTTCTGGGGGCTTGCTCAGAGTGAAGCTTTCCAGTTGGCTGAAGGGTTCCTGAGAGCTCCTTAGAGAGGAGGAACGGAATTCAGTCACCAACCAGGTGCTCAGCCATTATGCTCTTGGTTGTGCTCAGTAACTACACTCAGGCTCGTAAGCGTGGGTGGGGGGTGGGTCCCATTCCAATCATCCTTAATGAGAGTTTGCCAAAACATCGCATTTTATGACTTTATTAAGTTTCACAGATTCTATGGCATCTTTGTGTCATTGCCATTTTAATTATAATATCATACTTTTTCTCTTCCTCCCCTTCTCCTCCCTCCCCTCCTCCTCCTCCTCTTCCTCTTCCTCCTTCTCTTCCTCTTCCTCCTCCTCTTCTTCCTCCTCCTTCTCCTCCTCCTCCTCTTACTTCTTTTATTTGATGCTGGTAGTTGAGCTTAAAGTCAAGGCTTGGGGACTATCCTTTAGGATTTAAAATTTTTGTTTTGTTTTGTTTTTCCTGAAAGCTGGCACCCTACCATTTGAGGCACAGCTCCACTTCTGGCTTTTTTTGGTGGTTAATTGGAGTCTCACATATTTTTCTGCCCAGGCTGGCTACGAACTACCATCCTTACATGTTAGTTTCTTGAGTAGCTAGGACTATAGGTGTGAGCACCCAGCCATCTCTTGCCATTTTTATACAGTTAAAAGCCAGTTCCAAATTTCAGCTATGATATATAATACTATAATGGATTCCTGTGTACATAGAATTTTTTTTACAGTTTCAGTAGTTTTTGGACTTCCTTAAATTTGGAATTACTGGAAAGACATGAACACACACTTGCTTTCCAAAAAACTGATTGCAATTCCAACTGTTGCCAGCAATGGAAGACGAATTTCAAGCCAGCACTGGGCGTTGTCCAATCAGTAGTGATATTGACTTTGAATTTTCTGCCGTTGGAGTCTACTCAGTGAGGCATGAGTGAGGTCTAGGCTGAGTGACAAGGAAAGAGATGCAGGGCGGAGGACATCACAAAAGCGTGATCATTTGTCTCAGAGTCTAGCTGGTGTCTGTTCCCTTTTACTCTATGAAAATGTAGGTCATGTAGATTCTCTGAATGTGTTTCTTGATTCATGAAACAGAAGTGTGGGCCTAACCCCTCCCCCAGGTCCTTTTTGGCTTCAAGGTTGTGAGGCAACTGTAGGTGTGGACGCCACACTTCAGATCTCTGTATGGTTTTCTCATCTTGCCAGCAGCTGCAGCAATCTCTCCTGCATATTAATTCCTTTTCTTTAGGATTCTCAGTAGAAAGCGTTTTAGATCTTTTGCTTCCTAGGCTCTCCCCTTTGGAAAAAAAACCCTCTTGATTTTAACAAATGCAAATATGGTATATGAATATTTAAAATGTGATTTGCATTTAACAAATTACACAAGATCGCATAATTCCCCGTTGGCCTTTGCGTGGAGGAAGAAATGAGGATATGTGTTTTAAATTAAATGCATAGCATTTAAATACTTTAATACAAACAAACTGCATTTTAATAACATTAATCCCATCCAAAAAAGATCTTTTAAGGCACATTAAATATTCAAATCATTTTCTTGCTACAAAAGTTCTGGAGCCCTTTGGATTTTTCACTTTTCTCTGTGATTTATAGGATTGGAGAATGTTGCTAAGTCCTATGCACGTGATACTTTTTTTGTGTGCAAGTTCTGGGGCTTGAATTCAGTGTCTGAGTTCTGTCCCTGAGCCTTTCTGTGCTCAAAGTTAGTGCTCTACCACTGGAGCCACAGGGCCATTTCCAGCTTTTTCTGAGTAGTTTATTGGAGGTGAGAGTCTCATGGACTTTCCTGACCAGGCTGGCTTTGAGCCACAATCCTCAAAGCTCATCTTCCTGAGTAGTTTCTTAGGGTTACAAATCTGAGCCACTGTTACCCAGCAATTGTGAATTTTGAGTGTTTCCTTGCGCTGTTTTCTTTCCACAGGGCAGGGGTGTATGGACAGGCCGAGAATCCCTTAGGGTAGAGGAGAGGAACCCACAGTGCTAACTATAGCAGGGAGAAGAGATGACCATGTGGTGATGTGAAGGAGAGTGTACTGCCTGTGAGTGACGTTCACATAGACTCTCCCTCCTCCTCCTCCTCCTCCTCCTCCTCCTCCTTCTCCTCCTCCTCCTCCTCCTCCTCCTCCTCCTCCTCCTCCTCCGCCTCCTCCTCCTCCTCCTCCTCCTCCTCCTCCTCCTCCTCCTCCTCCTCCTCCTCCTCCTCCTCTTCTCTCTTCCTCCATATCCTTTTCAGAGATGGAGCTTGATCAGGAACTATACCACACAGATTCTTGGCATTAGTTGTGATGCTGGAAGTCCCGAGTCACATGTCTAGGGCTTTATAGAGCAGCACAACTAATAAGATATATTAATTCTCACTCTGTAGGAAGGGACTTGAAAAGTATTGGTTCACAGGATTAGAGTCTGGGAAGTCCCATCACCTGTTCCCTGCAAGTTGGAGACCCAGGAAAGCTGGTAGGACAGGTGAGACCCTGGAGAGCAGAACTGTTGGTGGTGCAGCTTGCAGTCCAGCTCGGGGTGTGCAGGTGCCAGGAACACTGCAGGCAGGAGATCCGCGTCTTAGCTCAAGGTCAGGGAGAATGAACTCATCTCCATCCACCTTTTTATACCATTCAAAGAACTCCATGTTGTCTGCCTGCATTGGAGAGGAAAGCCAATGCTTTATTCTGCCTATGGATACTGATTTGATGTTAATTTCTTTGGGAAACATACCTTAGACACTCCTACACAATCTTTAAGCAGTTATATGGTACCGTATGGCTTGGTCAAGTGGATCTAAAATTAATCATCACAGAAGTGATGCAGCTTCCCCAAGTTATTTCCTCACCATGAGTGCCTGGCTGTGATTGGTTTTAAACCCAGCACTTTCTTTTCTCTGGAGTTGGCGCTCATCTGTGGGTGCACGATTTGTCATCCCAGCCCAGACACTTCTGAGAGTTAAAGGGATGCTAATGGTGCTAATGGAAATGGCTTGAGAGCCCCAGCCAGCTGCTTCACCCATAGCAAGAATTCAGGATCACTGTGTGGGGGGGAGGGAGGGGGCTACAAGTTTTCTGTGATGGGAATGGTCACAATTCCTTCTTTGAACATGGGGTTTAGTCTTCTTTCTTTTGAAATGAGACAAGATCAACACAAATTAGTCAAAACACGAAGATTTGAATCCCCCTTTTTTTGAGTCCCATTTGGGATATTTGCCACAGCTTCCCTTTCCACTCGGAATATTCTAGAACTCTCCTGTGTGGGGAGGGAGTTGTGCACAGAGTCCCTGAAGCATAAGGTTCATTAGCATCATTGTGGCTTTGCCTCTGCCCACCATTTAGAGACTAAATTACTCACTTAGTCTGTTTGTGGGTGGATCTTCAAATTCATGTCCAAGGAGCTCCAGTCCTATCAAAATGGTGTAATTCTCTGATCTTCAGAAAGCACCGAGTAGGGTCTCTGGAACCCCAGGAATAGGGCCTGGACGTCCGGAGCCCTGCTGTGGTTTACTTGAGCTAGCAGGTCCAAGTCAGGTTTTAGCTTCAGCCTTGTAAAATAAGCTGTTATTATTGATGATTATTATTATGATTCCTATTATTTTGGGGGTACTAGGGTTTGAACTGAGGATCTCACTGAGAGCTTATCACTCGAGCCAGCTCCCAGACCACTTTGCTTTGGTTTGTTTTTAGATAAGGTCGCATACTTTTGCCCAGGCTGACCTCTAACTACTTGTACCTCCTGTGAGCCATTGCACCCTGAAAATATGTTATTTTATTGATATGATGCTTCACTCTTCTTTATTGTTCTTTGATTCTCTTGTCCAGGAGGAAGATGATTTAATAATCTTGGATGCCCTGCCTTAGAATATGTGTTTCTGTAAGATTAGAAAGATGAAATAAAGGATTTACAAGGTCTAGTGCCCCTCTCCCCTGCCCTGCACCATGGCTGGTGCCATTTGCCTTAGCAATGTCAGATAGCACTAGGACAAGACAGGAAGGCAAGTGTTTATGGTGAGATTATCATTTACTTTTTGATTTGGATGCCTTTAGAAATATAATTTTCATTCTTGTAAATGTTCCCCAGGGCGATACCAGATCCATTCTCCTTCCTTTCCTCTCTTTGCCTCAATTTCTGTGTTACCTGGGCCCTCCTCGCTGCCTCCATTTTGCTCTTACTCATTTATGATACCAGTACAGATAAAATCTGCATCAGGCTACTTGTTCTATTGGCTTGTTTCTGTACTGAAAGGAGGGATAATGGCACTGAGTGACTGGGAAAACGCTAGGATAGTAAATGGAGAAGTCCTTCCTTTCTGCCCACACTTCCTAGGTAGTGTGGCATTTGAAGTTTGTCTGCTGACCAGCTCAAGTTGCTCATTTGATTCTTGTTTGTTTTGTTTAGATTATACATCCCCTGGGCAAGAGGTGGGGTGGTTTTATTACAGTACCATTCTTCTGTCAACACCATCTAAATTAAAGCAAACACTCTTCTTGAAAGGGCTGGTTTGATCATGTCTCTCTGGGCTCAGACTGCTCAGGGCTAAGAGATTTGCGTTAGCTATGACACCATTAAAACGGATGGAACCCAAGGTGACTGGTTTGTTCTTGTGAGAAAATTCATTTTCTCATCTGGACATGGACCAGGGAAGACACATTAAAGCTGTAAAACGCAGCTTAGAAATGACTAATTTTAGAACTCGTTTACACAGCTGCCCCACTGACAAGCAGGTTTTCATTGTATTTCTTGTTCTAGGAGGGCTTGGCTTTTATTTAATTAAAAGTGATTGGCAAGGCAGATTTTTGATAGAGCTAGGTCCATGGTAAAACCTAACAGCAAGTGTGCTTACCATAGCTTTCTGACATTCTGATTTATTACATGTCAGTTTATAATTAAAAGTTCGAGTGGCAGGAGTTTGAGAGCCCAGAAAAAAATGGTTTTGAGGATCTTAATTATTTCCAGGCACCTTTCTGGAACACGTTCGCCATTGTGAGATTCAACATGGAGACAGACATTTAACATCGTGCAAATTTCCCTCTGAAAGAAGAAGGAAAAGGAAAATCTCATGGGCTCAAGACCTCAGAGAAAAATTCCTATTTAAAAACATCTCCTGCTGGGTAACGGGGTAATGAGTTTAAAGCAGTGAATAGTAGGATTGAAACAAAAGGCAAGACACTAGGCGTGTGTGTGTGTGTGTGTGTGTGTGTGTGTGTGTGTGTGTGTGTGTGTGCGCGCGCGCGCGCGCGCTCGTGCGCTGGAGATTGAATTCAGGGTCTGGGTGCTATCCCCAAGCCTTTTTGCTCAGTACTGGCACTCTGCTACTTGAGCCACAACTCAGCTTTCAGCTTTTTGCTGGTTAGGAGATGAAGGCCTCACAGACTGGCTTTGAACTGTAATCCTCAGATCTCAGCTACTCAGAAGTAGCTGGGATTATAGGTGTGAGCCATTGGCACCTGGCTGACACTAGTCTTGATTATGAAGTTAATTAGGAAAATAAAAGTGCTTGCCTCTTCTGCTTTCACTTGTGAGGAACTACAGAGTGAAAATTCTGTCACAGGAACACTTTTTAGAAATTACTATCCAGATTGACATTTCTAGATTTGCTAGAAAAAAATTTTGAGATGCTTGTTCATTTAATACAATGATTCATCAAACTTTGGGAATATGTCAGCTTTGGTTGACATTGAATTTACCACAATCATCAAATGCTTTTTCTCAGAAAGGTAATTGGTATGCCAAAATGTGACACTTCAAATATAAGCCAATTAGAAACTTTTGGGGAGCCAACCAATTAATTGTTCATCTTCTCTGCAAATTACACACTATCATGTTTACATGAACTTTCTATGAATAAACTGAAGGTTATTTGCAATTTACTTGGAAATTCCTACCTTTATTTCTACCACATTTTCAAGATCAAGTCATGTTGAATAATAAAAACATAGCTGGCTGGGTGCCAGTGGCGCAAGCCTGTAATTCCAACTACTCAAGAGGCTGAGAGGCGAGGATCAGGGTTTGAAGATAGCTTGGACAGGAAAGCCATGAGCCTCTTGCCTTCAGCTAACAACCAAAAGAGCTACAAGTGAAGTTCTGGCTCAAGCGATAGACGTGCTAGCCTTGAGCCAAAAAAAAGCTCTAGGACAGCACACAGACCCAGAGTTCAAACCTCAGAACTGGCACAAAAACAAAACCCACCAACCACTTCTTAGCATCAAGGCTGTTTTGTTTTCCATGAAGGAAGCAGAATGAAGGGGCTTTATTACTTCTTGGTTATCCAGTGATGTTGAAGACAGAGACCGTGGATTCCTCTGGCAGGAACAGTGTGAGGAAGAAATGTGTTCTGAGTGACTGCAGACTTGCTGGATGGGGAGAAATCCTTGCAGCCTGTTTTCTAGAAGCAAATGGGGACAAGTGGGAGGAAGCAGCCATTTTCTGTTGCCATCATACTAGCTGAAAATTCTTGCAAGCTGACTTGGCAAGCCACGAGCAGCAGCTAGGACACTATGTTAATCTCCAGCCACCGCCACCACAAATGGGCACAGTTTTAGAACTGTCTGATGAATTCAAATGTGAGAGGTAAATTATCACTCCAATGAAGTATATGTGGTACTTGCAGATGACTTTATTATTTCTTTTAGCAAGTTTCCCCACTAATTAGCTCCCAGGAGGGGAACGAGAGCTTTTGTTTTTCTATTTCTGTTCAGCTTTAAACAAAATGAAACAGCAAAGTTAGCCGTCCATGGACTGTTTACAGTTCTCCACTGCCTACCACCAATCAAGAATATGGCTCAGAGGAGAGAAACTAATATGTAATATTATAAATAATATAGTCTATAACCATCCATATACCTAGATATAAAACTATATATAATATAATAAAGGCTAGTCTTTATGATGACTATATCTCATTCTGCTCTCTTTTAGGCTTTGGAATCATGAGGCTGATTTAAACATATTTACACATATACAGTTTAAAAACCTGGCATGAGCTTTCAAAGTAGTTCTGGAATGTTAGGTCTGAGTGGTACCCTGTCTTTGGAAATGGGCTCTCTATAGCAGAGGCAGCATCATAAAAAAACAGAGTGACTATCCAACGTGTAGGCAGAAAGCCTCTCAGCCTGCTGTTGCAAAATAATGTCCCTCATCAAGTTTCTATCCAAATTCTGTATTAGACTAGCCAGTTTGGCTAAGCCTCTCTCATCAGGTTAATTAGCAATGTTGGGGAAAAAAGAGGAGGTTATTGAAAAAATTATCATCTTCACTGTGTGTATGGAAGATCGGATTTGGCTGTGAAACTCTTGGCACCAATCACTAATGCTCTGTGCTGTCCCCGCTCTTTCTTCTACATCACAGTATGTGTTTTTAATTTAGTTTTGTTTTTTGGTTCCATAAAAAATAACTCCAAGTTCTGTTGGGATGAATTCAACTCTTGTTTGTTTCCCTCCTTCTTTTAATGTTAACGAATGCCCGCTGCCAAGGATTTAGGCTGTGGTGTGATGAGATGCATTGTAGCAGTGTGTGTGTATTCAGTCATTTGCTCAATGCAAAGGCCCCACTGGCTGCTCTGCATTGTTGATGGAATGTCTTGGATAGAAGAGTGAACCAAGCATAATTAGTTCAGCATGACCATGCAATGTAGTAGGGCCATGGTGGTAGATGACAAGGGACACTGTCTGAGGGAAGGGCCAGCTGTGTCCATGCATGTCTGCCTGTGTTAAAGGAGTTCATGGAGCAGTTTAAGGTGACATGTTCTTTTATGTATTCAGTGGGAGACACACAAGGCAAATGTCCCACAGCCAGCGAGGATCTCACTTAGTCTTTCACATGAATTGCCTGCTTTCTGTTCAAGAAGGCAGGAAAGGTCTGGATTTTCAAGTTCATAGTTTACAGTGCCTCAAATCTTTCTCTACTTTCTTTGGTCTCCAGCTAGCCCCATCAGGCCCAGTTCTTACATTTAGTGAATCTGCCTGGCCTCGCTTGGCCCATTCCGTAATTCTTTCTATGCTCCTGATTTAATACTACAAGAACTGCTCTGACAGATTACAATCCTAATTCATGGAAGCAAAGTAAGTATGGGGCAGGTGTAATACTCCATCTCTACAGAGGAAAGGAAGGTTGACATGTGAGCTTTCTAATACTGTTGGAGGGCATCATTTTCAAGGAGCTTGATATCTGAGACAGTGAGTAAAGACATCTACTTTTCTAACATCCCCAGTGTTTCCTGTTGTCTCTTTTTCTGTATGGAATGATGAGATTGGCATGTCTCTCTCATGTCTCTTTCCTTTTTACCTGTAAGTGTTGAGAATTTAAAACCTTCACCCTACCTGGGGACTCTAAAGTAGACTTTGGTGTTTCAAGGTAGGAGTAAAACCTAAGGAAGGAGTCTTAGTGCATGGGTATTACTCAGCTCAGCCCCACAGGCTGTGTGGGAAGTTGAGAAAAGTGCTTATCTGAAATTATCTGAAGTATCACTGGAAAAGTACCCTAATATCCAGGGCAAGAGCTCAGGGCTGGATTTGGCCTTTTTGCTTTTTCCTTTCGAATGGCTTAATAGAAAAATGTATATCTATGGCATCAGCTTGTATAATACCTACACTCTGACTTCAATGATGTTATCTCAATAAAGAAGTCATTTCTCTCATTGTCCACAGATGGGGAAGACAGCGTGAAAAGAAACATTGAAACAAGCTGACAAACACTGAGTGCACCATTCCACTCCACCCACTTTTTTTCAGTTCATTTCTTCTGAGAAGTATCTGAGCATACTTGTTTAACTATTATACCTAACTTCCACTATGTTTAAATACGATCGCCTTTCCTTCCCTCTTTTCTTTCCTTCCTATTTTATAGGGGGATCAAACATAAGTTCTTGTAGCTAGTAGGCAAGCACTCTACCCATAAGCTACTTTTCCAGCTCTTCATTTAGAATATTAATGAATATGATGTTTTCAATATATTACTAAATAATGATGAAGTCTTCTGTTTGTTGAGTGAAGTACAAGTATTAGGCCCAAATAGCTAAGGAGCTGCAAGGGGGTGCAACAGAATAATTAATGAAGTTATAGTTTGAAGCCATTTTGAGCCTAATAGATGATGATGATGAATGATGACAATGACAATGACGATGATGATGATGCGCAAATGGTGTGGTAGGAAAAAGCTGGGAACTGGAATCAAGGAAACTGGAATCCAGTTCATGATCATGCACAATTTATTACCTTCTCTGAGCTCTATTTCCCTATCCATAGAATGGGATTACATTGATCTTGGGAGAGTTTTTTCTAATAATCATATATATGTAAAATTTCTAATGGCAGATAAGGATTATGATGCAAAAATGATAGCCATTATTATTAGTTACACTATTTTTATTATCTTTAAATAGCTATACAAATGGGTTTTAGTTCAACATGTCAGTTTTTTAATGCAATGAATCTTCATCAGTGGCTGGAACTGGAGGTTGTGTGGAGATAAATCAAATTCACTATTGTAAGTATCACATGTTTTTGTCTATTTATAGAAGCTAGCCCTAAAGGACATACCTCTCCATGAATACACATGTGTATATTTACATATGTACATACATACATACATACATACGTATTTCTTAAATGGAGAACACAATTTTAAGCAGAGGACTGTGTAGAAGGCTAAGTAGAAGAGGACTGAGATATGAAAAATGAAGGGTGAATAACTTTGAGGTATGCTGCAACAGTGAATGAAGCTGGCATAAGGAATCTCACTGAAAGCTGTTGATGCAGTATGAAGTGGGGGAGGCAGAGGAAGGCAAAACAGGCAATAGAGGGCTGGGAGCATGGCCTAGTGGTAGAGTGCTTGCCTAACATGAGCTAAAACTTGGGTTCAATTCCTTAGTACCACATACATAGAAAAAGCCAAAATGGTGCTGTGGCTCATGTGGTAGAGCTCTAGCCTTGTGAAAACCCAAGAATAGTGCTCAGACCCTGAATTCAAGCTCCAGGACTAGCAAACAAACAAACAAACAAACAAACCCAAACAAACAAAACCTCCAAACAGGCAATAGAGTTATTCTGAGCAGAATGTTGTCTATGCACATCTGAACTACCACGATGAAGTCTCTTGGAACAATGAATACATTCCCAGAATGGAATAACAGGAATGCAAAACAGGTTGTGTTGCAAGGGTGAGCAAGGATGAAAGTGGTTGAAATTGTTTCTTTGAATGTATGAGAATAAAACGTGACCCTGGGTGCAGTTGTTTTAGAAGGGAGAAACAAGGAAAGCAATTGAGGGGTGAGTTTGATGGGGATACTTTGTGAGCTCCCCCCTCACACGGTAAACGCATGTTAACCAAAACACATTAAAAATAAATAAGGGCTTCAAGATGCTACTTCACCTATCATAGAAGAACTGATTTTCATGACCATACTCTTATAATTGTCTTTCTTAGCACACTCGTTTTATAAACCATACTACACTGTACATGGGAGAGAAAACAATCTTACATGCTATGCATCTCAAATCAAATAGAATACAGAGAAAGCCATATTTAACCCCTAGCATGAGACTGTGCCTTGGGAAGGCCTTGAATGAAAGCCTGACCCTTGCTGTGTTCACAGAGGAGATTTGCTGGCATTAGCAACCTGTATGTCTTCACCAGCACCAAGCTGAGGCTGTCTCCTTGACCTTCGAAGAAAAAGAAATCAACGTAGTATAAAGAAAATATCTTCTTTACTTAGGAACTCAGGATAATCTAACATTTCCGACTGTCCTATCCACCTACTTCTGTTAATACGGATCCCAAACTTCAGGGAAATTGCATCTCCTTGGTTCCTTCCTGGACTCATGGGGGTTGATAGTGGACATGAAGACATGGAGTGTCTGTCCCCTGCATCCTTTCCTGAAATCGACATCACCCAGGTCAGCTGCCTTCCACAGGGCTTCCAGGCAATTTAGGACACCACCTGTTGGACTCTGTTGGGATCCATTGTGAATGATGTCTTTAGCATGAATGATGGTTACGTGCCCAGGACACTTATTGTGCCCTGTGTCTATTTGCATGTTGTGTTTGTAGTTGAACATAGTAGAATTTTAATTTGGAAATTAAGAGACTGGATGACATTCAACTCCAGTACATTAGTGATAATGATGAATATGGTTCCTGTCTCCCCCCTCCCCCACCTCCCTGGTCCCACACTGTGTGGATGGAAGACTGAACAGCTAGAGTTTTGTTATTACCCTGGGGAGACGTTCATGTCAACCTTGTCACCATCCACCTTGCTATTCCTACTGTCACCAGAACTGCAAGGAAATATTCCACTGTGTTTTACGATGTCAGCTACATGATGTGGTGTGTGCATGTGTGTGGTGGATTTGTATGTGTGTGCATGAGTATGTGTGTGTGTGGTATATGTGTGCATAATTGTGCAGATGTGCATGTGGTATGTTTGTGTAAGTGTGTGGTGTTATGTCTATTATGTGTGTGCATGTATGTGTGCATGTATGTGAGTGTGCATGTGTGATGTATATGTGACTACATGAGTGTGTATATACATGTGTTTGTATGTGTGTGTTGAGTGTGTGCATGTGGGGTATATCCTGTCATTACAATTTTCTGAGACAATTCTTATTAACTTATTTCTTGTTATTTTGCATTTTACCTTGTCATAAATGAAAAAGAATCACACAGTAGCCCAAAGAAAGCAGATTTAAAATCCCATAACGTTTCTGAGTTTTGGTCCTTTCCCATATCCACCCGTGGAGCAAATGGCTTCCTGTTCTGTCTTGTTCTTCCTGTCCAGGTCTTGTTCTTGCTGCTATTGTTATTCTTGCTCTGAGTCTCCATTTCTCTCTGCCTCTGTCTCTCTGTTTCTCCGGCTCTGTGTCTGTCTGTCTGTCTGTCTGTCTGTCTGTCTGTCTGTCTGTGTTCTCTCTCTTGCTCTCTCTGATTGTGAGGCTTGAACTCACGGCCTGGGCCCTGTCCTGAGCTCTCTCACTCAAGGGTCTAGCTCTTCCACTTGGATCCACAGCACTATTTCTGATTTTTTGAGTAATTGCTTGGAGATAAGACTCTCGTGGGGACTTTTCTGTCCGGGCTTCTAATCCTGATCCCCGGATCTCTGCCTCCTGAATAGCTAGGGTTACAAACATAAGCCTCCTGTGCTGGCTTATTCACACTTTGGGGCATTTGTTTTATTGATGCTGCAAGCAGATTTTTGGAGTTTGGTTTCTCTTCCTTATTCTTTTAAACAGACAATGCAAGATTAATGTCAGATGTACAGTGGTCTGAAGGCTTTGAAAGGCCTGGCCTTGGCTTGGTTTTCCATCGCTATGACCAAAGGCTATGTATGGCACGCAGCATCTCACCAGGCGCCGAGGCAGGCAGGACGGCCGCTCCGGGCGATGGAGCCCCGGTGCTCATCGTCCCTCCGTCTCCATAACCCATGAATTTAATTCATTTGCATGAATCTTCAATCCTGGGGTGAGCAGCCGAGCGGAAGATGCCACCACGGCCTCATCTGTAAGCACCTGTGTTCCCAAGTCAAGTGCGAAGTCACCGAGGCTGCGGGGACACGCGTGCGCCCACGGGTGCGCCCACCTGTGGCCAGGTGGCGGGTTCGCTCCACTGCCCGCCTCCTCTCCAGGCGAACAGTGGCTGGGTAGCTGCTGCCGGCGGGGCAGAACCATGGTGGCCATGCGCGCCTTCCGCGCTCCGTGCTCCCTGCCAGCCCGTGCCAGGAGCCCGGGTGATTGGGGGGGGGGAAGTCCCCTGTGCCACCACCCCGCGTGAGTGGGACCAGCCGGGGCTGGGTGTTCCGGCCCCACGCCCCTGGGACGCGTCCCCGTGGGGTCCCCGTGGGCAGTGGGCGGCGGCTCCCTTCCACGCGGCCGCCTCGCGCGGCTGGAGGCTGGGAGACGAGGACCAGCGGAGGCCACGCTGCCCACAGGCGCGCGTGGGGCTGCGCAGCAGACAGGGCCGTCCAGACTTTGCTGAGTCGCGCTGGCTCCACCGGGCCGCGCGTCCAGGACGCGGCGCCCTGCTGGCCTGGGTCTCCAAACTCAGCCTGGCCCGGTCCCCGCTCCGAGACCTGCGCTTGGCTCCTGTGGAAATCCGCTGACTGCTGGGAACAGATGGCATGCAGTGGCGGGTCTCACGTGGCCTCTCTGGGTTCAGGGGATGGTAGACTGCCCCGCAGCACTTACCAAAGTGAGATTCTCTCTAAAAGAATATTGTTTAATTACACTAATTGTAGAGCAGCGGCTGTCGTCCTGTAAGGTTGTGAGCACACAAGTCCTGATCCAGGTCAGCCCGTCCCGGAGTTGTGGGTTCTTATCTGAAGCTATTTTCTAGGCCTTTCAAATAAAAGAGAATCATCAAGGAGAACAAAAGGTAATCTCCTACCCTGAAGAGACAGGCTCTTATGCGGTTCCATTAACTGCCTGCCTTAAACATCTGAATGGTTTAAGTAAGTGGAGTACATTTGTCTCCTTGTCTCTGTCCTCATTAAGCAGAATGAACAATCAATGTGTATGCTCACAACATACACACACACACACACACACACACACACACACACCCTTTTGATTTTGAGTGACAGTACAACCTTTTTTTTTTTTTACAGCCATTTCACCACAGAATATGAGATCTGTTATGAAATGTTTTGTCTTTAAAAACAGATACTGCTTCTGTTTTAGAAAAGTGTCCTTGGCGGGATCCTGGAACTTTAATTAAAATCCCTATTGCTCTTTAAAACAAGTTACTGCATTCCAGACAGCTTGGATGTAAAGCAGTGAAGCCGGGGACAAGAATCTCTTTGTCAGTGGGGATTGCGAGGACAAATCAAAGGGCTGTCTGAGCTGATGAGAGGGAGCTCAGGGAACAGCTCCTGGGGACAGACCTGCCACTGAATGCTGGCCTGCTCCATGCTGGCCTGGGGTCACCAGGCTGGAAGACAATTAAAGCAAGCAGTCACAGCTTTTCTTCCACTTGTGCTCTAAAGTTGTATGGCAGAAGAATAAGAATAAGAATAAGAAGAAGAAGGAGGAGGAGGAGGAGGAGGAGGAGGAGGAGGAGGAGGAGGAGGAGGAGGAACAAGTAGTGGATTCATTTACCTTTTAAAGTTACCCTCAGCATTATTTACTTTCCATCTCCCTCACTGGCCTGTAAGCCACAAGAGGACACAAGACACAGTGGTGGTCTAGGAAAGGGGTTGGAGCAACAGCACTCAGGAAAGCCTTGCTTGGTGTTTGTGGAGGGCAGTGATGTGCTGGGTGGGAGGAGAATGGCGGGAGGAGACATCACCCTGCTTCCCCCGCCCCGCCCCCCAGTGGCCATGGCAAATGGTGGCCAGAGCCCGATGGTCCGGTGACTTGGGAGGTACCAGGGTGCTTTGGGATGTGAAGTCACAAAACCACTTGATCAGGTAGATGGCTTTTTGTCTTGCCCCGAGGGGTGTGTGGAGGAACTGGAGAGGCTGGCCCAAAGGCACCTGGCTCTGAGCAGGGGCCCTCCTGAGGAGGTCTCTGTCCCATGCACAGCAGGTGTTGCGCTTTGTCCTTCCGTCTTTGCCCTCCAGGCCAGGGCTTTCCCGTGCTGTTCACAGAGGAGGTGGAAGCCCGTGTTGTAGGGTTACACCCGATGCAGGATGTTGAGGCTGGCAGAACCACCACCTGAGCAGGGGAGCTTGGCTCCGGGCTGCCTGTGCTGGCATGGCTGAGGTCCGCGGGGCAGGTTCTCCTCCTCCTCGGTGACGAGGGCTCCTGCCCGACAGGGATTACAGGAGAGCCCGGGCGTGCTCTCCCAGGTGGACCTGATGGCTGGGCCTGGCTCTGGGCTGGGCATGCGCACTCACTTGAGGACGACCTGCCACTCACCAGGAAGCTTTGTGGGACTGATTGAGGCATTTGCTGAAGCAAAGTCTGGCAGGAGGATCAGGCGCCTGGATCACAATTTGATTCCTGAGCGGGCCCACAGGGAAAGGTCCACGGGGAACCAAGAGTGCAAGCGCCTGGCTCATCAGGGCGAAAGGCTGTGATCTGCTCCTGGTACCTGGAGGTAGAAAGGTCACAGAGGTCAGGGACCGCATGCTCTCCGACTCCCCCTCATCCAAGTGTCAAGGTGATGTAAAGCCGGCTATGGCGGGGAAGGTGTTGAATGTATTTTGACAGAGTAGACATAAACTTGAACTCTCACCACCCTCTTATTCTACAGATAATAAACAGGGTCCCAGAAAGGTTATAAGAACGTGTGTTCCTGTCCTGGGGCTTGAACTCAGGGCCTGGGCTCTACCCTTGGGCTTTTTTATTTTTTAGCTCAAGGCTAGTATTCTACCACTAGAGTCACAGCTCCATTTCCAGCTTTTTGGTGGCCAATTGGAGATAACAGTTTCAAGGACTTTCTTGCCCGAGTTGGCTCTGAACCACGATTCTCACATCTCAGCTTCCTGAGTAGCTAGGATTCTAGGCAAGATTTGGACTGTTTAAACCCTCAGCATGGACTTTCACATCCACACAGGACCTATAGAGCTGAGCTTTGGGTCAAGCTGGTTAATTATGGGCCTTGTGCCAGTGAGGGGTGATCCAGAGTGTGGTGGGCTCCACATGTGAGGTGGAGGAGGATGGGGTGGGGGTCTCTGTGCCAGGGCGGCACCAGGGCTTTCCAGCAGCAGCTGACCTCTGAGCCAGGGGAGCACAGCTGGTCAGAATCACCCAGGGAGATTTTTTCCACAGCATAAAATGCAGTCTCCTTTTGCCTGACACACACTTCAAGCCCTGCTGCCAAAGCAGGACTCAGAAAGAGTGAGCCTGGGAACTTGCCGGTGGAGCCACCAGTCCCCGGTGGCTCTAGGTGAGGACTGAGGAAGGCTCCTATTGGTCATATCTGGTGTGCAACTCAGGACGAATGAGTGGAAGCACAGGGCAGCGCAGAGATTTAAAAAAATAAAAAAGCCCGGGGCCAGGAGGACTGAGCTGAGCCTGGGGGGTGGGGGCTGTGCACCAGATTGGGGGGGGGGGGTTGGGCCATCGACTCCCTATCAAGACACATAAACACTTGGCTGCCCTTGATCTCAGCCGCTAAAATAATAAAGAGCTTAATTGGCCCTCATTAATTCCACGTGGACTTGAGTATAGGCAAATGTGGCCATGGAAAGAATTCCTCTCATGCTCAATGCATTTTATCCCCAGCCTCCCAAAGGTGTGTGTGTGGCATAAAACAAATATCGACCTCTCACCTCCTACCTCCCATCAATAGCCCGCCTGCCCCTGAGTCCAGGCAAATGGCCATTTGCAAGGTTAGATGAATAGTTAAGCCACACAAGGACATATCTCATGGTGATGTCCGTCTGCTCTCTGCATTTGAATACAGATCACCGGTGTGCAGTCGGCCAGGCGTTCCTAGAGGTCTTCAGGACAAGGCGGATCCACATGGAATAATTAGCTTGTTTGTAAGCTTGTGCCGAACCACAGCCATTGACTGTAGGAACTTAATTTGCCAAAGCTTTCTCCTTCCTTTCCTTAATTATGCATATCTTTATAGGCTTGAGCCACCTGCTCAATGCCTGTGTGTGGCTGTGTGTCCCCTGTGCCACTTGAATGGCTCAGGGCTATTGCCACATCTCTCTTTGGTTCAAACTCTCCATTTAAATCTCTGCTCAGCTCAGCTCCAGAGCTAAGGTACCTTTCCTCCACTTCCCGGGAAGAGTGTGTGCAAAGCCTTTTAGCATTTATCTGGACGGAACAGTAGTGGTTTCACACAAGACTCTCCAACTGTGTGAGTAAATCTATGTAATTATATGTCCAAAGCACATTATAAAAAGAAGCAATAAATCCAGTTTTCTACATAAAAGGAATTAGATTTCCCAGTTTACCTCTGCACTGGGACTCATAAAATGTGCAACAAATAGCTATGGAATGATCCATTTGAAGTTTGTAACCGCGTCTGGGGAAGCTGGCTGGAGTAGCCTTTTGCAAAAGGGAAAAAAAATCTTTTTTCAAATAAGGATTCTGTTACTTTTTAAAAATTCAGTCTTATTCTTGAATGACTGCTTTAAAATGAGCTCGACTGTTACCTGCCCGCTCCTGCACAGCTGAGCAAATTTATCCTTCATTCTCTTCCTTCTTCTTGCTCTACATCTCCAAAGTACAGAGGCTTCATCCCTGAGCTGGAGAGGTGCCAGAAGTTCCTCATCTCGATTTCTGTGGGCTGCCTTTTTCCTTCCTCCCTATGAGGCTCTCTGATGCTGAGAGTGAGTGAGCTCAACTCAAAGCTTTCCTGGCTCACACTCGACTGGCATTCCTGCACAGACACAGCAGCTGTGTCTGGGAGAGACACCGTGCGTCGGCTTCTGCTTCTCATTCTCCTCTCACCTGCAGGTGCTCCAGAAACTTCACAATGCGACTGGTAACGTATTCGCTTCTCTACACACTCCACTTTGGTGTGCATTCAACGCTGCTGCGTGTGATATTTATTAAGCAATCTGTCTTTGGAATACATGCATGCAAAAATCATTTCAGAGAAGGCTTAGAGAATGGCGTGGCTTAATTATTGGTCAAGGTGTGTGTGTGTGTGTGTGTGTGTGTGTGTGTGTGTGTGTGTGTGTGTACCCATGTCCTGGGTAATGCAAGCATGCATACATAAACATGTTTTATTTGTGTGCATGTGTGTCTGTGCAGGCAGACTTCACTATGGGAATATTGTTGAAAGAACACTTTTATGTACAAGCAGGTTTTCTAATCAGATCTGTAAACACATCCGCAGCAAGTAGAGGAAAATTACCTTTTCAAACCCACACAAACAGCATGTTTTAGACACCTATTTTTAAAAACTCTCCTCTCTCTGTGTGTATGTGTGTGTCTATACATACATACAAATGATTGTTGATTGTGTGTGTGTGTGTGTGTGTGTGTTGGCAATTTGGAGAGAAGAGTTTCCTTGTTGCTATTTGAGAATCTCTACCTATGACAGCTGCCTTCTTACGAGTCAGGATTCACGGGAGGGGGCTGTGGCAATGCTTGGGAGAGACCCCAGGGAACTGGAGCTGCCTCGTTCAGCAGGAATTTAGGTATTTTAAATACTCGGGCTTGAATGCTAAGTGGTGGGTTGGTTCGCTGTAGCTAATACCTGCTATGTTTTCTGGCTCAGAAGGAACACATTCACACCATACATTCAGTGTGTGTGTGTGTGTGTGTGTGTGTGTGTGTGTGTGTGTGTGTATTGAACTCCAGGAAAGAGCAGGAGAGTGTCTGCTCATCAATCCCATTATTTATTTGCTAACTTCTAAAATTAAGGAATTATCTAGCAATAATAATGCATTCAGCATCTCTTGTCTCATTGGATAAGATTTGCATGGAAGGGATTTGCTCTTGTAGTTATAGAGATGAATAAAGTTCAGCCTTAATTTCTATTTCAAATCCTGAAACCGGAAAGATGCTTGCTTTATCCAAGAGACTTAGTTTGAAGGATGTGTAGATGAATTTTTAAATCTGATATCTCCAATATGTGGTGTGCTCAGGAAAACAACTTGTGTTGCATTCTGCTCACTCGGGAAGCAGAAACTTCTGTGTCCTCATAACATAGGGTTCTCCCCCCATTTTGCATTGTGTTCTTCCCTTTTCAGATCAATACTTACTAATTGTCGAAAACATGGGAAAATGACATAGCAAGTCAAAATTCACAAAGGAATTCAGTTGAGGTAGCAACTTTCTAAGCAATTAAATAGTTTCACAAGTAGGTTTTCTAAATGAACAGTGGATGTTGCTATTTGAGAATGGAGGTAGCTCAAATATTAATCTGTTAAGTGGTACAGATCAGGATAATATTAATGCCTACTATTTTATGTAAAATCAGGAAGTAAATAGGCTAATTATTTTATATTGCTAATCATGATTTTTCTTCATGGTATTGGTTGTTAAGCAGTTGGTTTGCTTTGCAGTGGGGACAATGGTAAACTTCTGTGAGATAGTGACTGAGAAGTGGCAATAAAACAAGCACTTGAAAAGGGGAGTGTGGCAGTGGCTCTTCATTTTATTGTTCAAGCTTTAACACTGTATCTGTGATAGAGGTGTGATTATGGAGAACTATCTATTTAAAATTATGTGAATTTTAACACTACTTCTATTAACCATGGCACAATTGCTAAAAGTAGTGCAATAAAATGCATTAATCATATATAGAGATAAATCCTTGAAAGGATATATAAAATTAAGAAGCATTAAAAACCTATGAATGTTATACATTGCTGTGTACAGCTGATTTCTACTTTATTTATTCCCAGTGTCCTAGACACACCTAAGAGTGTGTTCTATGCAATCTTGGCTTCATAAGTATCTCTCGAATATTTCAAGCTGAACATGTAGGATGGCTGACAGTGTCCTGGCATTTCTGTATGGGTTAGAATGTACATTAATGCATAGATAAAATATCGAGGTGTGGAAAAACATTCCTTGCACTTAACCATATAGCAAAATACTTTTTCTGGACCTTGAAGATTATTTTGTCTGCAGTAGTTTTGTAGGCATAAAGAGGTTTTTGTTTTATTTCTGAGTCTTCATGGTATGTATGGTTTAGGACAACACTATTTTGCAGGAAATATTGTAGATACTATGCAGTCAAAAGGAAACAGTGCCATGCCTTCCATCTGTCCCGAATTATGTTTTCCTGCTGGCTCTCAGATGTGTTCTAGACCAGCTTTTTAGGGGTGTTTTACACCAGGCCGTGCTTTGCTAAAACGCTGATTTGCGCTATCCCTAAAATTTCCTCACTTTCTGACTGTCTATGGTACCAAACATTTTGTCTTTTCTGGCTCACCAAAAGAATGACATTAAAAGTATAATTTGAAAGCTCACGATTCACCCAGAGCTGGAAACATTCATTCTTTAAGCTTTTATTAGAGTGTCATGTTGCAAAACTGTCTCCTCTTGTGGGACAAAGGTGGGGAGGGCACCGGTCTTATCTACAGAAATAGGGGAGTTGGCTCTGCTCCTCTGCCATGAACAGATAAATACCTTTGTTGTCCCTGGGTTGAGACTTCTATTACTTTTCCTCGGCTGTATTTGTAGAGTGACATGACCCATGGGGGTGGCATCAGAGAGGAGTAGCTAAAGTTGTGATAGGGAGGACAGGTTGGTCTTGGTAACCTCGGAGAAACAGAGCCCTCAGCCGAGCTGGGATTAACAGCAGTTCATGGAAACAATGGCTATTTGGGGCGGAGAGGAGGAAATGGCAGAAAAGGAGGGTGGTGCCATGGTTTGGAGCTGAGAAGCCATATTGGAAGTGATAGGAAATGATATTTAAAAGCAAATGAGTCTTAAATGTTTTAAACTTCATTTGACTATTAGACACTGTGGAAAATTGAGTCAACAGTTCATTCAGAAACAACTTAAAATCTAACCAGTAAGTTTAACTGGTGTTTCTTGAGACCTCAACTGTGGGCCAGATACTGTTCTGAAGAAAAGCTTTATGCCTCATAGCTCTCCCCTCTGGGTCAGACCCCACCTTTCTGCAGGGGATATCTGAGCAGGGGTGAGGGGCATCTGTGGCTGCAGTGTTGAGCAAGAGGCACAGTGAAGATTGGAACCTGGATTCCAGAACCAGGCCTTCAAACCTGCACAGCACTTCCTTAGCTTATCTCCTCCTCCCTCACACAGTCACAGACAGCTATGGTTAGTTGTTCACGGCATGTGGCTTCTTTTTGTGCTGCAAAAACAGGTTGGGATGCAGCATCAGTAGAGAGAGGGGTTGTTAGGAAAGTAGAGACAGGAAGGGAAATGGGACAGGAAGCAGAGACCTGATGAAGTCTCCTGCAGCCCAGGAAGATAGCCTGCCACTGGTGCCACCATGGTGCCTCTGGCCCAGAACAATGGCCAGGCTCAAAAGCTCTGCCATGCTGTGTTGCTAGGTGGGGTCCAAAGAAGAACAGGTTGGCTGCAGATTAATTAATATCCTGAAGCTTCTGGTGTCAGCTAACTTCTTTTTGAAGTCAGCTTTTATGATCATTATGTATATCCATCACACATATTCATGGTTTTGCAGTGACATTTCCAGACGTGCACGTGTGGTGCTTTGCTGGCATCCAGTCTCCCTCTGGCCTTCCCGCCTGCCCTTCAGTAGTCTTCTCCAGGCACTGCCTTGCCTCCCTTCTAGCTCTCCATTGCTTGTAAGCGGTTTGTTTTAGTTGTAGTTTCCACATTGTAGAGAGACCATGGGATGTTTGTCCTTCTGCATCTGACTTCATCTTACTGAACACAAAGATCTCCACTCTTATCCATTTTCCTGAAGCCAATTTGACCCATTTTATGGTCTAATATTATTCTTTTGAATGCATTATAAGCCCCAAATTTCCTTTCCTTCACTCTCAAGTTTACTTTCCTCCCAACTGCTTTTTTTATGGCCATTGCCTTGGTACCTTTTCTCAGGGACAAAGATGAAACAGCCAGGAAACAATTAGTCAGTCTCCTTTGTAACCGGAGCTTCAGATGAAGCAATCCAGTAGGTGATGATGTTTACAGGCTCTGGAGGGCATGGCTGCAGAGTCCAGTCCAGTAATTTGTTGAATTCTCCACATAATTCTCCAACTGTTCATCTGCTGATGGGTACCTTGGCTGATTCCATAGCTTGGCTGCTGTGAGTTGTGCTACCACAATACGAGGGTGCAGGTATTTCCTATGAATGCTCCCTTCATTTCCTGGCCATGTATAGAACCAGGAGCATATATATGTATATGTATATGTATATGTATATGTATATGTATATGTATAGTCTGTCGTTGTTCTTTGGAGCAACTTTATGCTCTTTCCATAGCAACTCTACTGTTTTCCACTCCCACTCTCACTGCACATGGCTCCAGTTTTCCCCAGCTTCAATTATTATTGTACTTATTTTGAAATAGCCAGTCTGATGAATAGGCAATTGGATTCAGAGGACCACAAATTCACAGAAGGTTCTTACTGAGAGATGCCAAGAGTTCAAGAGAAGTCTGTGGATGACACATTTCCCTGAATGACAACCAGATAAATCTTCTATCTCCTTTTCACCCAGGAACAGCTTGTCCAACTATTCACATTTTGTCTGGCATTAAATTTTATTGTCATTGGGAGATTGGACTCTAATCTCTTAAACAAGAGATTAAGCCATGAAAAACAAATATGACTCATATTTATACCAATCATTCTGATTTTAAAAAATAGGTTCTCTACCTACCATGAACTCAGAAAGACAAAGCGTCTTTCCAAATGTGAAAACATGTAATTGAAAACAAATATTTTAATAGAAAGAAAATGATGGCAAAGACTTGTTGCTAATTAAGTTTCAGATGCAGAAATGAGTAATAAATTTTGTAAAGATTTGCAAGAGATATGGAGACTCAAAGCAAATACTGTAATTGTTCTTAAAACTGAACAATTTACGTTTTTGTCTCGGTTGCCATGTTTTATTGTCCAATGCGGGAAGAAAATTGCAGTAATATTATATTGGAATCCATGGAGTGAAAAAGAAAACTTTAGAGCTGAGTGTGGAGCTCAGGGGTACATGTGCACGTGCACGCACACACAGCTTCCGCTGATAATGCTGTATCTTGTGGAGGAGGCCACTGAGGCACCTTGTCCATGACCACAGGGAACTAGTAGTGCAGTCCTGAGCCCAGCACTAAGTTCTGAGAGGCTGAGCTGAGGCAGTGAGTGTGAGTGGGGCTGTCAGCATGGTGGGTGTGAGCAGGGGCATGGTGGATGTGAGTGGGGCAGTGGGCACGGTAGGTGTAAGCAAGGCAGCAGGCATGGTAGGTGTGAGCGGGGCAGTGGGCACAATAAGTGTAAGAAGAGAGGCGGGCATGGTGGGTGTGAGCAGGGTGGTGGGCACAGTAGGTGAAAGCAGGGCAGTGCGCAAGGTGGGTGTGAGCAGGGCAGCCCTGGGCTTGTCTTCCCTGTCTGGAAAGTGCACAACTCTCCCTCTCCTCCTGTCTTCACCTCTAGACTGGAGTCACTTGGAGACCAGGCTCACCCTGTTTTCCAGGCTGGTGCAGGGAGAAGATTGGTGGAAGGTAGAGGAGGAGGTGGAAGGTGGAGGTGGAGGTGAGGGGTGGAGGTAAAGGGGGAAAGTTGAGGTGGAGGTGGAGGTGGAAGGTGAAGGTGAAGGTGGAGGTGGAGGTAGAAGTAGAGGTGAAGGTGGATGGTGGAAGGTGGAAGGTGCATGGTGGAAGTGGAAGGCGGAAGGTGGAAGGTGGAAGGTGGAAGGTGGAAGGCGGAAGGTGGAAGTTGGCAGGTGGATGGTGGAAGTGGAAGGTGGAAGATAGATGGTGGAAGTTGGCAGGTGGATGGTGGAAGTGGAAGGTGGAAGGTGGATGGTGGAAGGTAGAAGGTGGAAGGTGGATGATGGATGGTGGATGGTAGATGGTGGAAGGAGGAAGGGGATGGTGGAAGGTGGAAAGTGGAAGGTGGATGGTGAATGATGGAAGGTGGAAGGTAGATGGTGAAAGGTATAAGTGGAACGTGAAAGATAGATGGTGGAAGTGGAAGGTGGAATGTGGAAGGTGAACGGTGGATGGTGGATGGTTGATGGGTAGATGATGGAAGGTGGAAATGGAAGGTGGATAGTAGATGGTGGAAGTGGAAGGTGGAAGGATGGTGGAGGTGGAAGGTGGAGGTGGAAGGTGGATGATGGAAGTAGAAAGAGGAAGGTGGAAGGTGGAAGGTGAAAGGTAGAAATGGGAGGTGGAAGGTAGAAGGTAGATGGTGGAAGTGGAAGGTGGATGGTCAAAGTGAAAGGTGGAAGATGGAAGGTGGAGGTAGATGGAAGGTGGTGGAAGTGGAAGGTGAAATGTGGAAGGTAGAAGTGGAAGGTGGAGGTGGATGGTGGAAGTGGAAAGTGGCAGTAGATGTTGGAAGGTGGAAGTGTAAGGAGGAAGGTGGAAGTTTAAGGTGGATGGTAGAAGGGGGATAGTGGATGGTAGAAGTGTAAGGTAAAAGGTTGTTGGTGGAATTGGAAGGTGGGAGGTGGAAGGTGGATGGTGGAATGTGGAAGGTGGATCATGGATGGTGGAAGTGGGAAATGAAACGTGGAAGGTGGAAGTGGAAGGTAGATGGTGGAAAGTGGAAGATGGATGGTGGATGATAGATGGTGGATGATGGATGGTGGATGATGGAAGGTTGAAACTGGAAGTGGAAGGTGGAAGGTGGATGATGGAAGTGTAAGGAGGAAGGTGGAATGTGGAAGGTGGAAATGGAAGGTGGAAGGTAGAAGGTGGATGGTGAAAGTGGAAGGTGGATGGTCAGTGACGGAAGGTGGAAGTGGAAGGTGGAAGGTGAAAAGTGGATGTGGATGTTGGATGATGGAAGGTGGAAGTGGAAGGTGGAATGTAGAGGTGGATGGTGAAAGTGGAAGGTGGAAGGTGTAACATGGAAGGTGGATGGTGGATGTGGAAGGTGGAGGTGGATGGTGCACGTGGTAGGAGGAAGGTGGAAGGTGGAACTGGAAGGTGAAAGGTGGATGGTGGAAGTGGAAGGCAGAAGGTGGAAATTGGAAGGTGGATGGTGGATGGTGGAAGTAAAAGGTTGAAGGTGGAACGAGGAAGGTGGATGGTACATGATGAATGGTGGATGATGGAAGGTGGAAGGTGGAAGGTGGATCATGGATCGTGGAAGGTGGAAGGTTATGATGGAAGGTGGATGGTGGAAGTTGGATGTTGGAAGGTCGATGGTGGAAGGTAGTAGGTGGAAGGTAGAAGTGGAAGGTGAAAGTGGAAGGTGGAAGGTGGATGGTGGATGGTAGAAGGTGGAAGGTGGAATGTGCAAGGTGGAAGTGGAAGATGGAAGGTGGACAGTTAAACATGGAAGATGGAAGGTGGATGATGGAAGGTAGGAGGTGGATGGTGGAAGTTGGAAGTTGGAAGGTGGAATGTGGGAGGTGAAACATGGAAGTTCGAAAGTGGAAGGTGGATGGTGGATGGTGGAATGTGGGTGGTTGAAGGTGGAAGGTGGAACCTAGAAGGTGGATGGTGGAAGATGGATGGTGGATGGTGGAAGGTCAAAGGTGGAAGTGGAAGCTGGAAGGTGGAAGTAGCAAGTGGAATGGTAAAGTTGAAGTTTGAAAGGTGGAATGTCAAAGGTAGATGATGGAAGTGGAAGGTTGAAGGTGGAAGGTGGAAGGTGGATTGTGGAAGGTACAAGGTGGAAGTGGAAGGTGGATGGTGGAAGGTGGAAGTTGGAAGGTGGAAGGTGGAGGTGGATGGTGGAAGGTGAAAGATGGAAGGTGGAAGTGGAAGGTGGAAGTAGCAAGTGGAAGGGGGAGTGGAAGGTTGAAATGTGGAAGGTCAAAGGTAGATGATGGAAGTGGATGGTGGATGGCAGAGGTGGAAGGAGGATGGTGGATGGTGGAAGGTGGATGGTGGAAGTGGAAGGTAGATGGTGGTAGGTGGAAGCAAATGGCGGATGGTAGGTAGAAGGTGGAAGTAGAAGATGGAGATGGAAGGTGGAAATGAAAGGTGGAGGTGGAAGTGGAAGGTGGATGGTAGAAGGTGAATGGTGGAAGGTGGAAAGTGGATTGTGGAAGGTGGATTGTGGAAGGTGGATGATGGAAGGTGGAAGGTGGATGGTAGAAGGTGGAAGGTGGAAGTTGGAACGTGGAAGGTGGAAGTTGGAACGTGGAAGGTGGGAGTGGAAGATGGAAGGTAGAAGGTGAAACGTGGAAGGTGGAAGGTTTAAGGTAAATCATGGAAGGTGGAATGTGGATGATGGGAGGTGGAAGGTGGATGGTGGAAGGTGGAATTTGGGAGGTGAAACGTGGAAGTTCAAAGGTGGATGATGAATGTTGGAATGTGGAAGCTGGAAGTGGAAGGTGGATGGTGAAAGGTGGAATTGGAAGGTGGAAGGTGGATGGTAGAAGTTAGAAAGTGGAACGTGGAAGTGAAAAGTGGAAGTAGGTGGTGGAAGGTGGAAGGTGGAATATGGAAGGTGGAAGGTGGAAGGTGGAAATGTATGGTGGATTGTGGATTGGAATTTGGAAGGTGGAAGGTGGTAAGTGGAAGGTGGAAGGTAGAAGGTGGAAGGTGAGAGTGGAAGGTAGAAGATGGATGGTGGAAGATGGATAGTGGAAAGTGGAGGTGGAAGTAAAGGTGGAACTGGAAGGTGGAAGTGGAAGATGGATGGTAGATGGTGGATGGTGGAAGTGGAAGGTGGAAGATGGTTGCTGTGGTTCTGAAGTAAGCATGGTGGAAGAACGTCCCCCTTTCCCTAGCCCTCTCTTTCTGAGTGCCTTCATTAACTTTGGCACTGGGGAGACCTTAAGGTCATCCTCCACTTCATGGAATGGACGAGGGTCACCTTCAGGAGGGGAGGAGGTGGCTGCCCCTCTCTGCTCCTCCCCACCATTCTGTTGTTCCAGCCCTAGCTCCTCTACCCAGAGTCCAGCGAGCTCATTGAGCCCTGGCCTCCTGTCATTCAACCTCTGCACACCTCATAGCCCAGCACAGAAAATGAGGCTACCAAGAGCCTGGGCTAAGTGCCGCATCTGTGAGCATCTCACCAGGTGGCGGCTGTGCAAGCATTTTTAAGCACACAACGGGCACAGAATCCTGGTTACAGCTGCATGCAGATTCTCCCACCCCAGTACCCCTAGAGCTATGTTAATTTTCCTACAGCGTTTTAGAAATATAGAGAAAGCGTAATATAAAACAAAGTCCTGGATATATATGGGTTTAGAATGAATAAGTCCTGCAGAAAAGCCATCAACTCAATATGCTCCTTGGCTAGCCAGCTCTTTTCCATGGAATCTCCTTGCCCTCCACATTGTTTCTTTGTAGAGTGAAAGGCTCAGGAATACACAGTGTCCCTGAGGACAGCCATGATAATTTCTTGCCATCTGCAACCACTTGTTCTAATCCAATAAATCACTGATATATTATGCACGTCATAATTGGTGGGGAAGAGCCAATTAGCACAGCTACCTCTGGATGGCAATTTGCAACGTCACTCTATGTTTTAAATGTTCATCTCCTCTAGCCTTCAATTTCACTTCTAAGAATATTCCCATAATTGAGTAGTCACTTTGCTGTGTGTGGCATTGTTTGCAAAGTTAAACATCCGAATGCAACAAAATATGCATCCAGAGAAATAATACTTAAAGTAGTAGGGCTTGAATTCAGGGCTTTGGGTGGGTTCTGTAGACACTCTACCACTTGGGCCATAACTTTTCCCCTTTAAGCTCTGGTTATTTTGAGGAAGAGTCCCGCTGTTCATTTGAGCCATACTGGACATTGATCCTCCTGTTTTTGCTGCCCACTGTAGCTGGATGGCAGGCGGAACTTACACTGCCCATGTTTTTCCTGTTGAGATGTAAGCTTCATAAACTGCTCAGACTATACTCAAACCATGATACTTCAGAGCCTGTGTTTATAAGAAACTGCTAATGTAATCAAGGGAACAATGTCAACATAGATATGAGACATAATCAGCAATGTTTACCATGTGGAAGAGGGAGTGCTTTGTGTTGCCTTTCATCTTGCCTGTACTGTTGATTTTTTTTTTTCTGGTCTTGGGACTGGAATTCAGGGACTGGGCAATGTCCCAGAGCTCAAGGAAAACACTCTACTACTTGAGCCATGACTCAACTTCTGACATTTTTGTAATTTATTGAAGCTAAGAGCATCATGAACTTTCCTGCCTGTGCTGGCTTTGAACTGTGATCCTCAGGTCTCAGACTCCTGAGGAGGTAGGATTTACAGGCGTGAGCCTCTGAGCACCAGGCTATACTTTTGAATTTTAAACCTCAACATGCATTGCTTGTACAACTTAAGAGATGCTAATTTTAAAACAGGGCCAAGAGAAATTCCTTCCTTCCATGAGTCCCAAGGTATTGTTTTTTTAAAAGATTAATTCACAAAATCTTCATCCCTGACACAGGAGTTTTGAATCTTTGAGCCAACTACCACATTAAGTTAAGACAGAATGTGCATTAACTCACTTCTGAGCTCTAATTTGCTCCTAGGGAGCAGACAGTGAAACAAGGAAAGAGATTTTCTAACAACCAGCCACAGGAGAGTTTTAAGTCCTGTGGCAACGATTCCTATTGCTCAAAAGTTCATGCACTTAGAGAGTAAACATTAAATCAAAAGCATTACCTGGAGAAGGGAACATTGAGTTGATGGCTTTTCCCAAGGACTTATTAATTCTAAACCCATATATACCCAGGACTTTTTTTTTTTAAATATTAAGCTCTGTATTTCTAAAAACCTCTTGCTGTAGGAGAGGTAACATAGCTCTAGGGGTACTGGGGTGGGAGAATCTGCATGCAGCAGTAACCAGGATTCTGTGCCCTTTGTGTGTCTAAAAATGCTTACACAGCCGCCGCCTGGTGAGATGCTCACAGATGCGGCACTTAGCACAGGCTCTTGGTAGCCTCATTTTCTGCGCTGGGCTCTGAGGTGTGCAGAGGCTGAGTGACAGCAGGCCAGTGCTCAGTGAGCTCACTGGACCCTGGGTGGCACCGGAGCTGTCCTTGCCACAGCCACTGAGGGCACAGCCGGGTAGCATCCTCTCTTACTCCACAGTTGTGAAATGGATTAAATATTTCCTTGGCATCACTCTCACTGTGCTCTAGACACCCGAAAATGACCAAAGGAAACTTCTCAAAGTGAATGATAAACAGACAAACAGATAAATATTTAAATATCTTTAAAAACCCAGGCTGGACGCCGTTGGCTCATGCCTGCAATCCTAGCTACTCAGGAGGCTGAGATCTGAGGATCATGGTTCAAAGCCAGCCCAGGCACCAAAGTCCATGAGATTCTTACCTCCAATTACCCACCAGAAAACTGGAAGTGGTGTTGTGGCTCAAATGATAAAGTGCTAGCCTTGAGATGAAGAGCCCAGGGACAACATCCATGCTCAGAGGTCAAGCCGCACAACTGACCAGAAAAACAAAAATCCAGCTCCCCAATATTGTCTCTCACTAATATAATCACGAAGCGTCTGGTCCCTCGTGTAGAGAGTGGTAGCTCTAATCACGCAGGTGGCCAAGGAGTTTGTTGGAATGCAATAAGGTAGCACTCAACAGAGTCCATGGCATGGAACAGAAGGCCAACAAAAAACAGTGGCAATAAGCTTCACTAACAATATTCTAAAGACTTCAGAGTCCAGGCCAGTGCATCAGGGTTGGCCCTGGTAGAGACCCAGAGCAACACCCACTAGGAGATGACAGAAGGAGGTTTCTGTGACCACCGGGGACCACCCTGGCACGGGTGGCCATGTTTCCCTCCCTTTCTTGAGACTCCGTGCAGAGTGCAGGCCATCTGCTGCCCCCTACAGCTCTCTGAACCCCCAGAGGACTTCTGTGTGGACAAGAGGACAATGAAGGGTCCAAAGAGCTATGCCACTTGGGATCTAACCTTTCTTCAGAGATCACCCAGGAGATTTTCTTACCTGGTCTTAAATTCCAACTTCTTCAGTCAGATGTTAGAAGAAATCTGGAAATCCAGGCTTAAAAATCTACACAGCGAATGAGGCTGTTACTTAGTTTAAAATATTTGATCAAGGGCCTGGAGTTTTGCCTAGTGGTACAGTGCTTGCCTAGCATGGATTTGATTCCTTAGTACTACATACACAGAAAAAGCTGGAAATGGTGCTATGGCTCCATTGGTAGAGCTCTAGCCTTGAGAAAGTCCACAGACAATGCCCAGGCCCTGAGTCAAGCCCCAGGACTGGTTAAATATGTTTGATCAATTCTTCTCTTGAGTTTTACAAAAGTCTTTTTAATACAACTAATTCATGCTTAATACAGAAACTCATGGAATCAAAATGGAAGAAGATTTTTAAAAAATCCTTAGAATGAAGCAGTGTTTGTTTGAATTTTATCTTATAACTATCAAAACTTAATAAATACATCCATGTACTAAAAGCTGTAATGCATATGGCTTCTCATAAAGCCTTAGATGGATCCTGCATATTTTTACATGTCAGCAGATACTTTTCTTTAAATTCATTTTCAAGGCTTGTATAATATTCAGCGAGGTAAACATTCCAAGATTTAAGTGTCTCAGCTTCAATGCTTAGATTGTTTCCTTCCTACAACAAACTTGTTGAAAAAAAAAGCCCATTGTACAAATAGCTGATTCTTTTTCTAACACTGATTCTTAGAAGTGGAGTTTCTAGATCAAGGTTGTCTAGATTCACTTTCAAGACTTTTTATGTTCAATTATCTTCCAGTGACATATTGCCAATTTTACCCATACTTTTTATGTCAGCAGGCCATCAAATTGCTGTCTATTTAAGTAAGCATAACTTCTACTTGTTTATTGTAAGAGCTAGAATGTATTCATCAGAGTAAAGAATGCACCATACAATGCCACCCAGATTTGTGTTCTAATACACCCAGCACAGCCTCTTCTTAGCTAGTGTGTTAATTGCTTGTGTTTAGACAGTAGAATCTGCTGGACTGTCCCAGCAATAGGGGAACACTTGAAGGGAAGGTTTCTGTGAGCACTCTTCCCCAGAACCCACAAATCCCATCTACATACTTCTCAGAACGGGTAAGAACAAACCAGCCAAAGGTGCATAGCTGATCCACTGTGGTTGTCGTCACAGCAGTTGTCTCCAAGGCTGGAAGCAGCCTTTCGTGAGCCCCCCCTGCCCTACCTGGGACTCACGGGGAAGCCCCAGGAGTGCAAACTGGTCAGCAGTTCTTGATGACACCAGCCTGGCTGTTAGAGTTGTTCCTGCTACAAAGAAAGCCTAGGAATGAATGGGTTAATAAACCGAGTTAGTGTTTCATCTTGGCAAAGGATTAATTAAGGGGAAAAGAAACTAACATTTATTCCATTTCCTAGTTGACATGCCTTTTATTATTACATTATTGCACTGAATACTCCCTACAACCTTAGGGCAGGGATTGCTGTGGGTGTTTACAGCCCAGGAGTGGAACCCAGGCACACAGAACTTCTCTCTGGGTGCCACAGAGCTGTAGCTGGGGCTTGAGCCTGACTTTCCTGGATGGGTGTCTGTCCTTCACCTTTCTTTACTTGATATACAGTAAGCAAGACGCCTGACTGCTTTTTTTCCACGAGAATATTCATTGGAAATGTGAACATATTTTAGCCAGTTAAACTGCAGTTCTCCTCTTAAAAATCAGTCTGTCAAGCTGGGAACTGGTGGCTCACAGCTATAATCCTGCATGTGCAGGAGGCTGGGGTTTGAGCATCAAAAGTGCCAAGCCATCCAGGGTAGACAAATCAGAGACTCTATTTTTTTGGGTTTTCTCAAGGCTAGAGCTCTACCACTTGAACCACAGCACCACTTTTGACTTTTTTCTATGTATGAGGTACCGAGGAATAGAACCCCAGTCTGTGCATGCTAGGCAAACACTCTACCACTAGGCCACGCTCCTGTCCCAGACTCTTAAGTCTCAATTAAATAGCGAAAAGCTGAAAGTAGAGATGTGACTCAAGTGGTAGAACACCAGCATTGAATGAGAAGGCTAAGGGATAGCATCCAGGCCCTGAGTTCAAACCCAGCACGCATGGGTGCATGTGCACAGCGTGCGTAATGCACACACACACACACACACACACACACACACACACACACACACACACTCAGCCTATCAGGCTCAGTAACTCCCTAAAACTGTATCAATTAAGACACATTTATAGATCAGAAACAGGAAGTTCACTAACCTAGCCAGAGAAAAAAGATGCATTGTCTTAGCTAATAAAATACCATATGATGCAGGATTCCCAGAGGCAGAGTGGTTCCTTCAGGCACTAGTCCTTCACATCTTGCTCTCCTGCATGCTCTTTGAGGGCTTGAAGGTGTCTTTTATACTAGTGCAATGGCTGTACAAGTTTGGATAATGACATACTCATAATGCAGCATCTAGAGGCCCTCCTTTTTTTTTTGTCAATCATGAAACTTGAACTCTGGGCCTGGACACTGACCCTGAGCTCTTCAGTTCAAGGTTAGCACTCTACCCCTTGAGCCACAGCATCACTTCTAGTTTTCTGGTGGTTAATTGGAGATAAGAGTCTCAGGGACGTTGGCAATCTTCAGATCTCAGCCTTCAGATGAGCTAGGATTTCAGGTGTGAGCCACCAGCGCCTGACCCAAAAGGCCCTTATGTTTGAAGAGTGACACTTCCTAGTGGACTGTCTTTCATTCCTCACTGTCTAGAACATATCACAGGCCTCCTATCAACCCAACTGTTGGCCCTGCTGTGTCTTAGTCAGGATCCACTCCAGGCCCAGAGGAATCCAGGCTTTCTGGCAAGAAGAGGCAATCTACACTGCTGCAGGCGTGCTTACCAGAGCCCATGACATTTCTTATGCTTTATTTCATTTTTGATGGGTACATAATAGCTGTATACATTTCTGTGGTGAAATGCTATCTTTTTATGTATTTATGCTTTCTATAATGATCATATCAAGGGATTAGCATATGTATCATCCCAAGTACTTATCTTTTATTTATACGGAAGCATTCAACACCCTTTCCTGTAGGTGTTTTGAGATATATGTTATACTGTGGTTAATGATGGCCCCCCTGGGGTATAATAGAACACCAGAACTGATTCCTTCGGCTGAACTGTAATTTTGCACCAAACATTCAGATTTCTTTTTTGTGTTCAGTGGTGTGTGCACTTGTAGGCTTTTCAGTGGTAGAACGCTATACTGTTGCTTTTCTGGAAAGCTGTACTTTTATATAACATTCTTGACAAACGAACATGTCATGTGTTTTCCCAGTTTGGTCTGTCAAATGTTTCCATTTTTATTGCTTTTCTCTAGTAGAATTCCACAGTCTTATTATTTTGTTGTTGTTGTTGTTTACCAAAGTGTTCAAGTAGTGTTTCCAAAATAAGATTTTGTGGGATGTGAAGAGAGCCCAGGAATTCTTGTCTCTGAGAGTTAGCCCAATTTTTCCTCACAGAAAAGGGTACAGTCTTCCTGGCAGGCATTAAGTAGATGAAACTTGCTTTTCTATTGTAATAATGATATGAACGTTTATCATAGCAAGCCACTTAGCTCTCCTGCTTATATTAACACAATTAAAACAAAAACTGAAGTAGATATCTATGGATTGCCAAACCAGCTAATTCAATAAAGCAATTTATTGATTTGAGGGGCAAACCAATCAATTCTGTTTTCATCCAGCTAATTTATTAATTGAATTGAAATGATCAATGCAGCTCAACAAATGTTTTCCAAAACCTATGATAAATTGTCCCACTAGGTTAAGTAAAATATGCCATAAAAGTCTTATACAACCTGGCAAAGAAAAGTAAACAATTAATATCGATAAAAGCATCTATAATAAATACCACATGAGTTACAGCAGAGGCGTGTGATATGGTGTAAATTCAGTAATAACCAATTAATCAAGAACTGGTTATGGCAGTTACTCCTGACATAAATCAACAGCACTGCTCCTCAATAACATTGTTTCATACATGGAAAATCCAAGGAAATAGAAAAGTGCCATCCTCGTACTTTACCATAATCAATATTAAATAAATGTGTTCCCTGGGAAGGAAGGAAGAATATATGTTAGGATGAGGGGTATCGGTTGTCAAGATGAAATTAGTTAGAGAAATCTGTTACAAGATTTCCTAGGAAGTGAGAGTAAAGCCATAATAGAATAAGAATACAATAAGAACGCAAGAAGTTGCTTCTTAAAAGCTGGCAGGCAGATTGCCATAGGTGGAGCTGGTCTGAGGTCCCAGCATGGAGTCAGTAGACAAAGAAGGGATGTGGGATTTGCTCAGGGCTGGGGCATTTCATGCATAGAAGGAACATGTCACGTGAGAGGAACTGGGAGGAGGCAATGGATGGAGGAAGGGAAGGAGGCCCAGATGTAAGTGGATGAGGGTGCAGGAAGCAGGCCAGGGCTGTGTGAGCCTGTAGAGGCCACCCTCTCCCTGAGGACAAGGACAGTATCTCCTTCCCCCTCAGGGGCACAGCAGCACCCACATTGCCCTCTGTGCTGACTGGAGCGTGCTTTTCTCCATATCAACCAACTGGAAGAATCTGATCCACTTGTCTGGGTTCATGTGGATATCACAAAAGCTTCATCAGCTTCCAGAAGCAAACAATATGTGTGTGTGCATGCGCGGGCGTGCGCTTGCATGTGCACACAAAGATGCACACACACACACACGCGCGCACACACACACATGTGCATTTAAGTGCTCTAATTCCTTCAATTGATTTTTTTTATCATAATTCCTATAGAAGTAGCTAAAACCCAGCTTCTTAAAGTGTTGTGGAAATTATCAGTTGAAGAACTTTCAAAATTATACTACCAAATGATAGTGGCACCTTGGAATTGGACTTGGAATCTTTTTTTTAAAGGTTTTATTGTTATGATAAGGGTAATGTACAGAGGGGTTATAGTTGGATAAGTCAGGTAAAGAGTACATTTCTTTTTGTTACTTCGTTTCCTTCACTTTCTCACAGTTTCTCCCTCCCACCCACAAGTTGTAGAACTGGTTTTCCACATGGCATCCAGTGAGTACCACTGCAGCATCTGTTCACCCTGTGTCCCTCCATTTCTGTGTCTCTTACACTTCGAAAGACATATAAGCAAACAGAAAAGAAAGCAAAAACAGCATGCAAGAAAAAAAATCTCATGTTCATTTTCCTGGAGTTCATTTCGGTAATTATTGTTTTGTATGATCAGGCACACACAGGTATTGACTTTGAATCCTTCTTGTGTGTTTTCAAGTATGCTACATTCTATTTTCTTTATAATTCATTTTACTTTTTTTTTTACTATAATAGCATTGATTAGAAAGAATATTCCTGAATAGTTAAATGATTCAAATATAGAATTGGAAAATGCCAGGGTGAGTGTTTTAGTCTGTTTGGATTACTAGAAAAAAATATCGTAAGACTAACTTATAAATAACAAAACTAATTCCTCACCGTTCTGAAGACTGGGGCAGGGGCGTCTAAGACAAGGGTGGCAGGAAGTTTGGGCCTTGGGGCGGGCCTTGTTCTGAGTGACAGCCTGTAGGATCTCCCCCCCCCCCCCAGTGTCCTTACACATAGCTGAAGCTGGGAGGTAAACACCTGGGCTCCTTTCAAGAACACCAACCTCATCAGTAAGCACTTTCCCTCATGGCCTCATCTGCCATCTTAGGAATCAAGATTTCAATGCTTGCACTGGGGAAGGTGGGGCGACACAAATATTCAGATTTCATATACTGGTGAGAACGTAGCATCCAATATCCAGGTTGTTCTTGAAATCTAAAGAGGTCATCAAACAGACACACACAGAGAGACGTGCACACCCAGAGGTAACATCTTGAATTCCGGACAATTTGTACATTGCAAATGAGACCAGAAGATGACAATTCATTAAAAGTTTTCGAATCCATCATTTCATCCTGGCCATTACAAAGGAAGAGGAGGAAAGAGGGATGCAGAAGGCCACTCTTTATGGAGTATCAGTTCATAAATACAGAGAGAGTGAGGGAATTAGGTTGTCGCTTCTTCCATGCTTGTAATAAATAGGTTCAGCAAACATTGTCTATAGATGATAAAGTTATGTTGGGGTCTCAACGCACCCATGTACTATCTAGATGCCACCCCTCGGGTGACTTAAATGGAAAAGTGTCCTGGAGTAGGAAGGCCAGAGAATGCTGTCTTATGCAGCCTGACTTCACCAAGACAACGTGACATTTCTGCTTCCTATCAGTGTCTCAGGAAAGCCAAGCCAGTGTGGCGTACGAGTTTTCATCCCATGTTAGCTCAGAGTGCAACCTCAGGCAGCGGCCAGACTCACACAGAAAGTCTGCAGTGCTAACAATGGCATTGGATGAAATGGATTTTCTTCACTGGGATTTGTACCATATCCTCACTCTTAGGAAGCAGTTAATGGAACATTTAGGGGTGCAGGGTCGTGATTTCTACAACATACTTTCAAATAACTACATTTCCAGTGAGTTTCAAGTCTGATTGCCTTGGCATAGATCTTTGGTGGTAGAGATCACTCAACAGGACATTCTCCTCTCTGCTTCGGCAGATTGTTGGAATCTCTCAATGGGCATCCATACTTTTGTCTCCCATTTTTATCTGTTTCTTTGGTGCCTGTTGCCTTTGCAGCAGTTCAGCCACTGTGGAGCAAATGCCTAGATTTGTACTAAGCTTCTGTGCCCTCCAGAGCCAGCCTCTGGTTACAGCCAGCAGGTGTTGGCCTGTATGATCCTTCAATCTTATTAAATCTTACAGCAATTTTGCAAGAGCCAGTTAGGTCTTTATTTCTTTGTTTCTAGCAAGTCTTTGTCGAAAAATGAATCTGGTTCATTAGTTTCCCAGGGATTAATCATTTTAGAAAAGAGAAAAGTCAGGGGCTTTTCTATTTCCATTCCCAGCTCTTTTTATTAACTAATTCTTTAATAATAGATGGTATGTATGAAGATCTTTTATCTTTTTATTAAAATCTGACTCCTCTGTTTTTTAATAAATGTCTTATCTTTAAGTGTTCACCAGAATAAGCCAAATTGTGTCCTGTCCTCCAGAGGGTCCTTCACTGTGACCAGACAGCGTGGCAGGGCAGGGCCTGGCCTGGCCTCTGTGTCATGGAGGATGCAGAGACCTGACAGGGTCAGGCTGTGAGCTTCCTGCTCCTTACACACCAGCTTTTTCTCCTTTCCATATATCTTGTAGGCAATGGCCAACAATCAGTGTTCCCAGACATTCTTCTCAACCGCGGCAGGCCCTCACTCACACCCATCAATGGAGAAACTTCTGTAGGTCCAGCCAACTCAAAATAACTACTGCATGACAAAAGAATCAGACATGTGCTATGGCACAAGTCAGATATCACGTTAGGGATCCAAGAGTATGGATAATAACAAAGGATAGAAAGGTTGTTCAGAGGCATTTCTAGTCTCCAGGACCTGATTTTCAGTGATAGACTTAAAGAACCTATATAGTTACCTCATAGAGGAATCTTTGAATAAAGCAGTGGTTGTGTTTTTCACTGGATGTTTTAGTGAACATGTACCCCCATTGTTCTTTTGATTCCAGACCTGAGCTTGGAACGGAGGAAGGGCTAAGAGGACAGCTGTCGGCTCTTGCTCTCTTCTGAACTCCTTTGCTGTTGTCTTTTTCTTTACACATCTACAAAATATAAAGATCCCTGGGCATCAGGAGTGAAGTTTGGCAGGAGAGTCTTGGAACTGTCTTAGAATCTTTGAAAGAGAAAAAAAGAGATGAAACTTTCTAAAGATCTTTGCCATACTTTTAGTACATAGAGTTGTATTTGGAGAAACCAAAACAATGGATATTGCATAGCTGAAGGAATGATATTTTAGGAATCAATTTATAGTTGAGCCCTGGTGGCTCACACCCATAATCCTAGCTCCTCAGAAGTTGAGACCTAGAAGCCTATAGTTCAAAGCCGTCATGGGGAGAAAAGTCGGAGGTTCTGGTGTTATGACTAGCAAAATAAAAGACTGTAGGCACAAATTCATATCAAACAACAGAGAATAACAGATATTCCTAAAATATCATTCCTTAAGCTACGCAATATCCATTGATTTTTTGTCACTACCCAGGAGACATAACTAATTACTATGCCCTTCAGTAGTAGCTGTTACAACATGATGTAATTCCACATCAGTTAGTTAGCCTCCCACAAGACCCTCATCCTCACCCTCACAGCACTTCCTCTGTTTTCTAGTTCTGAATCCCTGGTACCCTCTCCACAAATCCAGGAACCAAAGGACAGATGCTTGGCATAGAGGAGAAACTACGACCTCTCTTGACTCTTTCCCTTTCCACGCTATTATCATATTCCCAGATTTCTTGCTAATTAGAGATGCGCTTCTTCTTAAAATACCTTAGAACTTTGCACACTGTCCTACACCATGACATCAGGTGAAACTCATAATCTGACTCGTGATTCTGAACTGAAGATGATGAGAGTATATGAGGATCTTACTCCTGAATTAATGCTGGAGAGGCTGCTTCCTCTGTGCAGAGACCTTCAAGGAAAATTTTAATGGCATCAAGAGCAACAGCGGGCATGGTGGCCAATGGTGTGTGTGTGTGTGTGTGTGTGTGTGTGTGTGTTGGCTTCGCAGGGAGGCATGAGCTGCTCAGTGGGTGTGGACCATTCTCTCGTGTTCTGTTATAATGGCAGCATCTCTGGTCACTGACTTCTCTCTAGATGCCATCTTTGCCAACAGAATTCCACCTAGTGGCCTCCATAGAGCTGACTTTGCCATCCCATTGTGCCCCTTCTTGACCTTGCTTAGATTTTGGCTTTTCTTGTCTTTAGCCCTAGAGATTTCTGGGATTGACACTATCATGATGCCATGGTACCTTGTACCCATTCCATGTTCAGTTAAACATCTTGCCTTGAATTTAAGGAGGTCTAAACTCATTCAATTATTTCACAAAGCGAAAATATTTCTACCCAGTTCTACACGAGAGCACACTTCTGTAGACAATCTCATTTATCTCCTATTTGCACATAGCAGCTGCATGTGTTTAGCTGTGGACGGGTTTGATTGCCTTTCAGATTCAGAAGAAAGTAACTACAGCTGGTGGGAGATGGGCAGCACAGCTCTTTGTAGTTTGTCTTTCTGTTTTTCTGTCGTGAATGTTGTCCTAGGTGCTAGTCAAATGTGTGTTCCTTTTACAAGAAGAAACCTGACTTAGAGTGCTATGTATCAGTTGCTAAGCTAATAAGATAATCCACTTTTTATTTCAAAGTCTATAATCTTATAGATGTCCCTTTCTTTCTTCCTTGCCACAGTCATCAGAGAAAGATTCTGTTATCATAATCCTATTAAAAATGTATCCCCCTTTTGCAGCAATCCTTGATAATAGTATTTATCCTTCTAAGCACCTGGGGAGAAGAATGATAAAAGACAACTCTATTTAAAAGTTCTGGAAAGTATCATTTCAAAAATTGAGCAGGTACAGCAAAAAGCTCGGGAATGAATTAATCCTAAGCAGAACTGAATAATGGTTAACTTCTGAGTTATGGTTCTGTTTAGGTTCTGGTTGTTGAAGACCATACTAATTTTTCTACAGAAATAGTTCACATTGATTGATTGTTTGTGTCCAGTTGAGTCAATAGTCACCTGTGGTATTTCTTAGAAATTTCCACAAATAAGACAGTATGATTTGTCGGTACTGATGGCTTTAAATTCATACCACCATTAAAAAAATAAACAATTACCTTTGATAGGAGACGTACAAACAGAGTCTTAAGGAATTGATTTTTGTATTGACTTTGTTCAATACACAAGCTGGGTCTGGACTTCTGACATTTTGGCCTTGAGTGAGTGGATCTGGATCTCTCTCTCTCTCTCTCTCTCTCTCTCTCTCTCTCTCTCTCTCTCTCTCTCTCTCTCTCTCTCTCTCTCTCTCCTTCTCCCTCTCTCCTTCTTTCCCTCTCCTTCCACTTTCTCCCCCCTCTCTCTCCCTCTCTCCCTCTCCCTTTCCCTTCCCTTCTTCCCCTTTCTCTCTTTCTCTTTCCCACTCTCTCCCCTCTCTCTCCCTATCTCCTTCTCCCACTCTCTCTTTCCCTCTCCCACTCTTTCTCTCAGAACCAGTGACAGTATTCAATGCTTAATTTCCTTCCTGATAAGACCATCCTGCATTTAGGTAGCATCATTTATTTTAAAAAGTCTCATGATTGTGCATTTCCACAGAAGTTCCTTTTACAATCTTGTTTGTTACATACCAAAGTGCATTTTCAAACAGCTTTATCTTTCATACTAGCTTTCATACTAACTAAGCTTTTCTATTTTCCCACTGAGTTCAAGCTACTATATGCTAATGGCTTATTTCAGGTATGTCTGTGGTTCATATCACTGAGAAAAATAACTATTCTTATTCTGAACAGTTCTGGAAGTTACTTTAAAATTCACCTAAAATCAATGTTTAAAAATGTTTTCTTAGGCCGGGAGTTTGGCCTAGTGGTTAAAGTGCTTGCCTAGCATGCATGAAGACCCGGATTCGATTCCTTGGTACCACATACATAGAAAAAAGCCAGAAGTGGTGCTGAGGCTCAAGTGGTAGAGCTCTAGCCTTGAGAAAGTTCAAGGATAGTGCTCAGGCCCTGAGCTCAAAAAAATGTTTTCTTAGTTGTGAACATATATATAGTAATTGTATACTTCCTGAAAATCCATATGATATTCATTTTATGTTTTGAAAACTTGGAGAATTACTTCTTTTGCAGGAAAACTGAAATGCTTTCTTGTTGATTTTATATGCATTTATAAAACTTCTTGGAATGCGTCACCTTCCTGTCTTGTACTTTGTGATCAATTAAACACAAAACGGAGTTGTAATAATTTATAACTTTATTCAAGGACGTTTTAGGTCTGCATTCTCTTTTGTCTAAAGATGTCTTCCAGGGCTGTTTTAGTACTAAAAACAATCCCAAAAAATCCAAACTAAAGCACTGCCACTTTGCAGTGATATATTTATAAAACAAGTTTTGGATTTCCTTTTCTGAGTCATAAGGAATTGACTTTGTATTGACTTTGTTCAATACACAAGCTGGGTCTGGACTTCTGACATTTTTGTCTTGAGTGAGTGAATCTGGATATCTCTCTCTCTCTCTCTCTCTCTCTCTCTCTCTCTGAAGTTAGTTTCTAGGGAGTGCAAAGGTTTGCTGCTCAGTTGACTGTGTAGGAAGAGGATGAAAGGGCTTAGATACCCTCACGCCCATGTGTGTTGAATACAGGGAATGCCAGACATGAGGACATGAGTGTTGAGTGTGGAGAATGCCAGACACAAGAATGTGAGCCTCATGTGCAAAGAGTCGCAAAAAGTACCAGTGTGCATGAGAAGAATTTTAATATTCAGGTGACGAGGGGACCATTAATCTCTCGATTACGCCAGTGCACAGAGGGCTTGCACTTTGCAGAAGGTCTGCCAGGCGCTCTAGGAACTGCCATTGTGACGGCTGCTTTCTCTCCAGATTGTAAATATTGACAAATTGAGATTGAATTTTTCTGTTCTCCTTTGCTGTCAGCAATAAGGACACTGAAAATATGGCTAAAATTAATTACTTGCTTTGCATATATTTTATTAATTATTCATTCCATAAAAGCATACAGGTTTGTCTCACCTTTAACAATAAAGCATTATAAGGGTGGCAACAACCCTAGCAGATACAAGTGCTGAAATTTAGAATAGGTTTGCTTCAAAAGCAAATGCAGTGATTAGGCCTTTCCGGCTTTCAGTTCCTTGAGTCGAAGAGGAAGTGTCTTTTTTCAATTACGAAGAAGATTATAGGGAAATAAAGGGCAGAAGAGAGAAAGTGGCCAACGTGGCAACAAATTCCTGCCATCCTTGCTATTCAGGAGCAGAAAATAGAAGGGTCACTGGTGGCCATGGCCCAGGACCTAAGGTTAATGAGACTCCCATCTCAACAAACAGACCAAGCATGGTATCCTGTCACTTCAGGCCCACAGGGAGGAAGACTGACTGTGGTCTAAGTCAAGCCTCTGGCAAAAGGTTCGAGACCCTATTTGAAAAATAAAGGAAGCAAAAATGAGCTGTGGATGTGGCTCTAGTGGTGAGGCAACGTTGTTTGTCAAAATATGTACACTCTTGTTGGTTACTTACACTGATTTTTAGGAAGGGAGGAAGGGAGGAAGGAAGGAAAGAAGGAAGGAAGGAAGGAATGGAGGGAGGGAGGGAGGGAGGGAGGAAGGGAAGGGAAGGACTCTCCATCAATAAGTCCCATGGCTGTGTTCTCAGCTGAGAAGCTGCTCTTGGTGACTTTTGTTCCCCGAGATGTATGCACCATTGATCCATCCACTTGACATATGCCTGCTACTTGGCCATTTTGAAGTCTCCCAAACACTAAACAGTTACAGCACTAACTCCTTGTGTTCTATTGCTCATATTGTTTTTGTCTTCAGCTGTCTCAGAAAATCCTATAGTGGAAAACAGTGCTATCTGCCAGATATTCAAGGAATGATTTGGGTGTATGTGGGAATGAGGATGGAATTCATTCATCTCAAATGCCCCTGGGTGCTAGGATTGTGCTGGATACAGAACATATTACCTAATTTAATCCTCACAACTGGAAAATGTATCAATGACAAGCACAAAGCTGGTCATTTTCTTCACTAGAATCCCAAGACTTGGCATCTCTTGTCTCCTGGTGACCTTGAACTGAAAGGAGCCTGGGCTGAGTGCATCTTATATCTGGCCCTTCCTGAGTAGGGAGTTGAAAAGTTGATTCTCTGTTTCTGGCTTTGTGAGGATTTTTCCTTGTGCAGGGGAGAAGGGATTAGAGGCCCCACAAGGCTTTTCTCCAGTGGCAATTTGAGTATTCACTGGTAATTTGAATATGTAAATCCACTGTCAGGCTCACTTGAGGAAGGCTGGACATTTACAGAAAATAGTTACACAGTCCACAAGTTAACTCTTGGCTTCCTAAGGTTTGCAATATTAACATTTTTTTTTCAACTTAGGAGACAACTAATTGTATTTTAACCATCAAAAAGGCAACTTGTGGGCCGGGAGTTTGGCCTAGTGGTAGCGTGCTTGCCTAGCATGCACAAAGGGCCTGGTTCGATTCCTTGGTACCACATACATAGAAAAAAGCCAGAGTAGTGCTGAGGCTCAAGTGGTAGAGCTCTAGCTTTGAGAAAGTCAAGGACAGTGCTCAGGCCCTGAGCTCAAGCCCAGGACTGGCAAAAAAAAGGCAACTTGTAAGCACAGCAAGTAAAGCCTCTCAATGCTCATAAGCTTGTAGACTATTTTAAAATGTACTGTTTATTCCAAATTGCATGTGGTAGCTGTCCTTACTTTGTTTTACTTTGTCAGTTAAATGTTTTACATATCCAGTAAGAATATTTATATTCTTTAGTATTTTTTTTCTAGTTTCTACTAACAGCCTTGGAATTCATGTTTGGTAGAGATGTGTGTGTGTGTGTGTGTGTGTGTGTATGTGTCTTAGTTATGAACAAGAGATTAGGACAAAAGGGTTGATAAAAGATCTAATCTGACTGGGTGCCAAGACATTATCCCGGTAATCCTAGTTACAGGAGGTTAGAGACCTAGAGGACTGAGGTTATAGTCCATGCCCCAGACAGAAAAGTCTATGAGATATCACCTCTAATTAACCAGTAAAATGCTGGACTGGAGGCATGACTCAAGTGGTATAGCACAAGAGAAAGCTGAGAGTGAAAAGCTCTGAGTTGAATCCCTAGTATTCAGTGTTCACACACACACACACACACACACACACACACACACACACACACACATACACAAGATTTGATCAGGTCTGCAAATTTATTTTACAGATAAATGTCTTAGAAAGACAGTATGTGAAAAAAATGAACAAGCAAACAAATAGCCACACCTTAAGAAAGACAAAACACAGGACTGGGATAACACTGATTAACATGGTCCTGAGAGAATTTTACACTATTGACTATTGTGTGACTACGCATAGAAACAGAATTGTAGCAAGCACACTCTCCCTTGTCTTTACTTGACTGCACTCTTCAGCACGACCGGGCTATTTACAGCCTCCTGAGCAGCAGAGCTGAGAGTTGAGACAAGGAGACTGGTTTGACCTGAGTTGTGCCCCTGTCATCTGTGGGATCTTGAGCAGAAAAACCTCTCCAAGGTTCATGTTTTTATTAATAAAATGGGGGTGGGGAGCCAATCTGTCATGACGATTAAATGAAATAGTACACTACAGTCAAGCACAGCACTCCATACGGGAAGCTTCTCAGTAAGGGTGGCTGGTAGGGATTACCCTTGCCCCATTATTCCTTTTGCATTTGTTTTCTCCCCATAGCTTCTCATTTGGTCTTCTTTTTAGAATATTCCTTCTCCTATTTTCAAAAAGCATCACTCCCTCCAGGAAGCATTTCCTCAGGTCTAACCCCCATGCAAGTGTTGTTCCTCTCAGTCTTCTTTCCTCATCCTTCTCCTGATTCCTTCACAGATGTCATCACAGTCCTTCACAGGCTATGCATTCTGCAGACTGGTCACGAGTAGGAGTTGTCCTTTCATCCATGTATCCATCCTCATCCCTGCTCAGTGCCTGCCACACAGAGGCTCCATACATGACTTTTCATCTGCATTTCTAACAGTCTTCCCCTGCCTTTCCAGTTCCTAGGATTACAAGTGCCGGGCGAAGACTTCTAGGGAGGGACACACACACACATATATGGAGGGAGAACAAAGGCAAGGAGCCATTTTTTCCTCGGGGGACCAAACATTCCAGCCTTTTGATAGTGATAAAGGGGCTCTATGTTCTCTGGCCACCTTCTGCTGACAAGGGGCTGTGACCTTAGGGGTCGAAGGCAGGGATGTCCTTTGGTGTAGAAGACAGCTGTAATGGTTCCTTGATGTTGAAGTTACACGTCTTTGGATGAAATCTGAAAGAAATCCTATGAGGTAGGGGCTGAATAATAAGAAAAGAGAAATCTTAGAGGGTCTACATTTGGCAGAAGAGAAGGCAGCCATCCATTCAGGGTGGAATAGAAAAAAAAAAAGGATGATTTGGCTTGTTCCTGCCTCTTGCATTCCAGGCTGTCCTGGAGTTGGTGGACCATCTCCTGACTGCTCCTCACTGACGTGTGGTGACTGAGTAGGGAGAGCATAGTGGACTGGTTAAGAATAACTAGCCAGAAGCTGGGGCTGGATTGGAATGGTAAAGGGTCAGTAGGAGGCCTTGGTCATTGCTCAAAACTGAACTATAGAAGTCTGGATTCTAGGAGTCTGGACTATAGAGTATGGATGGGAGATCCAGGAAGGTGCCAAGGCAAACTGTCCTGAGTCCAAGTCTCACTATAAATAGAAACAGCAGGGACCAAAGGCAAGAATGTGAGTTCCTGTCCAGTTAGAAGAAAGGCAGGCATGACCATTAGATAGGCACACATGACCATTAGATAGGCACACTTATCAACTATTTTCTTTGACCTTCAGGCTCTGGTTATTTTTGGAAGGACAAACACAAAATGACTCCCTTTAGGATCTGAAACCATTTCCTTTTATCTGTCTGTGGGTGGACTGTCATAGGCAGAGCAAGCTTTGTCCTGGGGTGCCTGCCTCTTGCTTGAATAATGTCCCATTTGGTGTTTTTGCTCATTGCTGGGTGGCATGTCCCACACTGGAGGGGAAGGTGACTGACATATTTAATGAGATTTTGTCACAAGACCCTTTTATATTTCCAGTTGAAGCAGCAAGGAGATCAATGGAAATCATTTTTAGCTTACCTAGAACTTATTAGGAACAGAAGTTAAATTTGACCAATAAATACCTGTAAGAGTTACTTACCTGTCTGGGGTCAGACTCAGTGCCACAGGATCGAATGTAATGTAATGATAAAACTAAGTAGTGGCCATATGAGAGTCTTGAGATAGCAACTCATTAACCAATCTAGGTAATTTTTAACTGAATATAGCACTTTAGGACATAAATTAAGATTGAAACCATTGTCAGCTCTGTATCCAAGGCAGCTTACATACTTGGAAAACAAACATTAGACACACCCAAATCTGATGAGCTTCTTTGAAGTTTGAGTTTAAAACTGCCCATTTTTTTTCTTTTGGCCTAGGTAGCCAGTAAGTCTTGGTTATCAGAAAAAATTTAAAGCTATTTTGGTAAAGAGACACATTCACATAGAAATTAACTGTGAACATTTGCTGGTAGGGCAGGGGTCATGGGAAACAAACCCTTGGTCAGGATGGTGAATTTTTTGACAAGTCATGATGGTAAGAAAACTTGGGAGAGCTGTCTTGGTTAAGTAAGCAAGCAATCAAGCAGACAAGCAGTCAAAAAGAAGACAAATGGACAAGCAGAAAGGAAAGGATAGCTAGTTTAAAGAGGGAACCTCGAAGGACTTCCTGAAACCCAGCCTGCATCTCACTCTCAAGGGCACAGGCAGAGAGAAAGGGGGGAAGAAGAGGGGAGAGAAGGGGAGTGGGAGAGAAAAAGGGAGAGAGAGAGAGAGAGAGGGGGGGGGCGGGGGGAGGGCACTGAGCAGAAAGAACAGAGAGAATAGAGGGAGTCACCTGTCTATGTCTGGTGTGTGTAGTGAGTGCATGGCCTGCAATGGTAATGGTGAGAGGCCCAGCTCCTTTGGCAGCTCAGGTCAGTGAATCAAGAGGTGGACTGACCCTCAGACAGAGAGGAAGGGGTCTGGTGACTCCTGACACCATCCCCACTGGGGGTTCAGCACCACATGTAAGGTTTGCCAAAAGGAAAGCCCTGAAAGAAGACCCCCCCACCCCGATCTGGCAGAAGACAGTTTACTAGGAGACCCAGACCTGCAGGCCCCTCATGAGATGTGCTGTGCATAGGAGGGCTAAAGACAGAGATGGGTTATGTAGGGGAGGGTTGTGACCACAGAGGAGGACAGGGAGGAAGTGTGGCTGCAGTGGATGTGCAAGTGACCTCAGAGCCCGGGGGCCCTCCCACTGTCCCTGGGTGCAGCAGGTGCCAGGGTTACAGGTGGGGGTGGGGACTTCAAGGAGGGACACACATGTACAGCGGGAGAACAAAGAGAAGGAGTCCCCCCAACTCCCCGTGGATCTAACAAACACTAAAGGAAAAAGAATCCAACCTGAAATGATGATGAAAGGAAATTGGATCCTGACTTGTCACAAAATGGAGCTTGCCTCAGAAGAGGCTCAGAGCTGAGTACTGCTGTGACACAGACAGACACACTCTCAAATGTTGGTTAGGGCTGTGCTGTGCCTGCTGTGTCCTGGGAAAGGCTGTCCTCCTTTCTGGAGGCAGAGGCCCAGCTTTGTGTGACAGCCATGCCACAGTGATGTTCAGTTATGCTTTTAGCACTCTCAGCTGGAGAACAAAGCTTTTATGAAATCAGGGTATGTGCTCTAATGTCTTACCAGCAAATAAATAGAGTACATTTGTGGTATGGGATGGAGTTCACATATTAAAATGATGCTCTAATTTGAAATGATGCAAAGCATTCCAATAAAACTCTGCTGTCTTATAATGATATTATGTTCAACATATTAGTGTTTGAACTAGCTTTCTGCTCTTGGGCTATATGATTGTGAATGAAAAGCAAGGGAAAAAAAGGTATCAGTATTTCTCAAACTAGTCTGAGGCTATAATGTTGGGGTTTTATATGTATTCTTTGAGGTTCTAAAAAGAGCTTTTGTTTGAAGAGTAGTTTAGACTTAAGTATCTTGTGGACTATCCAGGGATTGCTGTGGACTTGAGCCGGTACCAGCTTCCTCCCTGGAGGGGAGGTAGACAGTGGCCAGATGGCACCAGCTTTCTGCAGTGAGGGGCTCTCAGCCCTCAGGAGGTGTTCCTGAGCAGTCAGAAGCACACCCCATTCCCCTGTGGTGATTCTGTTGTGGCAAAAGCCCCAACTATTTGTCATGTTTCATTGGATTGAGTGGGTTCTTGTAGTTTTATTTGCATTTAATTTGAAAATTTGTTCTGGGTTGAGAGTTGCTTAAAAGAATAATAAGCATAAGGGGCATAGTTATACATTTGTGCATATTTAACATAATTTTAAGGCAATGCAATCTTATGAAGCATTATGTATTGGGGTGGGTCCCCCCCTCCTCGTTATTTGAAAGCAAACCATGCAATTCCTCAAATGTGAGAACTGCTGCCATATTTATGGTGCTGGTTTTTCTGGAAGAGCTCTCAATGAGCTAGAAGCTGCTTGTGCTCTGTGCTGTATTCTGTGGGCACCCAAGACATGCTTACTCAGGAGAAGGGCACACCCAAGACATGCTTACTCAGGAGAAGGGCACACCCAGTTCTTTCTCTCAGTTTTGGTGTGCGAAAGGGCACAAGTTGCTACCTCCTCTGACCAGCCTGGTGCTAGAGATGTCTAGCTCCACAAATTCCTGCCATTTGTTTACTTTTCAGCCTTACAGTGTCACCTAGCCTCACCCAGAAAACTGGACTTCATTTTTGGTTCTTACATATCGGCCACGACAATCCCAATATGTGAGTTCACCCAATCCGGTTTCTTAAAACATGAAGTCACCTTCCTCGTGAGACCTGGTAAATCTTGCTTCTCTTTTATACCCTTGAAAGAAAAGAAATGAAAGTAAAGCACATCACCTAGACCTTAGGATGTATAGACCAAAAATATCCCTTCAGAAAGAACCTGAATATCTCTGACAAAGGCTGCTGGAAAGAAACCTAAGATGCGTTAACCCTCTTTCCCTGTCCCTGATTCTGCAGCCATAGGTTCTGTCTGTACATTAGAGTGATATCCCTGCCAGAGACAGAGCTCATTTGCTGCCTTGAAGCACTGGGGCCTTGGCAGGGGTGGGAGGGGGGAGAGTGAGGGAGGCGGGGGAGGAGAGAACAGGATGCTCTACAAGGTCTTCAGGAAAGTGCCCCGTGCAGTGCAGGCTGGGGGGACTTCTGCATTGCACAAGATGATTAGCCTCTATAGTTCCTCTGAGCTGCAGCTGCAGAGCTGGAGAAAGAACAAGCAAGAAGCACTTTACCCTCAACGTGAGACAGGTCACTTCTGAACTGGTCAACTAGAGGCCTAAAGCAACCTCTGATATCTGTTGTTGTTGTTGGTTGTGGGGCTTGAACTCGGGGCCTGGGTGCTGTCCCTGAGCCTCTTTATGCTCAAGGCTAGTCCTCTACCACTTTAAGCCATAGCACCGCTTCCAGTTTTTGATTGGTTAATTAGAGATAAGACTCTCATGGGAAATTTCTGCCCTGGGCTGGCTTGAACTGCCATCCTCAGATCTCTGTCTTCTGAGTAACTAGGATTACAAGTATCAGCTACTTGTGTGGCATCTGGCCTCTGATTTTTTTTTTAGCAATATAACCAATTAAAAATCCCTCTGTAACATGTGATTAATTCAAGCTACTGGTAAGCTTGGAAGCAGATTGGAAAAGGAGGAATGTAATCTTATAGTAACTTTTTGGTTGCTGGGTTATAGGTGAACTCAAGTTTGATTGGAAGCAAAAGAAAAAACCATGTCAGGAAAAGAAAGTGTTTATGGTTGTCATTTGGTATAAAAAGCCTGGAAGCTCCCATCACCATTATGAAATATAGTCCTCGTACAAAAATAGTTAGCTGCAGTGTGTCTGTAAATTAAAATCTAGTTTCTCCTTAGGCTTCTGAGTTGAAGCAAGTTCCTCACTGAACTGAGACTATGAGAGGAAAACCGAGGCAAGAGGATGATAGATGCGAACCACAGGCACTGCATAGAGAAAATCTCTCGAGGTTCCTCTTCCACAGGGGAAGGGGGAAAAGAGGGGTTGCATCTCAGCCTGGTGACACCATTTGTCACTGAGAAGTGATGGGGACACTCCGTTTCCAGAATTGCATTTTATTGCCCTCCAAGTTGCTTTGTGCTCATTTAATAAGCACCACTGAGTTCAAGATAGCTGTGCCCTTCCAACACTGGCAAAAAGAAATGATATCCTTGATGCTTTCCCACGATGGCCCGAGGTGGCCATTACATCACCATAGCCTGTCGACTGCTGGTGAGCAGAGGAGAGAGGCTGCGTGGGAAAAGCACTCGTGATAGACAGCTTGCAAGTCTCACCAGCGACTGCTCACTCGATGATCTCTGATCTCTGAAGAGAGAACATGACCCAACTCCATGGAGTCTGGGGTAATGAAAAGGATGAATGATTATCATCATTGGAAGGATGGTTTTCCTACCTTTCTCCCACTCCCCTCCCCCCAAAACCCTCATTTCCTTTTATACATTGAAATCTTAGTGGCTAGGATACTTTAAGAACAGATGCAAGTATTGAGCACAAATTTTGCTAGGCCCAGCAGAAAGTCAGATCACAATTCTCATTATTATTCTTTTCAGCTTTGTTCCTAGCTGCCAAGGTGATACTATGTTCTTTTCCTTCTCTCTACACTGAAGAAAAGGAAGAACTCTGGTTTGTTCACGGAATCAGGTCTCTATACTTCCTGGCATTCTTTGGTGAAAAATTCCTTTGTACTCCTCAATCATCAATAGTATAAATTTAATTCCACTCAAGACTTCTTGCTTCTAAGTGATTATAAGTTGTTTCTTTGGGCTAAATTCTGAGTTCTTGTGCATCCATGATCCTGGCACAAGGTCAGAAAGCCAAGGTCATAGTCTTCAGGAACTCTGTGTAGAAGTGTGAGACCCAGAAGCTTTCCTGCAGTACTAAACTAAGAGCCAGTGGCCTCTCTTCCTGAGTTTGGTCCTCCCCTCTTACTCCATCCCTCTAATCCGCTCCTGCGGTTTCAATATGAAGCAAGTTGTCAGTGAAAACAAAGCCTGGTGCTTAACCTTAAGCCCCTGGGCCCTGTGCTCTGAGGAAAGGCTGTGGCATAAGGTGAGAGTCAGCTCAAACCATCCAGCAGTGTCCACATCACCACGTGGTGACATTTCACTCTGGGATAGAAAAGGCCTTTCAGCTGCCTTCCTGAGACAGCCTATTAGCTGACAAGCAAACTTAGAATAGAAACTTGCTTCTGTCCATTTGGGGTTCAGAGGGGTAGAGATCTTGAGGAGAGGAGCCTCCGCTCTGCCTTGCGCTGGCATCTTTGCTGCCTCATCGCCAGTCAGCATATGGATAGAAAAGATAGAGTGCAGGCCACCAGTGTAGCCCAGTGGTAGAGTGCCTGCTTAGCATGCATAAAGACCCAGGTTCAATTCCTTGGTACGACATACATAGAAAAAAGCCAGAAGCGGTGCTGCGGCTCGAGTGGTAGAGCTCTAGCCTTGAGAAAGCCCAAGGGCAGTGCTCAGGCCCTGAGCTCAAGCCTAAGACTGGCAAAAAAGAATACAAACTAGTGTTCACAGCATCCCTACCCTACATCAGTGTAGACTTCCTGAACAATGGAACCCTCAGGGGCTGATCTCCACAGATGGCTCTGTGAGGCCTTGAGCTCATGACAGTCAGTTCAGGCTGCTATAACCAAATACCAGGGGCAGAGTAGCTTACAAAGAATAGAAATTTAATTTCCTCAGCTGTGGTGCTGCAAGACTGGGACAGGGAGCCAGCATCACCAGGCTGCACACCCCGTTCTGGTTGTGCTGTATCTCCTTGTGGTAAATGGAGACTTCTGGGCCCCTTTCTTCAGAGTGAGAATCCCACTTCCGATTGCCCCACCCTACCACAGAGCCACCTCCTCTTACCTCAGGAGAGTGATATCCACATCACCGTCCAGATCAAATTGGTTTCTTTCAAACCTATACACTTTCAAATACCTTTGCCTTAACTTTACTGTTAACTGTCTGGTTGTGTATGAATTATTAATGGAAGCTTCCTTTCTGAACAGCAGTGGTGTGGAGGTGATACATAAATAAGTGCAAATACAGGAGACAAATCCAGATGGTTTATGGACGTCTTGGTCTAGCAAGGCCATTTCATTTGGCGAGAGTAATGGAGTTTGTCAGATTTGTCTTCAAGTCTACGGGTGGCAGAATGGCACTTTTGCTTTGGAAGTAAATAAACAAGCTTCATTTCCTTTCAGTCTGTTCATCTTTCAGCATCTTAACTAGCATTTAAATCTTGAGAAGGGTTGTCATGAGTGGATAATTCCTATCAAGATGAATGGTGATGATGGGTATTATAATGATTCTTCTTTTATTTGAACTTTCAGAGGGAGACAACTTCTGTCTCCGTCTGTTGCTAAATTTGGGATGATCAGAGCACTAAATTTGCCCCCCTTTTTCAAAATAGAAAATTGAAAATGTGACAGGTGGTAAACAAATGATGTCCAGTGGTAGCACGGGAGAAAGTAATTGAAATCAAATTAACACTAGGTGGTACATCTTTGCATTTTTTTGCTCAATTTTGCATATTTCATTTTTGTATCCCCACAAATGTATATTTTTAAAATTCAAAATAGCTACTGAAAGTCAGTTTAGCCCTGAGTTGGGTGGCAGGGTCTTTCTGGGCCCCTGGTCTAGGGAGCCTTACTTGAATCCTACAGATCCGACTTCTACAGAGGAGCAGACATCACCTTTCCCACCTGGAGTGGACATCCCCTGCAGTCCCTGCCCAAGCCTCTTTCAGGGGTCGTTATTGAGCATCATGCCCAAGTGGATGTGATATTAACCAAGCCATGGCTTATGGGAAGCCTCTTATAACCTTCCTCATTCACTGAGAGGACAAAGCTTCCACCAGCCTGAGGGAACTGGTCGGTTGGGAGAGGTGCTCCTTTGAGCAGATATAGAAATCCTGGGCCACGGACAGTTTCTCTGCCTCCTCAGGCTGCTGAATATTGTGCTGATGCATGTTTATAGCCAATACGGAACACAAGGGCTCGAGCAGTGAGTTCAGGACACTGTAGGTGTTTATAGTCCTTGTCGTATTTACTTATTTAATTATTTTCTCATAAAGCAATCTGTGTTTCAAAAATGAACTTCCAGGCTCATGTTCTTCCCTAGGTAAGCATTAGTTACACATTGTCTTGTATTCGGTAAAACTCTAGATATGTGGGCCCAGAAGGCAGTGAGCAGAATGTGCTCAGTCCCGTGGGTAGAGAAGAGGGTGGAAATGAGAGTATATTTATCAGCTCTATTATCAGTAATTACAAAATGTAGCATGAACCGTTATCAAAACAGTAAAGGAAAGCCACATTATTGATAGTGCGCTTATGAACTCAGCAGGGATGGCACTTAATTAAAAAACAGTGGGGGTGCCTTTGGGGTTTTGTGCAATGTGCACCAAAATCTTGCTGCAAAGCAGAAGTATAATAAATACTTCTCATTTAATCTGGGAGTTCTGTGACCCCACAGTGCTTATTTACGTGATAAACGATGATCACTGCTCTCTCATACATTATTACTGCTGCGATTTAAAAAGAGACCCCAGTCACTTTTATTATAGTGTGTGTTGAAAGGCAATAGAGAAAGAAAAATATCTGAAATCACCACTTCCTTAGTTCCCATCTTCGTAAACCTGCAAAGCTACTCAATTTTTTCCCCTCATTTCATTTTGCAGGAATAAACCATAATCGAGCAAGATGGTAAAATTCATGGGACAATGAACACGATTGCCAGATAGCAGCTTTACAGGAGAGATTTTGAGACGGTGTGAAGTTGAGGGATATTTTAGGGCTGAAAATTAGTGATAACTGGGATTAGAATTGGTTCTGGATATGTCTATATAGAAACTCTCAAAATGAATAAGAACCTAGGAATTAATTTTAGGCTGGTGGTGTCATTTTGCTTAGTAAAGACGAATATTCTCATCTACCTGGTGATAAAGTGGAAGTTAGAAATATGTGTTTTTCTTTCTTGTTAGGACAGAGTTCACAAATGACTTTCTTGTAATGTCTGAGGGATTTCCCTTCTCACTCTGCGAGTGTAGTTACTTAAGTGTCCTCTTCTCTGGATTCACCTTCAGTGTGTGTCTAGTCCCTAGACAGGGCAGGGGACTCACACTGTTGGCTACTCTCCTCTTCTAGTCCACAAACATGCCAGTTCAGTTCTTCCCCCAGCCGGCGGGCCACTCTCCCTGACCCTCTGCCTTAAACCCATCATTCTCTTTCCTCCTCTCAAACACACAGTTCATCTTTTGTTCCTATAATGTTATTATTATTATTATTATTAGTTTGGTCTTGGGGCTTGAACTCAGGGCCCAGGTGCTGTCCCTGAACTTCTTTGTCCACAAGCCTAATGCTCTACCCCTTGAGCCACAGTGCCACTTCCACTTTTATTGGAGATAAGAGACTCATAGACTTTTCTGCTGGGGCTGGCTTTGGACAATGATCTTCGGATCTTAGCCCCCTGAGTAGCTGGGATGACAGGTTTGAGTCACTGGAGACGAGCTCCTACAATGCTATGACAGCCATTTTCCCTCTTTTCATGTATAGCTTGGCTCATCAAATCTCCACCTGCCTGCTCTACTTCCTCCTGTGAAATCTGTCTTACTGGGGTGGTGATACCTTCAACACATCATCTGCTCTGTCCCCTTGCCCTCTCCTCATTATGTGTCTTTCACCTGGAACCTTCTCTCTCCTGTATCCTCCTCTCTAGTTCTAAAAACTACCTCAGTACCAACTCTCGCTCCTCAACAAAGGCAGCATGTATTTGCTTTAATTTTTCAAAATCATTTAATAATGTTGGCAAGAAGTTAGGAATAAAAGGAGAAAATTGTGGGCCTCTGGTGTAATTACTTTCTTTTCCATTTTGTAGATGATGTAGATGATCCCTAAAATGGGAAGTAACTTGCCTGGGGTCGCACACCTAGTCACAAGTGTGAAGTTGGGACGCAGTTCTCCAGGAAGCTGGGAATGAAGTCCACAGAGCTGTCCCTGTTCCCCTAAGTATCACACACAAGTCCATGGGCACTGGAAAACTCATAGCACCACGGCCTTCAGAGACTTTGGTCCTTTGATACATCAAGGAAGGCTCCTTCTTTTCCTGGCACCATGATATGCAGGCTGTGCATCTTCATTTGTATGTGCAGAAAAAGTCCCAGTTCCTGGGCACAGTAGAAGGAGCAGAGGACATGGCTCAGGTGATGGAGCTCTTGTTTTTCAAGGACTGAGTTCAATTCCTAGTATTACGTACAGTTACTCCATTCAAATAGCAACATTTAATTAGGTAGATATTAAGTCTTGTCCCTGCTTATAAGTTCTGGGGGAACTATAAAATTTAGACTAACAATGAATGATTAAAACTTAATAAGGATTTTCATAATAAATACCTGCTAGAATCTCTGCCTTAACATTTAGATATCCTTACTTAATCCTTTCTCTTTTGCTAACTTCTGTACCAAGCAAACCCCATCCTTTATTGTTATATTTCTTTCTGCCATTAATTATCACCTGCCTTCCAGGAGAAAAGTGTTAATTGACTCTTTGATCCTTAACTCCAGTATCTGTGAAGCAGAGCTAAATTCTAACTTTCTTACCCCTCAGAGGTTATTTCTAGGGAATACTTAAAATATGCAGAAGACTTGGTAAGTGGTAAAGGCTTTATGAATGTGAGGTACATAAAAGCAGCAGAGAGGAATGATCACATACTTGGAAGTACAAGTCCTGGGTTCAGATCCAAGCTCAGCCACATGTACGGTTGGAAGGAATAAGCTGGCCAGGCACCTGTTTCCTGTCCTCCTCGGGTGAGCTGTACGTGCTTTCCATCACTGCTCCTTCCCTGTGCTAGTCCTTCAGCCACTGTCTCTGTGCTCCAAATTTCTGATTCTTGTAAATGCCTTGTTCAGACCCCGTGGTGGTGTGAGAACCTTACCATGCCTTACTGCAGCGTGAACCCACTCTGCTCCCTGAGTCCCTTTGTTAAACTCTTAACCCTCTCTCTCTATTTCCCGTGATGTATAGGCATGGATTAAAACATTGCAGGGACTCTCAGGCCCTTATTTGTCTGTGTAACTTTCTCTGCTTTATTTTTATGGGGAGAATGACTTTGTTTTATTCCTCATGCCTTACCCCAAAAATGCTCTCTCACACTAAATGTCAGTCCCCACCCCCATCCCCCGACACACACACACACACACACACACACACACACACACACACACACACACACACACACACAGAGAGAGAGAGAGAGAACCAGTCTGATCCCCTACAGAGATTGCACTGTCTTGGATTCAACCCTTCCAGGAAACATACTTTTCTTACCTTTTCATAAACTATATACATTCAATACTAAGTGCTGAAACTTTTGTGCTAATCAGCCAAGCTTTTCCATCTATTTTTGGAGCTTGTTTTTTCAGTTGAGAAACTTCTGCTGTTGTTTTGAAGGTTTGGGACCAGAATTAAAACTTATCTTGGAATTGTGTCCCCTCTCTGCATAATACAGCCCTTTAAATCTCTAGTTAATTGAGAAATGTAGTTTACTTGGTATAATGTGCAAGGACTTGAGTTTTATTCCACACAAAAAACGCAAGTACACAAGCAAATGCAGGCAAAGAAAAACAATTTTTCCATCTCCTCTCCCCAAAGGAAATAAGCAAATGCAATTTGAAAAAAAAGAAAAAAAAAAGAAATCTATTTCCCATGGTATCTAGGCATGGATGAAGACACTGCCATTTGAAATCCTTGCTGGCTAACTTTTTTTCTTCTTCCTTAATTTCATGAGCACAATTAATCTTATGTCTTTTTTTTTGCTAGTCCAAGGGCTTGAACTCAGGGCCTGGGCACTGTCTTTGAGCTTTCTCAAAGCTAATACTATGCCACTTAAGCCACAGCATCACTTCTAGTTTTTTCTGTGTATGTGGTACCAAGGAGTTGAACCCAGGGCCTTGTACATGCTAGGCAAGTAGTCTACCAGTAGGCCAGACTCCTGGCCCCACAAATGACTTTTATTATATAATTTTCAAGAGAAAATTGGCAAATGATGAGGTTCTGTGACCATAAACAATCTGATTTCTAGCATTCAAGGTCTAATTCATGACAACCTCCTGACTGGACACAGACAGCTAGACACAGAAGCTCAGAGTTGGGAACTGACTGGCTCATTCAGAAAGATGCTGTCTTTCTGGACTTTAGGGATAATGAGTTCAAAGGCATCATCTATGTGTTGCTGTTGATTTGCAGGATGCTGAGAGAGAAATGTTACTGTTTCCACTGACTCATTTGGAAAGAAAAGCAAGCTTGACAATGTTGTCATGCAATCCTCAGTTTAAAAGGAAGGAGAAAATGCTGGTGGTGTGTGTGTGTGTGTGTGTGTGTGTGTGTGTGTGTGTGTGTGTGTGTGTGTGTTCTTCCTTTTTGCTTTTTGTTAACATACTCTAAGAACTATAACCTTCAGTTTCCCTTTCCCCTGTGTTTGTCTATGCTTTCTTTATCCTTTCCTTTATTTTAAACGGAGCTATCTTTGACCTATGCGTGACATTTGCTTGTGTGAAAAATTACAAATTTAATAAGGCAGGAAAGGAAGCATGCAATAAAAAGGCAGGCCCCTTTATCCTCTAGGAATTACTGGCACAGTGCCCAGGACACAGGAGCTTCTCAGGAAAAAACAGAACAGATTGAGGCCTGAATAAGAAATCAGTAGCTCCCAAATTCCTAGAGAACCCTTCAGAAACAAGATTAATAAATATTTAATTAAGAATTCCCTAAATTAGCATTATATCAGCTTCAATCATTGCTCCATCTAGCATTTGTGGAAATTTCATTATCTTAGAAAAACAGTTGGAGGTAAGATGGTGCCCTTTAACGAGTTTCCCAGGGCAGACAGCACACATACTGAGGAATTGCTGACATTCTAAGCTCTATGAGATCTTCAGCCACACAATTTTCAAGGTAAAACTAGAGATTTTAAAAGCTCATTTTCATTTTTTTTTCCTGCTGAGAAAATTATATACATGTTGTAGATGACACTGCTCGTGTGACACAAGCTGAGGCTTCCAAGAGGAAAATGCAAGAAGTTTTCGTGGGGCTCAAATCTGTGAGGAAGCAAAAGCGCAGCTTGGGCTACAGCATGCACTTAACGTTCTGTGGCCCTGAGTTCAATCCCAGATGGGGAAAAGGGTAGAAGACTTTATAATTTGCTAGAATAGGGTTCATTACTGATACATGAGCGTATTACCAGGGTAACGTTACAAAAGCAACCTCCGGGCAAGCGAAACCACTCATTGTCACTGAGTCTCTTAACAGAGTTTGTTAGTAAGCCATTGCTGTGAAACTCATTGCCTCATACTTAGCAGACACACACGACACATTGATTACCCCACGGCTTTGGTGAATCATTGCCAGGGCAACTGATCAATGGCTCCTGTGTTTGGTGTCCCATATTGCTGAGATAATGTCTGTATGCTGTGGCAGTGTCTCTCTGCTGTGTTGTCTTCTGAAGCTTCAACTGGCTGGAGGAGGGGGACAGGAATCCCTTGTGAACTCACAAAGCACTTGATGGAGTTAACTTTCTGGTGGCTCTACCCAGGGTTCTGTTTCCTTGATGAGTTGTAGCTGGCATCTGCTCTTACAGTCCTTGTCCTGGTGTCCTCCCGCAGTGGGCACTTTCTCTCATCGGAGGGGGAGGCTCTATGTAGTTCATGAGTAAAACAGTGCCTGATAATACCCAAAGATATTTGTGGGATTGGTGCTCCATCCAGCGTGCCCTCCACACACCGGGAGAGGGTTACAGAGAGAGGGTTACAGCGGGACGAACACTGCCAGGGGAGGTCCTGGCAGATCCACCTGTCCGTTTAGACAATTCTAGGGGTCTGTGTAGCAGCATACATCAATTCACACTTTTGGATAAAGCCTTTAGGAAATTTAGACACCGTTTGGTAAGGCATGGGATAACCCCCATTGAGCAGAGCCATACTTCTACACACATAAAAGTGTACATCTTCCTCTAGTATTCCTTTCTCTCATTCTAGAACTTTGGGCAGATGGCTTACTACCACCCAGATGGCTGGCATGTCTTAGAAAAGCCGAGACCCAGCCGCCTCTCCTCTCTCTATGGTGTCTGCACAGAGGACCAGCTCCATCTTCAGTAGAAATTACCATAGCACGGTGCACTTCTTTGGATCTTTACAAGCAATGGAGACACCACTCTTACAAAGCAACCAAAGCACAGGATTTCAGGGTCGGTGGTGCCTCTATTTGTTATCCAGCACAGATGACATTTGCACACCCATAGAGCCTAGCATTATATCAGCTTGATTGTGAGAAATGTCATCCCTAAAGCCAGCTCAATTAGGGAGATGCTTGGGTCCACATACTTGGTGTTAGACCTAGGAAATCACCCTGGGGGCAGTTTGTGCTGATGGGAGCAGGAACGCTGCCTTCTGAACGTCTCTGAAGCCAGCTGGACTAGCGCTGTGGTTATTCTTTCAACAGCTGTGCTGACTGCACCATCTTTCAACTCACCACTTGGAGATTTTTGTGCTTATCCTTTGGATTTGAGGTTTCTTTCAAGGCTTATTTAATATCTACCCGTGGCCTGGCTTCCTCCACGGACAGGCATTTCTGCATCACTGTCCATCTCCTGGCCATTCGGACCAACTACACCTTCTAGGCACTGCTCACTTACAGTGACTTTGTCTTCAGGCAGTGAGTGTTGGACTGTGATTGCAGTAATGCTGCTAGCTGCTGTAAAGGAAGCTTAGTGCAGTGAGAATGTCTTTCTTATTGATACAAAAGGATAGTTGATGTGTTCCTGGTTAGGCAGCTTTCCCTTGGAGGCGTGAGGCTGAGATGCAGACTCCTTGTGGGTCTGTCATCTTTGTCATAGGTGACTTCTGTCACTGTGTTTACCTGCATCAAGCCACAGAGGGAGAAAGGTCATGGAAGGCTGTCTCTGAGCAAGGATTAATACTATCTACTATTACTTCCTATTTTTATTCAAATACTAGGGAATCTGGGAAATGCAGTCCATGTGGCCAAGGTTACTGAAATGCAGGGGAATCTGGGAAATGTAGTCCATGTGGCCAGGAAGAAGGGGAGATTAGCCAGCCATTTCTGATACATAGATGCTTTAAAGGACAGCTCTGCATACATGGTGGGTGAACTTAATGACCAGCAATTTTGAGGAAAAAGCTAATCGCATCATCTAATGAGCGTTTCTATATTCAGTAGATGTTCTTAATATGTTCTGGATCCTGCTCGAAACAATTTCAAAATAATTAGATCAGTTCAACCTATTTAATAGAATAAGTGCTTTTATTATTCTCATTTACAGCCGGATAAACCAAAGTACACAGCAGTGTTTAAGTACATGGCTCAAAGTAATAGTGCCAGTACATGACTGGAGTGAGGATTTGAACCTAGACATCCTGACTCCGCAGTCAGCGAGCGTCTTGTCTCCCCAGGACTGAGATGCCTCTGAACACCATCTTCCCATTGATAAGGAAATCCAGAGTCTTAGAAAGATGGCGGGAGCTCTGTCCCATAGATCATGCTGCAGTGCTGTCAGCTGGAGGGTGGGCCAGCTCAAATCAAGAACCAGAGCCATTAAATGACTCTGGAATTTTGGGTGAGTTCCAGCGCCCTTCCGGGTCACATCTGGATTCTGTGGTGGAACTCCCTTTGGAGAGTCTGTGAGGGATGATCTATGGGTGAAAACGTGCCCATTGCAGCTGAGACAGAAGACTGGGGTCTGAGTCCATTTGCACTGCTCTAACAACAAAGTACGAGAGACTGCAATGGCTCATAAAACCCACATATCTCTTTCTCTCCATTTTTCATCCTGGGAAATGCGAGAAGAATATAGTGTGGTGTTTGGTGAGAACCCTGTAGGAGTTCTGGCTGTGCCCTGTGTGGAAGAAGAAGAGCGTATGGGGTCTGTTTTATAAAAAGCACCAATCTCTCACATTGTTCCACCCTACAACAAGCTACCTCATAAAGGGCTCACTTCCTCAAACCATCACTTTGGTGGCTAGGAGTTCAATATATAAATTTGGGAGGGGGGAAACATGACTATTCTGACTCTAGCAATTCCTTCCATCCAAAAAGAGCAGGGCAAGGCTGTGAGTTAATTGCTGATATTGTTACCACATCCCTAAGGCTGCCAGAAGCCAAACTGGCAGCACAAACACAAAGAATACTTTTGTGTCAGGTGATTCCAGAAATCATCGATTCAGAAATGCAGTAAGCTGTAGAAAATCCTTCCTGACTCATGCTTCTTTTTTGTTGAAAAATAATACACTGATAGGCCACTGATATGACCTTCATGCTGTTTTGGGAGTGAAGGTTACAAAGAATATTAAAGAACACTTCACAGCCAGTGATCTGAACTTTATACTTCATTTATCAGTCAATGAAAAAAATATACCTAAAGCTATGTCTTCTAAACCTTTGCCCTGAAGTTCCAGATTTTCATCACATTTATCATAACACAGTGGCATCTTCTAAAATCATAAACAAAAAGCTGGAACGAAAGCTCTGTTTTAACACTTTAATCACACTTATCAAATAATTCCACAACCCCATCTGTTCTCTATTTTTGACTTTCTGACCTTCTTACTGTAGTTCTTTGATTTCTTTGGAGTAAATGATGTACTCATTAGGGATGGGTTTACGAATGACATGATTCTCATATCGGCAACAAGTGACTGCTTTGAGGAATCTGTTTTTCTTCTCTAATGCTCTTGATATTAAAAAGGACATGGTGTTATTAAAACTACAAGACTGGGAAGAGGAAGAACTTTAAAGCAAAACAAAGCAGCATAGGCTATTTATTGCTCTAGCATAATGTGTTGCATCTCTCTGTGTCTCTCCCTTTTGTACTGTAGATGTAATAAAGGCACATTTTAGACTTCTTCAAGGTTTAGAGATGAAGTCCACAAATGTCTTTTCATCAAAAAATGTCTGCACCCCAGTACTGGGAAGAGAACAAATTAGCATATCCTTAATTGTATTCAAGCCGCAGTGCTCACTGACCTGTTTGTGTCTTGCAGGCCACACAGAGCAGCTGGAGGCCAGTCTGGTCAGAGCTGGGGACCTGCCTCTTCCTGCTGATCAAGGTTAATAGGAATATGTCTAAGGAGACAGTTGGAGTCAGTCGAAGTCAGCGGAAGAGGAAGGAGGCCTTTCTCGTCTTTCCAGAAATCTACCATGGCTGGCCCTCCTCCTCAAAATCTCTATCCTTATAAGAATTTTTCAGAGTCCTTTTTAACAGGTGGAAAAAACCATGAAATTTAGAAACATTACAATGCATAAATAAGAGTTTATGATCAGGACAAGTGACAATGGAATGTTAGCTTCTGTTCTTCTAGGTTACAAGGCTGTACTTTTTCTTGTGCTTCTTCCGAAGCAGGACCTTAATTTCAAATGCACTGCATGAAACAGAGCAGACTCAGGTTGTATGTAAGTGGAGCTGGACCTGTGCTTGGATGAGGAGCACGTCATGGCCCCACGGCCTTGTGGGAGCTGCCTACAAAGGGGTTTCTGAGCTGATGTTTTGTGCCGGTAAGCATGGGATTACCAGGAGGGGACGTCCAGTTTCTTCAGGTGGTTCCATTGCCTTTTGTATCCAGAACTGACACTCCTAGTTTGACATTCTGTATTTCATTTTGCTTATACATTTATTTGCGTTCCTCTTTGTTGAACGTCAATGTGAAAATTTAGTGTCAAAATGATTTTGTATGAAGAGCAATTGTCTCCAAGCATGAAATCCCAAAGACAAGACCTGTGATCTATTTGTCAATTGGCCCAGAATTGAACAATTATATCTTCTCTCTGACACTTTGAAACAGATACCTTTATTTCAATAAAGTAGCCAAACTAACATCTAAGTAAGTATACACATCCTATCCATATCTTTACTAACTTATTTTGCTGCATGAGGGCAGGACAGAAAATCAAGAAACACATTTTCCTCCTTGATTTCTGTGTAGTACGGGTGCTTGGTTTTTAGTTACCCCTGTGCACTGATAGACTGATGAAATCTATGACTCCTGTATTAGTTCTGTCAACACATTGGTCCTGAAGGAACAGAATTTTAAAAATGAATTGCTTCTTTTTGGGATTTCTTTCCTTGTTCTTTTTAAACAGAACCACATTTGAAGACAGAGTTACTCGGAAACGACGTGCACACTCTGTGGAAAGGCGTCTTGTTAGTTCTTTCCCTGGAGACAGAGTGAGTTGGCTGCATTCCAGCTTTTCTCCCTGTGTGAAGCACAGTTTCTCTCTGCCTGTCATTATTTACACAGATCTTTACTGCCAAGTGGGCAAACCATCTTCTTTCATGAGATCTGAACTCTGCACTTTCCCAAAGTTCCACTTGGCAGCCAGGGTTGGGGGCCTTGCCGTGAAGATGGGCTGGGACAATGTTTTGTGGGCTCATTGGAGTGCTCCGGGAGCCCCGCTGCAAAACACTGGGGTTGCCTCTGAGCACTGGAAAGGCTGGAAAGGCCCTCTTCACCCCTCCCCCCGAGGGAAATGGCATGGGAGAGCTAGGCTGGTGCACACACACACTTCCTTATCCACAGCTACATCCCGGCTCTGGAGGGGGTCAGATATGGGATGCAGCCCAGGCCTATGTTTTAAATGAAGTTATCCTAGCAAAGATTTGTTGTCTGTTGTGTCCCATCTAGCCATGGGCAAAGGCCATAGGTCAAACCCATAGGTCATTGAAAGTGGTAGAATATACCATGAATATTCTCCAGGCACAGTGGTTCACCCCTATAATCCTAGCTATTCAGAAAGCTCAGCTGTGAGGATCATGGTTCAAAGCTAGCCCAGACAGAGAAGTCTGTGATACCCTTATCTCCAATTAACCAGCAAAACCTGGAAGTAAAGCTGTTGCTCAAATGGTAGAGTGCTAGTCTTGAGAACAATAGCTCAAGGGCAGCACCCAGGCCCAGAGTTCAAGCCCCAGGACCAAAAAGTTAATTCTCATAGGCTATATTTAAGGTGATTTTAAGGATGCAGCAAGATGGAGGGGAGCATATAGAGTGGATGGGAGAACTTCCCTCCATCCCCGTGGTCCACCCGTTTCAGGGACTGGCTACCACAGATGCAACACTCCAGCACACTGTCAGCGCCCAGTCTTTAGGTGACCTGGGCTCTTGCTTGGTCTTGGACAGTCATCATGTTCAAGCAAATGTCTTCCTTTTCTTTCGTGGTGCTGGTTCTCAGGGGCTGGGTGCTGTCCCTGAGTTCTTTCACTCTCGGATGGGGCTCTGCCACTTGAGCCACAGATCCACTTCTGGCTTTATGGCACTTAATGGGAGATAAGGGTTTCACAGACTTTTCCTGTCTAGGCTGGCTTTGAACCATGATCCTCAGATCTCAGGTTCCTGAGTAGTACAGAGTACAGCATGAGCCACTGGTGCCTGGAACCGACTCTCATATTCTTAGGATCTCCTAATGCAAATCTATGCATATGGATACCCAGAAGGGGTAGGGAATGGTAGGAAGTCCCAGCCACTGGACTTCAAGAGAGGTCCAGTGTGCCCATCTTTTGGGTAATCCTGTAGCACCATCTGGTTTCTGAGCAGTGCCACATGGAAGATGCCACACTTTAAAAATGTTGTGCTACATTAGCAAGTCATTTCTATTGAGGAGTCATCTCAAGGCAACAGGAACTACAAAGAGAGAGCCGGGATGCGGGAACAGACAGTCAAGAAGGTGATGTAACACAGTTAGGATCCAGGCATTCACTCTTGAGAAAGAAAAATGCGGGTTTGGGGACAGCAACAGGAAAGGAGAAAAGGTGGTGAAACTCCACGTGTAAGCAACTTATCTCCACATGAGCAGGGAAACGTGTTTAACTTCAAAACTTGCCAGTCTGGTTTTACTGGACAGCAGCCGAATACTGGAGCCAGGAGATAGAGCTTTGTCCATTGGTGTTAATAGAACAAAGTGCCTGGCCTGGGTAATTTCTAGAGAAGATACTTGGCTCTCACAGTTCAGGAAGACTGAAAACCCAGGCAGGAGCAGGCCTGGTGAGTGGTAAGGGCCGCGTGCTGCTCCTGATCTGCCACCTCGCCTGGGAGTGGGCTTGGGGTGGGGGGACGAAGGTGCTGTCCCCACTGCTGAAGGAACAGAAAGGTCAAAGAAAATAGTGGTCATTTCTCGGTGGGGGGAGGGGCACGTGCCAATCTCTGGGTACCAATCCCCCAGGGATTACGTCTCAGTGTGAATGTTTGTGGGGGATGCAGCAAGATGCAGTAGAAATCAAGAAGCCCCTTGACTCTCTGGTAAGCCTGTGTTGTTTTCACCTGAGCTAGAACTCACTTTTGGACCCATTCTTACCTTAGTGATATACAGGGGCTTCAGATTTGCACATGTGTACTAGGCTTGGGTTTGGGTTCAGGTGCAGAATAGCTGGGAGACTGCTGGCAGTGAACTAGGGGTCAAGGTGCCCTGCTGAGACCACAAGGAGAATCTATCTATCTATCTATCTATCTATCTATCTATCTATCTACCTTTCCATAGTAGTCCTCTAAACTAAATGAACAGCTATTATTGGACACTGAGAGATAGCAGAAATATCAAATGTCCTTTTTCTGATCACATTTTTCACAAAAAGTATAAACAATTGAGCTACAACAAATTCCTTGTTCCTCAGATTCTTATCCATTTTTTCCCCTTAGTGTGTTGTAGACACACACACACACATTTTCTATTGCACTTAAAGCCATAATCAAAATAAGTCAGGTATTGTAAGATCTTGGTACTTTGGGTAGAAAAGGAAGTCTCAGTACCTAAAGGAGAAAACAGGTCAATGACTCTTATCAATCATTAAAGGAAATGTGTCAATCTGTTTGAATCAAGCAACTGCATCATTTCAAATAAAGAAAATGCTCACTATCTTCAGGTTGGCTCAAGCTGTCTCTACCAATTCTTCTGGTGTTGCTTATGGATGGTTCAAGGGCTCCTCAGAGGAAAGGCATCTGAGCGATCACATTCCAGTTCATTTTCCTCTGCCTCTTGTCTCACCCTGAGCTGGAAGCAATGAGATCACCTGCTTTCTTTCACTGGTACATTCAAGTTAGCAGGACTTTCTGTCAGGAGCTGTGGTCTTTTGCTTTCTTTGAAATCTGACCTCTGAACAAGGCCATGACATCCAGAAAATAGGAACAGAATTGATTTATTTCACATGGTTGCTATGGCAATTCTCTACCAACATAGACAGAAAGTAGGAAATGGAGAAGAGTGTGTTGGGGAGCTGATGGGGAAGAAGTCAGGACAGGAGGCTGGACCCGTGTGTGTGACCCACCAAACGATGGGTGGAGCCAAATATCCATCTATTGGTAACTCGTCGGCCATCATCACAGCCAATCATTTGTATTTTAAGAAATGGCAAAGTTACATGATCAGACATGGTGGCTCACTCCTGTAATCCCCGCTATGGAGGAGTCAGAGACTGGGAAGAGCACAGTCTATGTGCGTTGGCCATCCCCGCTGGGTGGGAGGTGTAGATAGAAGGATTTGGGTCTGAAGTCAACCTGTGTAGAAACAGTAGATGCCACCTAAAAAAGTAACCAAGGCAGGAAAGGACTGGAGCGGTGTCTGCCTTGCTTGTGCAAGTGCAAGGCTCTTTGTTCCCAGTACTAGAAAGGATTTTTTTTTTTGCCAGTCCTGGGCTTGAGCTCAGGGCCTGAGCACTGTCCTTGGACTTTCTCAAGGCTAGCACTCTACCATTTGAGCCTCTGCACCACTTCTGGCTTTTTTGTATGTATGTGGTACCGAGGAATCGAACCTGGGTCTTCGTGCATGCTAGGCAAGCACTTTAACCACTAGGCCAAACTCCTGGCCCTGGAAAGGATTTTTTTTTTTAATGTGAATATCAAATTAACATAAGTAGTCTTAAAATTCCTAAAGATCTTTCCCACAGGAAAAATGAATATAAATGACAAACAAAAGAAGCTTTTGTGAAACATTTTGAATCTTAGAATCATTCCCTTGTTGTATTTTATTAAATATGTTTTCTGAAATATTTGCAGGAAAAATCTTAACTGGAGAAAAAGGTGAATGAGCCAACCCATTTTATTTGCTCATTTGAAACAAATGAATATTTGTTTCTCCAACTTTCTATCTCCCATTTAATTATTTGCTTCCACAAATTTTACTTAACTGTCACGCCAGGCATTAGACAAACAATGAGAAAGTTAGTGAATGTGTGTGGGCAGGGGCAGGGGTAGTAGGGCGAGCAGGCTTTAATGCCAGTGTTGAGACAGGAGGAGGAGAATGGTGAAAAGGCTCAACTGTGACTGGCATGGAATGCTGGCATGCCCCTCGGCGCGCTAACTTTATGGAACGTGGCAAGGTGATGCCCTTGACTTAGATGGAGGTGAGCCTGGGAAGACTTGAGAAAGAAACACTTGATGATGCTCTAAATTGAAGAGGCAGCCTTTCCAGGTCTTCTCTGTCCACAGGCTTTGGGGTCCCTCCTCTTCCTCATTATTAGCTCAGTGGGAGCCTTGTTATTAACTTTCTGCCAAGAAATTCACTCATGCCAATGGCTCCTCCTCCTCCTTCTCCTCCTTTCCTTCCTCCTCCTCTGATTTCTTCTTCCTTCCTCCCATTTCCTCCTCCTCTTTTTGCTTCCTTTTCAGGTCTTGCTCATGTTAGACTGCTAGACGGTGGTGTGTTAGTGCTTGAACCACACATTAGCTTTTGGTTTTAGTTTTCTTTGCTATGCTTATTATCTTTCTGTTCTAGCTGGCCAGGAACTTGTTCCTGCCCATCGTACCAGGATGAGGGCCACACACCTTTCTATCCAGCTGTTCCTTCATATGAGGATCACACAAGCTGTGTTTTCTCCCAGGCCAGCCTCCAATCATGAATCTCCCAAGCTCTGCCCCCCACAAGTTGCAAGGATTAGCAGCCTGAAAAATTGATGACCCAAAATGTTGCTTTATATTTCAGCCATAGAAAAGAATGAGGAGGTGGTATTGAAGCATTTCACTTTCAAATGTGGTTCCCTTCCCCCATTTGTGGAAAAGGACAAAAGGCAAGAGTGTGTCACGTCTCAAATTTTGGTGTTGACATTACTCTGTGTCTAATGTCTGACAAGTCATTTAGCTGCTAGGAATCTTAGGTGTTGGTTTTTAATCAGGACAAAATATTCCACAGGACAAAGTAGTCTACAAAAATATTCCATAAGAGCATGGGATTAGAGTCTAAAAGGGATTGCAATGGTGTAAGACATAGTTTTAAATGTGTAAACAAACCTTTGGATATGAAAATGTTGGAATTCTCACTTCATTAATTTATAAGCTACCATTTCCTTTGAGAACTTGATGATTTCTTGACTAATTTTTTTGTCCGTCGTGGGACTTGAACTCTAGGTCCAGAGCTGTCCCTGAGCTCTTCAGCTCAAGACTAGCTCCCTATCTACCACTTGAGCCATAGCACCACTTCCTCCTTCACATTTCTTCAGCCAAGATTAAATAGGTGAGGGCTGTGATATGGGCTTGCTTCCTAAGATTGTATTACTATTAAAATATACTTTGACAAATTATCGTAAATAATTAAAATCAATGTCAGTTATTAAAATAAATGAACAAAGCCTATATCCTTGTTTTCCACCATCTATGAATTAAGTCCCATTCCTTATTTGATGCCAGGATATCTCCCTGAGAACATTTTACTCATTTTTCACATTTGTGTAATTTGCCTTTAATATGTCAATGTGGAATTTATGCAAATTTTGCAAGTTTCAAGCATTCCTGTCAAAGTGGGGTTCTATTAATTTACGGATGAGAAAGAGGGAGACAGAGACACACTCATTCAGTGCAGAGGGAAATCAATTTTTAAATTGTTCCTGGAATCCAGACTGATTTGAAGACATACACTAAGGAGAAAAGAGTGATCATCTTCAGCAGATTATAGGAAATTGATTAGAATGTTGCTTTTCACTCAACCTTCCCTCCTCTCCATCCTGTCAGCATCCCTCCCTCCTCTCTCGACAGAACAATAGGTCATGTTGTTACATGAAGGCAGAAAATACAAGACTTTGTGAAGGAGTACCAACTACACTTCACACTTGAACTTGAGGGTTGGGTTTGAACTAGATTCTAAAGCATCCTAAAAACTGACCATGACCTTGACAAATGTCGGCGAGATCTTCAGGTCTTCTTTCTTTTGAGAAAAGGGCAGGTTAGGGGAAGAGTTAAGGATAGGGAAACAACAATATTTGTTAATGAATACTCAATTTTTGGTCAATTGTTTTGGTTTGTTCTGACATAACTAACATGAATTTTCAGGGTTGTCATTTGTATATAACTTTTCTTTTTTTCTTTTTCTTTCTTTTTTCTGCCAGTCCTGGGACTTGAACTCAGGGCCTGAGCACTGTTCTTAGGATTTTCTTAAGCTAGATCTCTACCATTTGAGCCACAGCACCACTTTTGGTCTTTTCTGTATATGTGGTATTATGGAATCGAACCCAGGGCTTCATGCATGCTAGGCAAGCACTCCACCACTAGACCACACTCATGGCCCTGTATGTAACTTTTCTGTGTAATTTACATATAAGGCCCTTTCTGAAAGAGCCTGGCATGGTTATCACAAGGATGATTACTAGGGTACAGAAGTACAGAATTGGGAACCTCATTATTAGCTTTCTGCCAAGAAATTGACTCAAACTAGTAGCTCAAAAGTAATCTGTAAATCAGCAGCAACAATGGTAGTGTCTGCAGGTGTTGAAAAGGTAAATTATTGAGCTTTACCCCTAGAATCTGAGAGGGTATAACCCAACAAGCAATGCTTTTCTAGATATTCTGGCGCATTTAAATACAGCAAGCTGCAGCTTGAAAAGCACAATTTTCTATTATTTATATATGTCCTGGTATGTTCAGCTGGTGAATTAAAAGTGGCATGTTGGCATCCATTCTTAATTTGTTTATTTTACGTAGAAAGTAGAGACTTCCTTTGAGATCCTCTAAAGGGAATCGTAGGACTAGCTTCTGTCTCAGGGCTCACTGTGCATTCTGTCTCCCACATGCAGACATCTTTCCAGAACACGGTGATCCATTAGCAGAACATCCCAGAGAGGAGAGGTCCTTCTCTCCTCTCCCAAATAGCTGTTGCCTGATGGCAGTGCAGTCTTTCATACAGGATCCCTGCACCATCCAAGGCTTTCCTTTTGACATTGTCAAATCCCTTCTACCTAATGGTTTCATTAACACTTGCAGAGGCAAATGGGATCACACAGACAGATTGTTTTTTCCCCCCTCTAAATGCCTTCTCTTTGGATGGCTCATGTCTAAAGTTACATACAGTTTCAGCCTCAGGGAAATTCTAACACCAGATATCCACTCCTTCAGGAGGCTCTGCTCACAGTTGCTGTCACTGACAATCCAGTGTGCAGCGTGGTCGCCAAGTCAAGGCCAACAGCGAGCGTGGTTTATTTCTTTATTGTATATATATATATACACATATATACAATATATATTGTATATACATATGTATATGCATACTATATATTATATAGTATATATATTATATACTATGTATACTATATATAATATATATACACTATATATAGATAGATAGATATAGATAGATATTCCTTAGCGTCCGGGCTGGCCTTGAACCTTGGTTCTCGGGTCTGAGCCTCCTGAGTAGCCAGGATAAGAGGCGTGAGCCCCTGCGCCTGGCCAGCGTGGTTTTATTTAACTTACTCGTGGCGCCTCTCCTCCTGCTTCCCGCGGCTCATTTCTGCAGCAGGAGCAGACATTCAGGCCGGGCTTCACCCTCCTGTATGTTTTCCAGTGAAGCCCGCGAGCCCACTCAATAATTAAAACGCACACGTGAAGACAAATTCGCTGACTTTTAATTTGTACCCAGTCTGCACGAGTTCATCATTCACCAGGTAGAAAGAAACAGAAGAAGAAAAAAAGAAAAGAAAATTAAACACACAAACAGCAACCAAATAAAATAAAATAAAATAAACCCAGTAAAGCATCAAAAAGAAAGAAAGAAAGAAAGAAAGAAAGAAAGAAAGAAAGAAAGAAAGAAAGAAAGAAAGAAAGAAAGAAAGAGAAGGTGAAGATGACGTCCTGGCGGCTCTCGTGGATGTGCTGCTGGCGGAACCTGCCTTCCTGACGGATCAATTCCTGCCACGAGGAACCCCGGGGAGAGCAGGGATTCCCCCCGGGAGAGCAGGGCCCGTGCTGGCTGTGCAAGGCCGCAGCCGACCCGGAGGGTGCTCCCGTGTTGGTGTCACCCCAGGGTCATGGCGGGTCCCAGCTTGGCGCTGCCGGCCCTAGCGTCGGTCCTCCCACGGCCCACGCCACTGCCCCAGCGCCCAGGGGGAGGCAGGACGCGGGAGTCTCGGTCCACGCGCCCCCACGGGCAGCTGCCAGTGTCGGGACGCCGGCCGGGTCCGTCTGTCCAGTCACAGCCGGCCTGGGGAAGCCCGGTTACCGTCAACCATTGTTAAGGTACATTTTGTAAAATGCACCATTTTAAAGTCAATGCATGTGCGTCTTTGGAAGGCTACAATCTTGCAAATGTAGCATGCGTTCATTTGAATCACTGGCTCATTCTCCTACTTTTTCTGATTTGCAAAGGAATAATTTTATAGATGAGTTTTTTTTTTTTCCTCTAGCAGGTGGAAATCATAGCAGAATCGGGCCATGAAGGAAGGGGTTGCTAAGCAACCATTTTCAGTGTCAGGAAAAAAAATCCAAACAAATCTTCATTTTAAATATCAGAAGCGTGTGAAAAATTAGCTAACTTTTTATCTGATGAACTTGTACATGAACTTGGGTGACTTGCGAGAAATGATGTCATCTCTTTCGATTTCCTCCCCTGTTGTGACTCAGATGAAAGATGGCACAGTGTTCAAGGATACAGTTTTAGACCTGGGTCGAGCTAACCGGGGTGTGTAGCAAAAACACAGAATTCCTGGCCTGCTCACAATCATGTCTTTGCCATTCTGAGGTGCGTTGACACAAGGACTCTTGACATCTGTTTTTGATGTCCTTGGAGCTAAAATGATGACAGAACAAGTATAGGCCCTTCAGGAAAGTGGATCCTTGGTGGGCACTAGATTGTAATTAAACTGTAACATTGGTTTTTTTACTCTGGCAAATGAGAGGATGAGTTGGTGAATTTAGAAAGTCTGTTCTTCACAGCACACGCTGGGGGCATGTGGCAGTCACCATCAGATCTGCTGCTGCATGCAGCTGGATGAGAGACTCTGGAGAGCTCTTGGAAGTGCTTTATGCAAAGGGAAAGTCGACAAAACCTGCTCTAGCCCATCCATAGCTGACCCCAAGAGCCCGTGGAAGCTCAGTTCTGCCAAGATAGAAGCATGGAGACAGCTTGGTCATTGCAGTGTGCTGGCCTAGGCCTGGCTTCCTGGGGTCTTGGGAAGCAACCTGCCTCCCCACCCCCTTCCCAAAACTGGATCCTGGATGCTGTGGGATGTAGGCTTAATAAACGGGTGGAAACTTAACGCTTTCCTAGTTGTACGAGTCCATCTCGTGAGAGGCAATGCTGTACGACTCAGCTGGACTGCTGAGAAGGCTATCCCTCTGCAGACAAAGACATTGGCAAAGTTTGCCTTTGGCCCATATTCATTTCCTCAACTGGGTCCTCTTTTCAAATGTCTTCCAGGAACATTCTGTGCTAGAATCCCAGCACAAATTTCTCTTGCCATTTGAGCACATGAGCCCACTGGATTGAATTTGTACTTCTTTAGTTGTTAATATCATGAGATTTCACGTTGCTTATCTCTTCTTTCCCACAGTGACCCTATCAATAAGGCAAAGCGAAATTTATTTTCCTTTTCTGGTAAGGAAACTAGGTTGTGGACATGATGGAGCTGAAATCGCAACCCTGAGCTTCCTGCTTTCAGTGTAGGGCTGTGTTTGCACCATTGCCATTTGGAGTTTCTTTTTCAGTGGGCTTTGCTTCATGATTGGTTGCTGAACCCACCATAGAATGTGCATGCATTGAACACTCCTGATGTTCGTAATACAGCACATTGTGGAACTGGGGTGGCCTCGTGTGGCTGACTGAAAGCTGCAGCTCACTGAAGCCTCCTAGCATTATGAGGGAGTATGCTACTGCATACAGAAAATGGATCACCTCTGGGGCTGGTGGCTCATGCCTGTAATCCTCACTACTTGGGAGACTCACAAGTCCAGCTCATCCCGGAGAGTGGGGGATGGAGGATTAGGAGATTGCCTCTCAGCAGAAAAAGCTGGGTGTGGTGGCACAAGGCTATCATCTCAGCTACAGAGGAAAGCATACATAGAGGATCAAAATCCATCCTAACCCCAGGAAAATGTGAGACCCAGCTCAAAAATAAGCAAAGAAAAAAGCCCTGGAGACATGGCTCAAGTTATGGAGAAGCTGCCTAGCAACCACAAAGCCCTGAATGCAAACCCAGCGCTGCCCCAACCATGACAGTAACCAAAGCCAAGTCTTCACTGGGTCATCTTAGCTTAAAGTATTGGTCTTATGAACAGCCTTTGCATCTCAGCCCTGGAACTCAATGACATATTTAAAAGATATCAGTAAGTTTTCTCCATTTCCTGCCCATTCACCTGAGACACGTCTATAAATGATTTGTCTGAGATATTTCAAGAGTATGAAGGACACTCGTATTTAGTTTGGGCCAGACTGTTATTTTGAAGTACTTTTTATTGAATCCAAGTAAAATTTAGAAAATAAGATCCCCAGCAGATAAGAACCGCAGTCTGCTTGCTCTCAGCAGGCAGGGCCTGCGGCCACCCTGGACTTTGCTCCTCAGGCGCCCTGCGTGTGGACAGCCTGGTCCTCAATCTTGGGTTGTCGGTTCCTCGCTCAGCTGCCATTTCCAGGTCCTCTCAGATTAGCCTTCCATTCCCAGCTAATTAAGGTGCAATGTTTTCTTTAGTCATTCTAACGGTTATATTTAAATAACTTTCCTGATCGGTCCCTTATGCTTTAGCAATGTTTTCGTCTCTTTCTTTTTTTCTGATTCAGTAATCAGCTGATTCTTTATAATAAATCCAGATACTAGTCGGGCCTCACCCTGTTCAGCTTCTGAGACCAGAGGGGACCAAGCACATTCAAGCTGCTGTGGCCACGAGTTAAAGGAAATTTCTACAAATCAGAATGGCCAATGTTTATCCATCATTAATGCCCTTATTATGGTGGGAGTTAGTAGATTATTGATTATGAATAATGTTTAGTTGCCCTCAAAGAAATACATAAAATCTACAGTGAAATGCACTAATCAATACTCTTGTCAGAAAATTAGTCAGTCCCTATCTAAATCAATCCATATAGATTTATATGGATTTATTTACTGAAATCTATATTTATATAGTTTTATATAATAGATATATTTATGTATAGACATATTTATATGTAGATATATAGTTAGATATATAGTTTATGTTGCCTTTATAATATGCATGCAACACACAAACACACACACATACACATATATCTTGGGTTCAACCATGGTTGGCTCTTTGAGGTGTGAACAGACATCTATGAAGCCTTCCTACTTTTAGCAAATGCAGTAGGAATGAGCTGTCCCATTTAGGGAAATCCACTGAAGAAAATAAGCTAGATAGAAAAAACAAATATGGCCTTTAAGAAAAACAAATACAAGCTTTGTGGTTCACAGAACGGACATATATAACCATCAAAATAAGTATTACAGATAAAAATGACCATATGATGATTAATTATGTTGCATCCAAATAAGGGAGTAGTTCCGAAATGACAGCTATGGATGTTAGCAGCGCGAACAGGTGTTTGTGATTGAACTCTGAATAAAATATACATAAATGCCATGTGATTACAAACATTAAAAAGTAAATACAGAAAATGAACCAAAGCAGTGAGTATCATGTTCCCATGATGGGATTGTTTTCTCTCTCTTGGAGTTAATTTCCCGACAAGAACCACATGGTCATTACAATTGATGATAAGCGCCAATACCCTTTTCTGATTAAAAAAAATGCTCTGGAGAAGCTGGGAATCCATGGAACCTTCCTCATGATACTAAAAGCTGTATGTGCCAAACCTACAGCCAGCGTGATACTTAATGGCAAAAAGGGAAAAGCATCCCCTCTAAAATCAGGAGCCAGACGAGGATGCCCACTCTCTCCACTCTCTTCAGTGTGGGACTGGGACTAGTCTATCACAAACTGCCACTGTAATTCAGGTGGATGGAAAGGCAGAGGCTCTGTCTTGCCTTGCAGTTCTCATGGAGACTAACTTGCCAGCCCCCCCCCACCCCCCGGGCCCCTGGCTGCAGTCCAGCCCATGGCCCAGTCACAGTGCCTCCGAGAATGGGCTCTGCAGTTGGGCCTCAGCCCACGAGAGCTGTTTCTCAGAGCTGGGACTGGGACCACAGCTGCCCAAGACTCCCACTGAAGGAGATTCTTTATTTCCCATGAACCAGCACAGAGCCGAAGTGGAGCTGTGGCCCCAGGGGTAGAATGCTAACCTTGAGTAAAAGAGGTTAGGGAAAGTACACAGGCCCTGAGACTGGTGCACACACACACACACACACACACACACACACACACACACACACACACACACAGAAGAGCAGACAGACACATCTGCTAGACTTGAATTATGGGGCATGGTGATGCCAGACCGACTTTGGAGTCTGGTCTCCTCAGCTGCCAGGAAAAGTACATCACTCCTTGTCTCAGACTCTCCATCGAGAGACTGTAGACTTCCTGACCCCCACGGTGACAGGCGGCTCTCCTGTTTTCCGTGTCCTCGTGGAAATTAAGTGGGCAATGGGATTTTATAGCTTATGTATAAGACCTTTGAGTTGGTTTATTAGAGTGAGTTCAGGCAGGTTAGTCAAACAGCCTTCCAAGTTGAAAAATAATAACACTGCCGCTTTATCTAGGCTTTTATCTGAGGAACTACAAAGTGGTTTAGGAAGCCTGTGGCAGCCCCTTACGTGACTGATATTGCCGCTATTTTAACAGGGAGATTTTATCTCCATTACCAGTTAGAAGAAAGCCATTCTGAAAATGTCTTGGCCAAGGTTCAAAGTCCTATTCAGTAAACAGAGGCAGCTGGACAAAGTCCATTCTCCCCTTTAGTGACCACAGAGATCCATATTTCCTCATCCTTCTTCTCAGCTTCTGGTACATTTCTCCTGAAACCTTTTTGTACATTTTAGCAGAAAACCATTTCCTCTGGGAAGCTGGTCTTCCTCCTAGAGGAATGACCCTGGACTTCACAAGTCCAGAGAGGCAAAAGTATCTCCCCACTTTGCAAAGTTTGCTCATGAGATGAGGCTGAAAGTTTGGGTGGACTTTGCTGTCAAATGTATCTTTGTAGATGAACTCTTCTGAAAAGCCTAGATATGTGGTTTCTTTAGACATAGCCCATCTGTTATCTCATGATTAAGGATATTTGTGGTCCCAGGCACTGAAGCCGTCCTCACAAATGCTAAGCTCATATTCTACCACCAAGTTATGCACCTGGACCCTCTAGTTTTGATAGTTCCATGCTTCGGAGATGACAAGCTTCCTTTAGACTCTTTCAAGGGCTAAATTGGGCGCATGGCTCCTTTCTTTCCTTTGTGGTGCTCATGAACCAGGAGCATGAGAGGGTGACACAGAGGACTGGACAGAGCTTCACAGTTGACTCGTGAAGCTGCTGTGACCCATTATGCTAAGCTATTGTGACTTACTGTTGTGAACTAGGCAGACCTGCTGAACTCTGTAGCTAGAAGGACTTTTCTATAAAAGCCCTGCAGAATTCTCTGAAATTGAAGCAAGAGGGGCTTGCTTTTGGCCAGCCATTCTGTGGCTGGCCTGTAGACCGGAGTATGGGAGCTTTGGCTAAGGAAGATCTGGAGGCCAAGATCAGCTCCTGGGAGAGACTGCTGTATACAGATCACTGGCCAACACAGGGCATTTAGGAGAATGGATGTTTCTTGGTGCTGAAGGGTGATCTCAGCAGCACACCTTCTAAGCACACATTCACTGTCGTTCATGGCTCACCCGCTTAAATCCACTGTTGTTGAACATGAAGTCATTCCTCTATAGGAATGGGTCAGAAAGGCAAGTCACCAAAAGACCAGTAACTTTCTCAGATCACACGGCTAAGTGGTAGAATCATGATTTCAACCCAATCCAGATCTCTGAACTCATCACTGCATTAGGATTAGTAATGGAGGCTATTATTTTTATGATCTCTTCTCACATATCTTTGATATGTAGCCATTGCATAAGAAAGGACTTTGCTTGAACTTACATTTCAATCTCCATTTTAATGGAGATTTTTACATTTCATTTTATTGTCAGAATGATGTACAGAGGGGTTACAATTACATATGTAAGGTAGTGAGTACATTTCTTGTCAGACATGGAAATTTTTAAGCTGAGAAATCATTTTAAAACTGGAAAATCCTAGGTTGTGTATGTGTCTTCTCTAGGAATTTGACTCCCCAAATGAACTGGATACTGGGATCATCTAAGTTGCCTTTAAAATTCCTAGTACTTGGGCCAGGAGTTTGGCCTAGTGGTCAAGTGCTTGCCTAGCATGCACAAAGACCCAGGTTCGATTCCTCGGTATCATATACATAGAAAAAAAGCCAGACGTGGTGCTGAGGCTCAAGTGGTAGAGTTCTAGCCTTGAGAAAGTCCAAGGACAGTGCTCAGGCCCTGAGCTCAAGCCCAGGACTGGCAAAAAAGAAATTCCCAGTACTTAGACCACCCGTTAGAATCATTTAATGAACATCTCTGGAGGTGGAGCTGCAGACTGCAGGGCCGTCTTGAAATCAGTACACATGATTTCAGGATGGAGTTGCACTTGAAAGAGATGTTCAGGGTCCACGTGCCTCTGTATCACAACAAGGCTTTCCTCTCCTTGGGGTCTTCTGATGGGGACGAATTCATAGCCTACATTTGTGAGTGCTCATGTCTCTTTCTCAGGTCCCCAGGCTCATTCTTGCTCTACCATTACAAAGGAGGTACAATTACTGATTCCTGTTTCTCAGAGGAAACTAAGGCACTTAGAAGTCAAGTAACTTACCCAGCATCACATAGCTCAGGGGTAGTACAGCCAAAATGCAAAGGCAGGCATTATCTTAGAGTCTAAGGATGTGACCATCAAACTGTACTTCCCCCTTTATTGCTGAGTCTCTCCTGTGCCAAATGGAATTCCATTTCCCTTCCTCTAGCCTTCTCTTGTACTCCACTGTTGTAAAAAAGAAACCAAGTATCATCTATTTTCCTGTATTCCTGGCCTTCATTAAAGGCATTTGATTCATCTTTCCACCAGAAACATGAGGTCCATGCATGATTTTTCCACTTCCTGTGCCACTTTTATGTAAACAAGCTATTGGACTATTAGGCAGAGAAAAACTAGAGACCAATCTGGGGGAATGAGGTGACAGGAAGGCTGGTGAGATTTGTGTGGAAGAGGTGAAGAGTAAGGAAACATTAAATTTGAATTGATTGATCATGCTTCCTATTATGATTCTTTAAATTTCCTGCCCCTCTCTTGCTTACTGCCACTACTGCTGCCCTAACTCAAAACAGTTTCTATTTTCTAAATGACTGAGCTTGCTTTTGGTAGTTTTCTTCCTCTTTGATCTGTCTCTGATCCATATAGAGTGGACAGAAATATAAGTCTGATCACGGCATGTGAACCTACTCCAGGTCAGTGGGCAGGAGACACATCTAGTAATGAGGGAATGATTTGCAAAGAACATTGGGAGACATAGAAAGTAATGTGACTTTTCCTGGAAAGAGTGGGAACTGTGCAAGTAAAATTCCTGATCTACCTCAAATGCCACAGGATCTATAACAGGAGTCACAAATTCAGTTGCCAATAGCTCAGTGAAGTGTGAGCATTGAGGAAAGTGGAGATACTGAGGCACCCATGTGTTCTGGTCCTGTGTAAGGGAAGTGGCCACTCTTTTTACCCTGAATTGTTGTGACTCTGGGTGCTCAGATTTTCCTATTCCTTACCAGAAGCCAGGAATCTTAACTCAATGGGTATCTTAGGGTTTTTCAAATGTTGAACACTAAGTCAGATTTTTTTTTACTATTGTAGCACAAATAAACCCTGCCCGTGGGCTGGTGTGTGGCGTGGTCTCTAGTTTGCAACCAGTGTTCTAGGGAAGGCTGCTTTTTTTCCTCCATGTACTCCTTGGTAGAATTGTAAATGCCTTGTGGCCACGAATTTTAAAAGTAGGTCCTGTAAATTCTAATGAAAACTGCTCTCTAGAAATCTCTGAAATGAGCTTTATCCTATTAAATAAAGAACGTGTGTCAGACATAGAGGGGTTTCCTTGGTGGTTATGGCATAGCTAGTTGGACTGTGAAATTTTAATCAAGTAGAAAATCCTGTGTGCCAGGTTCTTTTCTGCACCACTATTTCCTCACAAAGGCAAGTTTCTCTGGCTCTAAACAACTGGGAACAGAAAGGAGAAAAGAATGGCCTCTCACATTACCAAGCAACTAGTACGTGCACAGCACACCACAAGCTAGAATCAATGAGGTATTTCATTCTCCCTACAGTGATAGCAGCGCATCAGAGGGGGCACTCACTACCTGTGGGTGCGTTGCCTGTGTATGTGACAGACTGACACACTGATGTTAAGACAAGAACGCAAAACTATTGGCTTTGATAACTAGATATTGGTTCTCAGATGGTAAAACAAATAGAAAAGGCAATTTTCAACAGGGCGGAGGGCACTTTGTGGACCAGAGATGTGGCTGAGTAGCAGAAAACAAGACCAGCATCCTGGTGGCCCTTGATGGCCCTGGGTTCCATCTTCAGGGCTGGTTGTGTGGATGATGTGACATTTACTAATTGGAGAACGATTTTCTCTATCTTGTGTCTTTATTAAATGGGCCCTGAGGGCCTAACTTACAAGAAACATTTGTTGGAACTGAAGGGAGGGATCAAAGCCTTTCCAAAAGAGATAAAAGTTCATTCACCTGGAAAAACTCCTGGGTCCATGATGCTGAGGACTCAGGGTCCAGGGCTCCTACAGGTACAGGCCATCTCTCTAGGCGGAGACTTAAGTCTAACAGGCACACAGTCAAAAGGTCATTCTGTGAGCCTTCCTCAACGTAGTCTTAGCAATGAGAGACAGGGACCTCTAGACCCACTGGGCAGCAAAGTCTGCAAGCACAGAGAACAAACACATCTTCAAGTAAAGATTGTCCAGGTTCAAGGTACTTCCTAGCTGTGTGGCTTTGCCCAAGATATTTACCCTTTCACTGCCCTGAGTTTTCATCTAAACGAATATGGACAACTGCAATTTCTTCTGAAGATTATTGTAAGAGTACAGACCACATGTATAAAGCACTCAGAATAATTCTTGAATACTTTAGGAGTCTGAACCTAAGTTCTAATTAGTTTCACCTGGCCCTACTGTTGGCTCCATAGAAAACGAATGACCAGCATAGAGTCTCATCTGGTTACAGGTACTGACTGGACTCTTGGTTCAAATATTATATTCCCTGTAAGGCAGTGTGGCCTCAAGAAATAGATGCTAATTTGATGTCTTCTTGGGGGAATGTCAGGTCTGCGGTGCCGGTGGGGACGTGAAGTGATCTGCTCTGCAGATACTTTCCTCAATCAGTCAGACTTTGGTTATGGAAATCTCTTGAGCGGCTTAAGCAGGGGAGAGCGATGGGGGAGGGTGGGTGTTTCTGGCTCTCTAGAGTGATGGAAAGCTGAAGTTCAGGGAGTCGGAGCCCCAGTCACCACCTCCCAGCAGAACTTGGTGAGTAGATGGCATGCAACCACTCACTGATTGGAATCTTCTATTCTGTGTTCTCGCTTGAGTCACAGTCCTGGATAAAGATCTAATTCATCGGGCTAACCCCTGGATGTACAGATGCAGGAGGGAAAACTCTGTCCTCTGGCTCCACATCACACCTAGACTGTACTCAAGAAAGAGGGCACTACTGATTCTTGAGTATTTCTATAGATCTTCATGAACAGATCAGAGAAGGCTTGAGTTGATGTGGGTTCCCTACCTGGCTGAGCTGAGGGAGGGAGAAATGCACAGTTGGGAGACAGTTAAGAGTAACTGGGGTAAGCCAGATGTCAGTGGCGCACCCTTGTAATCCTAGCTACTCAGGAGGCTGAGATCTGAGGATCATGATTCAAGGCTAGCCCATGCAGGAAAGTCCATGAGACTCTTACCTCCACTCAAAAAACTGGAAGTGGTGCTGTGGCTCAAGTGGTAGAGCACTAGCCTTGAGCAAAAGAGTTCGGGGACAGTGTCTAGGCCTTGAGTTCAAGACCCACAACTGACCAAAAAGAAAAGTGTGGTCCATTCTGAGTTTTAATAAAAAGGCTCTGGAGACCTAATGATGTTTGTAGGATCTGAAAATGGAAAGAGAGGTAAGTGTAAAAAGGAGGAGAAGAAAGAATGAGGTCAGAGCTAAGAGAAATCCTCAGCCATCACAAGGCTTGCAAGGGATCTCATTAGAGTATGAAGAGAGAAAGGCAAGTCACACATAATAATTGCACAGGGGCTTATGTTTATTAATGTGTGTACCTCTTAAAACTGAAATACACCATAGCCTGGCTTAGCAATTCCACACAACAAGGGCCTATAGAAATTTCCTTCTTGAATATTTGTTCGTTAAACATGACATTGGAAATATGATGTAAAAATCAGTGTTAATAAAATCTTTCAATAAAAAAAGATTCTTTTAAAACACGAAGATTCTGAAATAGAGGCATAGCTCAAGGGGAAGAGTTCCTGCCTAGCAAGTACGAGGTCCTGCATTCAAACTCCAGGATCATAAAAAAGGCAAGGAAAAAAAAGAGAGAAAGAGAAAAATGATTACTAAGGGAAGGAAGACAAAACAAGATTTAGGTTTTATAGTAGTAATATCCACAAAAAGTATTTTGTAAACAGTCAAGCATGTCAGTGGGAAAAGATGGGATTTAGAAACATTACTATTAAAAATATGATTGTATGATATGTTCAAGCCCTTTGCTTTAGAACCAATCAAATAAGATTCTGCCAAGAGTTAGAAGCATAAAAAGACATCCAAAAGTGAACAGCTAGAATGAAGAGGGCACACAATGAAATTACCAACATTAAGTGTAGTCATTTCTTTATCTGTTTCCCTCTTTCCTTTCCCATACATCAACGAAGCAGCTGAATGAGTCACTTAGGTTTGGTAACTCAGTGAAGGACGGGCAAAGACACTTTGTTCTCATGGAGCTTACAATCACTTTGACTCAGTCGGCAGTCTGGCTTTCAGAGGTGTGAAATACACAGCAAATGGGGAGACAGGAGAGATGGATGATGCTATGACAGCCTCCCCCCCTCAACTAATCAATAATACTCATTCCTAGCTTCCCTGGAATAGAGGCACAGCTTATGCACATGTGAGGCTACCCTGAAGAATGTTGTGGCTAAAAGTTAATTCTTATTTCTCTAAACCTCTAGCTTCCTTCTGGAATATTCTAACACATGAACAGTTGCCAGTCTGTGAGCCGGGAGGAAGGTAAAAATCAGATCATTTCCTAAGTGTGGAAACAAAGGACCAGATGGTGGATCAAAGCGGAAACAGCCAGAAACGTGAAGATGTGACTTAACAGCAGGTTCCTGGCATTTCTGCTTCCATTCAAGACTCTGTGATCCACCTGCCTAATGGAGATTTCCTCCAGGTGTGTCTAACAGGCCCAGGTTGAAGGATGAGGACAAATGGTCCTGTCTCCCTTGGTCTTAGGGACTTCCCACCCTGCGCCTCATGTGCCACAGCCTGGTGGCAAGCAAAGCCAACTCTGAAAGCCCAATCACGGCACTTGTTCTGGGCTAAGTGGAGGCATTGCTCAAATGTGCAGATTGCTGTGTATGCCTTTTGAGAGAGGAGGGAGCAGCCACACTCAGCTTTCTTTTCAGCTCAATGATCACAGCTGAGCCCACAGACAACTCACACAGATGCCTTTTTGATAAGGTACAATGGGATCTTAATTGGCTCTATTATTCCTAACTGCCTTTTCGACCCATACCTGATAAACTGCCAGGAGATCTAGCATTCTCCGAGATGTGTCATTAACAAAGTCCTTTTCTGCTAGCATCATGTTTGTACCAAGGAGTTCAATATCTTCTGCTAGTGTATGAGGACTTTACCTCTACACTCCGAGCACTGTCAGGTGACCAGAACATTCCCTTCTTCTCACAAGGTCACCAAGTGAGGACATCAGCAGGCTGTACAGGGTGGTGGTTCTGACTTCAATACTTAGGACTTGGGGTTAGGCGCTGGTAAAAACCCAAGCTCACACTGGTGAATGTAGGGCATGAGTGTTTAGTGGGTTAGGTTTTCCAGTTGTGTGGGTATCCTGTTACTTTCACTCATGAAAGTTGTAAAAAAAAAAAAAAAGTTCCAATTATCCATCCAGAGCTGTCGGATAGAAGTGTCCGTTGTTTGGGGAATATGAGAAAATGGGTCTAGGATGTTGTTTTTTAAAATAAATGTTTTGGGGGAAGATCTGCTGAAGTTATTAGACCCATGGGAGGGTAATAACTAACTTCATCTTGAACCTTTGTGGCATCTGGACACCATGTTGATTCTGTTCCCAGTAAGCTTCTCCAGCTACCCAGTTGAGAAACAGACGCAGCCAGATCTGACTTCATTTGTACACATGCTAAGAAAGCAAATATACCATGGTTGGGAGGCAATTAGGGCTGTGGAGCAGAGCGCCATTACTTTAAAACTCATCCTTTAGCACAGTTTTGACAAGATAATGAATGTGCACTCGCTGGGGTGGGAGTGGAGGAACTTAGAAGGGAGGAACAATGAGCTCATTCAGTCTTCACGGACCATCAAGTCTCGAGACCTTTCCTTGGGAAAGTGCCCTTCGTTAGTGCTTCTGGGAGCTCCTGACAGATGATAGAAAAGGAACCAGATTATTTCTCAAGCCAGAGCCATCTCGAGAATAATTGCGCTGTCCTCAGCTTTTGCTCTCAGCCTCCCCCCTCCCAGCTACTTCTAGCAAACGCCTCTTGTTTTCCCCATATCTGTTTCCTTCTGCCATGAGAAGAAGCAGCCAGATCAGCAATCACTCACCCAAGCACATGTTCCTTCAGGACCCATGGTTGTGATGTTTCAGCCCAAACCAGGGAGATTGCAGAGGGGGACAGGCCATGTAAGGACTTGAGAGAAGCAGAGACATTCATGAGTTGAGGGAGTGAGTTCTGAGGGCTCTGAAGTTCAGTAGAGGAGTGACTGTTGGAGACTCCATGGATAGCCTGAATTTGAGATGAAAATCATGAGATGAATTCAATCGTAGTTAAGGTTAGGGATGATGAAAGCATGGGGGGGGGGTGAGACTGGAAGATGAAACCACTGCAGCTGCACCATGGGCTGTCCACACATCTTTGTCAACGTGGAAGTCCTGTTTTTGGTTACTAACACCACACCCATCCATCTCATTCATTGAACAAATGCTGAGCTTTCTTTGAAAGACAGTCTATTAGGATGATTATAAACAAGGATGTCTGATGCAGAGTAACTGGGTTCAAATCTGAGCACTGTCACTAAGGACTGAGGTAAGGCAATCTCTGCATTGCAGGATGGTCAAAGCTACACAATGTGCTGTCCTTGGGGTGGCAGGGTTTTGAATTTTGCGATATGGGGCCATGAGGAGGTCTTTCCTGATGCCCTGGTTAAAATTCCTCCTGTGTAAAATTTCCAGTATGCCACAGTACTATATTTTGGGTAGTGTAGGTAAAATCATTTACTATCACCAGATTTAAAAGTGAATATACACACACACTTATGTTATTATTGTTGTCAATATCATCATTATTTGGGCATTATGAGGGTTTGAACTCAGGCTGAATGCTTGTGAGGCTGGTGGGCTATACCTGAGCCAGACCTCCAGCCCTGATTTTGACTGATTAATTTAGGGAAGGGTTTTGTTTCCCACTCAAAAATTTAGCTCACCTACTTTGGTCTTCCCTTTGTTGCTATGATCACTGGCACATGCCCAGACATCTGGCTGGTGCATTGCTTCCCCCAGTCTCACTCTCCTATGTAGTTTGGGAGGACAGGTGCACAACAATCATTGTGCCATGCTATGGGTTGAAAAGGAGTCTCCTGAACTTTTCCTACCAGACCAGCCTCAAATCACAATCCTTTCATTCTCAGCCTCCTAAGTAGCTGAGATTATAGGTATGAATATAGGTGCTTGGCTTAGCTTATTAATGAAGAAATAGGCATAGATGTTACAATCAGGTCAAAGGAAAAAATTTTAAATGGGTACATTGATGACTTAGGAATGTTGAAATGAACATGCAAATAGAAGTCATCTGGGCTTCATTCACAGTATGAGAATGGCTAGTTCCATCTGTACCACACAGAGTAAGTTGTCATTGCTCTGCATTATTATCGGTTCTGTGCCATTTGTAAAATGCCTCCAAGGAGATTTACAGTGGGCCCCAGAAGAATGGAATGGAATGCCAGCTTTGCACAGCAGGCCAGCCACACTAAAACTTCCTCCTCCAGAATGCTGGAATCCTCTCATGTGTGTTGCCCAAGGAAGGCTGCACTTCTCTCAGGAAAGGGTACACGCATTGCCCTTGGCCTGCAAGGACTCTCCTCTCACTTGGAAACATCTGCCTCACTGACCACAAAGGAAATGAATGCTACAAATGTCTCTTGGAGAAACTGAAGGATTTTTTTCCCTCCACCCTCCAAGAGGGAATAATTGTAAGAAAAGAAAAGAAAAACACTTGCACATGAATTCTTGCATGTGAGAGAGAGAGGAAAGAAAGTGGACTAGAGAGAAAGGAAAGAGGGGTAGAGATGAAAAGAGAGGTGGAAGGAGGTGGCTGAAGGAGGAAGGAGTCCAGGAGAGGAAGAGGAAGAGACTCAGACAAGCAGGGGTGGATGTCTCCTGCACAGGCCTCCTGCACAGGCCTCCTGCACAGGCTAATTCACTCCCTGGGACTTCCCTGGATGTGCCTACCACCATCATCTCCCCAGGAACACATCACACTGTTGGACAGGAGCAGCAAACAAGAGGCCTTTCCTGTCAAATCATTTGCCAATCAGATCTAATTGTCTCACAGCTTGTTTGCTGAAATGTCCTTCTTTTGATAAATAATGCTATTGCTCCTCCTGGAATACACGTGTAGGTAAAGACAATTCTTCATTACTTTCTTTTCCCATGCCTCCACACCCATATTGCTTAATGGCTGCTGCCCTTAGGTCCTATCTTACCCCAGGGGTCTCCAAGGCCCTACTGGCAACAGCTTCAGTCAGGCAATTTGCATGAATGGTTCTTTAATACACATCCAACCCCTTTATCACCGCTCCCTACAGGATCCTCATTAGTCAGTAACCTAATTCAGGCTTCAAAGATTTCCTTTATAGTGCCCTTTGTTTCCTGTCCATTGTCTAATTTTCTGTTCAGCAGGACATTTTTCTGCAGCCTGTGACTTGTTTCTTGGCAGGCACACATGTACTTCTTCCTCTCACGATAAATGAATACATACAAGCACCAAATCTGTTTCTGGTTCATGGTGAGTTCAGTTTGACAGGACAACACAACATCAGGGGACTACTATCAAAACAACCCCTGGAATTTTCTCTAGCAACAAAACAATGGGACTTAAAAGTAATAGAAGTCAGTAATTTGTACATGAAGGTTACAAAAACAGTGCCACAAGGTGAATTCAGTCATTGAAACAACAGCTTCCATTTGAGCTTCATCAGGTCTTGTATTTTGTTGGTGTTCGTTGTGGTGGTTGTGGGCCTTGAACTCAGGGCCTGGGCTTATTTACTCAAGGCTAGTGCACTACCACTTTGAGCCACAGTGTCACTTCCAGCTCTTTTATTTTTGCCCAACAATTTTGGGTTGAAATAGGAATCAGCATTGGGACAGACCACTTCCTAGAAATGCTTCTTCCCAGAGTGCTGTGGGCTTCTTCTCAAATGCTTCTTCTCATAGTTCCTTGGTACCCCCTCAACCAATAGAAAGAGCCAAGGTGGTGCCTGCACAGCCATCAAGAGACAAGCCAAGCCCCAGTTTGCACTAAGGCATTAAAGTTTTCCTTCTGGCATTATGGACTTGCTGTCTTAATAATATGGAGGGCTGGTGTGGAGAAAGCCCAAGTTGGCCAGCCCATAGATCCATCCTTGAGAAGTGACTTCCAGCCCAGGTGGAAATGGCATCCTCATGTTCATCTCACATCTAAGCCTCATCAGTACATCCCAGCTCAGGAAGGCCCTTGGAAAGTGCAGGAAACCAGCTTCTCAGTGGGGTGCCCTCCTACACACTCAGCCAGCAGCATCTCTGTAGAAGGCTGGCAGGTTTCTCTCTTTCCTTTGTGTGTTTGAGGCATGAAAAAAAATCCTCCATTAAGAGGCAGCAAGCAACCTGCTTCTATTCTTCTGTAGAACAGGTTTCTATGGCATGGCTCCCCCTAAGAGTCTTTGATAAGCCTTTTTAAGTTTTACCCTGGCTTTGTCAGACTTGAAAAGGCAGCCTCTGCAGCGGGCTATACCACGAGGAGGTGGTAGATTCAATGTACAGTTCTCCACCGCAGACAGAATTACTTCCCCTTCAAACACACATGCCAAAGCCTTATGACACTAGCATCACAGAACATGATTGTATTTGGAAAAGGACATTTGAAAAGGCCATCATGGATAACTGGAAGCATAAAAGTAGGAATGCAGCACGACTGGTGGAGGGGCAGGCCGGGACCTCACAGAGGCAGGCCGCAGATATCACTGCAGAAAATCACTTGCACCACCAGGAAAAGTGGACCATAAACGAAACCATTCCAAAAAGCAGCGTTGAGAATTGGGAGAACATAAATCTCTATTGCTTGAGCTACATTGTCTGTGGGATTTTGTTATAATATCCTAAGCAAACTAGGACAGTGTCTTGTTTCTCATTTTGACCAAGAGGGATGGAAACACTCTGGATAATGGTCACCCAGTTTCCCTGATGCCACATTTCAAGCATGGATACAGCAGAGACAGAGCACCCACGAGGGTGTGTGATGAACGAGCAGACAGTGATGAGGATTTATAGCACAAAGATCTGGAAGCTACGCCACTCAGCTTCTGACTATTGTTTGTTGTTATTTTCCCTTACAAGTTAGAAAGCAACTCATGATTGAGATGACTTAGTTGAATCTTCCGTCCCCTGGATTTAAGTTCCCAGTGCTTGACCTACACAGCGACCCTGCCTCTTGTCACTTACATGTTTGCTTAGTTTAGAAGTTCAGTTCAGAGAAGAAACTAAATGACACAAAGGATACGTATGTGCTATGAAATGAGTTAACAGCCAATTGCCCAGCCTTGGAAAAATAACTTAAAAGACAGCAGAGAGCAAATAATTCAAAAGGTCAGAAAAAAAACAAGACATGTTTGGGTTTTGTTTGTTTGTCTAGTTCAATGGTTTTCTTCTCAAAGTTTAAGCACATTTTTATTTACACATATGTCTCCTAATTTATCATTTCTTTATGGTGAACTTGAATGTGTCTTATAGTTTTCTGGAATGCAATGTATATTATTCCTATCTGCACTCATTCTGCTGGAAATAATACACCTGACCAAACCACCCCTCTTATCTAACTTGGCATCCATTAGCCAGTCTTCTCTCTTCTCCCTGCTTCCTCCTCAGCCTCTGGTAATCACTGTCCTGCTCTCAATTTACTTGGGATCAAGTCTCTTAGATTTTACTATGATTGACATCAGGCAGTACTTCTTGTTTATTTTACTTAATGATCTTCAATTTCATCCACAGTATCCAGGTGGCAGGTGTTCATTCTTTTGCATTGTATTGCATTATGTCAATGAACCACCTTTTCACTCTCCATGTATCAGTTGTTGGACACTTGGGTCGTTTCCATTTCTTGGATGGTATGACTTGGATGGTGATGTACGTGGGGTGTGGATGTCTCTTCCAGACACAGATTTTATTTTGCTCGGATATCTTGCCGGGAATGGAATCACTGGTTCACCTGGTAATTGGATTTTTAGTTTCTGGAGGAGTCTCCCTGCAGACTTCCAGAATGCTGTGCTCCTTTGCACACACAACTCACCAGTACTCAAGGGTTATCTTTGTCAACATCTTTCCCAACACCTTTTGTCTTCAGTGTTCTTGAGATCAGCCATTTTTACTGGGTTGAGATGGTAGCTCTTTGTGGATTTGATTTGCATTTCCCAGGTGACTAATGACACTGCAGTTATTTTCCATGTGCCTATGGGCTACTTGTGTATTTTCTTTGGAAAAATGTCCAGTAGATTTGCTGCTTGTTTGAATTTGGTTGGATTTTATGTTTTGCTTTTGCTCTCAAGTTTTCTGAGTTCCTTATAGATCCTAGATTAGGACCCTTTGGCAGATAATATATTTTGCAAATATTTTCTCCCATATCTCTGCACTCTGTTGTTTCCTTTGTTTTATGAAAGCTTCTAGATTTAATCCATTTTTATGTCTATTTTTTGCCTACTTTTAATCTCTTTTTGTTTTGTTTCTTTTTGGTGTTTTTTTGAGGGGGGCAAAATCTGCTAAGCCCAATGCCCTAAAGCATATTTTCTTTTCTTTTTATTTTTTTTGGTGGAACTAAGGTTTGCTCACTCAGCTTGCTTGGCTGTCTCTTTAGTAGTTGAGCCATGCCTCTAGTCCAATTTTGCTGCTTATTTTTAGAGATGGAGCATCTGTCTGCCTGGGTTAATTTATAACCATAGACTTCTAGATCTCAGCCTCCTCAGTAGCTGGGATTACAGGTGTGAGTCACCAGCCTCTGGCTTTCCCTGGTTTCTTCTACTAGAATCATAGTTTCAGGTCTTAAGTTTAAATATGCAATGATTTTTTTTGTGGGTCATAGGGCTTGAACTTGGCCTGGGTGCTGTCCCTGAGCTCTTCAGCTCAAAGCTACCACCCTACTCTTGAGCTAAGCCCTACTTCCAATTTTCTAGAAGTTAATTGGAGATAAAAGTCTCAGGTCCTTTTGTGCCTGGGCTGGCTTTGAACCTTGATGCTCAGATCTCAGCCTCCTTAGTAGCTAGGCATGAGCCACCGCACCTGGCACTCCAATGATTTTTTAGTGTATTTTTGTAAGTGTTGAGATAAAGATGTGTTGTTTAATTATTCTGCATGTGGACATCCAATAATCCCAGCCTGATCCACGAGGTACCCTGAGCATCTTGTAAACATGGTTGGCTGTTGAGAGTGGGTTTATTTCTAGGTTCTACATTCTGTACCATTGGCCTGTATAATTTGTGTTGCAACTTTCCAACAGAAGATAATGAAATAGGTGATTGTGAAGTTAGAACAGGCTGTTCTAATACTAGGCAGACAATTTGGAGTCTTAACTTTTCCTTTGTTACAATGGTGATGATTGGAATAGTCCCCTATGCTTTTGGTGGGAGATGATCTGTATCTTCTTAGGCTGCTTTTCCTGATCTCACAGTTACTCTATGAAATGCTTTGCTGAAACACCGTTCCTAAAGTGTCTCCTGTGATCTTGGGGTTGTGAAGAGAAAGGCCTGAAGGCGATTGCCCATGAGTGAGTGTCTGCAGGGAAGCAAGTCCTTATAAATCGCAACCATTTCTTCTAAGTAGAGGCAAACACTGTTCTTTTAATGCTTTATGGACACCACCACTGGTGGGATGATGCCAGCCAGTACTCTTGTTTTCACACATCCCACGACCTTCGTGGGGAAGAGTGAGGAGGATGGAATTCAAATGTTAGAATTCTGCTGGTCAGGTAGCATCTCAATTCTCCTGCAAGATCATTCAGGCCATATGATCTCTCTGCATCTGTTTTCTCACTCCAAACTAGAAAAGGGAATAGTAATTACATCTTCAGCTATTTCTGTGGGACAGTTGAGCAGCCGTTGTAACTGTGTAGCTGACGAGGACCTTTTCCACAAGATGAAGAATGCATTGCGATTGAGGGAAGAGATAGGAGGTGATCCTGGTGGAGATGCCATGGAGTGTGGTGAAAGAGCTCTTCCCAGCATGCATCTGGTCACTTTCTCACTGTGCAGTACTGCTGAGTACTAGGGACTGCCAGCTTCCAACACGACATAGCAAAAAAAAAAATCACCAAAAAATCTAATCTTGTTGGTTTACTACTCTACAAAGAAATGCATGCAGAAGCAGGTTAGAGGGTCCTGTGGTTTGGGCACAGGAAATCTGGAGTTGGTGTATAGATTTCCTTACTCACATTTGCTATTCTGTCTCCATTCCAAGAAGTATGCAGTTGTCAGCTTGTAGGCTTCTTTACATTTGGATTCTTACTTTGAAACATAATCTTCAGGATTTTCTTTCTTTGTTTTCTTCAGAATGCAGACCAGAAATATATAAGAATGCTAAACCAACTAGACCTAGTATTTCAATCTTGGTTGTTTTTCTTTCATGGTTGACTTACTTTAAGCTGAATTAACTTCAAGTGATCAAATAATCACCTGAAAATTAATTGCTCAAATATGGTTCCAAGGTCTTACATCCTAGACTTTCTGGTGGCCATGAACTTTGGGATGAGCTGATTCTAGATGATTCTAGAATACCTATGATCCAAAAAGAGAAAAGGCTCTCGATCCTGTGTGGTATAGTATGTCACTCAGAGGCATAAGCTGAGGGATATTTAATTCCGAATGGTATTTTTTTCAAATACAGACCAGGCTACTGGACTCTGTATCCCTCTGGACTGTGACTTGCAGGTGCTTGTTTAGACCAGGGAGAAGGGGTGGCTTGGGTGATGTGGGCATGGAAATGTCTTTCCAGAACTTCCATCTACTCTGGGAGAATCTCAGGCACCAAAATTGTCTTGGGTCCAAGAGGGCCGAGCACAGTGCCTTAACTGCCCTGGACTACATGTTTACGTAATCCGTTGTTACTTGGCATTCATTCCAATGAGTTTCGGTATCTGGCAGGCTCCCACTCAGCAGCCAAAGGCACTTGTATTCCCCTACCTATGAACATTCTGGTTGGTGGACCAAGAATGAGCAGAGGGTGATGAGAGTCATGGATGGGTCTTTGTGAACTATGAATGAGGCAGTGAATGGTGACCCACTGTGAACCAGCCCAGTGAGGCCCAGCATTCACTCAAGACCTGGCTAAGACCCCTGCCACAAAGTGACAGCCCCTGATTCTCCCTGGATCAATGTGTCTTTAAAAGGCCAGAGACAGGCAGATGTCTTTCTATGTCTACTTTCTTACATGCCCATAATCCACCTGAATGGATCCTTTAAATGAGCCATGGTGTCCCATTAGACATTTTCCCCCTTCCAAAGAAATTCATGTTCAGCTATGAGGTAACTTCCCTGTGTGAAATTTATGGGTCTGCCAGCCATAAAAAACGTTAATGTGTAATACAGAAACTAAATGTACACCAGTTTTGCCAAAAGTGGCAAAAGAAATAATGGATTTAGTTCTCACTTCCTAAAGGAGTACCTGTGAACCTTGCATTTTTATTTTTGATGCTTTTTTGCCTTTAAATATATGAGATGGCTATTAATGTCCATATACGCACAGCATGGGGAGAGGGAAATGGCAGTAAATTGTAAAGCACATTTACATTATAACCAGGCCCATGGAAGCATTGTAATTCACACAGTTATTTCAACAGAGGTTTGGACTCCTTCCAATTTAATTTTCTAGAGTTTGGCTGTGCAGCTGGGTCATTCTGGGTCTAATCTGGGAAATGTATCTCCTAAGGCTGTGCATCAGAATGACCACCTCCCTGCTGTCTCCAAAGGCCATCATTTACAGCCTCTGAGGTCCGAGGGCAAAGCATCAGAATCGCTTTATGTGGACATAGCAGTCCAGCTAGCTTCATCAATTCTGTTACAAAGAGCAATAATCAATATTTCATGTTTAATGATGCAGAGCTAAAATTAGTATAGATTTCATGTCTTCCACTTTTCTCAAATTATGCAAACATTAGTGACCTCTTTTTTTAGTGAACTTATTACACTTCCATTTCTAAAAAGGTGGGTGGTAAGGAAGAAAAGGAAGCCTATTAATATTTAATTAAATGATTAAATAGCCAAACACATCTGAAGTAATTTCAGCGTTGTTTTGTTAAATAGTTACCCTTAGGTTAACATGGAATTATTCCCCCACCCAACAAAACTGATTTATGTGAATGTCACAGGTTTTGCCACCCAGAACTATGCAATGAAACAAATGACCGACTGTGACCTCATTCCTAGTTCACTTAAGTGCTCTGGGAAACAGAGTGCCAAACAGCTAAGGTATAAGTTGGAAGTTAAGAAATCTCAATTAGATGTATGCGTTCTTTACATGAAAAGCAATTTTGATTTTAAACATGTGCAAAGAACATACTCTTCTTGCTTAGACACCAGAAGTATAGGAGTCAGGGGGAGGGAGAGAGACAGAGAGACAGAAACAGATAGGATGGGCAGGACAGACAGGCAAAGAGCACAGCGCTCTAATATCAGCAGGTCAAAGGGCTGACTCTGGCCCCAGAGATGAACTTGGCCATCCATATGACAGTACTTAGACAGGCAGAGACTATTATTGGTTATTTTCAGTGGAACGCAGTTTACAGAATTAGCAACGCCAGAACATCTTTAGAAAGCAGCATTTCACATCTAGTTTTAGAGAAAAACCTTGTCAACAAATCATGTCCAAACTACCTATTAAAATGTTTCATAAGAAAATGAAGCTTTACCATTTATTTCTGCCTTTCCATATCTGTGTGCAAACAAGGCATTAGTTGCACATCAAGTGTTATGACAAGAGAAAAACCTGCAGGATTAAAGGTAGAGAGAACACACGCGCGCACACACACACACACACACACACACACACACACACACACACACACACACACACACACACTGTCAACACCAGTCAGGTAGCTCAGGGCCGTGGGACAGAACTGTTCCATGAACATCAGTGCAGGCAGTACAGCACATCTTTTACCAACCAGCACAGAACCATCACTGGATCTCAACCAAGAGAAGCTAGAATGCTGGGTTCTGGATGGTGCTAGAGTTGTTCAGATTTTACTTCACAAAGAGACTGGGCCTAAATATATGAACAGACAGAGACTAAATAGAACATGGCAGGGACTCTCCTAATAACTGGTGAGTGACATTGAGCTTTCAGGTAGGACAGCTTCTCCTTCAGGGGCCAGTCAGCACTAGACATACATACCCTTCAACTAACATGCTTATTCACATGTGGTTCATTGAATTTGTTAGACTGTAGACAAGGAATTGCAAAGCAAGGGCAAAGCAAAGCAATGGAAGTCTTTGGGCTCATGGGCCAAGCCCATGGTGGAGACAGGTAGCACACACAGAGGGTGACTAAAAAGATTGGAGGAAGTTTCTGCTAACAAAGGTGGGAGCATGAACATGGGAAGCCACAAGGAGTTTGAAAGGCACCGAGTGTGGCCAATAGTTGAATGAAAAAAATAGAAAGAGGGAAAGAGGAGGCAGAGAAGAGGGAAAGGAGGAAGAAGAGGAGGAGAAAAAAAGGACTATTTACCTTAGGAAAGGGCAGAAGGAAGGAAAGGCCTTAGACATGCAAAAGAAGAGAACAATTATGAGAATATGACGTGAAATATCATTTGGAAGCCTGGCTGTGGGAGGGAGCTGTGGTCTTTGGCCTGGCTAAGCAGGGGTTCTAGTCAGAGGGGAGAATGAAGAGCCTGAGGCTCCTACCTTCTGTCTTCCACCTACTCTGTCTTATCCAGGGCCTCTTTCAGCTGAATTTCTCCCAGGAGGTGTCACCAAAGGAGTATAGGTGACAAAGCCCCAAAGGCAGAACTCCTGGGACCAAAGGACAGTGGAGAGGAGATAGGGAACCATTTCCGGAATATAAACCTTCTTAGGAGTTTGGTGGGGAGCTATTAAGCTTCCAAAGTTACTTCTGCTCATAGTCAACACATTGGATTCACGTATTCAACAGGAACTTACTAAACACCCTACACTGGGGAGAATCAAGCACAGTGAGTAAATAAATGGGTGTTCTTGGGCTTTAGGAGCCTGGGAGAGGTGGAAACGAGAACCTGGGATCACCACAGGTGGCCAAAGAAGCAGGACTAGTGCTCAGTCCTCCTGTCGGGTTAGAAAGACAAGTAGAGAAGAGCGGAAAGGCAGTTTTCCTAAATGGAAGGTTTTCCAGAAAGGAAGCATGCCACATGGCTCAAGAAAAATAGTTTATTGGGGGAGAGCAAACTGCTGGCCTGCATGAGATAGAGGCACACAGAGACAGGGGGGAACAAAAAAGAGAAAAAGAGACAGACAGAGAGCTTGCACTGTAAGACAAGGAAAGTTACCTTTCTAGAGGAGATGGCTGGGAAGCCACAGCGCAGGTCAACAGAGGGAGTTTGCTTAGGGAGACAGAGAAAGACAGGCAAAGAAAAGCTAAACACAGAAACTCTGACCATATACTATTGCCCTGGAAGAAATTACCCGAATGTGGCAATATTGTGGAGTCAAAAATACAGTATTTAGGTCAGTGATTACAATTAGCCAATTGATGCTAAGCCCAAATTTCTAAGCTTTTACTTTTCTTTTGATTTTAGATCTGGTTTCAAACCCAGAATGGCTAGCCTTTGCAAGGGAACCTCGAAGGGAGTCCCTGGGACTCAGCCTGCATCTCACTTCAAGGGCACAAGCCAAAAGGGTAGGCCATTGAGGCCGATTTTTTAGCCTATAAGGCATTTTGACTTGAGTAGAAGAATATCTAAAGAGAGAAGGTGACATCCCAAGGGAATGTCCTCGCTTGGCTTGGGTATGACAGCAGGGAGTCTGGTGAGGACATGGGGCATGGTCCCACAGGGTGTAGAAGAGGAGGAGTCTGGTGAGTGTTCAGAGGTTATGGATGGAAGGCATTCCTAAGCACTCTCAGCACTTCTTCCAGAGCTAGGGCCAGATTCCCCAATTTGCAAGTCCCCCAAACGGGAAATGACTAGACAAGGAGGCTAGAGGAACTCTCTGGTGGGATGCCACATCTAGACAAAGAGCAGAGGGCTTGTAGAGTATTCACTCACCAGACATAGAGGAGAGGGAAGTCACTCACCAGATGTAAAGAAGAGACGGTGCGGTGGATGCATGCCAAGCAATGGTAAAGGTGAGGTGGGGTTCCTCTAGCTTGCAGCAATTTGGTCAGAGGAGGGGTGGTCAAGGAGGCAGAGTAACCCTCAGAAATAGAAGAGGGAGAGGAGATCCAGTGACTCCTGACTCTGTCCCCTCCTGGGTTTTGGCACCAAATGTAAGGTTCATAGGAGAGGAAACCCCCACATGATTTAGGTAGAAGAGTTTATTGGGGGAGCGCACGCTGCTGATCCACATGAAATGGATGCATATGGAGACAGAGGGGAGTGAAAGGGTGAAAAGGGAAGAAAGAGTAAGAGGATGAGACTCGTGTTGAGCTGAATTATATAGGAAAAGGCAAGGGTGGAACCACAGCAGATGCAGAAGGGATCTTAGAGCCTGGGAAACCTCTCACTGTCAAAGGGAGATATGACCAGGGAGGTTCAGGAAATGACCTCAGCTAATGAGGAAGTGTCCTCAGAGCCTGGGGTCCTCTGCTGACTCAATCAGGTGATTGACAGTCATGTGATTACTGGTTTCAGGCAGGTGAAGAGGAAGTGGAGATGGGCTGCTCTCCCGGGAAGAGTGAGTGAGCAGAGGTTATCACTGGATACCTTGTAGGAGAGCAAGTGGGAATATGTGACACTGCCTGTAAGTAGGACACAAGGTGGAGTAGGGATGGGACAGCTGGTCCCATGGTTCACCACTTTGATTGAAGAGTTCAGAATCCTTTGTAACAGCAACAGGGAGCTGCTTATACTTTCTAGCAGGGAAATGGCATGGCTAAACCATGGAACCAGAAACAAGTAGGATCAGGGAGCAAAGCCCACTGTGAGGGACCACTTTGTATGGGAGTTTAGCGATAAGACATGTGAAACCAAACTTCCTCCAAGATGGCACTGCCAGGGAGTCAGCTGCACTAGCCAACTTCTGTGGGGTCCGCCTGGAAGAAATGACTTCTTCCCTTGGCTCTCTCCCCCGGCACCCTGGAAATCCCCACCCAGCACCTGTAATCCTGGCAACTGGCATGCCTGGGGGCAGTGGGAGGTCCCCCGGTCTGAGGTATTTCCCCATCCTCTGAGATCACGTCCACTGCTGCTGTGGCCACACCCCTCCCTCTATATAATCTCGCACTTCCAGTCATAAGCTCTGTTGCTCCACCCGACTTCATCTTGGGCTGCAAGAGTCTGCTCTTTCCTCACACAATAAACCCTCTTCTCCTGAACTGCATAGAGTTTCCTTTCAGCAGATGTTTTGAAAAGCTAGTTTAAATAACCAAACGATGAAATCAACCCTCCAAATTGTCATCGGAGCAGCTGTTCAGAAGGCACGAGCTAGTCATTGACCTTATGTTTAATGTGATTTTCTAGAGGCAGAGAGAGTCAAATTCAATAAAGTATTGGATCATCCAAGCTTTCCCCACCCAACAAGCTGCCTGCGCTGTGTGGCCAGGGGTGAGCACTGAGTGCAAATCCCCTCCCTTCCCCAGCCCTGGGCCTGAATCTCACTGGTTTTAGTGCAGCAGGTGAAAAGGGAAAAGTTTGCAACCTAAAAACTGCATCTCTGTTTTCTGAGAATACTTTAGATTGTTCCTAATAGAATAGTGTGCAAAGCTCATAAAAATTAGTCCCTTTCTCTCTAAAAAATAGCTTTAAGACTCACCACTTTTATAACTTGGATTTCTTGATTATGTCAAGGTTGATTGGGACATGAGAAAGGAGAAGGTGGGAGGGAGGGAAGGAGACAGATATAAAGACATGCTTAGAACAAGTATCTCCACCTCTCCATCCCTCCATCTATCTCTCATCCATTGTTCTATTATCCAGTAATTATTCTATTATCTATGTGACTTTTATCTATATTGTATCTATCTTCCTACCTATTTATCCATACTCTGGCACCCCAATGTTTGCTTCTACCTGCTGTGCAAACCACACATGGAATAACAAAGTTAAAATAAAAATACATAAAGATGTCCACCTGTTATATAGTACATCCAGGGAGAGACAATTGTGCTAACAGCCTGCATGGAATAGCAAATGGCAACTAAATGTCTAGTTTAGCCTAGTTTCTAACCACCAAGTCAAAGTAAATAATTTCTGCACGATATATAAGTGGTTATTATTGATGAAAAGACATGTACAAGTACATCAAAAGGGACAGTTATCCTCTGAATAAATTCTAAAATTAAGTTATTTTTCATTACTACATGTAAAAGAGACAGATTGAGAAACATTCTCTTACAAGAAAAATAATAATTTGCAAAACACACAGAAGTATTTTTACAATTATTTTTATTTTTTATTGTAATGTATAGAGGGGTTACAGTTATTCACCAGATAGTAGGTGCATTACTTCTCACACATTGATATCCCTTCTCATGTTTTGTCCCCATTTCCCTAACCCCACCCCCTACAATTATTTTTTATTAAATAATTTATTAACATTGATTTTTGCATCATATTTAAAATGACATATTTAACAAGTATTCAAGAAGGGAATCTCTATATACAATCATTGGCACTTGGATTTTGGAACATAATTAAAATTAAGATGAGGGTTTATATGTCATAGATACATATTAATCTATGTAATAAAACATGTCATAATGTCCATAGAGTCATAAATTTCTATGTGTATGTAGTTGTGTTTATATTTCCAATACCATGTCCATAGCATTGGGTACACAAATATTGAGTCCTCGCTCTTGTACTATGTGGATCTGATAACCCCATATTAAGGATACCATGTGCCTTTGTTCCTTTGGTATTGAGTTGTCTCACTCAATATGATTCACTCTACATTCAACCACTTCCCTGCAAATGCCATTATTTTATCTTATCTGTTGGCTATGTAGAATTCCATTGTATAGATATATCACATTTTTTGTATCCATTCATCTGCAGTAGGGCATCTGTGTTGTTTCCATCGCCTAGCTATTGTGAAAAGTGCAGAGATGAACATAGCCGAGCAGGTGTCCTTATCATATCCTGGCTTATGATGTTCAGGATAGATGCCTGGGATTGTAGGGAAGGACTATTTTCAGTTCTTTAAGAAACCTCCACACTGCTTTCCAGAGTGGCTGAACTTAGAATTATTCTTGAGATGAGATTTATTGTACTGATGTTTGACACACAAGTCTCATGCTATACAAAACAGACACGAAGACCCTGACTCCCATTAGCCATTTGTTTTCTGAAGATTTTTTTTTTGCTGTGGTGGCATTTGAACTCTGGAGCTGGGAGTTGTTCCTGAGCTCTTCAGCTCAAGGCTACCACCTTACCCCTTGAGCCACAGCACCACTTCCCATTTGCTTCCTTCCTTCCTTCCTTTCTTTCTTTCTTTCTTTCTTTCTTTCTTTCTTTCTTTCTTTCTTTCTTTCCTTCCTTCCTTCCTTCCTTCCTTCCTTCCTTCCTAACTTCCTCCCTTCCCTTCCCTTCCCTTCCCTTTCCCTCCCTCCCTCCCTCCCTCCCTCCCTCCCTCCCTCCCTCCCTCCCTCCCTTCTTTCTTTCTTTCTTTCTTTCTTTCTTTCTTTCTTTCTTTCTTTCTTTCTTTCTTTCTTTCTTTCTTTCTTTGCCAGTCCTGGGCCTGAGCTCAGGGCCTGAGCACTGTCCTTGGAATTTCTCAAGGCTAGAGCTCTACCACTTGAGCCTCAGCATCACTTCCGGCTTTTTTCTCTGTATATGGTACCGAGGAATCGAACCTGGGTCTTTGTGCATGTTAGGTGAGCACTCTATCACAAGGCCAAACTCCCGGCCTCCAACTTCCCATTTTCTAGTGGTGAATTGGAGATAATAGTCTCACAGACTTTAGTGTTCTAGCTGGCTTTGAACCTCCATTCTCAGATCTCATTCTCCTGAGTAGCTAGGATTACAGGCATGAACCACCAGTGCCCAGCTTAAGGAAAATATTTTTATATAGACAAACCAAACAAGCAACAAACTATGAATGTGCAAACTTTTTTTTGCTGTGGCTCAGTGTCGAATTTTGTATTTAATTGGTCTGGGTTATATCTCACATACATCTCTCAAAATTCTTTCAGTGGCTAAAAGCAACCAGAAAACTCAACTGAAAGTGTTTTAAGCAGGTGAGAGAAATCTGGCTCACACAGCCAGGCACCATTGTAATTCTCATTGTGACGGCTATGAGTCACTTTGCCCGTTTCTGGTGATGAGGTTTTACTGAGTTGTGGTCTTTCTGGGATCAAAGTTCTGTGAGCTTTATTCAAATCTTCTGTGATTGGTAAGATTAAGAAGGAGCAGTGTCACCACCAGGAACCTGTATTAAGAGTGTATTAAGAGAAATGGAATTATAAAGCATATTTGTGCCTGAAATTCAAAGGAAAACTCTGTGTGTGTGTGTGTGTGTGTGTGTGTGTGTGTGTGTGTGTGTGTGTGTGTATAAGCAGGTAAGCAGGTGGGATACAAGTGGCAAGTTTATCAAGAGTCTCTTATCCATCAACCAACAAAGAATAGCGTTAATAATGCATATTCATGTTTATATTTAAGTAGTTGTACAAAGGAGATGCCATTTATCAAAGCAGTTTATGAATTCAATGCATTTTGACAGTATCGTGTCTTTAGTAACACTATTGACAGAGTAAATTTGACAAGAAGGTAGGTTGATTCACATGAACATATTCTCACTCTGGAAAAATAATAGTAAACACTCCTTACATAAATAATATATTCCATTAAATATAGAACATGGCAAAGTCCAGAGTTCTTAATAATGTGTTAACTTTGCTAACAATTGTTCTCAAATGATATTGTCAGAAGTGCAGTATATCAACTTGTAAGACCCTTCTTTTCCTTCTTGTTTTTATAGGAAGAACTGAAAAGATTACAGAATCCTTTAGAACAAGTGAATGATGGAAAATATTTGCTTGAAAGGTAAGTAGAAATATTAAAGGAAATGAAATTACTTGTGAGATTGAAAAGCTTGCATAAACACCACCCATATTTCAAGGCTAGCTACTCGCTATAGAATGTAGATTTGCCAGAGGAGAGGAGTCAAGAGTGGACTCGTGGGCGTGGGTGTGAAGACTGGACTTGGTCTTTGTACCGATAGGACTTACTCATATTTCCTTGCATGAAGGCTGACTGTGGCCTTTTGACACAAGCATTTGTGTTACCATTTTGCTGATTAGAACAGAGGCTCAGAGAGATTTTGTAAACTGTCAGAGTATGTTCGGCTAGTAAGTGGTGGGGTTTGGGTTTGGAATCCCCAGTGTCCGTCATTGGCCATCAGCAGTCAGTCAACCTGTGTGACAGCATGCTGGCCTCTGGCACCCCCCTTAAAAGGCACATGGCAGTGGGGCATGGGTAACCCTACCCTCTCTAGAGCCTGAGATCTGAACGATCGTGGTTTGAAGCCAGCTTAGACAGAATTGTTTTCTAGACTTCAACTTCAAAACAAGCAAAAAGCAGGGCTCAAGGCATGATTCAAGTGGTAGAGGTGATCCAATAAGCATGAGACCCCCCCGTTCAAACCCCAGCACCAAAAGGTGGAGGGGGGCAGAGGAGGTGGAAGAAGAAGAGACTGAAAGTACCAGAGGAAATGATCAAAACCATGAGTATTCCACAACTATGGCAAGTGCTGGAAGAACAGATGACATGTAGCCAGATAAAAAAGAAATCCCCTGTATATAGAGATTCCCTTCTTGAATACTTGTTTGTTAAACACGTCATTTGAAATATGATGTAAAAATCAATGTTAATAAATTCTTTAATAAAAAAAGAAATCCCCAAAGGAGCAATCATGAAATATTTGAATGAATGTCCCCCTAGAAAAGATGCTAAGTGATTCTTGTTCTAGAAAGCATAGGAAGGACTAATGAGTGGGATAGATGAACAAACAGCCTTGAAACCGAGAAAAGTGATAGCCTTTGTAAAACTTCAGCCTGTTCCAAACAACGTGAACTGCTTTGCAAAGAAGTGACCGAGCCTGGTATGGTGGCACAAGCCTGCAGCCCCAGCACTAAATATACTAGGGCAGGAGAATGGTGAGTGTGAGGCCAGTCTGAAGAAAACAGTGAGCCAATAGAGAATGGAAATAAGGAGCGTACCTCTGAAAATGGTCTCTTGGCCTGACTCTGTCTTTCTACCTCATGAGTCTGGGTAAATTCTTTTGCCGCCCTGGTCCCCAGGCTCTTTACCTTTTTTTCCATATATTTTTTATTGTAATTAATAGAAGGGTTACATTATGTTCACCAGATAGAGAGTGCATTACTTCACATACATTGATACCCTTTCTCATGTTTTGGTCCCCATTTCCCTCCCACCACCCCCGCCCCCATCTTGTTTTCCCCCCTTCCCTATCCGATTTCAAATAACCAAATACACATATGTCCAATATATCAGATAACCAGGTGAAATACTGTAACAATATGAGATAACCAAGGGACAGCAAAAGAGATGAGAGATAACATAGGACATTAAGAACAACAATCACTCATTATATGGCTTTTGTTTCCCTATCCTGGAGGTCTTTTCATTTAGTGTCATACTATACCCAGGTTCCTTATCTTTAAAATGGAAGCTAAAAGATGAGTTTGACCTTTGTGTGAGGCAGTCCAGCCCTGAGGTCCATGCTCTCCCTTCCCTGTCCATGTGGGCATGTTTGGAGGAGGCAGCTCCTCGGGCTCATTCCTTCTCCAGGATTCTGCACACTTGCCATCTGCCACATGCAGCTTTTTGATCAGACGGACTTTCTGAGTTGGCTGTGGATTGAATTTATTCCTATTATACCTGCTCTCACGAATACACTACAGAAGAGCAAAATCTTTCAGTCATGAAAACATCAAGGGGATTCCTCCAAAAATGGAAACTAGATCTACCATGGGCTCCAGCATTCCTATCTTGGGTTTAGACTCACAAGAAATGAGTCAGTTCACAGAAGAAACAAACTCCTGTGCCCACTGCCGCACTGTCCACAACTGAGACTCTAGAATAAGCCAAGTGCAGATGGATGCAAAAAGAACATGCAGCCCCCAGACATGGCAGAATGCTATTCACCCACCAAAAGGCATGACCCTGTTGTTTGCGACAAGATGGATGAAGCTGGAGGACATCGCACAAAGGAAGCAAAGCCAGGCATAGGTGGAAGATGTCTCCTGACTCCACTCATGTGTGAAATCTAAAGAACTGAAAGTCAAGGGCTGGGAGAGAATGGGGCAGGGATGGGGAAGGACTGACCGGTGGGTATGGGCACTAAGATTCAGTCAGCCAGGAAACTGAGGGAGGATTGGTACATTCCAAAAAGCTAGAATAAATATTGAAATGTTTACCATATAAAAATGGCAGATGCTTGAGAGGGCAGATACATTTAACTTGATTTAAACACTATACAATATATACATGTATCAAAACATTGCCTTCCCTCATGAATATGCATAATTTTTAGGCTTTTATACATCTGCTGAAAAATACATTTAAATCATAAAATGTTAACAAATAGCACAAGGCTCCATCACCAACACCACTAGCTCTGTGTAAACAACAATAATGGAGTTTTGGCTGGCTCTAAGAGCAGACAGTGTTAGGTCCAGACCAGGGCTCTCCACACTCGTGCTTACCATCCTCTGCCGCCTTCACACAAATGCTCTGGCCTGTCACTTGTCTCCCCAGCCCAGCAAAATCACATCTGAATTTTCAGAGGAGCCCAAGGATGCCTTCAGGGGCTTCTAACAGTGTTCAGAGCCAGCTATGCAGATGGGGCCGGGGGGATTCCTTGCTTCAGTTCTCCCAGGACACTTCTTCTCTGGGAAGCTCCACCCATTTATTTACTTATTTATCCTGCTTATTTATCAGTTTTCTGTGATTGATTTTAGCATAGAAAATGGACTTGGAGTCCTTTTCTTTTTCCTGCTAAGTAACCACACCTCTCTGTGAATCCTCTCCTCCGTAAGCAGCAGCACCTCGTACAGCTCCCAGCTCTCTGGTCTCCAGAAGACAGGTGAAAGCTAGTGGTTCCTGTGTGGCTTCCGTCCCTTCCTCTCCTTGCCACCCACACCCAAAGGCTAAAAGGTTCTGGAAATGAGCAAGCCTGCTTTGTAGGTTTCTGTTCTCCCATCCTGATTGAGGAATTCCAGGGGTGTACATGGCCTCCCCTCAGAGCACACAGACTATGGATTTTTCTGTCTTATTTAGAGGATTTCAGGTGAGGCCTTTCCCCTCCTGCCTTCCCTTCAATAGTTCACCCATGTGCACGGGCTTCTGGTCTGCTCCTAGGCAGAGCTGTGTCCTTGAAAGCTGTCAGAGCTGATTGAAAAATGATTGTATTTTGGGTGAGCAGATTAAGCATTCCATTATAGCCACAGTTGATGTAGATGCTAGCTGCCTGAGCAACTGGAAGTGACTGGGAGTTACGAGATCATGGTGTCATGGCTGCTGATTGGTAATTCCCTCTTGGAACATTACATTTATTCTAAATGCTCGATGGGTGTGGGGAGGGAGGAGGTAGACAGTCAGTGTGAAGGGAGGGAAAACATCAAGTCTATTCTGTGAGAAGCCATAGGCAGGGCCAACTGAGTGCGCTGCAGCATACACACACACACACACACACACACACACACACACACACACACACACACACACACACGCACACACACGCACACGCACACGCACACGCACACAGAGTCAATTTAAGGCTTGGCATATGCCCAAAATCAGAGAAGAGCGATTGGTAAGGCCCATAATTAGGAAGCTACTTAGGACTCTATTGTTTATGATAATCATCTATTGACTTAAGGAAGACCTTAAGCTCAGAGCCATTTTTTTGGTAATTATTGAGTCTGCCTGGATTTCTTGTAGGAGACCGGATGGCAAGACCCACATGTTCCTGTCCTATAATCACTTAATTAAAGACAATGAATCACTCATGGAATAGAGTCATGCCAGCTAATTTAAAACAGTAGGTGTTTGTGGCATAAAATTTGTTGGGAATGTTTAACATATATCTCCAAGTTAGCAAAGCTGCTAATGTAAATGTCTTCTCTTTATGAAGATTCTATACCATTATCGCTGGTTATTGTGTAAGTACAGGCTCTGACACAAATATCTCTGTTGACAATCTGCTGACTTGTACTTAATGAGATAAAATTAACTGAATCTAAAAGAATTCTTTTAGAATGGAGTGATAAAAATGGATGTTCCACGACCACCTGCCCACTTAGGCCCTGCGTTTTCTCTCAGACACCACACCTGTTGCTTGTCCAATACCCACCTGTGTCTGGGATTCTGTGAAATCATCCGAGCAGGATGTTGTTGAGACTTTCATCATTTTCATTCCTGGCATTCACGATGTTAAATGTATTTGTAGCCTGAGTGAATCATGGAGGTTTAATAAGAAAGCCGAGTACCCACGGCCAACCCCTCCAGAATCAGGCTGACCACCCACATCTTGGGCTCCTGGTGCCACCTGGTGGCGACACAGGAATTTATCTTCTCCACCATATTTTCCCTCTCCTGGCTAAGCCCTTTCTGCAGAGAACAGAAAACTTGTGATTCTAATGAGTTAGCTCTGGGACATTTTCCTTTTCTTTACTGCCATCACAAACCCAGTTCTCATTTCCTGGCCAAGTTGAATAGCCTTCTAATGGCCTTCTACTGTTCTTGCTCACAACATTCAGCATCTCAAGTTTCCTGTTGCAATGTATTTTTCATGATGTAAGCCACAATCTGTTGGTGTTTTGTTAAATAAATTTGATAGTTCCCCATTGGCTTTTGAAAAATCTTTCAAAATCAAATCTAAATACATCTAAATGCAACTGGAGAAATAAATTTTCTTGAAACTTTGGTTTTACACACACACACGCACACACACATGAATGTACATGCTACTGTGTGTGTATTGGATTGGAATATAAAATACATGACCTCTAGGTACTGCAGATAATAGGATTAAGAATCAGAAGCTAGAAACAACCTTCTAAGCAGTATCTTGCAGGGCAAAAGCAACAAGGCACGAGTTTCACTGGTTTCTCCATCTCTGAGTTGAACTTCATGAGCTTCAGATTCTCAGCTACACAATGGGAAAAGTGGCCAAAAGTTACTGAGAGAATTAAATGAAATAATATATGTAAAATGCCTATGACTGCATTTGGTACACATTTTGTAAACACTATTAGTCTTGTTTTCATCCAAACTTGTCAACTTCTTCTTCTCCTTCTCCTTCTTCCTCCTCTTCCTCCTCCTCCCCCCTCCTCTTCCTCCTCTTCCTCCTCCTCCTCTTCCTCCTCTTCCTCCTCTTCCTCCTCTTCCTCCCTCCTCCTCCTTCTCTTTCTCCTTCCTCCTCCTCTCTCTCTTCCTCCTCCTCCCCCTCCTTCTCCTTGTCCTTCTTTTTTGCCAGTCCTAGGGCTTGAACTCAGAGCTTTCTCAACGCTAGTGCTGTACCACTTGAGCACTTGAGTCACAGCACCACTTCAAGCTCTTTCTGTGTATGTGGTAACAAAGGAATTGAACCCAGGGCTTCCTGCATGCTAGGCAAGTGCTCTACTGCTCAGCCAAACTTCTGGCCCCAAACTTGTCTCCTTTTACCACCCACTTTTATTGTCTACTCATCTCAGTCACTCTTAGCTTGCTAAAAGAAATAAAAAAATAGCCTTGGGATGTTTCCATTTCTGCTCCTCAGAAATACCTTTTACTCTCAACCTGGCAACTTCCTATCCACTCTTCAAAACCCAGCCCCAGCCTATCTTGTCATTGGCCATTGTAGTCCCTGTAGAAGTAGCTGATGTGACCAGGTGGTCATAGTGTCTTGCTCGTGGTGGGAACTCAGAAATGATTTCTAGGATGGAGAAGGAAAGGCACCTGGCTGTAACTCCACTGGGGATGAATGACGATGGGACTGGGAAGAGGGAGAGCTCAGCAAGGGGTACTCTGCTACTTATCACTCAGAAGGTATTATGAGATATAGACCAGTTTTCTTCTGTTTCATCTCCCCCTGCAATGGCACTGAGTTCAACTCTGTCTTTCTCTGTGCCTTTGCTTTGATCAAGGTCTAAGGACAAAAGAAGTAGAAGGCACAGCAACATTTCCTTTCTAGGACATGGTCATCTAGGACACATTTTTAGGATTCTGTTAATATAACTACAAATAAAATCAATTCTACAATTGATATACATGTTTATTTCCTGTATTCAGATAGACTGAGATGTTATTTCTGTCTCTAGTCACCAGCTGGCCATGGATGTGGAGAATAATATTGAAAAATATCCCCTCGATCTCCAGCCCTTGGAATCAAAGGTGAAAATGTAAGTTGTGATAATGTTTACATTAAATAAGTACTTTGGGGAAGGACAACTGAACAAATCTGGGCTCTGGGAGTTCCATAGAATATTAACAATTTATTTTAATCTCATTCTTCATATCTGTGCAGTTTTCTCCCTGATCTAAACAGCACCAAAGCTACCTTGGGCCGCAGCACCACCTACAGGACAGCACGGGGAATATCTCACGCCCTCTCTACCACTGGCGGTTTCCCTTTCCAACCAAGTTGTGCTCGCCTCTACTCACTGGCCTGTCCCCTTGGCATGTCCCACTGTTCATGCTGCATCAGGCCATCCATTTATCACACTTGTGTGCACCCACACACATGAACACTCTTCTCTTCTTTCCAACCCAGTTCTTGCTTTATAAAATATCACATCTTTCTCATGCTCCACAAAATTCAGCTGCAAGCGACTGTGATGTTAAAATAACGCCAACAATGCCCCAATATTGACAGAGGTAAGTTCAACCATGACGCAGACTCTATTGTAGAATGAAATCTGAAACTTCAAAAAATCCCTCGGTAGAGAGAAGGCCTACCACAGTTAACGACTGTTTTCTGTGACTTTTCTGCATTTCATTCTGCTTAGCGGGGGACAATGAATTGCCACTGTCCTTGTCATCTGTCTTGTCTCTGTCTTTCTCTTTCTTTGGTTTTCTCTGTCTCTGTGTCCCTGTTTCTCTCTCTGTTTCTCTGCCTGTGTGGTTTTGTCGCTGTCCCTCTGTGTCCCTGTCTCTCTGTTCCTCTGCCTGTGTGTCTCTGTCTCACTGTGTCCCCATCTCTGTCTCCCTATCTCTGTGTCAGATTAACACTCAGGAAGTTCCCTGACATGACTCTGTGTGCACCTGTGAAGCCGCATGAATCTGGCTGTGGAACCCTTTGTGTAGGTGTGTGTCAGAATCACTGCACAGGTCACTGGATGCTGAGGGATTTTCTCATTAAGATAAGGTTTGTTCAAAAAAATCATGGAAAGGAAAGTTACTATGTGAAAAAAGAATGCTTAATTTGAATGCTGAAATTAAGTTAGGAAAATGCCATGGTCTTTTAGTAGCTTTCATCACCTCTGGTGTGCAGAGGCCCAGGGGCAAGAGAGGGGTGGAGAGGCAAAGGGAAAGGTCTCTGGGCCCAAGGGCAGCCAACGTGGAGAGCTGACATTGCATTAATTCATGCCTGGTTCTTTGATAGAGGAATCCCAGCTCACTGAGGTGCAAGCAAATGGCTTCCTATCTCCTCTAATAACTCAAAACCCCATTTCCACTCACTGGAGGGGGACGAGGGAGACAGAAATTAATCTCGCCCAATAATGCAATCTGAGTCCCACCAGAGAATCCACTCCAGTTCAATGACTTCTGTCTAATCTGCTTATTAAATTCTTCACTCCCGTGGCAGGATGTACGCCACCCTCCACCCAGGAGGTGACTCCTGTAGCTGTGTAGCAGGCTGGCGTTCCCCCTCCCTGCTTCCCTCTCATCTTCCCATTCTTTCCCTCCACCCCTGGTGTGCCCTCTCTTGTCCTCTGTGCCTGAGAACCAAGATGACCCAGGTTTCCTGCCAATGGTGAACTCCTAAGGCCGTTGAGCTCAGGGGCTGGGGCTGGCACAAGGCTATGTGAAGAAGGCTAGCGCAGAAATGCAGGAGTGGGGTTGGCTGGATGATGTCCAGGCTGTTGAATTCCACTGAGCTGCTGCCCATGGAGCTGCATGACCTCTCTTGGTACTGCAGTAAGATCTCAGGCAGAACTTCCCAATACAGGCCATCACTCAAAAGCTGTGGGCAATCTCTTTCCGTAGGCTTTAGACGTGCATTTTTTTTTCTTTTTTGATGGAATAACTTGCAGATGGTTTGAATGCAAAGCATCTTTTAAGTCTACTCATGAAATATTTCAGTTCTCCTCTTGATTTTCTTATTAATATTTTTGATTTTGAGACATTTAGATTTTTTTGTGCCAGTCCTGGGCTTGAGCTCAGGGTCTGAGCACTGTCCTTGGACTTTCTCAAGGCTAGAGCTCTACCACTTGAGCCTCAACACCACTTCTGGCTTTTTTTTCTATGTATGTGGTACCGAGGAATCGAACCCGGGTCCTCGTGCATGCTAGGTAAGCACTCTACCACTAGGCCAAACTCCTGACCCCAACATTTAGATTTTTGTAGAGGAGAAAAAGCAGCTTCAGGGAAGGAACACAATTGCTTAAATTTTGCTGATCTCTCCCCATAAAATCTCATCACACTATAATTGTTTGACCACAATACTTATCTACTTTAGTCCAAAGTTGAGTTGCTAGAACATGTGAAAGAAGAGTGGGTGAGAGCACAGACTTTGGAATTGAGTGATCCAGGCTCAAATCCCTGCTCTGCTCCTCACCTGCTGAGAGTGCTCCCTCGCCACAGGGGCACTGACGGCATCCGGGCCTTGGGTGTCCTCTGTAGAATGAGAACTCGCCTCATGTCTTGTGAAATTGTCCTGAGCTCCCACGAGAAAGTCCAGGGAAGACGTGGAGCCCAGTGAATCACTCTTAACTTTTTTTCAATACTAGGTTGGATTCTAACAGGGATCCTCAGAAACCCACAATAGCATACAAGTGTGTATGGCATGTGTATGTTAAGTCAAACCATTTGAAGCATTTGGTTCTCTCTATCTCATGTATCTGGACAGTGACTGTAAATGAAGTGTTCAAAAATCACACAAGGTTCTGGGTGTCTGTGGCACACACCACTGGCAAACTTGTGGGCTGAGGGCCAGACTGGCCAAAGTAGAAAGCCCCATTACCAACTAATAGCTGAAGGTATCGATCACGCCTCCTACACAGCATGCTGAGGCTGGAGGGATCGTGGTTCCAGGCTAGCCCAGGCAAAGAAAGCTGACAAGACCCCATCTGAACACATACCTGCCTGTCACTACAGGGATACAATCCAGCCCATATGAAAAACCAGACCATAACTGAAAAACAAGCACCGCAGAAAGGTCTAGAGATGTAGTTCAGATGGTAGAGTGCCTGCTAGCAAGCACAAAGCCCTGGATTCAAATCTTGATACTTTCCTCCCTCTCCAAAATAATAATTAAAAAAACCTCTGGCAATACTTGTATTATGGAATCTGATACGCATAGAAATGTTTTGAATACACTTTTGGTGAAGTGTTAAAGAGATTCTCTCATCCTTTAAAGAAGAAGATAGCCATCTGCTTAGAATGCTGCTTTTTCAATCACTGCTTGAAGGAGACTGACACCCCCAATCTCCAGATTCTGTAAGACTAAGAAGGAAAGAGCAGCGGAGCTCTGCTCAGCAAGTTCAGGGGTGCCATCTCCACCTTGCCCCACACTGCTTCTGGTTCTCTGAACGTGTCACACTGCCCCCTGATGTTCAGCGAGGCAAAAACGTAGACCACTGAAAAAGGCCACTGTATTTTCTCCCTCTTCTGAGTCACCACAGGAAGGGCTCAAGAGAAGAAAGGAAGGTGGGCTAGCATGGCCCTCCGTCTTGCAAGCCTGTGTGGCTGTCTTCTCACCCCTTTACAGAGACGGATGCTCAGAGCTCTTGAAGAACAGTATGTGCGTTTGCAGTCACCTCACAGGGCAGAACTACTGACCACCTGTTGACTAAGCTTTCAAATGCTTGCTTCTCTCAAATAAAATTGTCCTGGAAGAAGTAACGACGGCACCAGCCTCAGGACCTCCAACATCTTTAAACCAACGGAAAAAAGCAGAACAAGCATTGCATGATCAGACAGTGATGCAACGTAGAGGTTCCTGCACGGGGAGCTGGCGCTATACCAAACCCAGACAGAGCAGTCTTTAAAAGTCCTTCTCAGTGCCTGCATAACCTAGGTGCAACTTCTGACAGGTCTGTCAGGAGAGCCGGGCTTGCCAGCACTTCAAGGCATTGACCTTCCACCCTCAAAGGACAGTGTCACGTCTCTGATGGCAGCTTCCAGATTTTCCCCCTGTAATTCACAGCACCTTCATTAATTACAGGGGAAAAAAAATTCCAGTTTAAGAATGCAGTAGCATTTCCTGCATTCCCCCTATCTGGCTGTGAGGAATGGTGCACCCTTTGATCCATGCTAGCCAAAGGAAGCCACATTGGTGTGTCTGACTAAGGTTGTGTGTGGAAGTATTACAGATCCGATCCTTGCAGAAGTGTAAAAGATCCAGTGTTCAGATTCATGCAGCAATGTTAAACTACTTACAATCAAAGGCTTATACCTGTCCTCGGGGGTACCCAGAAGGCAGAGATCTAGAGGATGAATGGAAGGAAGCCAGCCCAGGCAGAAAATTCTTTAAAACTCTGTCCAAGTATGCAGCACAAATCCAGTCTGGAAGCATGAATCGAGTAGTAGAGCACCAGCCAAGCAAGCAAGCTTAATAGCAAGAGGCTCTGAGTTCAAAATGCTAATAGCTCCAAAGGGGGGAAAGAAAAGACAAAAACAATAACATAAAAAAGGCAAAGGATTGTGTGTCTGGGAAAGGCTAGAGGCGTTACTGATGAGCTGTGCAGGTGTAGATGAGAATGTCAGGGAGGAGGAGCCAGTGCTGGGGTTCAGTCACTCTTTCTGTCACTCGCTCATCTTCTGATACTAAATGTAGGGAATAAAGATCACCCAGGGGTGAAATCTCAGATAACCACCCTATTCCTTCAATCACATGGCACTTTTATTTTCTTTGCAGTACAGCAGATGCTCCCTTTCTTCCTTCTTCCCTCCTTCCTTCTCTCCCTTCCTCTCTCCTTTCTTCCTTCCTCCCTCCCTTACTTTTTCCTTCCCTTCTTCCCTCCCTTCCTCTCTCTTTCCTTCCTTCCCTCCCTCCCTCCTTCCCTCCTTCCCTCCCCAGTCACTTCCCGTTTCTTCTGTCAGATATGAAGTCCCCACCCATGGTGTCCTTGAGGTGTTCCCAGAGCAGGACCCAAGGGCCTGGCCAAGTGGTGGTGTTGGTGGCAGTGGTGGCAGATGCCTGCCCCTGGGGAGGTCTGGGTAGTGACTGTCTCCTGGCCCTGGATGGCCCCTAGGTGATGGTGATCCTGGACTGCATGAGTGGCCAAGTGCCATGCCCTCTTCTCCCACGGGAGGGACCTGCCACGCCTTGTCTTAGAGGGAATTAGAGGGAAGCGGGTCCCAGCCAGGTGGAGGAGGGCGGGGCCTCATCCCGGGCCCATTCCTCGTGTCCCTCCCATCCCTCCTGTCCCCAGGCCGGGTGACAGGTGCGCCCTTCCACTCCCCGGGCCGGGTGACAGGTGTGCCCTCTTCCATTCCCAGGCCCGGTGGCAGGTGTGACAGGTGTGCCCTCCCATCCTAGGCCCAGTGGCAGGTGTGACAGATGTGCCCTCCCATCCCAGGCATGCTGGCAGGTGTGACAGGTGCGCCCTTCCACTCCCCAGGCCGAGTGACAGGTGTGCCCTCTTCCATTCCCAGGCCCGGTGGCAGGTGTGACAGGTGTGCCCTCCCATCCCAGGCCCGGTGGCAGGTGTGACAGGTGTGCTCTTCCCTTCCGTTGCAGCCTCCAGCGGGCCTGGCGAGAGCGGCTGCAGAGACAGGATGTCCCGGAGAAGAGGAGCCCGTCGCCACCCTCCGAGTCCTCAGATAAGCTCAGCAGCTCAGTCAGCAGCTCGGTCAGCATGACCACCGTCGGCAGCTCGCCCGTGAGTGCACAGCTTCTCCCAGGAGGGTCTGGTGTGGGCCTGGTGTGGGCTTCGTGTGGGTCTGGTGTGAGCCTGCTGTGGGCCTGGTGTGGGCCTCGCATGGGTCTGGTATGGGCCTGGTATGGGCCTTGCGTGGGTCTGGTAAGGGCCTGGTGTGGGCCTCGCGTGGGTCTGGTATGGGCCTGGTGTGGGCCTCGCGTGGGTCTGGTATGGGTCTAGTGTAGGCCTCGTTTGAGCCCTGTATGGGTCTGGTGTGCACCTTGCCTGGGTCTGGTGTGGACCTGATCTGGGTCTCGTGTGGGCCTGGGGTGGGTCTGGTATGGGCCTGGTGTGGGCCTGGTGTGGGCCTGATGTGGGCCTTGTGTGGGCCTAGTGTGAGCCTGGTGAGGAGATGTGTGGCTTGGGGTGGGAGCTGATCCTACCATACTTGTTAGAATTGAAGGACAGGCAGGGCTCAGCCCACCAGGCCAGGTAAGCAGTCTACAAGGCTGGCATGGGCCCAGTGTCCAGTGGCTGAACAGAGCAAGGCCCCACTGCAAGGGTGACCTGCTGAGCTGCTGGACAGACATTGTTAGGTGGACACAGACAGCCATTGCCTGCTGCGCTACTCCTTCAGGAGAAGCTAGGAATGCAGGTATTGAAGTGTCAGCCACCAAGAGTTGAAAGGTAAACAGATCTTATCTGCACAGCACAGCACCACCAGCCAGTTTAAGAACCTTTGGGTAACATGGCAAAGGACAAAAGGAGTCTAGTGAAAATGTGTATTTTGAGAAATAGGGAAGGGAAGGGGGAAACAAGATGATTGGGAGGGGGGAGGAGGGAAAGTGGGACAAAATCATAAGAAGAGGTATCAGTGTTCGAGAAGTACTACATCCACTGCCTGATGCATGTAACTCCTCTATACATTGCCCTGACAATAAAATACAATTTTTTAAAAAAGCTGCCAAATTTAGGGAGAAATATCAGGCACTTCCAAAGTAGGATTTGGTGGATTTAGCCAATATGCCAATGTTTAAACAGTCAGTCACTGAAATGTTGAAAAGTTTGGACCCAAAAGGAATTGTTTATTTTAAACTGTTCATGGTTGTTCATTAGTAACAAAGATTTCTTGAAATCAGAATAGATGTTCTCACTGGAATCAAGCAGAAGTTACCTTCTTTGCCATGTGTTCTGATGGTTACACTATACATCTTTAATTTTTTAATGTAGGCAGGTGGTTTAAAAGGAGAGGGAATGGGATGCATTTATAGCTATAGTAGTTTCTTTATTTTGGGTTTTTGTTGTTGTTGCTGCTGCTGTCATTTTTTTTAGTTAATATATTTTACTTAGAAATGGAACTACTATGAAAAGGTATACATTTAAAAGAGAGTAGTGCAAGACCTTTGCATACATATATATTATATAGACACACCTATTTATTTGCTTATTTATATATTCTATTTTGCTCTTATTATTCCTATGCAAATGGTTCTATTTTTCTGAATCCTTGTAGTATTTATTTATACAAATATAATTTAATGAAATTATATTTCTATTTAGATTCTGGCCTTTTCTCATTTCTTGTATGTAAGGAACCAATTTATAACATATTGTGCTGCTGTCATTTTTAATTGATGGAGGAATGGAATAGTCAAGGACAAGTTCTTGGTGGCATGGCAGGTGCACATTGATCTCCCATCACTAGAGGGCACTCATGAGCCATGCTGGAAAGTGACTGGGCTTTGGCTTTGGCTTATAGTCCATGATTTGTGAGTAAAAAAATAAACTGCAAATTGGGTGCTTAGGCAGCATTTGCTGTAAATGCCAACTGAACCTGCAGATTCAATGGCCTGGAAGATTCGATCTGAAGGATGGAAATTTCGTCTCGGAAATCCTTTTGTCAGCCAGTGAAATGATCGGCTTTGTTGCCTTTGTATGGGTAGTGGGGACAATCTCCAAACTCTGGGAAGCAGGGGCCTGGTGCTTCCTGCTGTGCTTTGGTGGTGACATGTGTTCCCGGAGGTTCACCATCATCTCTGCCTACCTCTGCATATAGTTCTATCTGCCCTTGATGGCCCAGCTCCTCCGGGCCCTGACAGTTTCCATTCCCGCACTCCGGGTGAAGAGAAGGCCGGGCAGAGGGACAAGTTCTGCCCCTTGATGGCACACTGCACCCAGCTTCCCTCTGCCTGGAGCTCCAGCCTTGGGAAGAGGCACATGGGGCGCTGGTTGGCTGATGGGTTGCAATCCCCCAGTGCATTTCTGAGGCTGTTTCAAAATTTTCTGTCTAGAAATAGTGAATTAAACAATTGGGAAAAGTCCGTTTAATTGTATAAGCGGCCCCTTGTGAGGCTCTTTGGTTAAAGTTTCCAACCTCAGCTGTGGAGATGGCAAGTTGGAAAGCCATGCAAGGGAAGGTTGTGTTCCCGTTATGGGAGCGATTTGCATATTCGAATGCATCACGTGATGACTGAACATTGTCTTACAAATCAGAATTTTGAAGAGGAGGAGGGCAGTTGTGAGGTTCAACTTTACCAGCCAACTTGTTTGCCTTAGCATCTTATCCGTGGCTGGGCTCACCACTGTAACTGTAATCCTAGTTACACAGGAAGCTGAGATCTGAGGACTGCCAGTCAAAGCCAGCCGCTGCCACACAGTCTGTGAGACTCTCATTGCCAATAAACTACTCAGAAAAGCTGGAAGTGGTGCTGTGGCTCAAGCAGTGGAGCCACTGAAAGGCTCAGGGACAGCACTTAGGCTCTGAGTTCAAGCCCCAGGACTGGCAAAAAATAAAAACAAATAAAAAATATAAGACAAAGGACAGTAGAGGAGCATACTTTACATATTGCTTATTAATACATTTCCTATGATGGAAATACTTGTACATTTAAAATGCTCCTAGGTCAGAGAGATTTGTAACTTTTCTAATGAGGTGTCATAGAACAGTGAATCTGAGACCAATCTTCTTTTCAGAAGTCATTCGCTTATGAACGTGACAACCCAGCGTCTCAAGTGGCTGGGTATGGTAGATCATACCTAGAACCTCAACTACCTGGGAAGTAAAGATTGGGGGGACTATAGAAGGCGGCTAGCTTAAGCAGAATAGTAGTAAGATCCCCATCTCAACCAAAAGGTCATGGGCGGCAATGACTGCCTGCAATGCCAGCTTTGCAGAGGTAGAATGACAGAGAATAAAACCCAAGGCATAAGACAAACCCTGCCAACAAAGGGCTAGCAGATGTAGCTGGAGTGGAGAGAGCATTGTCCTAGCAAATGTGAGACCCCAAAGTCACCAAACACACAAACACAACAGTTCTGCCACATTTCTTCAGGAGCGAGTCCTTTCTCCACCTGCCACAGCCGCTCACACACCGCCTGGCCATGGAGGAAGACGGAATGGGCGTGAAGTGTACCTCAGCGCCTGCGACCCTGAGGTGTCCAAGCAGTGACAGCAAACTCGCTTTCCATGATATTGGTTCCATTGACTCCAGATGCCTTGGAAACATGGAGAGCAAGGCTGGAGCTCTGGTCCCACAGGGACTGCGGTCCGGTGCCTGGGTACAATTCTCCCGGGCACCCCTGGCACACAACAGACAGGTGCATTTACACTCCGAGGTTGGATGGCACACCACAAAAGTAACATGTTAGGCTTTTGTGTTCCCGTTGCTCTCACGAGAGCCTCATTTTCCACTTCTGAAGACACAGCTTCTTTCCCTCTAGGCTAAGCATGGTAGTACCTAAGTATAATCCTAGCTATGAAAGAAGTTCAGGCAGGAAGGTCCGGAGTTCAAAGCCATCCTAGGCCAAGTGAGCGAGACCGGAAAGGGGCTTGGTCTGTGGGCTGGCTTAGGTACTAGAGCGCTTGTCTAGCTTCTGCAAGGCCATGGGTTCAATCCTCAGAACCACTAAAAAATGCTTGCTGCAAGACAAGCAAGCCTCCCCTCTCAGTGGAGAGGTGAGGCTAGTCATTCTTTCTTGCAGAGCTGGAAGAAGGGCAGGGCCCCCACTCTGCAGGGACAACAGGCCCTGTTCCTTTCTAGCTGGCATACAAGCCCCTCACCAGGTTTGCCGCTGTCACCCATGCAGGAGGATTACAGGGCTGAGCAGCTTTCCGGTGGGAGTCTGGACCAGCTGGAGGCCTGGAGAAGGCTGTGGCCCCTATGGCTAACGCTGCCAGACTAGGCACAGGGGCCAGTGTTCAGACACTCTGTCTCCATTGAGCTGGGGAACCCTTCCCAGATGCCTGTCTGGAACGCTCACACACCTGGAGGAATGTGCTGACTGGAGGATTCGGACTCTGTGGTGGGAGGTTGGACCCTAAAAGAGGATTTCTGGGGACCATGTCCACTGCAGTGTGGAGAGCTATGAAATTATGGAGCCTTGTGCAACTTAATAATTCAATAACCCAGATTTTCCAGGTCAGGAGCAAATTGTAGTCTTATGCCCAGCTGTTACAAATTTATATCCCTTAAGTCCTAATGTTGCAGCACCCAACTTTGTGCTCCATTTTCCATTCAGACACCAAAGTAGTACAGCTTCTGCCATCCTATTTGTCCCAATATTGAGATTAGAGTGTGTGTGTGTGTGTGTGTGTATTTATATACATGGTTATAAAATACTTCTTGGTGTCTACCTAAGTGTAAATAAAGTTCTCTTTTCCTCAACAACTCCTAGTCTTAGAAAATAAGTATTTTCTTTTTCAAATTTTCAGAAATTACATCAATAATATATGTATATATGTGACCATGTGAGAACATACATTTTAGTTGAGAGCATCTCTTTGTTTATGACTTCTGTGCACTGTGCATTTTTGTATAAACATATGCTATGAACCTTGTTTTCCTGGGCTCCTGACCCCATGGGGTCCCCTGGGACACAGCATTCTAGCATCGGTGATTCTTGGAGCTGGGGTCTCTGAGTGGCTTAGTACAGCTCAATTTAAAAGCTGGAAGCTCTTTTTTTGCCTTTCCTGTATAAACATGTCATCTTTGATGAAGAGAGATGGACGTTCCCTTCCTGGAGTAACCCACATCACCCATTCACTCATTCTACAAGTATCTAAGGTCATCTATGGGCCAGGCTTCTACCAAACACCGAGAAGTCGCTGACCAGTCAAAGAAGACTACAATTCACCATTCGCATAGGCAGTGCTAGAGTTTGAACTCAGGGCCTCATGTTTGCAAGGTAGGCAGACTTAACACCTGGGCCATACCTCCAGCCCGGTATTACAGGCACTTCCTGTAACAAAAGCACAGCTTCTAAGAGCCACTCTATAACTCTCCTTTCATTGTACAGAAGCAGCAGGACTTGCTATTAACAAAATCAGGCTGCTGGGACAGACATCTTCTAAGCAGAACGTCTTAGAATACAGCTTCTGGCATATTGGTTTTATAGAAAATAAACAGATGGTAATTGGCAGGGAGGTGAAATAAATCAACTGGTTTGTTCTGAGGCCTCCTAGCTTCTTATGAGGTGAATGCAAAGTTTGTACTTGCAGTAATACTGTTCTTGCATTTCCAAGGTCCCTTGATCCACATCTTCCTGAACTATGATCCACAGAACCAAAATTTCCTTGTACTATTTGTTAAAGAAAAATGTTCCTAGATCTGGAATTTCTCATGTCTGAATAACAAAATTAATACAAGTTGAACTGTGTGTTGTATAAAACTTCCAGTTAAAGTTTTATACATGACATCTCCATTTTATAGGCCTGTATTATAGAGCTGCATTATGCAAGTAAAAGTTTTAATAAGTAAACTCACTTATAAAACTTGTTACATTCACTGCTCGATAGGGTTTTATAGACATCCAAGTTTATTCAATGAGACAACACTATTGTAAGGTAGAGATATAGATAAAAGGAGATTCAAATCTCAGCTCTATTTCCTGCCAAGGTAGGATCTGTGGGTATAACTCTTACTGTGGCAACATGAGCCTTCTGCTACTGGCTTAGGGATCAGGGAAAGTTACAGATCCATCTCCATGGGACAAGGCCATGTGGACCCCATGCAGGGTCAAAGAGGCCTTGGCCTAATCCTGCCATCAGACCCACTCCCCATCCAGCTGGGAGGTGAGGCAAAGGGAGGGATAGGTGTGCAGGCAGGGGTCTTCAGAGAAGTGCCTGTGGTGGTCAGAGGAAGGCATCTCCAGCCCTAAATATTTTATGGAGCTGAAGTTTGGCTTTTTATCCTGAAAAAGAGAATCATTTTGATTTTACTTACTTTGGTTTTTATATTATAAACAAAGTTAATTATTTCAGCATTTTAAGAATTACTTTGGGAACTTAAACAATGTACATAGAAACCTATAAAAATGTAGATTCTTGGCCAGGAGTTTGGCCTAGTGGTAGAGTATTTGCCTAGCATGTTTGAAGACCCGGGTTTGATTCCTTGGTACCACATACTTACAAAACGCCAGAAGTGGTGTTGTGGCTCAAGTGGTAGAGCTCTAGCTTTGAGAAAAAAGCCCAAGGACAGTGCTCAGGCCCAGGACTGGCAAAACAAGATGTACATTCTTGGATAACTACCAAAGTATCTAAGACAAGGGGCCTTGAATTTGTTTCTAGAAAGTCTCAGTTGGACACAGGTGGTTCAAGCCTGTAATCCCTGCTGCCAAGGAAGCTGAAATCTGAAGATTATGGTTTGCAGCCAGCCTGGGCAGAAAAGTCTGTGAGACTCTTATCTCCAATTAACCACCAAAAAGCTAGAAGTGAAGCTGTGGCTCAAGTGGTAGTCCACCAGCCCTGAGTGAAAAAGCCAAAGGAATGCCCCAATCCCTGAGTTCAAGCCCCAGTACTGGCACAAAAAAAGCACCTCAGATCATCTTCATCACTGTGAAAGTCTAACAGAAAGTACCAAGTGCTAGAAATTGAAAAGCAATGGATAGTTATTGGTGTTGGCATTTTTACCAAGCCAGGTAGGAATTTGGTTTTCTCTTGGTGTTGGTGTTTTGACATTGTGTAGACGTGGTTTGGAGAGGAACCAATAACAATCTTCACTGTGTTTCTTGGATTCGCCTCCGACCAGTGACACTGGCTGTACAGAACATTGTTTTTGTCCTGTGTATGGTTCTCTGTTGGTCGGGGTATGATAAAGCAATATACTCTTCAAGCAACGTTCCAGGCTAGTTGAGTTTTAGCCCTGGGAGAAATGTATCCAGTGAGCACTAATTAGACAGGTTTCAAATTATTCTTCACTGTGCCTATGACAACTGTTTAGTTGCTATGAAAAGGCATTAAGCACTCTGAGTATTAGCTGAGTGGAGTGTCAATTATGATCAAAAATTGTTAATTATGGCACATAACTGACAAGAAAGAAGAAAGAAAGGTGACACACAGAATCGAAGTAGATATTCCTCAACTCATTCTTTACCGTGGTCCCTAGCCACAGGGTCTAGTGCCAACTGGGGTGTGCAGATTAATTTTGATACAACTAAAATACTACTCATTATTTCATTCAGAGCTTAAAAACCATCTGAACATAATGAATAAAAGGTTTCCTGTCAGCTTTTGAAAAACATCTTCAGGTTCTTGCAAAGAAAGCAAAGCATTAGTGAGACCGTTTTACATTCTAAACTGGTTTTTATTCCATTTCACAAAATGTTGTTCGAATTCTGGAACACAGTTGCCCGCATTTTTATTTTGCAATCATTGTGGATTTGATTTTTAAGAAGACTGACATTTTCTACATGTTAAAATCTGGGAGAGGTGCTTTGGAAGTACACACTGGAGTTTCTGAGCGCCCACAGGCCCATCTGGAAGGGAAATTCCTTTGCACTCTCTGCCTGTGCATTCATTATAATTATCTGCACCCTAAAGCTGTACCCAGATGGATTCTAGCTTAAAAGAGACTGCTTCATGTAGGAGCCATAAACTGAGCTGCTCCACATGCTCCTGTGTTGATAGGGTTAAGTAAATGGGTAGAAGATGGAGGTATTGAATGCAAACGGATTTTCAAGGAAGTCTGCTAAATTTCTTAATGGAAGGACTTCATCTTTAAATCCAGCAGCACTGTGACCTGCTTCAGAGATGACATCATTGGGTGTCATGTGGCTCTTTATTCCCTGCAGGCTCAGAAGGAGATGATCTGTGCAAGTCAGAAGACCCTGATCTGTACCAGCCAGAATCTGAAGCAGAGGGGCCTGGGGCTGGAGGAGACAGACCGGCGTGCACAGGCACGCACCTTTTGTGCAATGTTGTGGAATTCACAGCTTTTTTTCTAAATGATTCCCTTTAAAAAAGTAGATGCTACATCAAGGGGAAGTGGATTAGTTGCTTAGGACTAAACATTGAGATCAAGAACTTCACCTGGACAGCTGTGCTTTCCTTTGTCTTCAATGTGAAGAACACAAGCAAAAATAGAAGAAGAAATGAAAAACAAGCCAACTTCATTTCCCATAGAGTTCTCCCGGTCTCATCGAAGAGTTCTGCACCAAGAGCTGTCCGTGCATGGTTAAAAGCTGGAGGCACTGAACATTTCCTTGGTAGTATGTGGAGTGGAGGATTTTCAGGTAACCCTACCTGCTACTCTGAGCGGCGGCCCCTGTAGGATTCCTTTCAACTCTGCTTCCTGCAAACCACCCTCTCCTCTCTCCAATGGGCCAGAGTGTTTCTTCAGCAGCATGGACAGCTCCAGGCACCCTGTGACCCCCTGGCACTGTGAGCCTGCCAAGCATTCCAACAGTGTAAGTTCTCCCAATGCCTCTCATGGGGTGTAAGCCTGTCCTGTAATCTAGGAAGAGAGGAATCACCCACGTCTGATCAAGTCAGGCCACATCTAAGCTATAGAGAGTGGCAGCCTTCGTCGGTTTTTTAAATTCAGGATTAACCATTTAAAATAAGGCTTTAGTGAGTGTGAATGTATTATGTTAAAATTGCTTGTGTATTGGCTTTGTTCATACGTGACTGCTTAGTGCTTTGAATTTTGAGAAGCTTGCTTCTTAAAAATCAATCAAAAATGAGCCTCATGGCAGGTGGACAAACAAGTTGCTTTGGAAATAGCATTTTCACATACACATGTACATAGTTTAAGATGTACATGCTGTTCTTTGTAAATGCATCTCTTTGTAAAGTACTTCATGATCTTACTCATTTTGAGAAATCAAATTCTTGTGGATTACACCTTCAAAAAAAGCAGCTGTCTAGGTGTTCTAATGTGGTGGCCCACTGGGGCTTTTACAAATGTTTACATTTATTGACATCAAAGGAAAAGCCTTGGAAACAGAGAGAACAGATTCTTGACAAGGTTTAGATGTGGGTCAGTTAGCATCATTTCAAATATTTAGTTTCAAAGTAGTTCAATTTAAGTCAAAGATATTTTTAAATGTCCCTTTCACAAGTCATCTTTAAACCATGGAACATGTAGTTCTATGACAATTAAGAATACAATGAATGTGTAAATGATGCTTTGAATTACTATCCAGGTGATTTGAATAACTATTCAAATTTATCTGAGAGAAGAGTATCACTTAAAAAGTAATTTCAGAAATAATTATCTTTTTTCAGGCCAGTTCAGAGTGTAGTTTGGGACACTTATTTATGCTGAATCTTTTATTTTAAAATTGTATCAATCTTTTTATATCATCATAGGATAAAATGTATTTTCCTCAATAGTTCTCTTATTTAAAAATTGGTAGTAAATGCAATTTACTTTGCAAAACCTCTAATTGAAACATAGCTAAATCTTTCTTTTATGGGCAATTTTCAAATGAATTGCTATAGCACTTCGCTTTTCAGTAATTTGGCATTTGATTTTGGATAAACGCTATTTACATTTTGACAGTGTATGGAGTGTATAATTTTATAGGATGTGACTTAATTTTATATTAGTGAGATCTTATTATACAGTTTTGTCACCTTTGCTCGGTAGATCAACTGACGATTTTCCCAACTGATGTCAAAATTTAAAAGAATTCAGCTTTAAAAAAGAAAAGAAAAGAATAAGAGGTAAATTAGTAATTCTAGTTCTTTTTGTTTTATGTTCCCAGAGTTGATAGTTCTGCTCAGACTGTTACAGGCACATAGTGTTTCTCACACACCGAATGTTCCTGTGACCCTATGGCTTTTTGATGGTAGATTTTGAATGTCATTCATACTGACCATACTGCAAGGACGTAATTCATAGAACCAGGACTCTTTCGTATAATGCGGCTTCCTACTTTGAGATGGGGGCAGAGGGATCGTGCCAGATTCAGAAATTGATCCCCACCAATATTTGTGTCTCTATCATTCAAGGATATGATTCACTTAGATCTGGCCAGAAGTGTAACATATTACATTTGTTGAGTTTTTACAAGTCTTTTATTGATATATTTATAAGCACAACTATCTAGTATATGCATTTTGCAGTTGACATATGGTCTTCTGTGGATTTATTTCACCCAAAATGGTTGCTGCTTTACAACACAAAATATATGTTGGCCTCTAGTTTAATACGCTTTCAACCATTATTAGAAGAGTACAAGTCACAAGTACAAGTACAAGAGGAAAACATTCAAAGCTACATAGACCATGAGATCTTCACATTTTCTTTCGCTTTTTTTTTTAAACGACATTCTGTTGGTAGCAGATGTGTGTGAACAATCTTAACTTTGGCTGACTGACATTTTGTGTTTCTTGCCAATGTTAAAATATGCCTAGAGATCTCTTTGTGTGGAGGTTTCATAACCTCTGTCCACAGAGGACCGAGGGCCTTGTTTGCTTGGTTGAAAACGTCGGACATGAGGCTCCATTCAGAGTGGCTGAATATATAGAAGTGATGAATGTCAAGCCACACTGTTGACTTTAACCTTTTTGGCACCAAGGGAGAGAAGTTGACCTTGTAAATGGTCCTAGCATCCAGGGAACCCACAGACTTGTCGGTTGCAGGAGTCTCCCTCACGGTTCCCTCTACAAGCAGCAGTTGTCTACTACAAGATGGACTGTCACAGTAAGGCCCCAGTAGGAGCATGTAGAGTGGCAGGAAGCCCCTGAGATGGTTCCTGTCATTGGTTTATTATATTCGCCCATTCCTTCATCCTTCCCTCCCATCCCTGGACAGGACTCAGTAAGCCAAAGGATGCTAAAGGGGGGGGGTGTCTGAGCTCTTCAGAGACTCATTCTGCTTTCGTGCTTCTCTGTGGATCTTTCTCCAACCCCCGGATCCATCCTCTGAAATGCTCCAGGTCAGAGATGTTCTGAATGCTGTCCTTTCCCTGACTTTGAAGTAGTTGCATGTATGCAGTGAGGTCTCCTGAGGACGGGAGTCCATCTAACCACAGGAATCGTGGATGCTTCCATGGGCCTGGCGAGACAATGGTGTACAAAACTTCCAGTAATGTTATACATGGAATAGACGCTCCATACTGCAGAATTTTCTATGCATAATGTGATAGCTACAACCACTTGGAAATGTCATATTTTATAATATTTTAGGTTTTGTTGTTTTGAATTACCATTGCTCAAGCTTTATCAAATGAGTTCTGTCCTGAGTTACACCATCACATTGCTGACTGCTGTTTCCCTGACTCAATGATACTCATCAGAGACATCCTTGCTTTATCTTAAGTAATTAATGTGCCGATGTAACATGGTAGGGTTGATTTATAACAAATAGTATTAGGAAAGATGGAGCCATCTGAACAGCTTCCAAGAACAGCACTGAAAAGAGCCAAGAGATACTTTACAAGGAGAAATTAGTCTGGATATGAGACTTTTTTCTCATTTTAATTTGCTCTTCACATCCCAGGTCTTCTAAATGAATCTGCCTTCCCATCACAAATAAGCACCGGCCCAGAGTCTCCAAAGCATAGAGAGCCAGGCATGAGGACACAGGCCAGCCATCTTTGCCAGGCCTCAGCCGTGGTGATACAGGCGGACCGTCTCTGCCAGGCCTCCTTTGCCCATGCTATGAACTTGACACAGTATGCCACACAGTGGCAGGTCCCAACATGAGGACCAGCTCCACTTGGAATCCAGCATGTCGCCAGAACCTCAGTGGCGTGCATTTCTACGATGCTGTCTTGGAACTTTGGTTTGGGGACTTTGGAACTGATAAATCTGTGCTGGGAGGGCTGTGCTGTTGGTCCAGAACGCATGTCCAGATTTTTCTTCAGGATGGGAATATGCCTTTTAAAGTGAGTGCACAAGCTGCACGACTGACATGGCGGCCAGGTCCAGAACCTTGTGGAAAGTCCTCCAAGTCCCTTCACCAGGTCACTGGGGTGGCAATGCAGCCTCATGTCAGGATTGACTTGGATCTTCCTTATTTCCTGATGGAATATAAATGTATATAATATATAGTGAATAAATCTATAATATAAATACAGTTATGTCTGGCTAAATAGTCTTACTGAAGTAATATTAACTAATGAATCTGAGTCAACATGGAGTAAATTACCTCATATCAATAGGTTTCATTGTGAACATTTTTTTCATGGTAATATATTTTTTATTGTAATTAATAGAAGGGTTACATGATATTTGCCAGATAGAAGGTGCATTACTTCACATACATTGATACCCTTTCACATGTCTTGGTCCCCATTTCCCTCCTCCCACCCCCACCCCTCATCTTGTTTTCCCCCCTTCCCTAACCAATTTCAAATAACCAAATATTGTTACAGTATCTCACTTTATTACCTGATATATCAGATATATTTGTATTTGGTTATTTGAAATTGGATAGGGAAGGGGGGAAAACAAGATGAGGGGTGGGGGTGGGAGTGGGGGGAAGGGAAATGGGGACCAAGACATGTGAAAGGGTATCAATGTATGTGAATTAATGCACCTTCTATCTGGCAAATATCATGTAACCCTTCTATTAATTACAATAAAAAATATATGAAAAAAGAATAATAATTTAAAAAACCAAGCAATCTCGCTACATGTAGCATGGAAATGCTAGAGTTTAGAGGAAAGGAGCATATTGGAACTTACTGGTTTCTCAGCGGTCTTCTATTCAGCATCCTATACCTTCTTGGCATTACCTTCTCTTCAGTACTGGCTGACTTCAAACTTCCCAGTGCAAACTCCTCAACATGAACCTACATATTCCAGATGACAAAATAACTCATTAGAAACTGACTGGAAAGCTCTCTGCATGGACAGGAAATCTGGAGGCTTGAGCTCACACACCAGAGAGAAAGGACAAGAAGTTGCCTACCGGGCCCCCAGCAGTACTGATTTCACCAGATGTGAGGTCCAGGGGGCCATGTGATTCCATCCTCCCCTGCTTCTCTTTCATAGGAAGGGCTCTGAAGTGAACCATGCCATTAACTGTGCTAGAGCCAGAGTGCAGGGACTCAGGAAGGCCGAGTGAGTGGTCTAATCAGACAGTAGGGGTAGAGTAAGTCCTGTTTCTTGCCACGACTTCTATAATTATGTCTTTTGTAAGAATAGGAAAAGAGTTCAGAAGTGTGTGCTCACAGACTGAAACACACACACACACACACACACACACACACACACACACACACACACACACACACACTCACACATATACACAGTGTCAGTCCACTGTGCTTGCTGCTACAAGATTCCCTGGTGCCCTGTTAGGTCTGGTGATGGCCTGGCCTGGCACAGGGTCTATGTCACACCTCGTTGCCATGCCTAGTCAAAGCCTCCACGCCCTCCTGGACTGCATTTTGATCACTTTTGGCTAATTACTGCCCCAGTCCAGCTAATGTTCTGCATCTAACATCTTGCTCTGGCCATTTTTGATGCTAGCTGAGCCATCCAGGGTCTTCTCACAATACCCAGCCTTGTGTGAGGACTTAAATTCAGAGCCAGGACCTTGGTGACATGTCTGCCTGGCCATTCCCCACACACCCATGCAGCTCCGGGGACTTCTCTCATCAGCAAAACTTGAGTCAGCTGAGGCAGAGGGCGCCAAGGCTTAACACAAGAGTCCTTGCAGATGTCAGGGGCCTGGGGTGACATGATCACATGATTATTTTCACAAGCTGGTAACCTGAAGGGAACAATAAAGAGTGAAACTTTAATGCCAGAGAGGTTTTTGGCACTTTGTCAATTTGACATAAGCATTGAGGGCTTTTGGAATTTTGCCTGAAAAATTTTCAGCACCAAGTAGCTGTCTTTTCCTGGGCTGTTGACAGTCCCGTCCCCAGAGATGGCATTCAGCGTTTGTGAGGATGAATCGTGCCAGGCCCCCTGGCTGAAAACGGCTTCTCCCACCCACCCCTCACACGGGGAGCCACACCTCTAACTTGGGCCAGCAGGGAAGGGGTCGGGGAAGCAATTCTTGCCATGTGTGTGAGGCATGTAGACTGCCTGTGCCACACACGTGAGGCATGTAGGTTGCCTGTGCCACACACATGAGGCATGTAGACTTCCTGTGCCACACACATGAGGCATATAGACTTCCTGTGACACACATGAGGCATGTAGGTTGCCTGTGCCACACACGTGAGGCATGTAGACTTCCTGTGCCACACACATGAGGCATGTAGACTTCCTGTGACACACACATGAGGCATGTAGACTTCCTGTGACACACATGAGGCATGTAGACTGCCCGTGCCACACATGAGGCATGTAGTCTTCCTGTGCCACACATGAGGTATGTATGCTTCCTTTGCCACACGCGTGAGGTATGTAGACTTCGTGTGCCACACATATGAGGCATGTAGGGTGCCTGTGCCACACACATGAAGTATGTCCGCTTTCTGTACCACTGGGGCCATGCGTGGTCACAACAGAAATAGATATTATTTTGTTTTATTTTGTTATGTTTATATACATAGATTACATATATATGATGTTTCATATATATACACATGTATACATAAATATGCACACACATATAGATATGCACTTCAAAAAGTTATCATTCTGCAATACTGTATGCTGGCCTGGAGTTAGGAATGCAAAATAAAGGAAGGGACAGGCCATTCCTCTGCATCATCTTCCTTATCCTTATCCTTCTTTCTTAATATATAATACAGCCTTAATCATTATAATCCAAACCATGGTACCCCAATTTTTTATTGTAATGTGTAGAGGGGTTATAGTTATATTTGCCAGATAGTAGGTGCATTACTTCTCACACATTAGTACCCCTTCTCATGTTTTTGTCCCCATTTCCCTCCCCTTACACCCTTCCAATCATCTTGCTTTCCCTCCTTCCCTTTCCTATTTCAAATAAACCAAGAAACATATATACAGTATGCCAGGTAACAAAGTCAGATACTATAACAATATGAGATTTACCAAAGAGCAACAAAAGAGAAGAGAAATAATATAGTACATGAAGAATGACAATCACACAAGATAAAGCTCTTGTTTCTGTATCCTGGAGATCCTTTCATTTAGCCTCATCCTATATGGCCTTATGTATCTAGGTTTTGAGCTATTGTAATCCTCTGCTAGGAGAGTCCTAGGTGTGTACTAATTATTACAAATGAGGGAAACCAATGAGTTCATGAATTTGCGTGTCATCCTTGCGCAGGGGCCATGCTAATCTTCTCTGTATCGTTCCAATTTTAGTGTATGTGCTGCCGAAGAGAGCACAGTATCTCCATTTTTGTGTCTATGTCTTCTTTAAAAAATATTTGAAGTCTTCCATGTCAAAACCTGCGTTTTGATAGTGACATTTGGTTTTATAACATTTTAACAACAAATTGGACTTAATTTTTCTATTCATCTCAAGTTTGCTAATGTTGATACTATAAGTTTCCCCATTTGAATTTTTATTCTATTCTATTTTTGAGAGGATCAAAAAAAATTTTAATTGAGTATTTTAGTATGCATGTTGTAGAGTGCTTATATAAATTGTAATTGGGCTGGTCATAGAATTATTGAGTCACAATTTGTAAAGTCATTCTCTCACTATATTTCATATTTCAGAGGAGAATTTTAAGGCAAACACATACTTTATTTTGTATTGTATTTATTTATATTTATTATTTTGTGGGGGCAGACCACATTCTATATTATTATCTAACCTACAATAACAATTATAATAGAAAAACATGGAGAAAAAGGACATTGCTATCTTTTCTATTACAACTTCTCTTGTGTGCCAAGTTCTTCACTTTTCCAACAACTACATGAAGTGGCAAGTACCACTCCTCCCCTTTTACAGGCAGATGATCTCACTCTCAAAGAAGTTACTTTTTCTGGTTACCTGGCTTGTACCACGTGGAGCTAAAAGGAAACTTGGATCAGTCCTGTGTCTTAACTTCCTTAATGTGATGTCTATCCAACTAATAAACTAGAATTTGCCAGGGTAAAAATGAAGAAGTCTTGGGCCAGGAGTTTGGCCTAGTGGTCGAGTGCTTGCCTAGCATGCATGAAGGCCCAGGTTCGATTCCTTGGTACCACATACCTAGAAAAAAGCCAGAAGTGGTGTTGTGGCTCAAGTGGTAGAGCTCTAGCCTAGAGGAAAACCCAAGGACAGTGCTCAGGCCCTGAGTTCAGTCACCAGGACTGCCAAAAAAATGAGGAAGTTAATGGAAATAGTAACTGGGTCTCAATAGAGTTAGAAACAACTCTGTCCTCGAAATTAATTTCCCGGGTCAATCAGAGCATCATATGCTTGATAAACGTGGAGCTTCCTGAACGCAAGGAAAATGAAGAGGAAGAGAAGGGAGCCTGTGTTCCAGTGCCAAGCATGATGTATGGTATGCAACTGAATCCTCACAGTGGCGCTTCAATGACCACCACATGAGATAAAACTTTAAAATCCACCCAAACACAAATCCCCCTGCCCTGAACCCAAAGACAGTGTGATTAGAAACAGAATTAAAACTATAAAATTCATAGTAAAACTATGAAACAAAGAACTATAAAAAGAAACTAATTATACACCACCAGTCAAGCCATGGTTTATTACTTCAAAATAGGGCATTAATGTGGAAGATTTAAGTGTAGGGTCTGCTTTATTCTGGTATGTTCTATATTTTGGGGCAGATAAATCTAGCTAATAAGAGAAATTTCTTTACAAAATTCCGAGCAATGTACATGGGAAGAATGATATAATTAGAAAAATAATAAATAAAAAAGTAAAAAATAATAGATCATGATCTAACCAACCATATGTAGATGAAACCACAGATATAAGGTTGATAGGTAATTACACTAAGGAATTTCTAGGCTCTAAACTTCTGAACTTACTTTTGGCATAGTTCAGATTGTTTATATTATCTTGGTCTGGTTCAGAGTACTAATACTACTCATGACATATCCAAATTGAATAAAGTCTTTGTAGCTAATTTCCATTTCCTAAAAATGTGTCCAGTGAGAAACTGTGACCTCACAGAGAACTCAACAGAAAAATTACAAATGTGTAATATTTGAAACCGTGAACTCAGGTTCTTCACTAACTCAGTGACGTGCAAAACATTATTAAAATGAAGAAAGAGGGTTCTGTGCTATAGCCAATGAAATTCAAAGAATAAAGTAGCTGACATAGTATTAGAATATAGAATTTGAAGAATATATTAACTGAATACAGTAGCTAATGAAGGTGTAGACTTTGTTTGGCCATTGACTCAAATAAACTAGTTGCAATAATAAGGAAAATTAGCCAGGTGCCAGTGCTCCTGCCTGTAATCCTAGCTACTAGGATGAGATCCGAGGATCAAGGTTCAAAGCCAGCCCTGGCACAAAAAGTCCATGAGACTCTTAACTCCAATTAACCACCAGAAAACTAGAAGTGATGCAGTGGCTCAAAGTGGTAGAGTGGAGCAGTGCACTGAATTGCTCAGGGACAGCACCCAGGCCCAGAGTTCAAGCCCCATGACCTAGAACTACTACTACTATTATTACTACTTCTACTGAAAATCAGAGTATAAGCAGACATTGACGACATTTTTTTGATTAGATTACTTTTTATAGTTGGAATATAATGACACTGTAGTTTGGCCATAATCCTTTAAGCAAACTTCCATATCATTTTAGATATGCACACTGAATTTTAGGAGCGAATGACTTGATGCTTAGGATTTGCTTTAAAAAATAATTGGTGAGGAAAAAAATAATTGGTGAGGGGAAAGAAGAAAGAGAATCAGAAAGCAAGAGAGATGGCTGGTGGAAGAGAGAGAGGCAGAATATAGAGTATTTTGGTAGTAATTTAACTGGATAATGGATACATGGAGCTTTACTGAAATAGTCTCTTTTTGTATGTTTAAAAATTTCCAGACTATTAAACACATTGGGAACTAAACAAGGTTTGCTTATTCAACTGAAATGAATATGCTCTTGTGGTTTATAGGTATTTTCTAGTCATCTAGTCATTTGATGTAAAATTGTTCATTCTAATGCTTCTCAAAAGAGAGCCAAGAAAGGAAGGATTTGATCTGTAGAGATCTGGGAATGATATGGAAAGAACTCAGAGCACCACCCCCCCCACCCCCAAGTGTGCAGGATTTACACCTGCTTTAGACAGACTTAGTCATTGCATTCCTATGTCTCAAAGCTTAGAGCTTCAAGAAGTTCTAAGCTGGAGTAGTAGGGCATGCTTTCCAAACCCACAAGTACTTGTTTCAGCAGTAGAAGAAAAATGTGGAATCCGTCCCTTGTGCCAAAAGCAAGATGTCTGTACAGTCCCTTCTCTGTATCAACAGTAAAGAGAAGTATTAACATGGCCCAGTTGGTGATCTCTCACTTGCTAGAACTATTAATGAGAAGTTGCGAACAGATTCCCTTTTGTGTAGGAAACTACCTCCGAATCTGTGACAGGAGAGAATGTAGATACTTATTTATAGCCCATATTTTGGTTGGGGTCTGAGATGACATTTTTTCTTTCATCAAAACTCTCAAGAGGCACGTTGCAATTTATTATTTTATTTGGTTATTGTCTGCATAGGCTGCAGAAGGTTGAAAAATTATTCAATGCCTGCCAAGTGTATTTGCGGTTATCCTTCAAATTCTCTCCTCAGAACATTTAAAAATCTTCATAGAGAACCAAAATTCGACTTTTCAGAGAAGGAGAGGAGTGGAAATGAGATGCTAAAATTTTGTCCATGCAGGCTAGAAGTCAATCTCAGCCGCTTGGAGGCTGGGCAGGCAACAATCGCTGCTCGTGATGCCAGTGCCTCAGTCTCCAGGAGAGCTTCATGCTTGGTGTGGAGCTGCAGCATGAGCTCTAGGAACTGTTGCTCTAAGCTGCGTGGAATGGGTCAAAACCAGACCCTTGACACCGGGAGAAAGGCAGTTTTTCCTGGGTCCCTGCCATCTCTGATTTTGCTTAGGAAAGACATATCTCCTATCATCTTGCCCTGTGACTCATGTTACTGTCAGTGCCAGGTACAGGGCTTCCACAAGGAGTTCACAGCTGCTCCTGGAATTGTTCCCATCCCATTTAGTTTCTGACTTTAAATGGCTAGTAAGATCTGATCATGCTAAAATATCCTCAGCACCTCTGCTGTCGTACCTCTTTCAGATGCTTTCTCCAGTACCTCCTTTTCCATTTCTACTTCCAGGCGGGGTGTGGCGGGGCATGCCTGGAATCTTATCTATATGAGAGACAGAGGTAGGAAAATTATTGTTTCAGCTAAGTGAATAGGCCAAGTGAACTCAGGGACCTTCATTTTTAAAAAAGTAAACTTAAAAGTGACTGGAGGGAAGGAACCAGTTCAGGGGGCAGAGCACTCACCTACCAAGCGGGAGGCCTTGAGTTCAATCCCCAGGGTTCCAGAAGGAGAACTCTTCTCAGGAAGCCTGGTGCCCTTCCAGTTTCCATGTGGTCTGGTAACTCTTTCCTATTCTGAGCTTGAGTCGTGACCCTTCTGAGTAGAATGGATTATAGGAATCAACATCCTGTCCTAGCTTAATCATTCTTCTTATATCTTATATACCTAATGATGTCACTCTACATATCAATCACAGAAAAAATGAGTAAAGTCACATGAACAGAAAGCTCAAAGATGCTCATGTTTGCTTTTTACACTAGGTTTCACCATTCTGTTTCATGATCTCAAGCTCCGCAAAGAAGCAGTATATTTACATAGAAAGGAGGCGGGAAGAAAATAGCCAGTATCTAGGGAGGTGAGGTACTGTAACAGTTGGCCCTTTTTCAAATTCTGAAGGTGAAAAAATGGTCCAAAACTAACACAGTGCAAAACCATAGCAGGCAGGAGTCTGTCTGAAGTGGTATAGCACAAGCCTGACAGCACAAGGCCCTGTCTTCAAACCCCAATTCTACACAATGCAGACACATATTTGAGCGCCTCTGCCCTGGTCTAGAGGGGTGTCAGACACATGTGCACATCTGGACATTGTTCTAACTAGACGAGAAAACAGACTGAACCATTCCACAACACCCCTTGCCGATTCTGAACTAGTGCTGTTGACAAGCCTCAGGACTGCAACAATTAGAGTCTTTCTCCCAGCACTTTATGGTCCATCCTTCCAGAGGATTCTGTTTCTGCTCACTGCACTCCTTCCCAAACCACTTCTTACAACTTTTTTAAATCATGAGTTGCCTACACAGATCTGGAAGTGTTACTACTTGTTGCAAGTAGTAACACTGGCAACCAATTGTGCTCACATATCACCTACTGAAAACCATGCACACATGTTATCCACTAGAAATCATGCACATATGCCACCTACTGGCTCCCTGTGTCTTTGCACTTCCACATACAATCCAGCATGCAGCTGGAAGACCCAGGAAAGCAATTGTTTGCTGCAATGCCTCCTCATGGCTTCACTTCTGCACTGAGAGCTCAGGCTAAGGGCCCCATTAACGAATGTCATGATATGCTCCCTTTGGTTAAACTATTCACCCAGCACCCCTGTTCCAGTTACTTCCAATTTGCTTTCCTATTTAGCAGGATGGGTTCAATGGTGTCCCCAAGAGGGTAAAAAATCCCAACCCTCACAGATAGGAACTTATTTGGAAGTAGGATCCTTGAAGACTGAGTTAAGATGAGTAGAGAGTCCTTATGCAATACAGTCAAAATTTATATCAGAAATGTGGATATAGACACACACACACACACACACACACACACAAAATCATACTTCCTGCACCTTGCTAGTGCTCCCCGGGGCTCCAGGGGCCCCACGTATCTGGTGAACAGGCGGTGGAAAGGAAGGTGATGTTTCCACAAGCCCAGAAATGCAAGTGTTGCCTGAACTCAGGAGAGAAGCAACAGCAGATTCTCCTCTGGAAGTTCTGAGCCAGTCTCAGCTTGGCGACAACTAAAAAGTACACTTCTAGTTTCAAAATTGCAAGACAGATTTATCTTATTTAAGCCATTCAATTGGTAATTTTTTTTTTACCAGCAGGCTTAGAAACTAAGTCATACCCATTTCCCCTACTGTTATTAACTCAAGTTCTCCTTCAGTTTTTAAAAAGGACACAAATAATGCATTCCCTTTTTAAAACCTGGATTGATAATTATAATACCTAATGTCTGTAGAAAGCTACTTTTCATATGTCAGACATTAAGTGCTCCACATGTTATTTTCTTATATTATCCTCTGTATTTTATTTACATTTTACCTTCTGCCTTCATCTGTCTTACAGTGAGCATGAGTACATAGACAGCTCTGCTTTATGTCAGGTCCCACGCCAAGTAGGTTTTTTTTTGTTGTTGTTTTGTTTTTTTGTCAATTAACTCCTCTATCCTCTCTTTCACAGGTGACAAAATAGAAACCCAAAGTGTTGAGTTATCTGGTCAGTAGCCAGACAATGTCATATAGTTTGGAGAGGAAATGTCCCCCACAGGCTGGTGGTTGGACAGTTTGTTCTCTAGCTAGTGTTGCTACTTGGGGAGGCCCTAGAAACTTTAGGAAGTAGGTAGGGTCGGGCTGCAGGAAGTAGGTCACAGGAAGTGTGCCTCAGAGGGGCGTGGCCAGCACCAGCTTCTCCTTGTCACTCTCTGCTTCCTGTCCACCATGAGTTGAATAACTTCCTCCACCACATGTTCCTACCACCATGATGCTCTTTCTGTCCATGCCCACTGAGCCAGGGGGCTGCAGTGGAGACCTCAGACACTAGCAACCAGAGTGTACCCTTCCTGTAAGATTTTTATGGCACATCTTTGGTCATAAAACTAAGGAATGCACCACGCTGGAATCTGCTTACTCTGTTTCTTCTTGTTTCCCCATCTCTCTGGCTCCTGGCACAGAGGCCATTTGCCAAGTACTTGAGGTCTGCTATGGGATGGCATTTTGGGGGCAATCAGGGAATGCTAAATTTGGAGACTCGTTGGGGAAAAGGCTTTCTCTTTATCTGAGAGTAGAACTTCTGGTAGTGATAAAGGGTAGCTCACGAATCTGATTTTAGACACTGGTATTTTAGCAAGGATTTATTTTAATATAACCAGGTTAACAGAGGGAGAAATGAGAAAGAGAGAGAAACATTTCTTGCTTTCCCATGCTAGAAGTGAGAGTTTAAAGACTCCAAAGTTAGCATTTTTCTCATACCGGCTCCTGCATACCTTTCTAAGGAGTTTTCATTTTCATTTGTTTTACGTGTTTTTAGGATGTGTTCACACTTACATTTTAAATGCTGGAAATGAGAAGATTACATGCAAATGCCAACTGGGAAGGGTGTTTATTTTAAACAGTGCCATTCCGGGGCACCAGCTGCCATTGGTAGGTGTGATGGTTGCTAGGAGGAATGTGGAGAGCAGAGCTTGCGATGTCAAGATGACTCGTTCCTTCTATCTTGTGTACTATTGGCTAGTTCTTTTCCAGGATAAGAAGTTCTCTGCTCCAAGCAAGCAGAAGGTACTTGGTGGGGGCGGATGTATGGCTCTTCTCTTTAGTTGCTGCTCCTTGTGAGGCACAGATAGGAGGATGGATGGAAGTCAGCCTGGGTGGGGAGGACTCTAAACAAGCAGAGCAGCTGCAGTCCCATTTCTAAGGGCAGCATTGGTTGGAGGATCATGGTCTGAGGCTGGCGTAGGCAAACAAGCATCAGACCCTACTGAGAAATAACTGAAGCAGAAATGGCAAGGGATGTGGTTCACGTAGCAAAGTATCTGTCTGGCACTCACAGGGTTCAAATTCCAGCATAGCCAAAAGATACTTTCTTTCAAGCAACAGAAACCATTTATATTACAGACATAATTAATTAAAATCTCATAGACTTTCAAATCAAGCAATGGATAAGGTAAATAAGTTTAGGATTTATAATTTATTCTTATCAACACATGATCTTGCTATCATAACTAAGTGTGTGAGGGCTCCTTTGAAGGAGCAAGATGTGTTTTCTTGGAGAAGTATTTACTTATTTCATTGACATTTCTAATTACTGTGAACTTTTGAGGGAATTACAGAGGAAGAATAACCTCCTCTTTTATAATTCCTGCAGATCCATCTTTAGCTGCCCACAAAGTTTACTTTGTGTCTAGTCTATATTCCTAAATCTAATTATTCAGTCTTGTCACCTCCTGCCTTTCAGGATGCCTCACAGGCTTGATTAGCACCTTTCACTATCCTGATTCTCACCTCTGAAGTTCCTCTGCCTCCAGCTGGTACCGCACTCTCCTGCCTCCCTCCCCTCAAGCTTCTATCCCTGTGGTTTCTGGAGCAATCTGAGACCCAAAGGCCCCAGACTCCCTCTGCTCCTTTCCATGTTAGAGCCATCTCGGCTCTCAGCTTCTCTGTACCCCTCACTTCACCATACCCTTGGAACCTCACCTCTGTGCTCCTGCCATATTGATTCTGATTTCCTATCTGTCCGACTGAGAACCTGAACTTGTCTGGTTTGGGAATCGAGGAACACATCACACATGTGGCCTCCCATCCTAGCTCTGTCCTCACGACTGCCCAGCACTGCTTTCCTCCTATTCCTCCAGTTTTGATGTCTCCTGACCACTTCTCTCCCTAACCCAGCTCTTAAGCAAAAACTTTCAATGTAGCATCACAGAGAAAAGAAGCTGTTGGTGTGAACTTCTTGACATTCCATGTCGGCCAGTTACTCCTTCCCCCTCCTTCTCTGATGAAGCACCCTTCCTCTTCAGGTCTTAAGCTCCTTTTTCTATCACCCAGACTGGCCCCACCTGGATTCCTCTGAAATCTGGTCCATCAATCCTGTTATCAATTCTTTCCTGTGTTTCCTTCTTTCATCTCACAGTGCACTTAAGGCTCTTCAATCCTCACAGCAGTTTTATGAGTTAGGTGATATTATCTCATCTTTTTCAGCTAAAATATCAAGATTTAGAGAGGCCATGTGAATCAATTTTTTTTTATTTTGAATTCTGAGCCGCTTTCTTGCTAGGTAAACATTCTGCTACTTGAGCCATACATGACAAAGTCCTTCTGCTTTTGTCATTCATTTTTCAGGCAGGGTCTTGTATTTTTTGCCTAGATCTGCCTTGTACTGAGATCTTCCCACCTCAGAGTACTGCTTAGCTGGCATTACAGCCATTTAGTTACAGAGAGGAAGATGTGTATGAGTGATTTTGTGTGTGTGTGTGTGTGTGTGTGTGTGTGTGTGTGTGTGTGTGATCGCCCAGCTTCTGGTTATTTGGAAATTGTCAACTGCTCTCCCCACAGTTGCAGTGCTAGGTCTGCATGGTTCTTATCAACTGTTTAGAGAATGGGTGATTGTGGAGAACTGCAGCCTCTCCTTGGCTTCTGTCATGCACTGTGATTCCTCAACACCCATTTCCCATCACATCTTGGTGTGCAGAGCTAAACACAGAGCTCTGCCAGAACTCAAGTAGAGCAAGGCTCAAGTCCAAGTGCAAAGTCATAGAGTGTGGGACTTGCATTTGGCTAAATTTATGGGGTCCTGTCAATTTGGGACCACAGCTTTCAAGTCTCTTCTACTGCACATCTCAGAACAATTTCTCTTTAATTAATATGCTGCTGTCACTTTTGGCTTTGTGGTGTTTTTTGCACAAATATCAAAGTATAAATTCACTTGAAATACATCTGAAAGACAAATTGTTTAATTGGTCTGGAAGTGCATACTTAAGTTACTAACTTTGTACCCCAGTAGAATTAAGCACTAAGAAGACTGGAACTTGATCTTCTGATATTTCTGTATATCTAACATGCAGTTTAGAGCTGAGCATGTAGCCAGAAGTCAGGATCTTTTAATGTAATATTTCTCATCCCCTTATTAAAAGTCCTATAAAAACTCTGCAAGGTATATAAATGTATTTAAAATAATTAAATATTTTGTTTATATCCCTTGCAAACTAATACAACTTTAGGGAATTTATCCTTAGGTAGTAATGCTAAAGGAATTCTAAAAGCAAGAAAGATAGATTATGTACAAAAGTGTTCACTGCAATCCTGATTCTTTCTATAAGCTGAGAAATGAAACATATGTAAATATTCCAGAATAGTGAAGCAGTTAAGTTATAATGCATTTGTTCAAATGAATTTTGGGCAGCCAATAATTGAGATAGGAAGAAGTTAATTTAGAAAAAATGAAAAAGTAAAAGTAGGATATAAAAGTCTGCTTGTGACTTTACAAGCAAGACAGCATTGTGATGCAGAGGAGACAAGGAATCTACCAACACTCATTTTCAGGATATTTCACATGGTCTTGCAACCCAAGGCAAGACACTACATTTTCTGAAGTCTCAGTTTCCCCTTTAAAATAGAAACACCACTTTCAGAGTCACTGCAAGATTAAATGACGGTTGACAATGTTTAAGACAACACCTGCCACCAACATAGGACGCAAGGAATGGACAGAAATGGAACATGGAGAATAAAAACTAAATGGAGACTTGGAGGTGGGTCAATTGTTATACTAACTTTATAAAAACCTTTTTGAATTATAGCATTTATTTTCAATAAATAACAAGCAATAGAAAGAGAAAAGTTAGATTGATCTGCAATGTAGACATGCTTCAGTCCAAATACAGGCAAGTATCTTCCAGTCAAAGACCCTGGATTCCAGATTCCAAGGACAGTCATGGCCCAGACTGGAACCACCCACTGGTTCACCCACTGGAATTTGATTCTGCCTCCTAGTCAGGGATGCACAGATCACACGTATGGATGATAATGGCACACCCAGATTACTTGGCTCCTGCTCACTCATGGATGGTACCCTCCCAGGTTTTGAGATCGTGCACCCCTTTTTCTCTTCTCTCACTTTGTTCATCTCCTTTATAGACACCAAACATGGACAGGATTAAACATTAGTTATCTGCCTCATTACCTCTGAAAACAGCTGATAACTTCTTAGCATGGCTGATCTCTAGTAAATTTTATTTAGGCAGTGATGACTTTTCAAAGGCCTCTGTGTGAGGCTTGCATCACAGTTTGACTGAAAGCAGAATTAATGATATTTTGTGTATATAGAGTCATCGTGATAGAGTTCCATGGGGCAGGAATCAATCATAATTATCATGGTGTGAATTATTTTTGTGCTGTAGGGCCTCAAGACTGGGCGAAGCATTAGAGAGAATTGTTTCTCTGAGTCTCCAACTCAAGCAGACATAAAATCTAGAGTTCAGTGTGCACCCAGGGCTTGTTAGAACCTGCTCAAATGTCAGGGTTGGTGCTTTAGGATTGTCCAAGCCTGCCTATACTCTTCACATTAATAAAGACATTTAATTAAACCAAGAGAATCTTTCTGCCTGACCGCAGCATTTATTGATGAGAATAAGATTGGTGGGAAATGAATAGTTAACAGCAGGAGATATGTAGGACCAGGAAATAAAAGAGCCATAGTCAAACTGAAGAATATTACAGTAGTATAATATATATGACATTTACTGCTGTGTCTAAAATCGCATCTCTCTCTCTCCTCTTCAGCAGCCACGTTACTTTATTACTTTAAATTTGGAAGCCTTTGTTTTTGAAAAATGCCCCAGATCCCAGTTCTCCATTTGTCTTTACAGTGCATTTTTAATTGTGCTCCTCTGTTCATCTCATCTGAACGTTGCCATTCAACCAGAGAGCTGGCTGGAAATTTTTTTTTTAAAAAGCATGCAAACGGCCACTCCTTGCTTTTCCAAGGTATTTAAAATTCTACTGTTGTTTCTATGAGGCACAGATGGTGGGTTATTTTTCATGGACAGACAGTGCATTCTTCTCCTGGGGTTTTTATGGACAGACTGTATAAAATGAGAACACGATGAATATGGGACCAGCACGCCTCTATCAGAGGCTTAAATCAGCTATTTCAGACAGAAACTCAATGTGGGAGAGCACTGTTCGCATAAGGTTGCAGGCACAGGCTATACTGCAAAACTTGGGCTTCTCGTGTGATTAATTCTCCTGAGCAGTGAGTGGCAGTTTTTATAATACATTAGAGCTAAGGTGAGAGATATTTCAGTAATGAAGGTTCAGGTGGTGACTCAAATAAAGTCGATAACATTTGCATGAGGAATCAAAATGGATGTGACCCATCTTGAAAATGGCCAGGGTTTGATTCACACAGAGGACATCTGAGAAGTGAATCTTTGACCTGTACCTTCACAGCCCTTTTCATGACATGAGGTCTTGAGGTGCCAAAGCTCCTTCTCTGCTGACATGCTTTCTTCCTGGGAGAGCAGTTTCTTATTGTAACTGTTTAAAAAGATGCTATTTTAAGGTTAATTTCTAATTAACCCTAACATCATCATAATCATTAAAGCTTCCTTTTAATTGTATTTTTTAAAGAAAAACCTATTGTGGAAAAAATAGTCTAAGTTAAAGTGATTTCTTAAAAATGTCTCTACAGAGTGTGAAGAAATATCTATTTGCAATTAATGATGCAGAAAAGCAAGACTCACCCCCCAGTTTGCCAATATAGTATGTTTTTTTGGAAGCAGTTTGAAGTTCTTTGTTATGGAAAAATTCACATGGAATTATTTTTATGCATAATTTTTAAAACAATCTTAAATTCCCAGCTACCTAGGTATATTCACATTTCTAGTCATATTTTTCATGAGACTCATAAGCTTATTTGTAGATTTTTTTTATCTCACACTATCATCATCATGCTTTTATTAGTAGTGATATTTAATAACCAGAGACCTAACTGAAAATGTTGTAATATGCTATTTAACATATATTAAAGTAATTTGTTCTAAGTCATTGAAAGATTTTCAGCATTATCTTCTTTAGACTTCTTATTTATGTTTTTCCTAATCACTGTGATGAAGAATGACATGTGAGCTGGGCACTGCCTGAAATCTCACTAGTTCTGGAGGCAGAAATCTGAGGATCACAGTTCCAAGCCAGCCTGGGTAGGAGTCTATAATACTCCATCTCCAAACTAACAAGCCCCTGGAGATGTGGTTCAAGTGATAGAGCACCCACCTAGGAAGCAAGCGGAGCAAGTAAGAGACCCTGAGTTCAAATCTTGATACGGGCAAAAAAAATTCAAATGGGAAAAGCTCAAGTACAATAGAATCACGACTTAGACAACAAGGCAAAAGACAAAAAAAAACGAAGAATGAAGAAGTAATAGTGGACAATAAGCATGTGTGAATGCATCCATGTCTTGGATCTGTTGTAGACAAAATAAATGCCACTTAGTGGGTGGAGAAGCAGGACTCTCCTACATCATCTTCCCTCAGTCATAAGGAATACTGTATTATGGTGGGCTAACCCCTGCAATAAAGCACTCTAAATCTCAGTGACATGGGACAATAAATTCTTAACACTCCCATTGCAGTCCAGCACAGGTGACTAAGGGACTGGTGATTCTCAGTGCCATGATCCAGAAGTCTCAGCAGCAGCCTTCCTTCTGAGACTCAGGACTAGCCGGGCCATCTCCAGAGGGGAGAAAAAAGGGTGGGAAGAACGCACAGAGCTCCCCTCATGTGCCAGTCTTGCAAGTGGCATGCCTCCCTTCCTCACACATTCCAGGGCCCAAACTCAGTCAGAAAATCCCTTCTGGCTATGTGTCATTGGCTCACACCTACCACCCTAGCTATTCGTGAGACTGTGATCTGGGGATCATGGTTTGAGGCCAGCCCAGGTGGGAAAGTATGTAAGACTCTTATCTCCACCAGACTACCAGAACCACTGGAAGTGGAGCTATGGCTCCAGTGATCGTGCGCTAGCTTTGAGCACAAGAATTCCAGCCACAGGACCAGCACCAAAACCAAAAACACCCTCCCCCCCCCACACACACACCTGCTGGCTGCAATGAAGCCTGGGTCTGAGTCTGGATGTCCATCCAGGCATGGGTGGCCAGAGAGGCTTGGTGGATGCACAGCAAATCCATCACTCATTTTATTCTTCTACTCACAGAGGGAAATTCCAGAGTCCCTGCTCTAAGCCTCCTTCTCTGGAATAGTCCAGCCTCCTTTCATTAACTTCAGAGGTGGCTCCCCAGGACTGAAAGACCTTTGAAACAGAAATGCAGTTTCCCAGCTCCTTATGTGAGAATCTTTGGATTGGGTAGACATTTCCTGCAGGTGGAAACAGTCAATACTTAGGTAGAAGGCCATTTTTCTACCTTGTAGAAGCTCGAATTATTCTTTAGCTTCAGTAACAAATGTCATCTTGCCTGTTCACAGTTACTCCTCTTGAGGAATCACAGAGATATTTGTATCCCATGAGGGACCTATTAAATCTGTGCTCTTATAGCTCAGATTATTCTACCTTAAAGCTACTTAGCAAAATCCTCTACCATATTCCTATTATTGAAGGCGTTCAGTGGACTTAAGGAAAAGAGAAGCCTCTTTATCAGCGATTATGAGGATTATGGAAAAGATTTATGCATTTAAAGAGTCGAGAAAAGTACTTTTGAAGCAAGATAAGGAAAGAAGGAAGGACGGGAGGGCTTCTGACACTTCTTCAAACTTGGATCCTTCATTTTGTGTTCAGTGCCAAGGCATCATACACTTTGGTTTGTTTTTTTGTTGTTGTTGTTATTGTTGGGGTTTTTTTTGGCCTTGAACCTTGAACTCAAGTCCTGAGCACTGTCCTTGGGCTTTTTCCTCAAAGCTAGCACTTTGCCACTTGAGCCATAGTACCACTTCTGGCTTTTTTCTATGTATGTGGTACCGAGGAATTGAACCCAGGTCTTTGTGCATGCTAGGCAAACACTCTACCAGTAGGCCAAACTCCTGGCCCGGCATCATACACTTTTTACTTCATTTTGCTGATGTAAACAACATTGCCTTACCAGGAAAATATGTAAGTTTGACCATATTTAGTGAAGATTTTAAGTTCTGAAGTACAAATAAGAGAATACCACATCAATAATTGTATTTTTAAAACTTCTAATTGCAGAGTAATGTTAGATTGTGGAGAATCATAACCATAGCACAGAGGGCTCCTGCATGCCCTGCTCTCCTCTGTACCTCTTACCCTGTGTGCCACCCGCTATGTGCAGCCTGTGTGCCTGTCGGGTCTTCTTCAGTTTCTCCTCATTCAATTCAACATAGGAGAAAAAGGAGGGAAGAAGGGAGACAGGAAGGATAGAAAGCAGAAAGAGGAAAGGGGAGGGAGGGAGGGAAGGAGGGAAGAACAGAGAGACAGAAGAGGAAAGGTGTGTGTGGTGGGGGTTAATTAGTTCAACCAGAGTACAGACTTTACTAGACCTCACTATGATTTCCATGAATGTCTCTTTCTGTCCCAGCATCTGATCTAGAATCCCACTTGAATTTCCGTGCTGTGCCTCCCAAGTCCCTTCTGTATCTTCATGTCTTCCATTACCTTAACTCCTCTGAAGAATGCCATTGCAGAATGTTCCTTGAATTAGGCTTTCTGGTGTTTTTTCTAGTAACACAGAGCTCATGGGTGAGGGGGAAGAATGGCCAGGTTTAGACGTCCCCGTCCTGGTTGTCTTGGACTGGGGACCCCTGACTCTCCACTGCAATGCTGGCTGTGTTTACTTGGCTGAAGTGAATCTTTTTCTTGCTAATTAATGGAAGTCTGGGGAGGGAACACCTGGTTTGGGACCAGTGTTGCATCTTGTCTCTCTCTGATTCTGGGTAAAGGTTTGCCCTGCAATAGAAGAAAGTGGTTTGATGGTGAGGGATCATTTGTAAACCTGTCTACCACCCCCCCCCACCCCACACAGTATGGTTGTTCTGTATGAGAACAGCACTGTTTTTTACTTCCCAGCAGGAGGACCAAAATCCATTATGTAGAATTTAAATAAGTGCTCTTCATGTTAGGTGCTGTCTTAGTTCTCCTGGTAGCCAATATTCTGTTCCATTGTAGAAAGCCACTCTTCCAAATTCAGTGATCCAATCTCTCCAGCCACTTCTGGAAGTATGTCAGTGCTTTTGGCTAATGAACTGGAAGGGAAAATTGTGTATTTTATTCTCCTAAGAAAGAGTTGTTTTCTCTAGTAGGAGACAATGCACACATAACTGTGGGTAGATGTAGTGCACAGATCCACGGATTCCGATATGAGAAGGAGGCCAGGAATGAAGGCAAAAAAGAACTGGATAGAAAACCAGGTGTGGTGGCTCATGCTTGTAATCCTAGCTACTCAGGAGGCTGAGATCTGATGATCAAAGTTCAAAGCCAATCCGGGCAGAAAAGGACCTGAATCTCTTATCTCTAAATAACCTCTGAAAAATGGGAAGTGGAGCTTGGCTCAAGGGTAGGATGGTAGCCTTGAGCTGAAGAGCCTAGGCCAAGTTCAAGCCCTATGACCCAAAGCAAAACAAAACAAAACTGGAAAGAACTTGGGTATTTGGCAACATTATTAAGCCATCCCTCCAACCCCAGTGGGAACTGAGCTGATCTATGGATTTCTAGTTATGTGCAATAGTAATTTCTTCTTTAGTTAAACTACTGTGATCCTTGTTATTTCAATTACTTATATTCAATGTCTTATAACTTATAAAATTCACTTTAAGGGAAGTTTGTGTTTGTGTAAGCATATTAAGATCTATTTTTTCCATGACATTTTCTATGGATATTTGTTTGGGACATTTCTAGGTTTAGCTCTGAGAGGTAGCACTACTGAAAATATTCCAGAGCATGTCCATCTGTGGCTACAACCTCACTCCCATTATGTGTGAAGCCCACAGAGAGGCTGCTCAATTAGGAACTGTGTTTAGCTTTAGCAGGCACTACCTAATGCTTTTCTGAAGAGCGATTAGTAAGGTAAACCCTACCGCAAATGTGTATGAGGGCTGGTTCTCGCCCCTGCTGATGCTTGGTGCTATTGTCTCTTTGTTTGGGAAATCAAAAAAACTATATTGTCTGAGGTGTATGTCGTGGAGATTTTATGGTGACTGGTGATATCTGTATGAATATATTCATATTTATATATTCAAATGTGCATTCTGCATCAATGTATAGATCATTCTCATTTGGGGGTTTATTTTTATTTATTTGATATTTTTAAAAATTTATTGTAAAGATGATGAACAGGGGGGTTAAAGTTACAAAAGTAAGATAATGAGTACATTTCTTTTTAACCATTATTACCTCTCCCTCATTTTCTCCTGCTTACAAATCCCCTACTTCCCTCCCCCACAAGCTGTAAAGCTCGTTTCCAACAGTGTCTAGTGAGTGTCATTGTTGCATTAGTTCATCTTTTGTCCTGCTGTTTCAGTGCTTCCTTTTCCCTTCCATGGATCATATACGCTTATATATAAGACAAAGGGTACAGAAAAGTAAAACAGAAATAAAAACAGAAATAACTTCATACAAGGTATAAGAAAAACCTCTTGTTTCCAATTCTTGGAGTTCATTTTGAAATGCTTCATTATATATGGTCCTATGCATTTAACAATTCATTGGTCTATGATGATCCCTTGCTAAGAATATCATAGACATATTTTAGTTCTTACAAGTGAGAAAAGCCATGTATATTTCTTTGGACCTGGCTTGCTTCACTTAATAACATTTTTCAAGTCTTTCCATTTCTTTATGAATGGGGCAATGTTATTTTTTCTGATGGAGGCCCAGTTAAAGTAGCCATTATCAAGAAATATAATAACAACAGATGCTGGCAGGGATGTGGCCAAAGGGAATGATAACTTTTGGTAGCCACTCTGGAAAGCAGTATGGAGGTTCCTCAAAAGATTAAATATAGAGCTCCCCTATGACCCAGCAATCCCATACCTTGGCATTTACTCAAAAGTCCAGAAACAAAGACATACTAAAGCTGCTAGCACAATGATGTTCATTGCAGCACTATTTATCATAGCAAAGATGTGGGACCAACCCAGATGGCCCTCAGTAGATGAATGTGTCGAGAAGATGTAGGACTCATACACAATGGAGATCTTTCTCACTTTAGAATTGCAATCTAATTGTAAATAGGAAGCTACCTGAAGGCACGTTTATGCACACCAAAGGTCTTTATGCTGTCTTTACATTTAAATTACAGAAACGAAGGAGATAAAGTGTGGATGCATGTGGTTCTATAAGCTCTAATCCACATTTTAAATTTGTGCTTCTTAGCTGTTTTTAAGAATGTGGATCATTGGGCTGGGAATTTCCCTTAGTGGTAGAGTACTTGCCTAGCATGCATGAAGACCCGGGTTCGATTCCTCAGTACCACATATATAGAAAAAAACACTGGAAGTGGTGCTGAGGCTCAAGTGGTAGAGCTCTAGCCTTGAGAAAGTCCAAGGACAGTGCTCAGGCCCTGAGCTCAAGCCCAGGAGTGGCAAAAAAAACAAAAAACAAAAAAAACCCAAGAATGTGGATCATTTTTTCAGAATAAAAAGCAACCTAAAACAAAAGCCTGGGAATGGCTGCAGGCTAGGTGAAAGTGAGGTAAACTATCCAGGGCAGTCACACAGAGACTCATGAATAAAAAGGGCTCAACTGAGTCACTTAGTTGTCTGGATTCATCTGCATTCTTTTAGTCCAAATGTGGGTTGTCATTGAGATTCTTCTGGGCTTAGGCTCTGGTAAGAAGGGCTCTCAGGGGCTCATGCCATTGACCGCGACCTGGAAACAAGTGCTTCGATGATAGCATGTCCTTGGTTCACATGGGCCTGTGGGCAGGGGTAATATGAGGCATAAACATGTTTTTCTTGGTAGCAAAGGGCTCATTGTGCATTATTCTGAAACTCAAACTAGGAGGAAGTAGTAAAGGTCATTGCTACAAATGTTGAAGCAGAAAAAACTCTAGTTGTAGCAGTTGAGAAGAAAGAACTTACCAGAAGACAATTCTTTAGGCCTAAAAACACTTGAAAAGGAATCTCTGTATTTCGATAAATGAAATACATCTTATACATGTCTATACAAGCTCGCTCACTTATTGAGGGAGTGCTTTTATGATTATGGATTATGGCTGAGAACTGGGCCAGATCATTTATCCAGTAGATATTTAAAGTCTAATTGAATAAGTGTGTATTTTCTCTGAAATTAAGCCTTCATTTTCTATTTCATTTGAAGTTGGTTGCTCCTTTCTACTTTTTGTGTTAAATATCCATCCCCATGTTGGTTTCTCGTATAATTAATGATAAAAGCATTTCCTCCTCTTTTAATAATCATGATTTACTCTTCCTCTGAACCTGTCAAGCAATATTTAATGTTAGCCAACTAAGTGTTGTAGCATTTAGCAGGCTGGCACTATTAATACTCTAATTGCAACACTTTGCCTCACAGACAAAGAGGCATGGCTTTACTTGGCACTCTGGCCTGGATTCTTGCAGTTTCTAAAAGACCTCTGTGGTAACTTAATCACCAATAAGATGCTGCTTTAAAGCTGGCTCCTGGGATTTGATGAAGAGGGTGGAGCCCTCATGAAGGAGATTGGTGCCCTCAGAGAGAGCTGCCTCACCCCTGCCACCACATAAAGACACAGCAAGACATTGGCAGTCTGTATTCAGAAGAGGACCCTTGCCAGACCCAGCCCATCCTGGCACCTGGCTCTCACACTTCCAGCCCCCAGAACTGTGAGAAATAAGCCACTTAGAAGCTACCCAGTGCGTGGCATTTTGTTATGGAAGAACTATGCCCAGGAGCAACCAGCTTGCTTTCAGTGTCAATTTCCTTGTCACCAAATGTGTGGCCTTCGGGATACATGGAATCTTCCTCCTCCAGTTGAAAAGCAAGTACAGAGGCCTCGACTGGGGAAGGTTTTTACAGAGTTAGATACAATCCATTTCTAGCACCTAGCACAAAAGTGGACACCCAGTCATTGGTGAGTCTTTTAATTTCACAAATTCTCTCTCTCCCTCTTTTTTTTTTTTTTGCCAGTTCTAGGGCTTGAGCTCAGGGCCTGAGCACTGTCCTTAGGCTTTCTCAAGGCTAGAGCTCTACCACTTGAGCCTCAGCACCACTGTTTATAATGACTATTCATAATGAATCAGGCTGATATTTTGTTCATATTTTTTCCCATGAGGCTTTAATAACTCTGCCTCCTCCATAGTTTATAGTTCCACGTTGTACAAGGAGACTCTGGTGGAAATAGAATCCTGTTTTATAGCCACTGTGGAAATGGGAAGCAAGCAAGGAAAAGAAAAGCAAAAGGAGCAAACTAGTGGTCAGAAAAGTTTCTCAGACAGAGACGGATGGCTGCTTCCGGTACCTGGAGGTACAGAAGGAAGATCAGAGGTGGTTCAGCTGCTGTCCAGCAGGGAAACAGTGGGACAGAATTAAACACAGACCAAGGCCCCTTGTGTTCTGTGGGAAGACGCCCTGGGTGGCTGGAAGTGAAGGCGTCCTTAGCAGGTCAGCAGAGGCTGATTCTACCTAGAGGGTCCAATCTTTCCTCAGCCTGCCAGCGGAGCCACCCATGGTGGTTCCCATGGGTCACATTCTTCCTCGTTGTTTCAACACCTTCATACATAAAAGAAATGACACAATAAATCTCTCAGCTGCACAGAGCATCTCCGGTCACAGAACCTGGGACTCAATGGCCTAGCCAAGTATTTCCTACATTATAGGAAGTCCCATCAGGCAGTGGTAGCACGAGGTCCCTGGGTGACCCTGCCCTTGGGATGTTTTCAAAGTCTTGAGAGGCAAATAAATGTAAATAAATGGGTCAGTGAGTGGCACTGTGGTAGAAGTTGGTGGCCTACTCTTGTAGAGAGCTGTAGAGAGGCTTAGGAGGGATGAAGACACATCGGGTCCTCAGCAAAGCATGGCAACATGGGGGTAGCATGCCTTCAGGCAGACCAGAGCCCAGGAGAGCATTGTGAAGAGTGAAAGAGGAATAGACCAAGGGTGGGAAGGTCTGCAGAAACGCCCTGGGCAATGGCTGGAGCAGGGAGCCAGCGTCCAGCCCAGGGGGGAAGTGGGACCTGCTCAGGAGAGTTTGGGTATCCCCAAAAGGGATAAGACTGTCTTCCCAGCAGTGAGGATTCCCCAAAGGTCCAAAAAACAGAACAAGTTGTGTGATCGTCTTTGTGCGGAGCACGGTGGAAAGTGCCGACTTTGAGATGCTGCTTTGTGTCTGCCCATTGCACCATGTCTTTGTCCAAGGTCCATAACCCTCCCAAGTCTCGATTTCCTCAGCTGTGAACACAGCTGACCTTACCTCTTAGGGTCCGAGCAGATGAGGTAATGTGATACAGGAAAGGGAGCCAGAGCCTCTGAGACATGGGAGATGTCCAACCCATCTTAGATCCATTCCTTTTGTCCTTACTGTCATAACAGGCCTGGGGCCCATCTCTGTTCTCAGAGAGTGCGTGATGAATGGGCCTGAGAGGGTGCGGAATTGGTAGGCCAAGGACATGGCTAACTGTGGTGTCTGCGTCTCACACACACACACACATACACACACACACACACACACACACACACACACACACGCATGTGCGTGCGCATGCATGCACATGTAACCTGTGGGTAAACTTGCTTTAGGATTATGTTTTAAGGAGAGGATGTGTGAAAAGCAGAGAACTGGGAGAGGGGGGAGGTGATGTTGCAAATCAGCAAGGAAGAGAGGGTGACCCCAATGTAGCGAGAAAGGAGAGGAGGTAGTGTCCTCAGAGCCCCCTCTGAGCCCTCTTCTCCAGGAGGGCCTCCCGGCCATGGAGAAGGAAGGACTCGGAGAAGCGGGATTCTAAGATACAGAAGCCGGTGGCGATTTCTGTGTATTAATAGGAAGGTCTTCCTACTCAGAATTGTAACAAATCCAGCTCCCATCTGCAGTCTCTAAAGTGTCCTAGTTTGTCCTAACAATGGAAATTTTTACTTAGTGCATTGAGTTTACAGCGTGTTTCCCAATTAAAGACTTCCAGTTCCCTCATGCTGAGGGGAGTAAAAGTGAAGGGTATGAAGATATATGTATATATATATATACACATATATTATTATATGTGCAACATGTTTAGGTGTTACATAGGTGTATATGTGTCTATACATGGCCTCTACTGACCTAATCTCTGAGTGGTAGTTTTCAATCTCTCACAGTAACAGTCTCGGGTGGATGGGGAGGGGATGCTAGAAGGAACAGCAGCGAGTGATAAAACCCACACTTCAAGTTGTTGAAAAGCAATTACCATCTTGTACATTGTCCATTTTTTTCCTGACCTTTAAAGTAGACCATTATCAAAGTATGCAAAGATCAGGAATTTCTTTTTTTCTATTTGTGGGTTGCTTAGAAGTATAATTGGAGAAATGGAATCCTACAAGATTACATACTAGCCTGGAAATTATTTGTCATGAGAAAATTGCTATGGTAACAGCAGGAAACTTTAGTGTCTATAAAAATGTGTGAGACCTGTCCTTCTCAAATTCAGGGCTAAATTTTCTTCAAGACAAATTAGTATTTTATTCCTGCTTCTTTCTTTAGTGCAGTTGAAGTATTTTAATAAATACTCAACTTAGAGCATTCCACTTTAATTTTTTAATCTTTGTCAATTTATAATATTGCAGTTCTACTGTCAAAATGACAGACACTGATATGTATTTTAAGGTAATCTTATATGATTATTTTTCCGTGCACTCTATCAATCAGAGCCCTGACAGGCCATAAAGTGTTACAGCTCATAAAGAACAAGTAAATACCCAATTTCCAAGGTGCAGCAGAAGAACTGTAAATTAAATTGATTGCCGAAGTATAAAATAATTAGTTCAGTGTTTCCAGGCGACTTTGAAAAGTTTCCTACTAATGACTGAAAAGGGACTGAAGTGCAAGATGACTCAGTTTGCACGTGTTTCTCAAATTTTCTTATACTCTCTGCCACCACAATCCCTTTCTGCTCCTACCTCCAGTATATGGGTGTTTCTGGTTTTCTCTTCCAATACCTCTTCTAGATCCCAGACCTATATACTCAGTTGACATCTGGGGGTGGGGAGGTCCCCAAATGCAGGCTCACAGGCTAGGCCTGGAGGGAAGCAATGAATTTAGGCAGGTATCACAGAAATCTGTAGTAGATGCATAAGAAATACAGGAATCCTGGAGCCCTGTGAAGCAAAATTCCATGGTAGCACCTGGGATTTGAACCTGATGCAGAATCCTGGAAGACAATTGATTTGTCCTCACCTGGAAAGAGGGCTCCAGAGTTTAGCGCGATCCATCATGGGTCTGAGAATTACCTTCCAGGGCATGGCTCATTTCAGTTTTATTGGTTTCCCCCTGCAAGAGGACATGTGGAAGCTCATAAGTGGAAAACCATGGGCATGCGAACTCAGGTGAGGGCCAGGTAGGTCAGCAAGTGCAGCCACCCTGCCTGACTCCACCTCGCAGCTCCCTCTCCCGTCCACACCCAGGGTACTCTTTGGTTCTGGCACAAACCACCCCCCACTGCTAACCCCCATTTCCTCTCAGGGACTGAGTTTTGTCCAGTTTACATCCTCAATAGATTCCAGTTTAGGCCATCTTTCCTCCTCTCACACAATTGCCAGTGCTAGGTGCTGCATTACGAGTCAGTCATTCAAGGTGCTTCCACCTCTCTCCCGAACACAGTACTCCTCCCCGTCCTGTGTCCATGCTGCATGGCTGCAGCCATCCCAGCTCATCTGGGGAGCCTCAGTGCAGGCTGTTTCCTCCTGACTCCCCCCATTCCCGGGTGCCAGACTCCACACACACCTAGTGACAGTGAGCCCTCAGTTTAGCATTTCCCCCATGCAGCTGCAACACTCTGGAAGGCAGAGACTCCATTGATCTCAAGTTTCCAGCACCTAGCCCAGTACCTCTTCATACTAGGTATTCATTATGTGGCCTTTCACTTGATTAGCTGCTGTGTGTGTGTGTGTCTCTCTCTCTGTTTCCCTCTCTCTTTGTTTCTGGTGCTAGTCCTGGGGCTTGGACTCAGGACCTAGCTTTTTTCCCTGGGCTGTTTTTTTTTTTTTCACTCAAAGCTGGCACTTGACCACTTGAACCACAGCTTGACTTCCAGATTCTGGGTGGCCAAGTGGAAGCAAGAGTCTCAAGGACTTTCTTGTCTGGACCGGCTAGGATTGTATCTATGTGTTACTGGCACTCAGCTAGCTAACGTATCACTTTAAATCCTCAGAACAGTCCCTATAATGCAAACAATCTTATAAAACAAATTTTGAGTAGCCTAGATAGATACCTTGCTAAAGATCTCAGAGCTAATAAATGATGGGGTCAGGATTTGACCTCAAACGTGCCTGCAAAGTTCATGTTCTTTCCATTCAATCACATTAATATTTACATTGTGGTGCACTGGACATTCCCCATATTGCATCCTCTCTGAGAGAAACTAGCTTGAATCTTTTTCTTTTGTATGTATGTTTGGGAAATGAATGTATTTTCAGGCAGATTCTTCTAAAAAAAGCAATATTCAGCCACTGGAAATGCCAGAGCTTTGAAATGTGCTGTAGAATGGAATAAGTGACTTTGTGGTTTATGAATTGGAGTTAGAATGAACATGGTTGGGGTATCAGCAGCTGAGCTTATGTGAAGAAGTATCAGCCAGTCTGTATTCTCCTCCCAGTCCAACCAGGAGAGAAACAGCAGCAGATGCTGCCTTCCTGAGGGATCGTCAATAAAACTCCTGACTCATAGTTTTCAAAATTGTCAAGGACATAAAAAGCGAGGGATGCTTGAGACACTATCATAACCAATTGGATCGTAAATAGACATAACTAAATGTAAAGTGGAAACCTGGATGAGAGTCTGGAGATGAGAAGGGTATTAGATAGGAGCCAAGAATGGTGGCAGATGCCTGGACTCTCACCTCCCCGAGAGACAGAGGTGCCAGGATAGGCCTTTGACTCCAGTCCAGCTCCTCCACTCACTCCTCACTTCCAAAAGAACCTGGAGAATTTTTTTGTAATAGAAAACAATTCTAAAGTACAGAGTTGAGAGGAAAGTAAGCTGCAATGGAATAAAAGGATAATAAAAACAGAAAAGTTGAAGAAGGAAAATTGTGCTGTGTGGCTGACAGAAAACCACACAAGTGAAAACGTGTGAGTCTGCTGCCGAGTGTGCCCACTGCGACAGAAGCAGAGTGCTGTACACTTAGCTGGGGGCTGAAGTCCAAACCAGGCCTTACTCAGATCACACCAGATTGGCTCACAAGTTGATCTTCATGGAAGGGAATCTTGGTTTAATCTTCCCCTTTCTCTCCTCGGTCTCTCTGTTTCCTTCTGTCTCATCACTGTGACTGTTTCTCCTACCATCCCAATCTCTGTCTGTTTATCCCTCCTTTCCCCCTCCCTTTCATATCCACAGCCCCACATCCACTGAGAAAAGTGCCATCCATCCATAAAGTTTTCTTGCTGGTCTCCCTCTGTGTCCCTGTCTCTTTCTTTTTCTTATACATCCCATCACACCTATCGTAAGACACGCTCTCCATCCTTAAGTGGTGCCTCCTGTCTCCTCAGTCTCCATTTCTCCTCTGCCACATTCTTCCCCTTGGCATCTCTGGCTACACTTACCAAGTCTGCAGTCAGATTCCTGTGAATCTCACAGGATCACTGTCAGAAAGGGACGAAGAGACCTGGGAACGGAACACAGAACTCCAGATATCCCAGGATCACTATGAGAAGTCAAGCTGAGATACACTAGAACTTCCCAGACTACAGATAATAGAGTGAATGAAACTCCCCATTAATGTATGCCCCAAAAGAGAGAGAGCTAAACACCCAGTGGATTTTTTTTTTAAATCAGCAAGACTTTTGAGTAGAACCCACACCTGAAGTGGCTCCCAGGAAATGCCTTGCTCTCCTTTTGCTACGTTTTGCTGTCTTTCTTGAGAGAATTCATGACATCCCGTTTCTGATTCATATGCTTTAGAAAAAAAATGAAAGCATATTGTCAGTCTTGTAATTGATATACAGTGCTTCTTGACATGTCTATTTTTAATTAAAGCATGTTTTAATTAAAAAGAAGAGAGAGCAATTTTAAGAAGAGGAGCTCTTGCCAGATGGTGGTTCCTAATTTACCTCGAACGTGTCGGGAGCCACATGATTCATGTAGGCTGAGTTCGGGTTTGCTGGCTGTGGAGAATAGTAATTCTCTTCCCCCTTCTGAATGAGGCGAGTAGGTTTGAGGGCAGGTGGTCACTGGAAAGAGTGGGCCTATCTTAAACTTATTCACCCAGGGATTCTAATGGCCCCAACATGATTTTTGTGTAAAACTTCAATGCATGGACTTGTACTCTCACAAAACAGAGCAGTAAGGGTTGGGAGTGTGGCTTAGTGGTATAGTGCTTGTCTTAAGAGGCATGAAACCCCGGGGTTCAATTCCTCAGTACCACATAAACAAAAAATAATAATAAAATAGTTTTTTTAAGAGCAGTAGGTTTGTACTTCTTTGTCAATAAATAAAAGCCCATGAAATAGCAACTTCAGGCTTGCAATTGTAACATGATAGTTGAGTGCTAGGCCTCTGAGCCAAGACGCTCTGTGGACAGGGTCCACTCATAGTAGTGGATGAGTGGGGCAGAGTGAGGAACTGTGATAGGCCTTCTTCAAGTTGTTTCCCACCACTTCCCAGGCCACTATCTTCATGGTCATGTCTGTGCTGTCACAAGCTGTCTTCCACAGATAGACACACCTCACATACTAGGCTACCTGTGTGCTCTGGTACTGGTCATTGCAAGTGTCCTTCCAGGTGTGGGCTGCAGTGAGAGGAAAGCAGGGAGCGCAGAGGGCAGTCCTTCCCGCTGGATGGATAGGAAGAAATGACCCGGAAGCACTGTCCAAAAGCAGGTGTGTCAAACCCCGATCCTCTAAGTGGACACATGGGAGAAGAAACAGCACTGGACCTGAAGAGATTTTATCATACCTGCCTGCTTCATACCTGGCAGGGAGGAATGAAATAATAAGGACTCAAATGAGGCATTTTGCCCTGTTTCATTGTGCTGCCAGGTACTGGTGGTTCACAGCTATTATCCTAGCTACTCAGGAGGCTGAGATCTGAGGGTTGCATGTCAAAGCCAGCCTGAGCAGGAAAGTCCAAGAGACTGTTATCTCCACTTAGCCACCAAAAAAGCTGGAAATAGCGCTTTGGCTAAAAGCACAGAGAACTAGACATGGACAAAAAAAATGCTCAGGTACAGAGCCTGAGTTCAAGCACCATGACTGGCAAAAAAAAATCAAACAAAAAACAATAATATACTTTAAAAATAGTGTAATATATTTTATTAATGGTGAATTCAGAAACATCATTTTTCAATCGATTTTACTGGACTTGAATGTTTTATTGCTTTCGAAAACATCTCCCAGTGTTATTTCTGTGGTTGATTTTTAGTATTTCTGAGACACAAGAGGAATAAGGAAAAGAGAAAATGCTCTGGGATTTTTTTTAGGACTTTAAGTGAACCAAAATGGTTTCTTTTTTAACATCAAGCTGTGGTTGTTTGTAATTTTAATCATTCACAAGAGGCTCACAGCTTCCTTCTCCTTGCCCAGATTCAATCCTTGCATCATGATTGGTGTCAAAATGCCTTTAAAGATGAGAATACACATTGAAAGCTTCATTACGAACAATCCTGACTTTCAAAATGAGATGGCATTTAATTCAAAATCCCAGGATGAAAAACATCCTAGTTTGAAAAGAGCAACCCATGGACTGAACTCCGTGCAGAGGTTGTGGCTTCTAACATCTTACTGTGGAAATACTGAGTTTCTGACCCTGGACACACAAGAACGTCAGGGAACACAGTACTGATGAGATTACTATAATATGGACAGAAATCTGACTACCCCTTACAGAAATGGATGCAGACCTTCAGGTCTTGAGGAATAAATAGACTGGGATCCTCTTGTAATTCAAACTTGCAATCTTCATTCAGGTTAGAAAGTTGAGGAAGAAAACATGCAGTATTTTTAGAAGTCAGCTCTTGAACAGACATTCTATATATCTGGAGGTGAGCTGATGTTAATTTTGCCAAGACACAGTTTTACTTCTAAATATGAAAGTGTGTTTACACAAAACGTATAAAGCCATGGTTCATTACTTTTACCAAAAGGCAGTTGATGTGACACTCCTATAATTTATCTATCAAGCTCCTACTTTTTATATCAGCTTACTTTGCATTGGCACGATTTCTAAAGTGTTCAGATATTTCAAATTTGCATTTCAAAGTAGCTGTAAAATATGTATTCCATTGCCAAGCATTAACATAAAGCGATTTGGTGTTATCCATCCTGTCGGAAATGCCAGAAAGTATTCCACGATGCTTGCATTTCCATTGGCAGCCTCTCTTCTACACTGAAGATTTGCATAAATATTTCAGCAATAAAGTAAAATTATGAAACACAAACTCTTTAGGTTATATTCCAAATTGATAACCTCTTCAAAATGTAATAGGCAAAGGGATGATGTCATTGTCGGTGAGTTGCTGCACAGCTTTCTATCTCATTTCAACTGCCCTGAGGTAACAGCGCCTCTTTCAAAACAAGTTCCATTCATACCTTGCCTCTGTTGTCCCTCAGGAAGGAGTGCTCAGTGCCTGTAAAAAGAAATTTATGCCTCCATGAAGATGTGAATGTTAAATGGCCTGCCTGCCTCTTCTGGAGCCTGAGTGAGAGCGTGTGCAGAATGCATGGCCGATGGCTGTCCCTGAGACTGGAGTATTACATAGCCAGGACCCCTCCTGTGTTTAAACAAATGCCATCTTTGTTAGTGTAAAGGTAATATTCATCCTCAGAACTGCACTTTCTAGGCTTGGCAATGTTTGGTTTGATAACCAAATTTCTACCAGCTTATTATTGTTATCATTATTGTTACTTTTGTTATTATTTTACCATTGAAACAAGTGGTAATGGGTGACCGCTGGTCATTGGGAGAGGACATTCAGAGTTTCTGGTACTAGTGAGAAAACACAGCTCGCACATGCTACTTTATTTAATAATGCTTTTCTGTGGGTATTATTATGCATTAGCAGGTGATTAATCATTCTGCTCTGACATCAGACAGAGGATTAGAACTGGCTCCACCTCTTAATACTTCTCTGACCTAGGAAAGTCCCTGCAAACCTCTTGGATCCTTTTGCCCTTCCCAGCTGAGTGGTGACAGAAAGCCAACCCCTGGGTCCTATGAATTCTGGGAGCTAGTGGTTCTGAGTTGCACATGCCAGTGCTGGCATGGGGACAGAAATACAACACATCACTACCAAAACCCATTCTGCGATTATTACTGTCTACCTCGCCATTACCGAATAATCTCATTCTATACAACTATCTCTGGCATCCTAGAGACAGAGTAGGCCAGGAGTTAGGACCTGGGCCCTAGTTCAAAGCCACCACCCCTTTCCTCCACTAATTATTTGCCCTTTGAGGAGTCAATTTTTTTTAACCCAAAGAGATCTGAAATAATATTGCTGGCCACAGCTTAATGAGTACACAGAGACTATAGAAAGTATTATTCTTTCTGGGCATGATGGCTCACGCCTGAAATTCTAGCTACTTAGGAGGCTGAGATCTGAGGATCACAGTTCAAAGCCAGCTGGGGCACAAAATGACCTGAGACTCTTATCTCCAATTAACCCCTAGAAAATGGGAAATGGGGCTTAGTTCAAGGGTAGGGTGGTAGCCTTGAGCTGAAGAGCTCAGGGACAATGCCCATGCCCAGGGGTAGGGAGGTAACCTTGAGCTGAAGGGTCTGAGGACAGCACCCAGGTTGAATTCAAGCCCCATGATCCACAAAAAAACGAGAAAAGAAGTCAAGTATTATTCTTATGGTAGTAGGATTTAATAACCCTCACAACTCTGCACATGACATTTCCACAACACAATCAGGGCACACCATCTGCAGGCAGAACTGATCTCTCCGGAAGTGTGAGCCAGGGGTTATGGCAGTCCAGTTCCCCTAGTTCTGCAGTCCAGACTCTGGGGGGTCCTCATGGCTAGCTGATAGCACTCACAAAGCCATGTGTGCTTGGCCCTGCAGTGACAACTTCCGCCCAGCCGTGTACATGGGCTCAGCTGGTTCTTTTTTTCTCTAAATCAATTTGTGAAGACCTTGATGAAGACGTGTTGTGGAAAATCAGATGTGGTACGCTGGAAAGGATTCTTTTTGTGAGTGTGAAATGGGTGCTATTAAACTTGATAGTGTGAAACACACAAAGAAATGAATTTCTTTCCTACTTAGAAATGGGATAATAGGAATTGGAGAAAGACAGGTGTTATATTTTCAGTGAAATGAATACTTGTTAATATTGATTTTCAAAGGGTAGTAATATGATAACTCCAGGTTTTTATCTAGGATGATTGTTGAGAAAATAATGATGAATAACATTAAGCTTTTTGCTTTTTCTTTATTTTTTTTTTAGATTCCCAAACTTTACTCCAGATTTAGAAAATCAGTGTCCTCAGAAGAGCACTGTATACTCTGAGTACCTTATAACTATTTTTTTTGCTAGTCCTGGGGTTTGAACTCAGGGGCTGAGCACTGTCTTTGGGCTTTCTCAAGGCTAGAACTCGACCACTTGATTCACAGCACCACTTCTAGCTTTTTCTATGTATGTGGTACCGAGGAATCGAACCCTGGTCTTCATACATGCTAGGCATAAGCTTTTTGCTTATTTATTCTCTTCAAGTAGCTGTGCAAAGGCGTTTCCACTCACGATATCAGTTATGAGCACAGTGCACCTTGATAAGTGCTGGCCTCCCAGGATTCCCATGTCTCCCGCCTCACTGCAGTATTCCAGTAACACACAGGTGGGCTGGGGGGACTGTATCAGGTTAACCGCTGCTGAGCATTCGTCCAATAGCATGATGCTCTGAGTTCAACTTTCAGTTTCAAAAAAAAAAAAAGTCAGTTGTACTAGTAGGAAAGATTTAGGAATAGGCTTACGTTTTATTTCAAAATTAGTTTTCTCAGGAAGGAAAGCATTGTCCAAGGCTCCCAGACATGCTGGAGGAAGTGTGTGTGTGTGTGTGTGTGTGTGTGTGTGTGTGTGTGTGTGTGTGTGTGTGTGTGTGTATGTGTGTGTGTGTCAGCAGGTTTGTGAGGATCACACCTCCCATTTCTGAGGGGTTTCCCAGCAGCCTCTGCGGGTTACCTGCAGTGGTGGCTCAGCTGTTGCCCACCTGCTCTGCAGTTGTGAAAGGTCTGGGGAAGTGGAGAGACTTGCCCAGATTTGTGGTAATTGGAAGTGACAGAGCTGCAGGAAGAACTGTGTCCCCTGAGCCTGATGCCAGTCTCTCTCCAGTACTCACTCTGCTTGCCAGACCCCCCCCCCCTTACTGGTGATGTGTGTCCTCCAGCGTGGTGCCCTCTAGGCGGCGGCCACAGGGGATCTCAGGGCCTAAGTCACACGCTGGTCTTGGGGCTTAAACTCAGGGTCTGAGCGCTGTTCTGAACTTCTTTTACTCAAGGCTAGTGCCTTACTACAGCTGTATTTCTTCTCTGTCTATCTGTCTGTCTGTCTTTCTCTGTCTCCCCACCACCACCATCCCAGCTAGTGCTGGGATTTCAGCTCGAGATCCACTTGTGCCTATGTGGTTGGCATTCTACCACTTGAGCCTCACCTACAGTCCAGCTTTTAATTGCTCATTTTTGAAATGAAGTCTCATAGACGTTTCTGCCCTGATCACTGCAAACTGTGATCCTTCCGATCTCAGACTCCTGAATAGCTCAAGCATCTCAAACATCCCCAGTACCACAGCAAACGCACGTACACTAAGAAAACCACTACTTCTCTGAAATTTCAGCCTGTATTTTGCAACTGCTTTTGCATAATTATAGACTGTCGTAAAATGAAGCAGGGACATTTTCATCCCTTTGTCTATTTTCCCCCAATGATAGCACCTCATGTCAACGTAAAAAAGCAACTCTGCCTGTCAAGATGATGTCATTTCACCACATCTAATCTGTAAGACCTTCATAGCCCAGAGGCAGCCGCCCAATCACCGCCCAATCACCGCCCTGTCACCTCCTTCCGTCCTTCCACCGCCCTGGAGAGCATTCATCTATCCCCACCACTGCCATTCTGATGAGAGAGCAGCGTGGTCCATGCCTGTACCTTTGCTTTAAGTTGTGTCAGGAGAAATACTTCACAACCATGGTTACAGAGTCATGGATATTCGAGGTTATTTTCTTCAGTTTATTTTAAATTTTAGTTTAGTGCTCTTACAACTTGTAACTTATTTTTATATATGTTAGGGGACCTGGTGGTGGGGTGACTCCCACCTGCAGTCCCTGCTACTCAGGCTTACAGGAGCCAATCCCGTGATTCCAGGACTGTGAGCCGGTGCCCACGATCTCCCTATCACCCTGGCTCACGCACCAGTGGAGTAGAAAATTACCAGGTGACAGACAGAGCCTAAACCTCAAATGTGCTCATGAAAAGTAGTTGCTCCCTCACTTATAATTCAGTTATGATGGAATGAACAAGGTTTTTCTCTGAGCAGATTCATTAAGGATTAATTCATTAAGGATTGGGGAAATCGCCCTATTTGGTCCTTAGGAATTTGCATGTGTCTTCAAAATTGAGACCATATAAGCAGAAAAGAGGAAGAATTAAGATTCATAAATTTTAAAAAGAGTCATAAATGTACAACTCTTCACATTTAAGAAGTTGGTTACCTTTCATTTTTCCTATAGGTGTGGTAGCAAAAAAATATGGAGTTTCTTTAAAGAGAACATAGGTATAGATAGTTTAATTTTTTTCATCAAAGAAGCCTTTGCAGTAGTAAGCACAGATTCCCCAGGTTAACTGTGTCTGTAAAACCAGAATCACAATGAAGGTATGAAGCAAGTTTTGGTCTAGAGAAAAATGTGACATCTTATCTGACATAGTGCCAACTGCGTGCTGATGTTGCATTGGTTTACCAGTGTAACACCCCTGTTCTTCAACTTCTCAATAAAAATCAAATTGAAAAAAATGACAGCAGTGCCATCAAACAGGACTTTCTACAGTGTTTTACACAAAAGAAGCTATTGGTAACTTGGTTGTCTGCATCTTTTATTTAATTTAGGCTACCTCTTACTATTTTTTTACCTGTCATAGGACTTGAACTCAGGGCCTGGGCACTGTCCTTGGGCTGTCTCAAAGCTAGAGCTCTACCTTTGAGCCATAGCACCATTTCTGGCTTTTTCTGTACATGTGGTATTGAGGAATTGAACCCAGGGCTTCTTGCATGCTAGGCAAGCACTCTATCACTAGGCCACAGTCCCATCCCACCTCTTTCTAATTTAATAGTGACTATAGAAGTTACACTTTTAAATTCTCATTTAGATTCTCATTTCTCCAGAAATACAAGCCACCTTTAATAAAAATTATTAGCCACTGAATTTGTTTAAAATCTCTATTTGCTTTCATTTTCCATGCAGTTCTAAACAATACTAACACAAATGAATGAAAATGTTCATTACTCACTGACATCCAACACTAAGAAAATCTGTGATTTCAGATAGTTTCACTCCATAAATTTGTGACACTCCAAAATAAATTTAGTCAGCTCTTACTGAAAATATACAATGTGAACGGGTTGGTGTAATCTGTAACGCAAGTTATTCTAATGCTGGCTCTTAATAGAAAAGCACAATTTGAAATGTGAGATAGTTACTGCATCTTAATTAGAAAACACCATGTTGCTATATATCAAGGGGCTATATCTGTAGTATTTATCTCTGCATTAATCATAGGAATCCTCTATGGAGTTCTCTTTTGCAAAGGTAAGCCCGGAGTTGCTCTATGTTTATTTTGGAATGGAAGAAATCTCCATTTTCTGCTGGAAATTTTATAAACCAGTCTTGTTTTAACACTCTCATTGGAACTTTGAAACTCATAAAGCAATCATCCTAAAGAAAGAGCTTGGGCACAAATATTTGAATTATCACTTACAATGATGTGAGATGATAAAGGGTGGATAGTCAAGGAAGAATAATATACTGAGAACTTCCTACCCATGTATGAAAACAGAATAATGAAAGATGTTAGAATTATTTTAGACTGGGAACAGAGGAGAGAAAAGAGTTATAGAACAATACATGTGTATGTGTATATATATACATACATATAGTATATATAATATCGTTTTATATATAGATACATACACATATATATGTAAATACACCAAAGTATACTATTTTATGTGCATGTTTGGAAATATCACAATGAAACTTCTTTGTGTGATTAATATACTTCAATAGATTTTAGTCTGAACTTTAAAAAGTACTCTTTTTTCCAAATTTAGTTGGTAGGGGAGGGGCAGGGGGGACTGTGAAGAAAATAACAGAGTTAGCAATCACGAATATCCTTCCTACATGGGAAATAGCATAGCTATTTGGAGACACAAACACGTAGCATTGGTCACTATCTCCAGAGCTAGAACTGTGTTGTGTAGGAAAACGCAAATACAGCCCCATTTTCCTTTTTCCTCATAGCACTAAAGGAAAGGCACCAGAAAGAAATGAGTTTCGTTGGCCTGCCCTGCTAAGATGCTAAAGGAGGACCAAAGCTGAATCCTTTCATTTCCCCGGATGGATGGAACTTACTGTGTTCACTGGCAAAGCATTTGCCAGGGTTGCTAGGTCTGCCAGATTTGTTTGCCCAGATTCTAGGAAAAGGAAGCCATTGGCAGCTCTCTTGAGTGCAGCCTTGAAGACATGATGGCATACCAGGCTAGAAAGCACATGCAGGTGGCTGCTTCACACATAGTCTCCCCCCCCCCCTCTCTCTCTCTCACACACACACACACACACACACACACACACACACAGAGAGAGAGAGACAAACCTAACAAATCCACCAGAGATGAGCTTAAAGAAACAGAACACCTGGGACTCTGTCAGAGAACACATACCTGTGACCCTCAATGCACTGAATGCCCCAAGAGCCAAAATGAGAAAATGAGGAGTCCTGAGAGCAGGGCCAACATCTTCCTCTTAGGGAAGGTGACATTAAATACAATCAGAGAGTGGTGAATTCTGGAATCTAAACATCTACTCAGTATTGTCCTGGAGTCAACATTATATTGTTTCTGGTTCATATGGTTCTTCCCTTAATAACCCTGTCCCCACAAATGTCCTCACCCCAATTAACAAATCTCTACCTTTCTTGACCATGTTATATTTCCTAGTGCAAAATCTATGACCTGAACAAATTTAGTCCAGGTAAATTAGATTTAAAAAAAAATAAGCCTTGGTAGTTAGCTTTTTTGCTCTTTTTTTTTTACTACTATTGCTTGAAGTAATTAATTGGGAGGAATAGTTTAAGTCAAAATTCTTTTATTGAAGCAATTTCTCTTAGGGGCTACTTTTGTTCTTGCTTAATCCTATATTCTACTTTGAATATGACTTTGCAGGACTTGTAAATGCCCAATATATCCAATGAGTCATGTGTGGCTTTTGTTGGTGCTAATCCACTTGTCTCTGTGAAGCCACACTTTCTTCTTTTGGATGGGTGAATGTGAGCAGGATCTGGTAACACTTTTTAATTTGTTTTGGAGAGAGGTCTGCTATTTAGCAAGTCCATGCCGTGTGCTCAGAGAAACCTAGTCCAAAAAAAGAAATGATTTCCTTGTTAGGATTTGAAGTAGATGTGTCAAGAAATAGTCCAGGGAGAAGCTGAATTCATTTCTCATTATCTCATTAGAAAACTTTGTCTTGGATCATTAGTCACTTTGTAGAACTTATCCTAGAATCTGAAAGATTTAAGCGTGAGAAGATGCCTAATTTACTCCCTAGAAATTGTTTGGTCCCTGGGAGAGTTTTGACTCCTTAAAGATTTTAACTTTCTTTCTAGAGAAGCAATGCAGGCAGGTAGAATCGAATCTTCATTTCAATAGACATACAGAGACCATAGAAAAGAGAAAAGCAGCCCTAAATTACACTCCACACAATGAGAACATGGGAAATTAATCCGATTCTTTGAAACTCAGTTCAATATCAGAAGGCAAATAAATCTGAACAACCAGCCTGGTTTTCTATGTTCCTTTCCTGTAATTTCACTTCATCCCCATTATTTCAATTGGGTGAGATTACATTTAAGATAAACCACCTTAACACAAATTTAGAAAATGAGTTTGTAAAAGAAGGAGAGACTCCTTTCAAAATGGAAAGATAGTTTTCCTATAATTGAATATTACTTGTATTCACAGTGTTTCACTGTCTGGCAATGATGGGTTGTATTATTCAAATAAATCTACGAAAGTAAGTTCAGGAGAAAGAGAGAGAGAAGAAGAGGAAGAGAGAGATTCTACAGAATCTGCTAAAATATTACAGATAACCATCTGTAAAGACATGAAAGAGACTATGAAAACTGCCTTCTTAATATATTTCAAGACTGCTAACAATCACTGAAATTCTAGGATGATGTGTACTGCTCAAATAATGAATTTGGCACATGGCATGCACGAGTACACAGGGACACACACTGCACACACACACACACACACACACACACACACACACACACACACACAGAGTTGACTGACCATTCACAACAATGTCAGGTGAACTTTACTATCAAGGAGAGGCAGGAACTCTGGCCTTTTGAACAGATTATTTGGGGGGAGAAACTACTGTATAGATTACATGAATCAAATATTTAACCAAGGGACATGAATGGGTGCTGATAGAGAATGTTTTCCAATGACAAAAAAATGTTTAGTTCATCTTGTTTTTGAAGTCAGACTGTCTTACTGATTTTTCAGCCATTAGATCAATGAAATCCTCATTTTAAAAAGGAATCAAATAGGGGCCGGGAGTTTGGCCTAGTGGTAGAGTGCTTGCCTAGCATGCACAAAGACCCAGCTTCAATTCCTCAGTACCACATACATAGAAAAAAGCTAGAAGGTGGTGCTGTGGCTCAAGTGGTAGAGCTCTGGCCTTGAGAAAGCCCAATGGCAATGCTCAGACCCTGAGTTCAAGACTCAGAACTGGTAAAAAAAAAAAAGAGGAAAATAGTACTGAACATCTTTATTGAAGCAAGAAACATCCTGTAGCATTATCAAGTATCTGGTACTATTTTGGAATATGTGATGTAAACACAGGCACATATCAGTAACCCTGAAATCATTCCATTAGCTGAGTCCACAACTACTTTGGAGATGGAAGTACTATGAGGAGTGCATGCGCCTGAGGCAAAGATTTATCCCTAAGAAAGAAAGAAAATGCATATAGAGGTAAGAAAGTAGAAGACGGTGGATTTGAACCAGACTTTGAAGGATAAGACTTCACCAAGGAAATGGTCAGAAATGCTAAACAGGAAAAATGCAAAAAGGAGCCATACAGGTGACGCACCTCGACTCAAACCCCGAGTCTGTCTAGGTGCGATAGAAGGGACAGGAAGGGAAGCCAGGCCGAGGGCCAGAATGGAAATCGCTGCTGGACGTGCCTGGTTACTCCAACATCTTTGACTACCCATAATACTTCCTGGAGTCATTCCCAGCTCCTCAGGAGCAGGAGTGGGAAAAGTGAGTCATGCGGGGGGAAGGAATCACCCCTAAGGAAACTCTAACCTGAGCAGCCAAATTGGGGAACCACAAATAGGTAGTTGTGGCTTGAATGTAGAGCTGGCTCAAAGTACAGCTTCACAGCCTTCCAAGCTGGGAGACTCGACTCTGCACTCGGCCTAGTGGGAGCTGCAGGGCCAGTGGGACATCCACAACTCTATCACAGACCCCTACTTCCACCAAGGGCCCCCTGCTTATGGCTGGATGTACCTGAAGGAGAACTTGCTTGGCTTTTCAGCTCCCGAAGCAGAGACATTACAGAGTCACACACCAAACAAGTGTGCCCACCACCAGACTGAACTGTGTGTGGCCGGTCACGTGGGCTAGCAATGACAGGACCTCATAGAGATCTACAGGAAAGTCTGTGAAGAGAGCAAGCCATGGCTGATGGCTGTGAGCCACACTCTAGGAAGCTAGCTCCCTGGCTAGTAGAAATCAAGATGAGGCCACAGTGTCAAGACGTGGGGTGCACCTCTCTATTCCTGGGGTGCCCCAGTCAAGTGTCTGTGTAGCCTGGTTCTCATCCCCTCTTAAAGGACATGGTGAAGCTGTAATTATGCTCATAGAGCTGTCATACTTGCACATAGCCACGTGAGCACTCATTTCCTGCACAAATGAAGTTTCTGGAATCCTTACAATTCCATAGAAGCCAAGTCCCACCTCTCTGTCTGTCAGATCATGTGACCTCGAGAACCCTCCTTTACCACTTTGGGATCTCTAAGTTCCTTTTTTTTTTTTTGCCATTCCTGGGCCTTGAACTCAGGGCCTGAGCACTGTCCTTGGGCTTTGTCAAGGCTAGAGCTCTACCACTTGAGCCACAGTACCACTCCCGGCTTTTTCTATGTATGTGGTACCAAGGAATTGAACCTGGGCCTTGGTGCATGCTAGGTGAGCACTCTACCACTAGGCCAAACTCCCAGCCCCAAGTCTATATTTTTAAAACAAGAATGACACTTCCCACTTGTGAGAATTTCACCAAAAGAGATGCCACAAAAGATGAAGGTGGTTTGGAAGATTGATAGACATCAAAAATAAAAGCACATCACATTTGTTAATAAAAATAGCTTGAAAACATCCAACATGGAGTTTGAAAAGGAATAATATAGTGTATGAACTGAGAATCAGAAGGGAACTTGAAGAGTAAGTTGGGGTGGGAATGACCAAGGAAGTTTTGGCTTTGAACAGAGGATCAAGTACCAGCCAGGAAAATGAGAAGTAGACAAGTCTCCTAAAGGGAAAGCAGGTCTCAGCACTGGTTAGGGACTGCTATCTTGGGCCTATTGTGAACACACAGAGCTATGAAGTGACTACAGGATACCACTGTTACTTGTTAGCTGACAGCACAAACACAGAGGTGACAGGCCGGGGTGGGTTTAACAAATGACACCTTGGAGCAAACAAATACCCAGAACTTTTCTTTGCCAAATAGTGCATGACTGGACAAATGTAAATTTCTGCACCCAGAGGAGCCTGACTGGTTGTCTAAAGATGCTCATTGCAAGCGTTATGAAGAGCTCAGGGACCACTAAGCTTCTGCTTGCTTTCAAATTTATGAGCATGTGGCTTACAGCTTCGATTTGAGCAGAGCATCAGCAGTGGAGAATGTCATTGTAGCCAAATTTGCATTCAGTAGTATTTTCTTTTTCTGGTGGGAAGTTCTGAGGGTTGAACACATGCACAGATTCTCCTGCAAACAAGAAAAGAACCAGTTCCTCCCTTCCCACTCCCTTCTCTGCTTCCCTTTCTCCCTCCTACCCTCCCAGTTCTGGGCACTGTCCCTTAGCTGTTTTGCTAAAGGCTAGTGCTCAAGGCTGTGATCAAAATCTCCACTTCTGGCTTTTTTGGTGGTTAATTGGAGATAAGAGTCTCTCAGATTTCTCAGTCTAGTCTGCTTTAAATCTTGATCCTCAGATCTCAACTTTCCGAGAAGCTAGGATTACAACTGTGAGCCACCGGTGCCCAGCTAAGGACCACTTCCTCCTGCCAGTAGCCGCCATGGAATCCTAAGTTTTCCTGAGAACATGTGAGCTATTGGTGTTTTAACTTTAGGTGCTCAAAATATTACTGAGAGACGGGGGGAGGGAGAGAGAGAAAGGTGAGGGAGGAAAGAAGGGAGGGAGGGAGGAAGGGGGAAAGAGAGGGAGGGAGGGAGGGAGGGAGGAAAGAAGGAAGGAAGGAAGGAAGGAAGGAAGGAAGGAAGGAAGGAAGGAAGGAAGGAAGGAAGGAAGGAAGGACAGAAGGAAGGAAGGACAGAAGAAAGGAAGGAAGGAAGGAAGGAAGGAAGGAAGGAAGGAAGGAAGGAAGGAAGGACAGAAGGAAGGACAGAAGGAAGGAAGGAAGAAAGGAAGGAAGGAGCTGAGTAGACCAGACTTTCAAGAAATTCTGTATTCAACAGAAGCAAAGAATGAAGCCTTAACTGGACATTGGCCACATTGTTCTTTCTGGCCTGACCTGAGCCATTTGGGATTGCATTCTTTCTTTGGGGTGGGGGTGGGGTCATTTGGCTTGAACTCTGGGCCTGGCTGCTGTCCCTGAGCTCTTCAGTTCACGGCCACCATTCTACCACTTGAGCCACAGTGCCACTTCTGGTTTTCTAGTGGTTAATTAGAGGTAAGAATCTCATAGACTTTTCCTGCCCAGCTTGGCTTTGAACCTTGATCCTTAGATCTCAGCATCCTGAGTAGCTAGGATTACAGATGTGAGCACCCAGCTCAGGTTTACTTCTTTTTTTGTTGTTGTTTTTTTTTGTTTTTTTTTTTTGTTTTGTTTTTTGGTTTTTTTTGCCAGTCCTGGCTTGAGCTCAGGGCCTGAGCACTGTCCTTGGACTTTCTCAAGGCTAGAGCTCTACCACTTGAGCCTCAGCACCACTTCTGGCTTTTTTCTATATATGTGGTACCGAGGGATCGAACCCGGGTTTTCATGCATGCTAGGCAAGCACTTTAACCACTAGGCCAAACTCCCGGCCCTCAGGTTTACTTCTGACATGACTTTTGTAAGGAACTGATAGAAGTCAACAAAAATCTTTTACAATAGTCTTTCCATCCCTTAAACATGGCTAATCCCTTAAACATGGATGGATGGATGGATGGATGGATGGATGGATGGATGGATGGATGGATGGATAAATGGGCAAATATTTGGATGGAAGGCTTGATGAATAAGCAGATGATGAATAAAGTAGCTATTCGAGGGCAGGCAAGGCATTAGCTTGATGCTTCCTGTGTGTAATTCACTGAAGACTTTCCCTGCTCTACCCCTGCCCTACAGCTAGAGGAGATGGAGTTTCCCTATATTATCCTTTTTATTTGGACAGTTACTTATCTGTCTAATTAGCCTTTAGCCACTTGCACAAATGACACTGTTCTTATGGGATCTCTTTCCCCTCCTCCAGGAAGACAGGGCTCCTTGGCTTTCCCTGGCCTGACATGTTGTCCGTTCTGAGGGCAGAGATCTTAGGGACCACTTCCTGGATCACAGGAATATTTCATCTCTGAGGAACAAATAGGGGAAGTCATGGCTGATCTGGTCCTAGAAACAAATGTAAGTGCTGAGTGCTGAGCTGAAGTGTAAATGCAGGTGAATATGTGTGGTAGAGTTTCCTTGTATCTGGCTTCCAGGGGAGAGGAGGAGAGGAGACTGGGCTCTCAGGAGTTGAACAGAATTGAAGTATACTTTATGTGTGCATGCACAGAAAGGGAATCAGGAAGCCAATTAACTTTTTTAAGGCAGAATGAGCAAAGGTAATAGCGGAGGTGATTATGGTCAAAGTACATCACACACGGGTATGGAAAGATCAGGTGAAACCTCACTACAATGACCATGTGCTAAGAAAAAAGAAAGACAGAAAAGAAGTCACAGAAGGTTTCCAGTCACCCAGTTGAGGGCCCCTCTCTGCATCCCACAGAGATTTGGGGCCCCTAGGAGCTGACTAGAAATAAATAATGTCAGAACTGTGAATCCACTGAGAGAATAAACAATGACACTTTACCAGCTTAATTAATAATCCCTCTTATCAAAATAAATGAAGGGATGAGCAGTGACATACACAAAAGAGGCTCAGATGCCCTCCTGGCAGGAGTCTTACAGACATGCTGAATTATACACCTGAAACCGGGTAGGAATGGGTGGGAAACAGTGGGAAAATGCTCCTTCCCACCAGATGCTTTCTGCAGTTTGGCCTAGGTTCTTCTGAGTCTTCTCTCCCATCGAATCCCTTTTTGCTTGCCTTTTCTCCTCCCCTCCCCTCCCTCCATCCCTCCCTCCCTCCCTCCCTTTCTCCTGTCCTTCCTGCCTTCCTTCCTTCCCTCCTTCTTTTTCCCTCCTTCCCTCTCCCCTTTCCTTTCTGTCTCCATTCCTTCTTCTCTCCCTCTCTTCCTTTTCTTTTTTCCTTTCTCCCTTTCCTCTCTCCTCTTCCTTTCTTCCTCCCCTTTCTCCTCCCTGTCCTTTCCCTTTCCTTCCTTCCTTCCTTCTTTCCTGCTTTTCTCTCCTTCCTTTCTCTTCCTCTCCTTTTCTCCTTCCTATTCTTCCTTTCCTCCTTTTTCTCTCTTTCCTTCTCTTTTGCTCCCTTCTCTTCCTTCTTCCCTCATCCCTCTCTTTTTCTCTCTTCCCCTCCTGGTCCTTTCTTCTTCCTTCTTTTCTCCTGCCTCTTCCTCCCTCCCTCCTCACCCCTCTCCCTCTTTTTTTCCTCTCTCCTCTTCCTCACCCTCTTCCTTTCTCCACTGAAGCTTATTATCTATCAACCCCACCAGCTTCTTCCATTTCAAGGAGAAGATGAGGAATAGAAAAGGAGAGAAAGGAAGGATGAGAGAAGGGGGAAGGAAGATATTTGCATACTGCTGATTTTTAATCATACAATCATATTTCTCCTGTTTAGCAGCCACTAAATATATATGAGCATATGTATGAGCATCAGTTAATAATGAATATGGTTTTCAATTATTCACATACCTAAAGAACAAAAATGAACAGTTTTTCAAATTTTTATGAAAAAGGATGATGCAAGGTTTCTAGTTTGAGCTGAAGTGGGAAAGCAGCCATGAGATTCACTAAGGAAATTTTGTTGGACGTGGGGTGAGGTAGCTGACTATTTTCTTTACAGCCCAATTCTCAAGTGTTTGGATTATTCAAGTGGCCTAGTGTGATCAAGATTTAAGAATAAGGCAGGCCTCTTCTCATGTGATCTGTGATGAGTCATGTTTTACCAAGAAACCATTTCTTCCTTTGCCCACTCAAACCCACCTGTTCCTAGAATTGGCAGTGGGGTAGAAAATGTCCCTGTGGTCACCATTCTCAAGTAGCTGGCTCCTCTCGCCTGACCTCAGCCTTCTACAGCATGGTGCAGGCTTGGAGACTTCTAGGCCTGGTAAAGTAGAGCTGGGCTTTGCCTCTGGTCATCATCATTCCTAACCCAAAGTATGAGCTCTGGCATTTGACTTTCTTGCTTTCTCTCTGTCCCTCCCCTTCTCTGGCCTGCTCTGTCTACACAGCAGGCCAAAGCCTGTTCACTGTCACAGTGTGTGCCCCACCAATCCCAGAACCCTCCACTGTATGAATGCTGCCCAGACCCCACTCACATACCCCATTTTCTAGTCCTCTTTTCAGTCTCTCATGTTCAACCCAGACACAACCCCTACTCCATCTGGACAGTGGTGAGATAATGGAGGTATGGAGAGAGATGATAGGTGCATATGGTGGAAGCCACTGATTTGAGAGCTAGCCGTGTGTGCCTTGGTAATGAATACAGAGCCCCAGGAGGGGGGGATCACAGTTCATCCACAATGAAACTTTGAGCAAATGTGGCAGTGACTGTGCAGACACAGGCCTGTACAGCCGCCCTCTGACAGGGCTGGCAGGATGGAATGGTCACACCTCATTATCAGGGATTCTGTGGGAGCCTCTCACCAGTTACCCCTGTGGAAGCAAGACAAGTGCATGGCATCTCTGTCCTGGTCACCCTGGCATGTCCTCAGGCTGATTCTGGAGTTAGGGCCGGGAGTTTTGCCTAGTGGTTAAAGTGCTTGCCTAGCATGCATGAAGACCCGGGTTCAATTCCTCGGTACCACATACATAGAAAAAAAAAAAAAGCCGGAAGTGGTGCTGAGGCTCAAGTGGTAGAGCTCTAGCCCTGAGAAAATCCAAGGACAGTGCTCAGGCCCTGAGCTCAAGCCCATGACTGACAAAAAAAAAAAAAAGAAATGGTTAATTTCCTCCTGAAGCTTACTTGTTTACTATAGTTCTGTTCTGCCAGAAAAATAAACGCAGCCACCATTTGTATTGATAAGGAATTCAATTCTCCTAGGTCCTAGGGAAAATGACAGAAAGAAACCAGGCTATTCTTGAAACCAAGTATGAAAAAATATATATATAGGATTTCTTTAATATATTTTTTAGTGAAAACTGAATTGCTTTGAACAAGCTAACTCTCATACAATGTGTGTTTCTCGCTGGCTTTGCCTTACCTGCCTTGTTTGTTGCTTGTTCTAAATAAAAACTATCTTACAGTCAGGGACTTTTCCAAAAGAAGAACAGTTGCACTGTCCTCTGTTCATAATAAATCCTGCTATCATCACTCTGGTGACTTTCTATTGATCTGGAGCGGAGAGTTGCAAATTAGCAAAGCCAGGAAACAGGGAATAGTCCCGTCTTCTCAATGGCCAATAAATTATAATTTATGAGAATGTTACCTTTAAAAATGAAGCTCATAGTAGTCACTCAATAAAAGCATTTTCTGATTTATTAGGAAGGACTCTGTGGCCTTGAAGATATGGATTTTTCTACAACTACTGGTATGGGAGTCAAAATAGCATAGCAATGATCTAGTCATTCATGCCAATAAAATCCAGACATACAGAGAAAGCAATGTTTCTCTCAACCGCACCACAAAGACATTTTGTTTTTATGACTTCCTATCTAGCATACAGAAGGTGCTCCATGAATGAACGAGTGAATCTATAGCAGAGGGGAAGGCTGTGATTTTTGTCTCCCTCAGCCTTTCCCAGTAGAATAGTCTGTAAGTCCACTCTCAGAGATGGTTTGAAATCAAAAGAAATAAACATCACCTCTGCAAATATGGGCAACCCCACACCAGATGTGGGCAAATTCCCACATGTGGTAGTTCACCTGAATCTTTCCCTTTAGCAAGGGACTGGACTGTCTGCAGTGTGCCCACCATGGCCTGTATCTATATTGATATTTTATAATATTTTGTAAATTCTCTAATGGAAACTGAGTCACAGAGCATTATATGGCATCATTGCATATGGGGTGACATGTTGAGATGAGATGTTCCTCTTTAGCAGTGGGAATGCAGAGTCAAGGGCCTGCACCAGGCATCTCAAAATGTCCAACATAGACTCCAGGACAATCTGGGCTCAGGTGGCTCATGCCTACAATCCTAGCTACTCAGGAGGCTGAGATCCGAGGGCCATGGTTCAAAGCCAACCTAGGTACAAAAGTCCATGAGACTCTTATCTCCAATTAACCACCAGAATATCGGAAGTGGTGCTGTGGCTCAAGGGGTAGGGTGGTAGCTTTGAGCTGAAGAGCCCAGGGACAGCACCCAGTCCCAGAGTTCAAGTCCCAGGACCAACAAAAAAAAATGAAGAAGACACAGCATTGCACACTAGCCCTTTGTTTGTCCGTGTGGTTTATGGCTCTGTGTCTTTAACACAAAGACTTTTTCTTTATCATTTCACTGGAGACCTATGAAAAGTCGGTAGAGCCAAGCACTGGACACAGGCTGGCATTTGAAATTCTTCTCTATCATGTTCATACCACCTCAAACTATCTCTTTAAAATTCTCCTGAGAAGATCCTATTGCTTCCTCCAAAAATGTTCTCTAATGGTTAATCTTAATCAGAAGCTCTGATCTCTCATGAGACCTTAGCCCCATATGTTGTAGCTGATAAGCTGTTCTAATATAACTTACCTGTGCCTATTAGCATCTCAGACACCTTACCTAGCTAGTTTGTATAGCATTGGGAAATGCAGATAAAATTCATCCACACAACACTGTTTTTCCATCTCAAACAAAATTATGACACATTATTCTTAACAGCTGGCTTGCCCATAATGCCCTAGAGATAACACAGAATCAGATAAAAAGTTAAATAATACAGGAGGAGGTGATAACTTTTCCAACAACAGTAGGAAGAATGCTAGTGACAGAATGTGATTAATTGCCAAATGAATGACAACAGTCAGAAAAACCTATGCTTTAGCAACCCAGAATGATCAAGCATTCACTGAAGTCTCCAAGCTCTGTGCAGAGTTTTGCATGAGATGGAGCCTCTCCCTCTGCCTTCTTCCCTCATCACCTTTGATTTCTACTCCCGAGCTCTGATTCTTCGCAGATTCCTGTCTTGGCTGGAGTCATCCTGGCCTCCTGTGTCTCCCTTTGTTTCTAGCTTGCATCCTTTCACGTTTTCCACTCAACTCTGGCTGTTTCTTTACACACCTCAGTGATTCCCGTCAACAACTCTGCACCAAATCAGTTCTGTCAACGTGTCTGAGGTTTCCAGGGGCCTCACTGGTTTTGAGTTTCCTTTCTTCCTTGACCAAATACTTTTCAGCATGTCAAACCCCATCTCTCAGCTTTCCCATGCTTCCTTTCAGCCTTGTCACACTTATTCCCGTGTTTCAGTTATCTAACCAGGGTAAGTCTTAGTCATTAGCCTTATGATTTGGGGGGGTGCTAAACTCTTAGCAACAGCCTAGGAGTTCAAAGACCTAAGTCTCATGCCAGCTAACTTCTAGGTCTGTGAGACAGTGATGACCATGAGGGAAATTGATGGTACTAGAAACAGATCCTTGCAATTTCTCATTACTTGGTGAAGTGAAAGAAAGGGATGCCACCAAAGCAGTTTGCCTCCAGTAACAACAAGAAAGACCACCTTCCAAAATGTGCTAGCCAGGCCCACCACACCATGTGACAAGCTCGGGTGAGTGGGAGGTATGGGGGCGGTTTATGACTCCATGGTTACCAGATAATGCCTGACTACGTGCACGTGCGTGCGCATGCACGTGCACACACACACACACACACACACACACACACACACACCACACAGAAGGCCTGCCCAGATGGGTCTGAGGAGCCAGTGAGTGGAGAAGCCCAGGTTGCAAGTCCAGAGAAAACTGAATGTGATGATATGAGGGCTGAGCTATTCAGAGTATGTCCACATAACTAGTATTCTGCAGTTGGGTAAATCACACGGGTGTTTTCACATGGTCCCTGAGGCTGTGTGACAAGCAGAGTCAGGGCCTCTAGGGACTGGGAAGGCCTCTCCTGACCCCAGAGGCCTCCACCTCTCAGATGGTCTTCTTACCTGAAATACATACATACATATATATACACATACATACATACATATATACATGCATACATACATATATACATGCAACATACATACATAAATAAGGGCCCGCCTCTACTTTGAAAGGTTTTCTAATAGCCATGCAATGAATTTTTAGCCATTTCAGCCCAATGTCTTCACTGGAAACTTATTATAGTCTGCCTTCACTTTTATTTAGCTCAATAATTTATCTAGCTGTCATCCATGATATCCTTCTGCTAATGAAATTATAAATAATATAAGCGTGCTGTTTGAGGATTTCATTTCAGTCAGGGAAATTGAACAAGACTATAATGCTGGTAATTCCTCGCTATCCACTCACACGTAGACAGTCTCTCTCATTTCAGGAAAAGGGAGGACATCAGCATCGTGTTTATGTAACTCTAATATCAGGCTCCTCATCTGTAGCTAAGAGTCCATGTTAGAAGAACACACTAATTTGTCTGACATTGCTTCAGGTGAAGATACGTGAGGAATGCCATCATTTCCCCTTAAACAGCACACCTTAATTGTATGAAGACATATCTATGCATGCACATAATATATTTTGATCTAATCTACCCCTTTATTTCTCTTTCTTATCACCCTCCTTCCTGCTATGCACTCTCAAATTCAAAGCTAACTTCCCCCAGGTAATAACTTATTGTGAATAGAAATAAAATTGAAGAGTGCATTTTGGTGCATAAATAACCCAAGGGCAGCCAAACGAGAAGTGAACAATTCAACCTCCCATTCAAATGTTTTATCCAGACGGTGACAAACACAGTTGTAATAGTTACCTGCTGAAAATAATGAGATTGCTTCATTTCTTTAAGGCAATCACTTGACCCTAGACATAATCAATGAGCAATTTACAGAGAAACCAAATCATTCCTTTCCCTGCCATTCACAGTCCCGAGAGCTGCGTCTAGAAAAACGCAAGCTCATGGAGCCAGAAGCCTGAGTTCTGCTCTCATTATTTGCAGACCCCCCAGTGTGGCCTTGAACAGATTCTGGCTTTTTCTGTGTGCCTTTCCCATCATGCCCATTCTTTCAGGGAATGCCCCGTTGCTAAAACCTAAATCTAACATGTCTAATATTCTTTCAGGGAATGCCCTGTTGCTAAAACCTAAATCTAATATGTCACAACTTTGCTCAGCAGCCTTCAGGGATGCCAAGGGAATGAGGACCCGTCTGCAACAGCCTGTAAGGCTCTCTTCCCTTCTCTTCCTCCCTCTGCCCTGCTCATGGCTCAGTCTCTCCATCTTAGTCACATTAGCCTCCAACAGATGGTGTACTCTCTGTCTTCTTGCCCCTGGTTCTCCATGACTCTGCTCCTGTCTACCCTCCCTTAATTCTTTACTAAAATTCCTTGTCCTGGACAAGGCAACTTGATCCCTCGGAGCATCTCTGGTTAGCCGTTCTCCCGGGCACTTAGACTCATCCAACACGCTCCTACACATTCCTGGATGTGATAGACAACTTGTCAACATGACTGGACAGGCAGCAGGTTCAACATCATTTCTGGGTGTATCTGGGTATTTCCGGAAGGAATCATGGAGTCAGAGGACTGAGTAGAATGATGCAAACTCACTGTGTAGACAAGTCCCAGTCAATCGCTGAAGCTGGAGGAAGGGTGTTTTTCTCTCCTGTCTTAAGCTGAAACATCTGTCTTCTGTCTACTGATATGACAGATCCTGGTTCTTGAGTCTCTAAACTCCCCACTGAAAACCAGTACCTCCCTTCCTTCACCTCCCTTAGCCTTTGGCCTTCAGAGATGTGCCATTATCAGTTTGACATTTGGACTAAATTCCTTAGAAGTTTTCTAGGTTCTTTTGACCTACAGGACACTTTGGCCTCTATAGTCAAGGGATTCAAATCTCATAATGGATCTGCTCTACCTATGCGTCCATCCATTATCAAGCTATTGCTCTTCATTATTTATCTACCTTGCTATATCCTATTTCTGTGGATAAAACCTGGCTACTGCACTGACTCCTTTTCTTTCCTGTTTGTCTCCCTTTATTTGAGTGAAATCTCCCCCAGGGATGAGGATTTTACCTGGCTTGTTCACTATTGCATCAGGTTCTAGAACCTGAAACATGAAGGTACTCAATACACATGTAGTGAGTGAACAGACTGATCACACAGTTCTCAGTACATGCGCCTTCCCAGCACAGCTGCTGAACAAAATGGCAAGGTTCATAATCCTTGTGGACTCACCGTCCATAGACTTGAACCAGCTCTTACCAAATTGCATGGATGAGTAGCTACTCATGTTTTGATCACTTAATGGCAGGGGCATCTAACTCCCTGAAGAGAATTGGGGATGATGCCATGGAGAAAGGAATGTTCTGAGTAAATTTCGTTTACTCATTCATCAGTTGAGTGATTCCAGAGGAACTAGGCAGAAGAAATACATCGTGCTGTCTACATCAAAGAAGAGTTTTAAAAATTCAAAGAAACAGTGCTTTGTGAATCAGCTCAATAACAGACCATACATATTAGGTAATTTTTCATTTCTAACTGTTATCATTTCACAAGATATTCCATGATGGAAAAAACAATTGGATACCTGTAGATTTCATAGAATAGCAAATCAAAAGTGGTATATTTATCAGGCAAAGAATATAAACCAAAGACTGTATGAGCCAGGCACAGTAGCTCATGCTTGTAATCCTAGCTACTCAGGAGACTGAAATCTGAGGATTTCGGTTCAAAGCCAGCCTGGGCACTTAGGTCCCTGAGACTCTTATCTCTAGTTAATCACTAGAAAATCAGAAGTGGTGCTGTGGCTCCAGGGGTAGGGCAGTAGCCTTGAGCTGAATAGCTCAGGGACTGTGCCCAGGCCCAGAGTTCAAGCCCAATGACTGACAAAAAAAGACTGTATGAACTATTTAGTATGCATTAACACTTTAAGCACATTTTTCAATAATTAGAAGCTGTTACCTCTAATTTTCAGTCTGCGTATAAAAATAGGACACTGAAAAAAATTACTGCTAAAATAAGCCGTGGTATATTTCTCAAGTGTACACATTATTAATTAGAATTGGAAACTGAACAGAAAGATCTTGAAATGAAGACCTTTGATTTCAAATTAAAACTGAAAATAGACCATGCTGACACTAGCATTAATAAAGAGCCAGGAATTATAAGGGCTAAAATGAAAACTGGGGATCCAGGCAACATTTAAGTAAGTTTGACTTAATTTCTTCATATTTAGTGACTGAAACATGTATTCTGCTTTGTTTTGTATTTTAGAAGGAAGATGTTTTATATATAAAATATGCAAAATAGATTTTATAAAAGTATAAAATCTTTTTAAATTTTTAAATATTAATTAATTTTTGCCAGTCCTGGTATTTGAACTCAGGGCCTCAGCAACTTCTTCTCCTCCTCCTCCTCCTCCTCCTCCTCCTCTTCCTCCTCCTTCTTCTTCTTCTCCTCCTCCTTCTCCTTCTCCTTCTCCCTCTTCCTCTTCCTCTTGCTCTTCTTCTTCTTCCTCTTCTCCTCCTCCCCCTCCCCCCTCCTCCTCCTCCTTTTTCAAGGAAAGCAATCTACCACCTGAGTCACCAGCAAGACTTCCAGTTTCTTCTGTTTATGTGGTACTGAAGAATCAAACCCAGGGCTTCCTGCCTGCTAGGCAAGCACATTAGCACTGAACCATAATTCTAGCCCCTAAAATCCTTTTATATTATTACATTGACTTTATATTTTATAATGTATTCAAACTCAATTTATTGGAAAGAACTTCCATTTTGCTTTTCGGTAATGCAGATTAGGGAATCACTTAATGTAGATTAGGGACTCGGTAATTTAGATTGTATCCCATACGCTAAACCTGGACATTCATTCTCTTTATATGTACTGTGAAAACTAAGATTTTTTAACCTTTCTAAGTAATTTTGGGGGAAAACTGACAGTTGGTTTTGTGGCATGGAAAACTTATGTGAATTCTGCTTGAAATGAGTGTGACTAAAGCTTTACTGGAACCTGACAGGGTGGCTCTGTTGACACAATGTCTGTGGCCACTGTTTGCATTGCTACAGCAGAGCTGCCTAGGAGAATAGGCCCCATTTGTCTTCCAGAGGAAAAGAGGGCAGCCATGCTGTAAATCGGTTCCAGCACAAGGACATACTTTTTTTCAATTGCTTTTGATGTTAATATTTAGGAGATCTATAACTAATAGATTATTCTTTGCATATAAATAAGATATGTTCTTTTCAGACATGCTACCACTGAGAAGACTGGTCTGACACTCTTGCAGCATCTTTGTTGTGCAGCCTGGGGCTTGGGGCCTCCATGCCCGCCTTTCCATGACAGCCACGTGATGTGGGTGGCACTGGGCTCCAGGAGCTGAGTGGATGTTAGGGAGTGAACTGAAGAAGCCTGTCCTAGGGGACTGAGTCATGGGCATCCAAGGGACTTTTCTGGTTTTATTTATGAGTAAATAATACACTGTTCCTTCTGCTTTTTAGAACTTCATCATCCTGTGGTATTTAAATACTTGTTAAAGGGTGTGTCGTGAGCAGTTGTAATGCACCCATCATTCACTCTGCCCACAAGACCTCTACTCAGGTCTATGGCATTGGACAATCCGCCCGCCCCCATCATAATGTAGCATGCCGAAGATTCTGGGCACAACAGGATGATTTATGTGTGTGGAGCTTCTTGGTTGATTTTCAAGCCCCAGGGGCATAGCATCAGACAGACTTGGTGGGTGCGTGGAGAGGGGGGACTCCTTTTATTGTTCCTTGTTTTGAACTTTCAAAATATTTGCGAATCGTGACTTCTCATCTTTGCCAAGCCAGAAGGACAAAAGCCTATGAGGAGGAAGAGGGCGCGGGTGTGCTTCTTTCTGTTGTACCGTTGCCTTCCTTGCAGTTGGGCCCTGGGCTCTCATCCCCCTGCTTTTATGAGGACTCTCTACGGTCAGCTTTGACCTCCCAGAATGCACTCATAGGAAGCCTTTGACTCTCTCTCAGACAGGAAATCCGTTAATTGAAAGCAACCCCAGTTGCTGGATGTGTGCTCCCCCACCCACAATCCCTACCCAGATGCAGCCCCTGGAGAAGCCTTTGTACCATGCGGTCTGTCTCTGAAGGCGCCGTGGCAATTCATAGCATCCACACCCAAGTCAGAATTCTGCTGCAGCTCTTGCTGCTAAAGTATGATTCTTCCTGCTTCTTTCATAAATTAGTTGATAACTGTCTTCCCCTGTCTTCTGAGTGAAAGGATTTTAATTGCACAGTGCACAAGAGTCCCCAGCTTGGTCCTGTGGGCAGCAGACAATGGAAGCTCCTGATAAAAGCACATTAAACCTTCATCGAGGTTGTTTACACATTTGTAATGGTGGTTGTGGTCGTCTCTGATAGCAAGGACAATAAATCAAAACCTTAGGATGTTCTTTTCATTAGCCAATGATTTTATAGCCTGTGGTGGCTTTTTAACTGTCCATGCATAAAATGGAGCGTTATAATTTGTAATTACTGGAAATAACTAGTTTAAATTCCCCCAACAGATATTTAGGGCTTTCATATGCATGCGAATCACTCTGGAGGGACACACTACTGGTCTCTGTGCGTGGGCTCAGTCTCGGGGAGCACTGGAGGGTCCCCCTGGGCTTTCTTATGTCCCTGGTAAGGATCCACATATCCGATACCTACCTCAGAATCTGGCTGTCAGTGTGGCCATATGGGTCCCAATCAGATGACCAAAGAGAAAAGAAAAGTAAGCTGTCTGGTCTCTTAAGGAAACAGTCAATGGGCCAGGGGCCTTGGGGCTCTGAGAAGATCTCTGGGAAGGTAGGAAAGATCTGTGATCTGATCTCATAGTCATGCATGAGGTGTGTGCACTTAGGCTCCTTATCTGAACTCTTGCAGCCTCGGTTTCCCCTTCTGCAAAGTAGAAGTCATGGCAGCCACCGTGTTGGCATGGGGAGAAGATGACTGTGGTTCGCTGTGCAGAGATCCTGCTTGGCAGGTTTGGGTTGGTGTATTTGTTCTCCCAAAGCCTTGGTGAGAGTCGCCGGCCTCCTCCTTATCTCGTCCAAGAACACTGCGTGATCCATCAAGAAAGCGGGGGCCCTGCATAGCTTTCTCTGGTTTTCTGCCAGCGATAGCAATAGTTTGCATGTCAGAGGCCAGATCTGATGCCCTGCCAGTATAGGTTTCATTTAGACTTCCATCCCAATTCAAAAGTCGGTGTTAGAGGAGGTATAACAGGAAAGAGAAAGGAAACTTACAGCCATGTCTAGTTTGAAACATGGACTCGAGCAACCTTCATGGTGAAGTGTAGAAAATGGTGTGTTGGTGCCAAGGGAGGTCTTGAGTCCTAAGTGGGCACTTGAGAAAACAAATCCCATTTCCAAGTAGGACTTGGTGGCAAGAGCACTTTCCCAGGTGTCCCTGCATCCCCATCCAGGCAGGAAAGAGCTATTGCTTTTGGTGTTCAAAGCCAGCCCTTGGTGACGTATGTAAAGCTGACATGTTTTCAATTTGTCTGTCTCCTCTTTATCAGAGCCAGTGGCTCTCTTTCTATAGAGATCAGATGAACTTTTTTACTTTAATAAAAATCTTTTGTGTTGTTATCCCCCCTTTGATCACACTAATATGTAGACTTTTATAATATCAGTGCAAATATTCAAATATAATTGTTATATAACACGCTAATAGTTATCAACACTAGTCTATTACATGCTACAAAAGCATCACTATTTGATTAACCTCTGCTTAGTATTATTTAAAATCTTCACAACATTGGAGCAAGGTGGAAATTATTGTTGAGGGATGCAGGTAAAGACCATGACAGAGTCTCAAAGAGGTTAAGCAGTAATCGCAATGTAGCATGGGTAGTAATTAGCCCACACTGAAGTACAGTCCAGTCTAAGTCAACGCTCACAAGCACCTTGCCCGCCTTTGACATCTTCCTCATCACACCACCAAGAAAGGCATGTTGTGTATAGAATGACAGAGCCTAAGCACAGGTTGCCATTTGTATCTCTGCTAAACTTTGGAATGTGCCAGGTAAGTGCCACCTTTCATGCGGGCAAATTTTAACTCCCTCATGAACCAGATTTATGAGGATGCATGTAATTTACTAGCATTGGTTTACAAGGTGGGCCAGGAAGGGAAGTTTATTTTCAGAGTTACGTTGGACTGGACTGATAAAACACAAACATGAATTTCTGATGCCTCCACTGGCCCAGGTTCTCAGAGGGACTGGAGTGCTCAGAGTCCTGTCTGGGGATGCACAGGGCCTAGGTGCTATGGCTTTACCCATCTCTTCTTATTCTTGTCACTCCTGCCTGGAAGCCTGCAGTGTAGACCACTGAATTCTGGCCACCAGCATGACTTTCTAATGCATACAGAGCTTTTTCGTTTGCATCTGAATCCAACCATATGTACTGTGAGATAGCTTTCTGCTGGTAAGCAGCCAGCGCCCAACATCAGATGATGCTTGAAAACATCACCAGGCATGCCTCTGCTCAGAACTTTCATCAGTTCTTCATCTTTCTCTGGACAGCATCCGCACATCCCGTTATGGCCTCGCTCCTCTCCCTTGCCCCTTTCACCTCCTCTCTTCCTCCCCAGATCTAGCCGTCTGGGTCCCGCTTGTTGCTCTTTGAGCCCCAGGCACAGTCCAGGTCCGTACCTTTCACTGGGAGCTCCTTCAGCCCAGAAGATTTATCCCCAAACATGGGCCTCTCTGACAACCTTAGTCTTGGAAGCTTAGGCTCTGTGGATTTCTGTGGATGCTCCCTGTCTGACTGGGCCTGCTCCAGTGTGGGCCACGTGACGCCTGCTGTCTTTACTCATTTCCCCATCCATCTCCAGGGCTCAGAGTGCTTGCCCAGTAAATGTCTGTCACAGTCAACCAGTTAAAGGTAGAAAGCCGATTCCCACTGTGGGAAAAGAGAAAGACATGGGGTCTTCCCTATGATTCGACATTCAGCAGATATTTTGTAAAGGTAGAATGTGTATGGGAGACAGAGATGACATTTTGGAATCATTGCCTGGGTGCTGACTTTGGGGCCATTCACAGAATAAAACAGAGATGGGCTATTTTTGTTGGGGGCGGGGCGTGGGGAACACGAATGGCCTTCTGGTTGTGAGCCAGGTGTAGGGTTCATTCATACTCTCTGGGAGATAAATGTTGCTCTAGAGAAACAGGGACCTTTCTGGTTCTTTCCCAGTCTTCTGTCTTCTCTTCTCTGTGGTCAAGTATCTTATTTCATAAAGATGTGTATACCTTTATACTACCTATTGTAGGCTCTACGTCTATTGTAGAACTCTAAAAAGGCAGAAATTAAGTTGTAGCAAAACCAAGTATTAATGCAAATGACAGTTTTCTCCTGAAAAACAATTGACTTCCGCCTCAGAGGAAGAGATAACTCCTGAAATATTAACTCCTTCTGCTCCTGCTAACACACCCCTCATCCTTCCCTACTTCCCATAGAGATAAAATACTCCACTCAAATGGAACCCATTTTGAAATGTTATGGATTCTTGTATTATTAATTTGGAAGTTGAGAACAGTCTTTGATATGGCTATTTTGTATTTTCATGTGCCTCAGAACTGAGCTTTTTTTTTGAAAATTGTTCATCAGCATATTAGAAGAGTTGTTTTTTATGAGACAAGAAATTTTTATTGCATGGTTGCTATGGTTTTAGCCATCTGTTCTTTATTCGAAACCCAAGTGAACTTTACTACACCCTGGACAGGAATAAGATTGTATTTAATAATACTGTTATAATCTCTTTGGGGACAATGACAAGGGCACAGGAAACAAGGTGAGTCAGAAGACATGTCCTGGGCAACCTCTGAATCATATACAATTTATGATAATGGCCACAAGGAATTTATTAACAGCAAAAATTGTGGCATCACAGTGCTCTCATTTAAACAATAAAACTAGCAAATGAATCAAGAAAAAATCCTGTAGTTCTCATGAAAACAAACATATTAAGAATAGTCTTCGGGGCTGGGAGTATATGGCCTAGTGCTTGCCTGATATGCATGAAGCCCCTGGGTTCAATTCCTTGGTACCATATACACAGAAAAAGCTCAGGTGGTAGAGTGCTGGCCTCAAGAAAGCTCAAGGACAGTACTCTGGCCCTGTGTTCAAGTCCCAGGATTGGCAAAAAAATAATCTTCAAGCCTGTCACCTGTGGCTCATGCCTGCAATTCTGGCCACTCAGGGGTTAAGGTCTGAGGATCACAGTTGGAAGCCAGCTCAGGCAGGAAAGGCAGTGAGACTTACCTCCAATGAACTATCCAAATGCCATAAGTAGAGCTGTGGCTCAAGTAGTAGAGCACTAGCCTTGAGCACAAAAATTCAGGGTCAGCGCGTACACACACACACACACACAATAACTAACAATAACAATAACAATAATAGAAGTAGAAGAAGATAAAATAGTCCTTGAAAGATTAAGAATAATTCTCCTATTTATTTTTCCTTTGTCCAAGATATAATGCATCATGGGTCATTACATGTAAACCAACCCTGAGCAGACTAGTCATATTAAGAAGAACAGAAGCAAATACACAGTGGTACAGACGTCTATCTGAGTGCCAGCCAGGTCCCATGCCACATAAACACTGCTTTGGAGAAGATAAAAAAAATCCCCAAATTCAGGATGCTGTGATCTGAGGATCAGGGTTCAAACCTAGCACAGGCAAAAAAAAAAAAAAAAAAGTCCATGAGATTCATCTCCATTTAACCAGCAAAAAGAAAAAGTAGAGCTGTGGATCAAACAAAGTGCCCATTAGCCTTGAGTAGAAAGCTAAGTGATACTGCATAGGTCTTGAGTTCAAGCCCCAAGATCATGTCAAACACACACACACACACACACACACACACACACACACACACACACCAAGGTAAGTAAGGACGGGAAAGCGAATCAGAAGAGAACCCAGTCTGCAGAGCTGGGTGAAGTCTGCCTTCTTCTTCCTGTCACACAATCAGTTAATCACCTTGTGAAATGCCAAAATCATCAGCACCTCAGCTGAAAGAGCAACTTCAAATTTTTCTCTTGTCCTTTCAATGTCTCCTTTTCGTTCTGTTTTATGAACAATTGATGTTCTCCTGCTCATCAGCATGATGGATGCTGGGACGTCCAGAAATACTCTAAGGAACAGTTGTTGGAACAGTTGTGCGTTTAAATGTTCCTGTATTTTGGACACGTTTCTGCTGCTAACAAAGAAAATCCATCTTTACTTAGAGGTCCAGTTCAACTGGACCGTGTTGTACTGCTCTCAATCATTCGGGTAGCAATCCTAATTCACTCATGAATTAAATTGATTTCTTCCAAATGTAAGATTTCAAGATGGCAGTTTGGAGTCGCCTTTTCCTTTCATTGCAAGGCTATTATACAAAACTGAAGAGATTCACAGTATGAAATTGCAATGTGTTCTCTAAGGAAAACCTTCAGGTATTGAGGCTCAATGGGACATTTGCTCAAGAGCTACTAAGTTATGCAAAACATATTTGTACAAAAATCATTCCTACAGTTCAATGCAGTTCTTGTTCAAGGTACTTGGGTCAAGGTCCAAGCCATAGATCTTTCTCATAGGAGACACTCAATAAACATTGGTTGAATGGAGGAGCGTAGAAAGCTTCCCTTACTCTTTTTCAACAGAGGGAAATTGTCCTTTTCTTTCTCCTTCCTTCATCTTTCCTTTCCTCCCTCCCTCTCTCCCTCTTCTCTTTCCTTCCCTCCCTCTTTATCTTCCTTTCTCTTCTCATTTTCATTCCTTTCTCTTGTCCTCCTTCCCTCCCTCTCTTCTTTCCTTTCTTCCTTCCTTCCTTCTCTCCTTCTTACCCTCCTCCCTTTCTTCCTTTCTTCCAAGTCATAGATTTATAAAATAATGAATAATGAATCTCTAGCATAGAACCAGTAAGGCCAATTTCCAAATTGTATGACTGCACAGTGAGGTCACAGCAGCCAGATGACAAATCCAGGCCTTCGCCTATGAACCCACTAAGTGAAGGGTAAGCACAGACAAGGCTTTTGGCTTTTCCCCATCCCAGAGAAGAGAAGAAAGACCTCCAAAGAGCATTCTTCTCCTCTGGATGCCCATAGCTTCAAAAGCACAACAGGCCTAGCAGATATCTCCGTGGCCAACTGTCTTGAGCTCATGATTCCTTCAGCTCACAGCACATAAGGGTCATTTCTGAGGCCTGGAGTATGGCCTAGTGGTAGAGTGCTTGGCTAGCATGCATGAAAGAAAAGCCACATGCACAGAACAGGCCAGAACTGGCTCTGTGACTCGGGTAGAGCACTAGCCTTGAGAAAGTCGGAGGACAGTGCCCAGCCTTGAGTTCTGGCCCCAGGACTGGCAAAAAATAATAAACAAAATTTTAGAAGAGTCATTTCTGAGCCCCCAGCAACGTAGCATCCGTGGCCTTGTGATCAAGAGGTGGAGGTCCCGCTCCACTGAAAAGATGTGAACATGACAGAAACTTAAGAAAACAGCCTTGCCGGGCCTCCCTTTTTGGAGATGTGAAATGACAGCCAGTGATCCAAGGCCATCTCCTCCCCAGCACGCTACCCATCTCTTTCTTGTTCTATCTACTCTCTGTGCCATAGCTCCTGTCATCTTGTGGCCTACAGTGTCACATTTGGTAGCTGGATCAATTCTTTGTATTCTCTTTGCCACTGCTGGAATCGCAGCTCCGGGTATGGCCAACCATCTTTGCTCACTGATGAGTCCCAGGTGCTCAGAGCAGTGTCTGGCTGAGTGCCACTCCACACTGCACTGGTGGCTTACTAAGACCCATACATAGGAGCCCCTATTCTTTTCAGCCCCCTCCTGTCAGCCCATCGTGACACATTGGGGGCGACAGGCCTGTAGCACTTGCTGACCTTGTGTTTGGTGGCCAGAGGATGTACAGAGCTGGAAGCACACCAACCCTGAAGGAGCCAGACTAAGTGGGATCCAGTTCTGATGCTACTGGTTTTATTTTAGATAATACTAAAGATTATTATCCTTCTCTATCCTTTTGGTATCTCCTAGTGCATGTATAAATTCAATGAATCCTTGTATCCACCCCACATCATAAACTATATTTTTATCCTGATGGAAAAGAAAATAAACATAGGCCGCAATTTGTTATCTGCTCAAGTACAAGCAAGTAAAAGGTACCGAACCAGTGCTCAGGTGCAGGAAAACACGGCTGCAAATCTTGTGATCTTTTTATCCTTCCTTTTACACACATTGTGAATGATTTGTAGAAACATATCCTTCAAACCAATGCCTATTAGCAATATTATGCATAAGTAAGTACAATAACATAAGTAATATTGTGCCTACTGTGAGAAGTTCAGAGCCTCTGAGAAGGATAGAAGCAAAGAGTCCCACATCCCACTAGTAAACCATAGAGCACAACAACTCCCAGGATGCACCTGAAGGAGCAAGAATCCATGCATGTCCATGTCTGTGTGGCTCTACTTGAACACTGCATAGCTATGCTTGAGAGAACCAGCTGGAAAAGAGCAGGCCACAAAAGCGCTGATGCACCAATGTACACTAATTCGCTCAGTGTTAAATCACTGGCAGCCTCCACAGGCTCCTTCAGTGCATTATGAGAGCACCGGCGAGCCCATGTCATGTATATGAAGCAGTAACATGAAATATCCACACAAAGGAACCTGTGTGGAGGCCATGCCAGGCTTCCAGGCTTGGCACCAGAACCTAGATCTGACACTGAGAGTCATCACACTGTGTCCTGCACTCTTCTGACGCAGAACTGCTTGGGAAAGCTCAAGCTCTTGATCTGGATGCCATTGTCAGGAAGGAAGAGCAAGACTGATACATCTTATTATGGGGGGGGGAGGGAATGAGAAAGCCAAGAGTTGAAATGAAAGAGAACAAAACCAGGACACTTCCTACTGACTGAAGACAGCTGTTGGAATGTGTTATTATTAGAGTTAATCATCAAGCGTGGAATTATGGATCAATGATTGTGCTGATTTATTCCAACTCACACCAGTGTAAGAAGGCATTGTTTCATGTCATCCATCCTCAGATCTTGCTGAGGAGCTCAGGTTTAGAAAGGGTAAGAACCTTCTAAGATCCCTTTGCTGACGTATATATAGGCTCATAATTTGCTCCACCTACCAATTTCATCCCTATCGTCCAAGTTGAATGTTCTGTCAGCTAACATCCTGTCAGGGATGACTGTGGTATATTTTATATGTATATGCCTGTCCTGGGACTCAAACTCAGGACCTAGGAGTTGGCCCTGAGCTCTCGTGCCCAAGGCTAGCTCTCTACCACTTGAGCCACAGCTCCATTTCTGGCTTTTTGCTGGTTCACCTAAGATCAGAGTCTCATAGACTTTCTTGGCTTTGAGCAGTGATCCTCAGACCTCAGCCTTCTGAATAGCCAGGCTTACAGGTGTGACCACCAGTGCCCAGTGACTGTGTTGCTTTTAGCATGAGGATTGTCAACCTGACTGAGGCTCCTTTGACAGTAACAGAGGCTCATTAAATAATTTTACTGGGACTTTATTATCAAGCTGAGAAAAACAGAGATGGGTGGTGAATCTCTTCAATTTACATCCTGATAACGTGTGTGTGTGTGTGTGTGTGTGTGTGTGTGTGTGTGTGTGTGTACGTATGTATGGGTATTTGGGTGTTCACACTTAGTATACCACCACCAGCCCCAATGTGACCATTATGACATACAGCCATCTGCTGAGCCCCCTGGTTCACATGGAGGAAATCTATGTCCATGATTAGAAAGAGGCCAGTCAATTGTATGGGTCTAAAATAGCATTTTGGGGGGCTACGTGGAGCCACAACACAGTATAAAATTTCACAGAGGCAAGAACCTATAAGGCTGTCAGGAAAGTCTGGTCCCTGGTCACGAAGCCGGTGCCCCAGCCTCCTGCCTGGGAGGAAAGCTGTTCTGCTGAACAGCTGACAGCCACACTGGCAGCGTCTGGGCAGTAGTCCTGTCCAATTTAAAAGCAAATCCAAGGCAGGATTTGACGGGGTTTTCCTCATTGCTTGGAGCCAGAATCAGTGTGATTTATTTTCTTTTTTTCTCTTTCTTTCTTTCTTTTTTCCTTTCTTTCATTCTTTCTGTCCTGGAGCTCGAACTCTGGGCCTGGGCACTGTCCCTGAGCTCTTCAACTCAAGGCCTCTGCCCTACCCCTAGCGCCACAGCCCCACTTCCACAGGGTGATTTCCCTCCACCCACCCAACTGCCCATGTCCAGTCAAATGTCCACCCTGTGACCCGGACTACTTGTATTTACACCATTTACCAGTACTTATAATTATTTTAATTACCTACTAGTTTAGTTTCTCGTTTAGTACCTATTTTCATCCCATAAAACGGTTCCCAGCTCCAGAGGTAGGTGTTATTTCTCTCCTACTAAGACAATTCCAGAGTGTTCCGCAGTGTCTGAGACCCAACAGATGTGTTTATATTCTTGTGGTTATTTTCCCTTGCATTGTTTTGTTCTTATTTTCTCAGAAGACCCAGAAATACTATTTGTTCACTTAATTGGATTTTTTTTTCACATTCTGCTCACCTTCCCACCCCTGCAATCATTCAATAATTCATCAACCAACCTGAGTAAATTTTAAGTCTGGATTGATTTCCACATTTAAAAGCTTGATTGAGTCATTTTTTTGTGGAGAAGAATCCGATGAAAGTAGGAAGTCATGAATTTTGCAATGGCTTGGCACCTCACACATGCATCTGTTGTTGCTACCTGGAGCTATAGGCCATTAAATTATGTAACAACAACAGAATACCAAGAATGCACCTGAGCCACCCAGGAGGCTCTGTGTGTGTGTTGGGGTAGGGGATAGAGTCCCATTAGCCTTTTCATATGCATCCCTGGAAGGAGGCCAGGCCAGGCCCAGACACATTCATGTGATGATTGGACCAACATCTGCATTGTGGTAGAAAATGAACAGAGGGTGAGAGTTTTGATTTCGGGCTGGGCGACCTCACCCCACATGTGTGTATCCTCTTTTGGTTCCTCTTGTCTACTTTGTTCAGCAGGATTTTTTCAAGATGAGCCCTTCCTAAAGCTCTGTAAAGGGTCCTGGGCCAGGCACCTGGCTGTTAGCACGAGGGGCTGGAGGACAGATCAGAGCTCCAGAGACCCAGCTGAGAGGAAGGCTTTGGTTCTCAGTCACCCAGTGGTGAAGGGTCACAGAGCCTTTCATAATCTCAGACCCAATAAAACGTCCTGGAAATGGAAATTAATTCAGTTATGATAATCATGCAAATTATATAGCTGGTAGATGGAGAAGTCCATCCCCCGCCCCCCACCGCCACACACACAGAGCCTTGGCATCTGTCTAAAAGTCTCTAGGCAGATGTGAACTGTGGCTCTTACTTACGCACAGGGAAATGAATGGACCCCGGACAGTAATGGCATCAATAAAAGAATACTGTTTTCTCCCCACACCTGGTGCAGTAGACTGAGGTGACAGCGCGGATTCTTCCTCCTTTCCAGAACTCTGTCATCCTCTCCTGCCATAAGGCCTTGGCTGTGCTTTGGCCTTGCTTTGGCTAAGGGAGGAATAACAGGTCTGGAGTGATGTGCACCAGGCCCTCAGTGCCTGCCGTCATCTTAGGAACTATTCTGGAGTCTCTGAGACCCACAGAGCAGGACTGAAACATTCTAGCTACTTCCATCTGACACAGCCCATGGCCTGGGAAGCCTCAGATACATAACTGGGCCCAACTGACGTGTTAGAACACTTTGCACATTGGCACATCCAAAAGGCTTTCTCATTCATTTTAACTAACTGCAAAATACTCCATTGTCTGGAAGCACTCTGATGTATGTGATTCATCCTTTCTTTGGACAGGCATTTAGGCTGTTTCCAGGATCACTGCCAAGAATAGGTATCTTTGTAAGCTTGGCACATTGACACAGAGGCTAAATCCCCAGAGATTCTTGCTAGGTAAAGGACACGGACATTTCAAGTTTTGTTAGCTGGTGTCACAGAAATTTGCTTCTGTGTCAGGTCATGCTTTCATTTTAAGAATTAAGTGCTTTTAAGCCTCTTTCTCCTAAGATAACATATCTTCCTGAAAGAAAGTAATAGGATTGTGATATTCATTATCATCATCATCTAAATTTTACTTCAACTTATAACTTTCTTCAAAATATTGACTATTGCTATTATAATGATGGAAGGTACAGAGGCATTTATTTATTTATTTACTCATGATTTACTCATTTATAACTAAAAGAAATTCTATCTTTGTGATTTCATTTGCTGATGCATGTCTGGCCTAGCCAGTTTCCTAAAGGACTAGGGGCCCCCAGCCTCACCCCCGACCCATGAAGACTGAAACTCATGAAGAATGAATGGCAGAGTTCTATGGCACCAGCTTTGAATCTTTCCCTCCCTTATTCCCTGTCAGGCAGTGGGAATAAGGCCTGCTATGGAGTTCACCAGAATCCAGGGTGATTTTAGTTGCTCATTTGTGGACTAGGAATTTTGACATAGTCTCAGGATGCTCAGGCCTCAGTTTCCTTGTTTATACAAGAAATGATGCTACTGATGTCATTCCCTTGAAATCTAGTCCACTTGTACAGCTTCTGCAGTGAACAGATGTGTAGAAAGTGCAAGGTGGCATTTAGGAGTAGAAGGAATTATCTGTTCTCATGGGCTCTTCTTGCTCATGGGTGGCTCAGCCCTCTGTGCTCTGCCTCCCGCTGCTCCCTCCGTGTCACAGATGAGAGGCAGAGCCCTCCCTGCAGGGCTGTGTGAAGCTGGCAGGCATTCTGTGCAAGTGCCCTGTTGGGTCTGGTGCACAGTAGGACTTGACATAATCATGATTCCTGGACAGTTGTTTGTGTGGCACTATGGCCGTATGTGAAGAGTTGCCATTTTGGATCACAATATTCTCCCTAATGCAGAGAGAACAGCCCCACCCACGGCCCACCCTCTTGTCGTTGTCTCTGAAAATGACCTATGGTTAGGATCAATGATACCACGTAATTCTCAACAAGGCCACAGCCACAACCATCGTCGTCGTCATCATCATGTGAGCACTTGGTGGCAAGACTGAGCTAAGCCTCTCAAGCTCTCCACACCCTGGCTCTTTAAGGACCAGTGGAGGCCAAACTAGGAGTTGGGCTCATTGTCTGAGCTGAGTCTTTCCAACTGCCATTTCATTATTACCAGGGATCTAGCAGCAGGAGGAATATAGGCGGGTCTTCCATGTCACCAGGGAAATGATATAATTAACCACACGAGGTGGTCTGAGAGTGGTACCTGGGAAGAGTATGGATGCTACGCATGTTTCAGAAAGCAAAGCTAAATGGTTTGGAGTGTGAGGCCTCACAAAAGAGAAGGGAGAGGTCTTTCTAGAATGAGGGAGAGCTGGGAGAAAAGATGGACACAGGCCATAGCCAGAAGGTATGAAGAAAATACACAAAACACCTTAGACTGACATGTTAGGGTCACCAGTAAATAGTATCCTATGGTAACTGTAGCCAGAGAGTTTGGTCCAAGTTAGGTGGTGACCTTGACATGCCCTTGCCTGTCCCTCCTCATGTCAGTCTCCAAGATGAGGATGCAGACACGAGCCAATGATCAGCACTTAGGCTGCTGGGAACAGGAGAGGAAGTTGTTCGTCATGGATGATTTCATCCAATTCTTCAGAACTAGAAGAGTTCTCAGAAGACATCTTGCTGTCTGATTATTTCTGGAAACAATGGCCTAATTACCAGCCACTCAGAAGGGAAGACCATTATTTTTGGCAGATGTCTGTTCAATGTAATTGGTTCAATTTGATAACCCCAAAGAGTGAGGTGATTAATTTGGTTACTAGGACGCTTTATCAGAACCTTCAATTGGTGTGAAGATCACACTTGGCAGTTTGATCCTGGTCACACAATTTGAGATGGAATTAGCATGGCTTGTTTGTAGATCCAAGCCATTACCAAGATAAGTTGTCTTATATTTATCAAGAATATAACTAATCTTTCCTCCCTCCCTTCCTCCCTCCCTCCTTTCTTCCTCCTTAAATTTTGCCAATACTAGAGATTGAACACAGGGCTTCACATTTAAAAGGCAGGCAGACCTACTTCCTGTTCTTTTGCTTTCCTTTTTTTTTTTTTCAATCCAGTCTTGTGCTTTTACCCAGGATGCCATTTTACCATGATCTTCCTCCTTCCACCTCTTGTAGAGCTGGCATGGCAGGCATATACCACTGTACCTCATCCACCACTGATTCTCTTCCTAAGCCCTTGACCAGTCTCCTGAAAATTAAAACTTGTTTCCATCCCACAGTGAGGGTGTGCCCTCCACATGCCCCTTTAACCTGATACAGAATGCGTCATCTTCTAACATGCTCTACAATATGCTTGCAGAGAATGTAAGTGCAGTCTTCTTTATACTCCATTATACTCTTTATACTCCACATTTTCTTTATCCGTGAGCCAGCGTTTGGGTGCCAGCACTGTGAGCATAGCTGCTGTAAACATGGGTGCTGGATCTGTCTTCAGTTCCTTCTGGAATGGAGCTCGTGTAATGGGTCCTCTGGTGTTTTGGCTTCTTTCCAGTTTCCTTATGTTTGTGAGATGTGTGTCTTTATTCTCATTGCTCTACAGTATTCTGAGACTATGACACATTTTTGAACCATCTCTAACTCTCGATGGACACCACATAGTCCCCAAGGCTGAGCCATGATAAACCACATTACCAGGGACATCCTGCCCCATGAGAATTCTGTTGGAAGTGGTGACCCATTCTGTTTGTTGTCTACCTAGGAGTGGGGTTTCAGACCCTAAAGTGTTCTAGACCTGGACTGCTTGTTTCCCAAAAGGAAGATGTGTGTGTGTTTAGAGGCACAAAGACATGTGGTGAGGACAGAATCCAGTGATGGCATTGTCTTCTGAATGTCCTGAGGGTCTTCAGGGCTCCCACACTGCCTCCACCACCCTGTCTTCCTCACCAATGCCTCACCTGCACGTGGACCAACCTCTCTAGCACACACCTGAGCCATGCAGACAATCCACACAGCGTGGGGCGTGCAGCCATCCATCCCAGCACTCTTCACAGCTGTTAACTAACTCTCTCCCTCCCTGCTCGTCCCCAGGAACAAGCCCGGAAAGCTAGACACACGGGCAGGCTTTGCCACAGCTTTAATGAGGTCCAGGAGTGTAAACGAAATATTTGATTGCCTGGGGCCTTTGTAAAAGAAAATTATCACCTATTCTAAGCCTGAGAAATCTCCATCACATAAATAAGGCCTCCCTCTGAAGGACTTCCGTGGTGTGTGACAGGGGAGATGGCGTCCCACTGGGTTTGTGCACTACATTGTCACTGGCTACACTGTCACTGGCTGGGGCGAGGCTGGGGCAAGGCACAGGGTAGGGAAACCACTGGAGGTTTATAAACCTGACACGCACAAAGCCTACCCGGGCGTCACTCACCCCTAACTCCTAGGAGAGTATTTTTTATCAATTTTTTTTAATTCAAGGGTGATGTGACAGCAGTTTGAATACCCAGAGACAACCAAAGAGAGACCCCTTCTTTCGTGTGCTTGTGATTTTAGAAACTGACATCCTTTTAGGACTCTCTTCTGCCTTCTTAGGGAATAACATGATTCTGTGCTCCTTCTAGTTTGCTATTCTATCAACCATGGACCAAAGTCAGTTTTAATTATTATTCTTTTCTAGCGTTAAGAAGCCTAGCCATATGGAAGGCTCCATTATTTTATATTTAGTTTTACATATTTTTTGCCAGTCCTGGGGCTTGAACTCGGGGCCTGGGCACTGTCTCTAAGCCTCTTCTTTGTGTTCAAGGCTACCCTACCTATTGAGCCATAGAGCCACTTCCTGCTTTTTCAGAGCAGTTTATTGGGGATAAGAGTCTCATGGACTTTTCTGCTAGGGCTAGCTTTGAACCACAATCTTCACTTCTCAGCCTCCTGAGTAGCTATGATTATAGGCATAAGCTACTGGCACCTGGCTTATCATTTTGTCTTTATAAAAACAGAGTGTCCTGCTTTACTTTTAGTACAATCTACATTTGTGAAACCAGACCCTACAAAGTCATCAGAACTAGTGAAAAAGAATTCTTTCCCAGGCTATCTAGTGCTGTAGTTCTTGGCTGACCTGGCTTCGTGTGTGTGTGTGTGTGTGTGTGTGTGTGTGTGTGTGTGTGTGTGTGTGTGTGTGTGAAGTGTATTGTTTTGTGCATATTGAGGGCACTAGAGTCTCCTTAGGGCACTGAACAGAAAAGGGATGGGCCATAAGTGATTATAAGACTTACAAGTTTGTTCAGAAGGGAAATTAAGATGCTTATTCTTCAGTTCTCTCCCCTCCCTGCTGGGGTGAAAGCACCATGACAGAGCCGCTTAAAGCCAAGCCGCTGCCCCAGGACCTGACGGATGGTGGCAGGGATCAACGCACAGACATGGCCCAGTTCCAGGAAGGCCACAAGGTGGCCTTCTGCATCAGAGGGGCTGCCACGGAACCTCTGGGCCCCACTTGGGCAGCAAGGCCCAGAGCCCCAAAGCAGGAAGTCTGCCTAGGGCCACGTCTTGCTCATGCTCAGCAGCAGGAGGAACCCGCTTTCCTGCTTTCCGGAGAGTGTGTGAAGTGGAGCGTTGAACTGAGGGAGGAAGGAAAAGCGGGGAGTCAGCATGAAGAAGAGTTGCAGTGCAGCAGGGCTGGCTGTGTGCGGCCTGGGCAGGGTGGGCCAGGGGCTGAGGGAGGCCACGGTGGGGTCCGGAGGCCATTAGTGATGTCTGGATGCACACCCGTGTGTGTGGGGGGGTGAGTGGTGCTCACAAATGAGGCATCTACGAGGGAGCACAGGTGGGTAGACTGAAAGGGGAGTGGAACGTGAAGGAATAGATGGGACGGAGCTTTTTGAGTTAGTAGTTGATTTGTGTATCAAAGAGCACTTTACAGGTTTGTTGTTGGCAGCATTTGTGTTCAGAAAGGGATGGAGTGGAAGGTGAGGGGGAGAGATACATGAGGAAAGACGAAGAAAGAGAGAAGCTAAAGAGAAGACAGAAGGGGAAAGGAGGAGAGAGAGAGAGAGAGAGAGGGGTCACAAATCCACCAATGACTTGTGAGAACTCACACAGGGTCCCTTCTATGGTGTTCTAGTAAAATGAAGAGTGTGCACAGCCCACACTGCATGTCAAGGCATGAAAGAATCAGAATGCTTCTTCAAACTGCCACAGTCAGTACTGACATGCATGCAACCTCACACAGAGGAGGCGCACATGCTCACGTGGATTCCCTGTGCAGGACCGAGCTGTGTTCATGCGTGCCATGCTAAGTGTACAGACATATGTGGAGGGAGGGGCAAGTGACTCTCAGCATTCACCTATGCCATCCGCTGTGGCAAGGCAGATAGCCAAGACAAGGTCTGCCCTGAAGACAGGACCAGGAGGACAGGGAGCAGGGAGAGAGGAGGGAGGGAGATGGGGAGGGAAAGATGAGAGGAGAGAAGAGGAGGAAGGATGAGGAAAGGGGAAAGGAGGAAAGAGGGAAGGGACAGGAGAAGGGGACAGGGAAGGAGGAAGGGGGTGGAATGGAGGATAGAGAAAGGAGAAGGAGAAGAGCCAGGAGGGAGGAAAGAGGAGGAGAAAGGAGAGGGGAGGGGAAGGGTACACAAGTGGCTCCAGGTGACACCTCACATCTGCAGATTCCAGAGTGCGCCCCTTCTCTTGACATGGACTTGGTGATGCGCCTGGCTCTGGCTAATAGATGAATGGTGGGTTTGGGAGCACAGAGGTTTGGAGTGGCGTGCACCCAGACTGTCAATGTCCCCACCATCTTCAGCATCTGTGACATGACATGTATGGATTAAGTCTCGGGGGAGAGTGGAGGGAGGGAAGGGGAGGACACCAAACTGTGGCTCTGTGGGGCTCCTTACCACTGCAGACTGCCGTGTGTGTGTGTGTGTGTGTGTGTGTGTGTGTGTGTGTGTGTGTGTGCGCGCGCGCACGCGCTCTGATGTCTTACTGCCAGAGGAGAGGAAGCTGAGGCAGAATGTCTGAGGGTTGTGACTGTCCTTGGTGCAGCTGGCCAGAGCAGAGCAGCTCTGGCGAAAGTGCACGGAACGGACTTGAGCTGGAGGCCACACACACACACACACACACGAGCGTGCGTGCGCACACACACAGAGCAATGAGATGGAACCCACACCATCCTGCCTCCAATTTCCTCCAGTGAGCATAGGGTATTCGCGCAGCTCGCTGTGCACACAGGGCAGACACATCTGGTGCCAGGCTAGGGGCAGCAGGAGCTGCCTGTCTGGCCCAGCTCAGTAATGACACTTCACATTTGTTGCATTTTGAAAGGGAAAGAAATGACTGTGGGGGAAAGAACCTTAAACTCATTTCCACAGCCCCAGGGCTGCTCCTCTGCTGGCCACATTTAATTGAGGGTGGAAATGATGTGGCCATCTTGAGGTGGTTTGTGTGCTCTGAAGAGGGGTCACGGCTGAAGGCAGACACCAGCCCCAGGCTCTATGCTGGGATGAAAGCCCAGCAACACACATGTCCAGATGGCAGGTGGGAGCCAGCACGGAAGGGGAGCATGGGTTTTCGTTCTTCCCAAATGCTTGGAAAAACCTAGAGGATACTGAGCCTATGGGTTAAAATCTGGCCTTTGGGGCCAAATTACCTGGATCTGATTCTGCTCCACCTCCAGCTAACAGTGTGATATGGAGAATGTTTTGTTCCTCATCTGTACCACCATCCTGAAGCTCCTAGGAATGAGAAACACATCCCACAAACAGAGAGCAATGTGTTATAAACACTAAAAAGGTCGGTTATCCTATGACACCCATCATTAACAAAAATAATGTTGATCACTACAAACAAATATTTGCTGTTTGAGCAGAACACCAACACTTACACACATCTCAGAATCTATTAGGAGACCTTTTCTTCATCTTCCTGCCCCCACGTCAGCACTGGCCATTCTATATACCCTTGTGGATGGGACACACACACACACACACACACACACACATCCATGCACACACACACAGGTACATGCACAGAGCTTAGATAATGTCTTGTTGTACACACACACACGCACATACACTCACATGGACACATGTGGCTCCAGTAACACCTTGTTGGACATACATCCACATGCACACACACTCACACACATGCATACATATAGCTCCCAGCCACACTTTGTTGGACATACACACACACTTACATGCACACACATGGCTCCTGCTCTAGTACCACCTTGTTGCACATATGCACACACATGCATGTACATGACCATCAGTAATACCTTGTTGGACAGATACACACATATATGTGCATATATGGCTCCAGTAAGACCTGTTGCACACACATGCACACACAGCCCCAGTTATACCTTGTTGCCCACATGCACAGACATACATGCACACTCTCACCCATGCACACACATGGCTCCAGGAGCACCTTGTCAGCTAACCCCTCCAGGTAACTCTCCTCACATGTATCATTGTCATGGCACACACCTGCACCCTCAACCCCCGATGGTGAGCATAGGGTGCATGGCTTTTCCCATTCATCTGGGCTACTACATCCACTTCAGTGCCTGCTATAAAACAGAGTGCAAGGTGACTGAGTGTTAATGACTATTTATCACCAATGTTTGCTAAGCACCACTGTTGCCAGCTACTCTGCTAGTGGAGGAATCAACTCTGTCTGTGGGATAATGAACTCTACAGTCTAATCCAGAGTCCCAGAGCCATCCAAAGCACCAAGCCAGAACGAAGGGAAGCCATGCATGCATGAGGTCTGCTGACTTCTCCCCATATCAGGACAGATGCATTAGACAATCATTATAAGAAAAAACTAACTGACATTGGCTTCATTTAGTAAGAACACATATTATTTATGTAACAAACTCTCTGGTGTTAGAGGCGGGCTTTTCAAGATCACTGGTGGGTTGCCTGAAGAAAGAGTAACCGATTAGAGCATCAGCAATTTCACTAGGCTTTGCGTCAAGGCAGCATTGGTAGCTACCAAAGTACCAGCCAGCACTTCTAAGAGACAAGAATTATGCAGTATTGTCCCGTGCCTCTTTCCTTTGGACAGGAAGGAAAGAGAATATCTTTCCCCCAGACTTTTCAGTAGCTCTTCCCCCGCTCCCCAGCATGTGTCACTGGCAAAAAAAAACAAAAACAAAACAATGTTTGTTCACGTTGCAGTAAGATGTGTGTAGGCCGAGAAGAGGGGTGCTGTGGACTTTGGGTAGTTTTCCGTGCCACGCCCTGGCCATCCTACCCTTCCCATTCCCTGCTCCTTTGGGCACAAGGAAGAGGGAGCAAGTGTGGTGTGACTCTGCATCCCATTCTCGTTGTCTCTCCCTGTAAGATGGGGAGAGCGTGGACCCTGCTAGGGTAGACCCAGAACCCTAGGCATCACATTCTGGTCGCAGCCGGCTTGCACCTATGTGGACAGCAGCTACCATGTCCACTCTGCCCTCTCCTTAGAGGAGCATATGGGGAGACTGAAGGGCTGATTGCTAATCAGAGCCTCACGGCACAATCACTGAAACAGATAGACTGGCACCCCATAGCAAGTGGAGGTAAAGTGACATGTTCAGAATCATTTGCCTTCTCCCTCTGATAGGCTCCTTGGTTTCACAAAGCGCTTGAGAGAGGTATAAGCTGTTAGAACTGTTACTTCTCGACAGGACTCAGCTATCGAAACATCAAAGCAAGATAAGGTTCTGGGCAAGTCTTCCATCCTGTCCCCCCACCCCACAGCTGTGGGACAAGTGCCAGCCTTCTTGGGCCACCTTGAGATGGCTGCCACCTTGGCTGCCAGTTTTCTGACTATAGGTGCCAGCTTAAGTGTTCCTCTTGCTGTCATATGTCCCCTAGAACTTGTGGGATCTTCCAGATCATTCTAGGTGAATGGGAAAAGACAGGGGGGATGGATGACTGCCTTTGGCTCCCTTGATTTCAAGGTTCACTTACAACAGACAATGCCTCCTTTCAGACATGATTTATGTTCTTGTCGTCTTCATCTTGCTAAATCTTTGAGACATGATCATTGAGGAGAGCCTGAATGGGTTCAATTATGTGGAAATGCCACCACCGTGTGTGTGGACCAAGAGTGTGTGTGATACTTTACACTAAGCACATGTGAATCTCTCCTAGCAGGTTCAAATCCTGGGAGGAGTTGTGTGGACAAAGCTAATGAATGCTTATTTTTTGTTTTTTATAGTAGGGCCTTAACTCGGAGAACAAAGTGTATTTTGACTAGATTATTGGCGAGAAAGAATGGTTAGAGCGCATGGTTGCCTAGAAGGTTTCACCAATGAGGAGGTTCTGTCACCAGTCCCTTTTAGTTCCCCGCCTTAAAACTCAAAGTGCCCAATTGTTATTGACTGGGTGGTGATAGAGACATCCTCCGATCCATTTTGCTCCTATATGCTACAATCCTTCCTTGAAACCCTTGTGTGCTTTATGACATCCTTCACTGTTTTAAGGACAAAAAAAAATCCAAGATGTTTTATATATGAGGATTTTCCTTAGCGGGTCCATAGTCTTTTCCTGAGCCATCTACATGGACCATGTTTGCCTCTGGCTGAACTATCTCCTTCCAGCATGGCTTTGAACACCCAAAGAGATGTAAAAAGAGATCCAATTCTGCTTTTTCTGCCAGCAAAGTCTTCCTGGACTTGACCTGTGCTAAATCTTCCTCTGCTGTATCTATTTTGCTAAATCACTGTAATCCTTCTTTAATGGAAAGTTTCCTCCTCCAGATCCTTTCTTTGCTCTACCCCTCAAACACTTTGGGCTCTTGTTTATTGGCATGCCATCTTTATCCATGGCCACCTCAGGACATATTCTATGACTTGTAAACATTCATTTCCATTAGACCCTGAGGTTCTTGGTGTCAGCATCTGTGCCTTCAACTCCCTTATTTCCATTGCTTAGTTTGTTTCATGCTCTGTGACAGAGTCAGTAAATATGAAAGGAAGGGAGCAAAGAGAGCAGTGAAGGAAGCTCAGTCCCTACCTGTCTTCCAGAAGTCTACTTTAAGTCAGGAGATCCTGTCATTGTCTTGCCAACTCTTGGCTAACAGCTTGGATTCCTACTCAAAGAAAACTTTGTAATAGAAAATATTCTAGGCACCAAGACTGATTGTGTGATACAAGATTGTGTGTTTATAAGTGGGACCAAGCTTCTGGTATTGGAATGATGGAATCGTTGAGTGGGAGGGATGCAAGAAATGTGAACAGGATGTCAGGAAAACAAATTGTGGAGGTGGAGACCTTGGGTCACATCACAGCCTTGTCACTATTACCTTAGGCCAGTTGCTCAGTAGATCAGTTTCTCTGACATATGCTAGTGGATGTCTGAGTATTTGTCTAGACCAAGATTTTCCTCAGTAGTAGACTGCAACTTCAACACAACTTCACATGGGAGACAGAAATGCAGAGTGGTCTTGGTTGAAATGAGGCGGCTGGGATGAAACCCAGAGCTCCTTTCTGCCCACTCTAGGGGGGTTGGCACCCCTGCATCTATAGAAGCCTGCCAAGAAGTTCTGATCATGACCCAAAGACTCTTGCTTAGAACAGGTTTGAAACTGAGCTGTGGCCAGAACAACCTAAGGCTGCAGAATTGCCTCACTGAGACAGTGCCATCCCAGCCTCCCCTGATCCCCGGGCCAGACCAGAACCTCTCAAAGAACTTGCCCTCCTTGTCCCAGGAAAGGACTCAGGACTAGGAGGGGCTAGACTGAAGGGTCTGCATTTCTCCTTTTGTACGTAGTTTTGTACAGCCCACAATCATTCTCCTCAATGGTTATTGAAAGCAGAATTTGGGAATAGAGTTCCAACAAGACTGGGCTCAGCCAAGCAGCACATCAGCAAGATAGGAAACGGAGGGGAGAGCTTGGGTTTGAACTCAGGAACATGGGATTCCAGGCCATTCTTTAATGGGCACGTGACATCTGCCATAGTCTGCTCTCTCCCCACACCCAAGTCTATAGGGCATGGCAAAGGTGAAAGATACTTATGTTAGATCCCAAACACAGGACCCTCACAAAAAGTGAATGCAAAAGAAAGAATAATGAAATACAGAGTTCCTGAGACTACCTAGACCACTAAACGTGTGGGCTGAAGAGAAAGCGGGAGGCAAAGGTTAGAGAGCGCATCACAGAGGAAGGCCCTGGGCCTCACCCGGAGTAGAGACACACGGGATCCTCAGGGGTGTCCATATGATCATTGAAAGAAGGAAGGAAGAGGGCTTCAGTTAGGCTTGCATCCTACGAGTGGTGACCACGCTGGCGTGACAGTGTAGTGTGAAAACGGCCTGATTGGCAACACCTGAGACTCTAAGCCAATCTAGATCCTGACGCCATGCTTCCCTTATTGTAAGCCACAGAAACAAAGTCTACAGTGAGCTAAAGTCTGGCGAAGCACATTTCCTCCCCCAGGTTATTCAAAGCATCTCCAGAGGAGCAGGGAAGAGGACAGCAGGAATCAACCCCAGCCACAAGCCTCCAGGGCGGCAGCCTTGTTGTCCCTGGCTTACACACTCAGTGGATGGAGCCGAGAGTGCCTGGAAGGAAACACCTGAAGACGATGGGAGGAAAGCAGAGGGCAGGGGCGCCTCTTCCAGGAGAGGAGCGTGGATTTTATAAAACATGCTCTTTGGCTCTGGCTAAGGGCTTCCAGGAAGGACAGTCACCAGTTGGATCTGTGGACTGGACCTTCCCCCCCGCAGCCAGGTGGTGCAGCGGCATTGATGGAAGGACCAGGGGCCTTGCTAGGTCATCAGAGCAGATGTGGAGATGGAGGTGGGCAGCAGCCTGCCACCACCGTGAGCTGTCATATTTCCTGCATGGACACTGTGACACCCATTTGATGAGAATACTAATGAGGGATTACTCCGAGGCTTATGATTCTATAAATGAGAAAATAACACACACTCCAGTGAGACTTGGCTGCTACACGAACAATTAATAGGAAAATCTGACAAAGCTGAGGCTTGGAAGCCACGCTGAACGCGAGTAATAGAAGGCTCGGAGATTTGGTCGGAACTCAAATCCACTCGGAGTCCTTTTCCATAGACCTGCCACCTCTCCTTGGAAAATATTTTATATGTGAGACTGTGACTTTCTCTTGACAGCCTGGGATAGGGACAAGACAGAGTTGGAAAAGAAAATTGCTCTTTCTGAATGGTAATATATACATATACATATATATATAATTACAGAGAATGTATTCATCTCTGTGATCAAGCATTCCATCTTCAGCTGCAATTGGAGTTCTCAAAGTCTCAGCATTATAAGCACGTCCTCAATAGATGATAATAGTTTTTGTTTTATTATCCAAATAGTAAAAGATGTATTTTTTTCAGGGTTATTCTATGTGCCAGTCACTTTTCACAACGTTGAAAACAGCAATAATTCCAAGGAGGAGTCACTGTGGTAAGGCTAACTGCAGCCCTGCCAGGCTCTGGCTGTGCCCACAAACTTAGTGTGGGAGCCTAGACCAGGCCTGGCTGGGAAGGGACCCTCCCCAGAGAGCCTGGACACACTTTCTGTCTGTCCCCTAGGTTCCCAGGCTTCCATCTTCTCTTCTAGACACTTAGGGAAGGTTTGCATAGGGATGGTAAGATTTGGCTTAGGTGACTCTCCCAGCAGACCCTGGGAATAGAAAGAGGGAGCAGCAGCTGGTTTAAGGAGGTCTGAAGGAGGGTGTTGAAGTGACAGCAGAAAGGAGGGATAGGAAGGGGAGAGGAGCATCCCTGCAGTGTGCATAGGGGGAGACAGCCCTCTTCAGGGCCCTCAGGAGACTTGTATGGTGCACTTTAGAGCTTTGGCGTGGGTCCCCCAACTTTCCAGTTGTTGGTCTCACTTGGAGGGGAGTACTTCGGGTCTACGCCTGCCATCCCAATCTGCCTGGAGATGCCACGAGTGTTCAGAGAATATCACAGATGGACTCCAAAGCGGGCCCAGAGCACATGGGGAGGCAGAGAGGCCCAGACACCTGCTGTGACAAAAGGAACTTGGAAAATTAACCATGGCACCTTCAGAAAGTCAACGTGAGTCCTTACAGGACTTTCTCTTTGACTAAGTGAACTGGACTGCATTTCTCTGCGGGAAGTACTTAGAGAGAAGATGCAGCCACAGAGCCTATGTAAAAAGCCAGGTAAAGCAAAGAACTAAGACCATCACTTTGAAGGTCAAGTACAGCCACCCTGTGCTAATGGAATGTTCTCTCATTAGCTCTCCGGCTCCACCACCTTAACCCTCCCTTATACGCTCATGAAGTCACAGGGTCCTCACAACAGAATAGGGCATTGTCTTCAAGGCCTGTCAGGAAGAGAGCCAAGGACCAGCCCTGGGCTCTTCTGCCTCTTCCTACGGCCCTGTCTACTTCCTTGTCTACCCTTCTCTAAGTCATGGTTTAAGTCTAGTTCCTAAAGCATTATGGGAAAAAAGGAATCCCAGCACTGCTGCTCCTCTGGGTGGCTTCAGTCAGATGCCTGTAGTTGCTCAGCCTCACCACCAGCTCTCCCGGGCTCTCACCACGACACCTCGCCTGGCTTTAATCATTGTGCAGAAGTGGTAAGTCCCTGCAGCTAACCCTTTGCTTTGCCCAAATGCTAGAAGGGAGAGATTTACACTTCAATCAATATTTAATCTAATGTAACTCTCAACTCTATCTGCAACATGAAGGGTAGATGCTGGGTAAGAACACAAAGCTGTTTTCAGATGAAGATTCTGAGCTGGTGGGGTGATCAGTGCAGAGGGAGAGGGGTGAGTGAAGATGTACTTCCGTACTTCCTTCCCCTCCCCCATTTCATGAGGGCATAGAGAGAGAAGTCAAAAATGACTCAGTTGGGTCTTACCAAATGAGGTGTGAGATTTCAATAGGCCCAAAGACATGCCAATGATGAAGAAAAAAATGTTTTCATAACATGAGAAGAAATTCTTTCCAGTCATAGATCAGAAATCTTTACAAGATACTTTCATTATTTGGAGAGGAAAGGACTCCTGTGCACATCGTTTTTCCATATCATAGAGTAAGGAGTAAGAACAAGGGCACAAAACTGAATTTCCTTATGCAGACTCTAAAGGTTCAGCTCTAAGTGTCCCTGATTTGAAATGATTTGTCTGAAGCCATGGAGATTGCTACTCTGAAACTAGAATTGGATTTCTTGGTCTAGTCTTCTAGAAATAAGTTCAACTTTAGTTTCCTGATCTGTGAAATAAATCAAAAGTCTGTAGGGTGGAGATGTTCAATCAAAGGAGCCTGAATATAAAGAAAGGGAAGGAAAGGGAAGGGAAGGGAAGGGAAGGGAAGGGAGAGGGGAGGGGGAAGAGCATGGGAGGGGAAGGCTAGAGTGTGCCTCTAGGAATATGAAGCAGTCCCTTAATAGTCAAAGCTTGCATCTTTCTTATTGGCAAGATCAGACTCCGTTTTACTGAGCAGAGCTCTGTGTTCAGTGAATTGGTCACATTGATTTGGAGTGTTTTGTTCCCTCCTATGCAAATTGACCGTCCCACACCATTAAGGTCTAAATGACCATGTTGTGACTGACAGTAAAATCATAGGCAAGGATTCATACCATCAATGTACAATTAAGTGAGCCTATGAGGTATAGGAAACTAGCAGCATTTTATCAGGGAGCCTATTGCCTGAACCTAAGCACCCCAAAAGTGCCTAGAACTTCAGGAGGCCATCAGAGCCACAGTGAGGCTGAAAAAAAGCCTGGAGAAGCAGACCCCAGAAGCACAGGCACCTGGTTCCACCACTCCGCAGCACAGCAAGCACCCCTCCCAGTAGGCGACTCAGGCTTTGGGGGTCCAGTCCCCTTCAGGATGAGGAGCACATTTTCACAGCACGCCTGTTTCTGAAGCCTGAGTTCTGGGCAGTACAGGGGTGAATTAGCCTTGGCTGAGGGTCCTCACACCCTTTCCCAAAACTGTCTCAACTCCAGGCAGAATCCAAAGGGAAGTGTGCTGCTTGCTGAGCAAATTCAACCTCAGACCAAGCTCCTTTCTCCCCTTCAGTCCACTGGCCCTGGCGCACCATGTTGGAGCCTTTACTGGAACAAAGTCTTCTCATGTGCAGATCTACCCAACACAATCGCCACTCTTTCAACACTGTGAGATTTAAAACAACTCCTATTCACTCACTTGCAGTGCTTTATCTTCTCTAAGCATATAAGTAGACATATTATTCTCTATTGTGAGGTCAGAGAGGACACACGATGGTCATTTGTTCATTGTTCTTGTTTTTGTTTTTATTGTTTTGTTTGACAATCCTGAGGTTTGAACTTAAAAGCTTGCTGCTTGCTAGGTTAGCACTCTGCTACTTGAGTCATACTTTTACCCTTGCTTTTTCCTGGTTAATGTGGGGAGAGATGTTCTCGTGCTGGGGCTGGCCTTGGGTCATGATTCTCCAGATCTCAGCCTCCTGAATACATAGATTATCAGGCATGAATCACTTTCAAGTTAGAGTTTATACACCCCTCTTAATTTGGGGCCATTGGTCTAATTATGCCAATGTACAAGGCAGTATCAGAGAAAAAGGCACTGGAGCCAAAATAAAAGGGAATGTATATGGATAAAACCTCATGAGACTCACAACCCTTTAGAAGAACAGCACCCATTCCCAGTGTGAATGACTAATAACCATGCCTACTTCATCATCTTAGGTTTAACCAAACAGGCAGGAAGAGAGACATGAATTACGCTTTCACTGACCTCCAGTTTAAATTAGATTATAGCGCTTCTGTTGCATTTCTCTGCAAACATTAAATCAATACTTTTCTTTAAAATTCATGTCCAAGAATTTTTCGTTGGCATCTGAATTGATTCTTAATTGCTCAGTCCTTTTAGCCGACACATGTTTATTGACTAAATAATCTGCTTGGTGATGTGGAGAGCGCACAAATATAACAGTGTCTGGACTTGGGGGTGCTGTGGTTTGATTGTCCCTCAAAGATACTTACATAAAGGCTTGGTCGGTGTGGCAGTACTGGAAGGTGCTGTCTAAAGATGAAGCCCACAGTGGAAGGCGCTTTGGTCACTGAGGCACTGAAAAACCCCAGTCCCATCTCTGTCTCTTCCTCCATGTGTGTTCCTGATGAAATGTGATGTGTGCAGAACCCCAACTTCTGGGATCCCCCTCCCCAATCTTTAGATTTGAGCTCCAGAATGGTGAGCCACTGTCACCAGTAGCCTGTGCTCACACGCAGCTCATTCAGGAAGGTAAGAGCACAGAGTGGGAGAGAACACACTGGGATTGTCACCGTATGAAGCAGAATGTGCTAGAAGGAAAACACGAGCAGTGCCATGGATGCTGCGTCTGCCTGGAGTTCATGGAGAACAGGAGATGAGGGAAGGGCCAGAGACAGAGCTGGAAGGAAGAAGTGTGGGTCCCGGGAGCCGCTTACCATCTCCCTCCTGCCAGACATGGGGCTGGGTTGTGTAAAATTCATGTGAAGAGAATCCCACAGGGATGAGCCTGAGAGAGCCGACGTGCTGGGCTGAGTCGTGGAATTATGTGTTGCCCTCTATTTCTCCCACACTGCCACAACAGTGACACCGCTGCCCATCCCACAGCACCTCTGATAACAAGTCTGCTTCACCATCAGCATGACTGCTAGAATAGTAGATCATGGCACTCATATTGCCTTTTGAACCTTGTCTTTCTTACCTAAGTAGTGCACTTTGTAATTAAGCCTGAACAACTCTGAGAGGGTCATTATATAATCAAATATAGTAAACACGCACACACACACACACACACACACACACACACACAAATGGAAAAGCAAATTATAATGTAAAGCACCCCATGAGTATTTACAGTTATGCTCACTCGAAAGCACAGCCTGGTTCATGACTCAGGATCCAGATGAGGGGCCTGTGACCCCTGCTTTTCCAGCTGCCTTCCTGGATGTAGCTTGCCACCTGCTCTGACCTGTCCTTCAAGTCTCAAGTGGCTTTCTCATGGCTGCCCTGGCGTGTCAGTAAATCACATGCTCCTCCTCTGTAGGTGGCCCCTCTGCCTCCAGCATTAACTCAAGAATCAGCCTTCAGAACCAGCTGGCCAGTGTTCATTGCCTCTGGGCCCCAGCCAGGTCTTGATATTTTTTAGAACTTGATCATTTCAGTCCTCTCTGTTCTGTGCCTAGACTCCCAGAATTCCCAGCTGATTTCCCTCTGACCTCATTCTTGAAAAGTTTAGGCAGAGAAATAATTCTCAACATTGGAGTCCTTAGATTATGCAAGGATTTATAACTTGAAAAAATCCCCCCCATTTACCCAAAATTCAGCCATAATGGGTCTGGAGTATAATTTGAGCATCCAGATTTTGAAATGGTAATAATAAAAATTGTTGTCATAAAATGAAGTAATGCCCATGTTATTTCTATACAGACTGGAGGGTGAGAATCACTGAGTTAGGGAACTATATACCAAGCCAGGCTATGGGGAGGGAGGAGAATCTTTGACAACCGACCTCTTGCCTACATTGGACATGGTGGGCAGAGTCTGCAACAAAGACAACTCAGACCAGGCAAAGTGTTACCAAACTAAAAGCTAAAGGGCGGGGTGACTGATTGAAAATGGTGGCCAAATCGAATCGAATCAGATCACCAGGTCCCCAGGAACCCAGTTCACTAAAGGGAGAAACTGGTGGAGCAAGACACGCTCTGGGAGGTGGTTCTTCCATCCCTGGGTTTGGCTGGGGGCTGTGATGACCGCACAGAGTGTTTCTAGACTGTCTTCTTGCCCAGGCTGTACCTGCACTGCAGAGTGTCAGTCCAGCTGAGAAGTGTTAAGTCTCTGAAATGACCGCTCTGATATGGCCTCGACCTAATAAAGGAACTTAATGGAATTTTTCACTCTGATCAGATGGCTTCAGGCCCGGTCCAGGTGACTGATTGCTCTGCCTCTGCTTGGCTCAGCCTCCCTCCCCGAGCTTCCAGCATTCCCTCCTGCAGCATTTGGGTGACATTAACTTGTGGTTTGTGTCTCTGCTTTACTTAGATAAATATTGAGGGACTTTCCTAAATGGTTTAATGAAACAAATGAAAGTGTCTCTGTGTCTGTCTCCACAGGGAAATGGTAAGAAAAGAACACGCTTCTTTTCAAAGAAAATCAGATTGCACTTTTCATTGGAATGGATGTAATACTGAGAGTTTTCAGATTTAGACTTGGAAATAGGAGCAAAATTCATAACTGACTCAATGTCTTAGGCTCCAGCATTGTCATCATCCTTAGAAAAAAACCTCTAAATAAATTTCTCTACCTATAAAGATGGTCCCCTTTCATCTTTAAAGTGATACATTCATATATATGCTATGCTCTGTGTGTATATAATTATATTTATGTGTGGCTAAAACATCTACATCATGTGGATTAGTATAGCAACCTTCCAGTAGGTATTAGAAATTGGCAGGGAGCTGTGCTCTGGGCAATTCATAAAACAATTCATTAAGATCTTAATGAGTTTTTTCTATCTAAAATTCTGGGTCACTCTGACTTTACTTGGAAGTCTCAGACAGTAAGAAAATCAGATAGAGCGATTTCAAATGTATATTCATAAACATAAACATGACATTTTAAAAAGCATAATTTTAATAGAGGAATTTATAGAAGCATACAACCATGCCAAGAAAGGTTGTTCAAACAAAATAACATTGTCTTCACACAATGTGCATTTATCGATCCAATTTTCTACAATGAAAGAGGCAAAATAAAATCCTTCATATAATTTTGAATTAGAATTTTTTAAATAAAAATTGATGACCCCAAATTGAATAAGCTTGTAAGCATGACTACTTCCTTTTTATATTCAGTTTTATACAATATTTTTGTGATATGAGACAAAGAATTCTAGATAAGGGCACTGATGACCAGGCATGCAATTTAGCTCAATTTTCTCATTAGGGAATGCCAATTTAGAAATTAGGAGATTTCCAGGAAAAATAGCTCATCTAATTGAATGTCATTTTCAACAAATTAGAATATATTTGTGAATTGTATTAATGGTGCTTGTGGAATGTATGAAATGATGTTCTGTGTAGAAACACAGTGGATATCTTTGCCTTCACTATTCTTAGTAACTGTCCTTGCAATTTTTTCTATCTATATGTTATTTTGGAGAGGGGATAGGATATTGCAAAGCTTGAGCTACTCTTTCAAGCCATTCATTTAGTAGGCAAGTATCAGTTAGACTGAAAAGACCTCAATGGAAGACTCCGTTGTAGAAGTGAGAAAAGAGATACTAGAGAGAAGATTTAATTGTATTAACATCTGACTTAAAAATAATCTGGATTAGCTGTTGATTCCATAGTTTTAAAAAAAGAGAAGTATGATTCAATCAAAGAAAATCATACATTTCAGAAGGATGTCTGCCATATACCAAATCTCAAAAAGCGTTGAGCTTCCAGCTCAGCAATTAATACAGCTTCCCTGGAAGCAAGGATTTTAAGACATTTGATCCTGTATGTACTTGAAAAGTGATGCAGAGTTCTGCAGAAATCAGTCCAAGAACAACTTAAAAAGGAAATCGTATGAAGTCATCACAGGTTACCTTGACGCAAATACATCCATCCACAGGTGTCGCTGTGAGCACTGATCCTGTGTCACTTCTGCCCCTCCCTCATAACTGCCTTTCCTGGGGACAAGAGGCTCCCCTGGCCTGCATCCTCCTTCTGAGGACTGACCTCTCTGCCCATGAGTCACTCCTAGGCAGAGGCCTGTAGCCTCATCCTCCCCAAGGTCTACAAACCCTGCAAGACAGACCAGCCTGTGCTCTGGGGTGCTTGTACCGAGTAATTTCCTGCTATTTCCATCGATATATTATCTGTCACTGCTCTCCATGTTGGCACCTATAACTGCACGTGTATTTGACAGTCCAAGGGAGAAAAAGGGAAGTTTCTCTCCCTTGTTTTTCTCTTATGTAAAACAGAATGCAAGCACGCTGATTGACGCTAGAAACACAGGGCACTCCTGTTTGATATTCGCTCTGTTGTCTTCGTGCTTCTGACTACTAAGTACCAGGTGGTTTGTCTCCTAAGCCACATGGTAGTTCAGCAATAATAACACCAAAGGGTTTCATCATAGCCATTTGAATCAAAATGTTCACAAAATAAAGATCTTGGAGTTTTTCTTCTCTGGTGGAAGTTGGCACACGACTAACCATGCCACCGGCTGAACTCTGAACAAACTGGTTCCATGCGAAAGAAAACTGTCTAACCACAATTTGTGAGAGAGCTGTAACAGATAAGAATATTTCAACCCACATGGCATAAAACACACATGAAACTCAAGGGTGCCTAAAAAGCAACATTAATTTATTAGCTTCATTTAAAGAAAAGCTTCATAACCAAAACATCTCAGGAGCTAGGCATGTCAGTACCTAGACTATAGCTGATTGGGCATTGAGAACTACCAGCACACTTACCATTCCATCTCCAGCCCGATTCATCACAGAGGTAACACTAGGCTGTGAACTTGAGTTGTGGGGCATCGCCAATAAGAATCAGTCTTGAACAATCTGCCATGCCTCTGGTTGCTCCCCTGTCCGTCCTCTTCTGTAGAGGATAGCTGTTCAGATTTGGATACTCAGTGTATCTTAACTCTATAGACAAGAGTCATGGTTGTGCGAGTCTGCCAATTTAAATTGTTGATTAATATGCATTCCACCAAGGGCTCCCTTCCTCACTGAAGCTTCAAGTGGTATGATGATCAGCCAGCATGATCTTAACAGCATTTATACAAACAATGCTGTGGCAGACAGTTCATTGTGGTTCATCAGATCCCTTCCTGCTTTTATCTGCTTGAGCTCTTGCTTTTTCCTCTATCTTCACCACAGCCTGGCTAACACCATTTCACATTCTGCTGTGTTATTACCCCTGAGCTTGGCTCCATTGACTGGAAGAGGCCTTTCAAGTGTATTGATTTTCATTTATCCAAACTCTTCTGTTTGCTCTGCTTGTGCTCACACATGGAGCAGGCCCGAGATAAGTCCCTCCATATTCTTGCTTTTTCCCCTGGGCATGGAACACGAGGGTGGTCACATGAAGACACTGGCATAAAGCTCACCGCCACTGCCTTAATAGTGACAGACCAGACTGAAGGTTCTCCTCCTGTCAGACTCCTGTTGTGTACAGGAAGAGCTCCGCCTCCCCCCTTCACTCCCCAGGATCCAGGGAAGGAAGCTGAAAATGAGGAGCCAAGAGGAGCTGTCCAGCCAAGAGTGACTGCTCTGTGCCAATGGTGTGGCTTGCTGCCAGGAAGCTGAATTTTCTACTGTCCTCTCCAAAATCACTCTCCTGCTACCCTGGCCAGCGATTCCACTGGAGATCTGGATGAAGGGAAATGTCCAGTGGAGACACAAAGGCTTGAAGTGCGCATGTTTACATTGTTGTTGGGGAATGTGCTGAGGGGTGTGTGTGTGTGTGTGTGTGTGTGTGTGTGTGTGTGTGTGTGTAAAAGAGGGGGGTGAGGGAGGGAGGGAAGGAGAGAAAGAGCGAGAGAGAGCAAGAGAGGGGGTCTATTCATTTTCAAACCTGGTTAGGGTTTTGGAGGTGTGCACATTGAACAATTCTAACTCGTTGTGTTGGTGCAGGGTAGGTGAGGCTGTCTGGTGAGGGACTAAGTGAGAGCAGAGATGGTAACCTGTGCTCAGGTAACTCCTGAACTCTATTCACTCGAGCAGTAAATCCTCTCAAAGGCCAATCCAAGGAGCTGTGATAAATACATCTTTCTACTGAAATGGAATTGTATGTTATGTTAATGATAAAACATTATCCAATGATACTGCAGGAAGTAGCTCTGTCAGGCTAACCGGAAGGTGCTCTGTTTTACTTGCTTAAAGCATGATGGCATGTGTATATACCCATAAACATGTATGTACACACAAACACATACAGTACACATGTACACACATACACATACAGATGTATATTCCCACACTCACAAATACACTGTACATAAACACATGTGCACACATTCATCTAATTGTATTTTTCCTTCAAGAAATCTGTAATATGTCATAAATACCTTTGCATATTAGAACCTCCATTATTTTTAAGTGGCCATGTCCCATTTGATTGTAATTATTAATATAATGAGTAGACTCTTCAATGAGCACTTGAGTTGTGAATTTTATCTAAAAAGTGTCCACAGAGACCATGTTTGTGTATTTGTTAGTCTCCTTTTATAATTGCAATTACCCCTTAATAAAAACTCCTCAAAATGGAATACAGGGACTAACTGCACATTTAACATACTTAAATTTAGTAATGACAGGTAAAAAATGACAAAAAATTGATCCCTAATTTCTCCTATAACAAATGATGCAAAATAATATAAATAAGCAGATATAAACAAATCTGGAAAATGCTGGAATAAATAATGGATTTTTTGTGAAAGAATATTCAAGAGCCCTCATGTGCTAAAATTCTATATTACACAACCAATTTGCAGACAGGTCTGGCCTTCAAGTTCACTTTTGGAAAGGGCCTGTGAAAGCAGTGTTACAATCTCACCTGTCAGGTGAGCACTGGCTTTAGTCCATTCTCCCTGTTTTGCAAAGGAGAGTCATATTCAGGAAAATCAAATAACCTCAATATTCAGAAACACCTGAAATAATAATACAATTTTAAATTGGCTGCAGGTACCAGGTGTTGAGTAGGAGCTGGAGTCAGGAGAGAGACCTCACGCATGCTTACAAAGGATACAAAATCATTAACTCTGCTCCATCCTCCATAAACAAGATGAGTGTGTAAGGCTTTTGACCCCTACAAAGGAGTGTTACTGGGAAGACATTCAGTATGCACAGAAGTGAAAACAAGAGGGTGAGAGGGGAGATTTAAGTCCCAGGTTGTTTGGAAGAATGATGTCATGGCATGATGACATCATTGTATAATGGAAGCAGCTATGCCTGGGCTGGCCTCACCAGATGAAAGCCAGGCATGGAGGAAGGCCCCCTGTCCACATAACCATCACATAAGGGGCCTAGAGGTGTGGCTCAAGTGGTAGAGCGCCTAGAAAATACAGGGCCCTGAGTTCAATCCCATTTACAGACACAAAAGCAAATATAACTGCCTAAAAAAGCTATAGAGGTAAGCAAATGAACAAAAACCTGAAAATATACATTTTGATTCTGATTCAGGATCCCATTAAGTGACAGCTACAATTATGAGCTTCATTCTACTTGTTGACAGTACAATCTGTCCATCCTGCTCAGAAAGTTACCTCTGTAGAATTAAACCATCTTCTCCTCTAGGTGTCTTTGATCTTTACTATTTCAAAGAAAGACAAACAACATTTTCATAAAGTCACCCACAGTAGCATTATTTATAACCGAAAGAAAGTGATGCCAACTTGGCTCTTAACCTTTGTGTTGGCATTTACTCATTAGAATCTTAGTTATGCAAATTCTAAAATGGCCTGGGAAGTGAGTGTTCAGATCCTAAGTGAAACAAACAGGATACACAGCTGCATGCGTGTTCTCAATCAACTCTATCTCGAAAGAGTTACATGTAAAGTAAACAAGATGTAAAACACAGGCTCATACAACTCATCTCATTCAGGCTCGGTTCTGAGTCTGCCCTGGAAACATAGTGGCTCCCATTTTGTCAGTCAGGAGGCTGAGTTACGGAGAGATTAAATACCTGGCCCGAGACCACACAGGTGCCTGATTGCACCAAACTCTTGACTATAACGTGACGCTGGACCAGTAACAGAAGAGGAGATGCAGTAGTGTTAATCCCGCCTGTGACTTTACTTCCCAACACTTCTGTAATATTCTCTGTGAAATATGTTTGAGAGACATTTGGAGGTCTCTGGGGAGGGAACGACAGGTAGGAATGAAGACTCAGGAGCTCCACGAGGCCAGAGGAACCCCCCTAAGTGTTGCCCTCAGGCTGCTAGGGCCCCTGAAGCTCTGCTGCCTGCAGAGAAGGAAGGGTATATGGCCTGCATGGGGGTACCCCAATCTGGAGGGCACCCTGCTTTTCCCTCTGAGGTCACAACACCATGGAATCACACAATGGGTCATGCCACATTTGAACTACTTGATCTTTGGTGTGAAAGCAGCCATTGATTTTGACATCATGGTGTGAGAATCCTGACTTCATCCCAGTGCACTGTCATCCTTTGGAGATGTACACACACACACACACACACACACACACACACACACACACACTTATGCATTAAATCCATTGGAACAGTACTTTTGACTAAGTTGTGCAATTTCTGTCCAGCAACAGAAAAGGAGACGATGTCAGTACTTTAGGCTGCAGTTGGGAAAAAACAGGAATTATAAAATTGCCCATATTTTAAAAAGCACTAGGAAGAAAAGCACTGACTCAGTTACCCTGTCATCTAAACATAAAGCATGCTTTTTTGGCAGAAAACCTAGCAATTCCTATAATAAAAGTTACCCTGGAGGATATATAAGAATAAGCTTAGGAAAACATGAATAAAAGAAATAATAAAGGATTACTTGAATCTCTGGTTGCTGATCATGAGGATTAGGCTTGACAGGAAACTATATCCTTAGAGCGTTCTTATTAATTCTTAAAAGCAATTTTTGCTGCACCCTGTACAATTGTTGTAATGTGTGTGAGACAGAAACCTGTTTTTATTGAATTTGGAAAATGGGAACTAATGTGCTAAAGCTCTGCCATAGAGAAAATGCAACTACAGGCTTCAAACATAGATTAAAACTAAAAGGAAGGGAGAGGAGAGGCAAAGAAGTGGGCAGAGGAAAAGGAGAGGAGGGTGAAAGGAAGGGAGGGAGGAAAGGAGGCCCAAAAATCAACCAACCAAAGCAACCTTCCAAAACATTGAAACTCTAGAAATACATGGACACTGGACAAATAAACCACCTTGCTCTGCAGACATTTTATTTTGGCCTCAGCCAGATCCTGGACTACAGCAAGAAACTTTTCAGAATGGAAAATGAACAGGCATAACTTCTATTTCAAATGTTAAATCATTTGTGTGGAATATTTTGAAAAATTATCTTCTTTTTTGTGAATAATTTGAGTCGTCCTTCACCCTGCTCAATTGCTTTCCCATCTTCTATTCAGTTTCTCATTCCAAAGTATGGATTAAAGTTGTCTCTGAATAAAGTATCTGGTTTCTGACAGATGCCGACCCACCTCCAAGCAGGCCTTCTCACCTCTTTACTAAGGGTATTCATTTTCCTGGGAATATTTCTCAGTAATCATTACTTTTTCATGTCCAAGATGTTGTTACTTCAGTTATGAAACAGAGCTCTCCCCATTTATTACAAAGTCCTTGTGTCCCCATCAGGGCTCTGCTTTCAAGATGGGATGTCAGCAATCCTTGTTTCTGACCATTCCACAGTCTTAGGAACCTTGCCAAATACTGAACCTTGGGATTAAGCTTTGAGGGAGTAAGCCAACAGTGGGCCAAGGATGCCCTGTGGAAGTTAATCTGGTGTCAGCACAACAACTTTAGCCCTGCATGGGATCCAAAGAGAAATGCAAATATGCAGGTCCCCCCCTGGACAAGTGGAGTCGTAAATTCTGGATCTGAAGGCCTGAGTCAACTAAGCTTCCCAAAGCTCACAGACAGGTCTCCATATCAGAACTGCACCCATCTGAGTGAACAATTTCCTTTAGGAAGTATTTCCAGCAGCCTGGACCTGAGCTCTAGAAAGATCCCGAAGACAGAGTGAATCTCGTCTTGTGACTTTCACTTCCTGACATTGGCAGGTGAGATTCAAGAGCTACTGTTACACCATAGCTTCAAAGCAACAACACACACATGGTTAGTGTAGGCTTGTCCCCTGCAATACGTGGGACCGAAAAAGTGTGAAATGTGGTTATCTGAAATTCTGGTTACCTCATATTTGTATTTAGTAAACCTGATAACTCGATCCAATCACTGCAGAGTGCTTCATCCCATGCTGCCATCCAGGAAAAGAGTAATTCCTATCCTTAACATGAATGTTTTTTTTATCATTAAAAAGAAAAGGAGTTCCCTCCCCTTTTAATCTTTTTCCCTTTGTTAAACAGTTTTGGTCAGCAGAAATTAGCTGTATGTAGGGGCTTTACTATAATAATTATGATGCAGACAAAATGTACCAAGATCACACTCACTCTGACCTTATTATGTTGAGCCCTCCCCTCACACTGAGGGGGCCTCACTGAGCTGATCTCACCAGTGCATGTAAAGTTCTCCATTCATACCCAGACCATCGACCTCTCCTTCCCCCTCCCCACCTGCTGGCCTGCCTTTAACAGATCTGCCTCTACTACTGTTCCATGTATAAGCAAAACATGCATTATCTCTCTTTCTGACCTTAGCTTATCATGCTTAGCACCATGACCTCCAGTTCCATCCATCTTTCTGAAAGCAATGTAATTCCATTCCTCTTCATGCCCTGTACTAGCCCACTTCTGTTATCGCTGCCAGGCACATGGGTATGCATCCTTGATGCATGCCTGAGAGGTATAGCAGGGTCATGCTATAGTTTCTCCCCCTTTCTCATCTTAATAGCAAAGCAGAGATCTTCTCCCCGTGAGTTCCTCTGGAGAACAGGAAATCACAGAGAAATAAAATAGGACACATATTAGGAAGATGATTTGTAAAAGAGCAGAAAGCAAACAGGAGCGTATTGGTTTTGCATGTCTGTCATATGTGTGTGTTGTATGTTGTGGCGTTTATGCCTATGTAATGTGCATGCATCTGCCAGGGCACACGCTGGAGCAGGAGACATCACAGGAGATAAAGAAAGGACCCGTGTCCCTTCTGGGCCCTGTCATGCTTTATGCTCAACTGATTTCATGCAAAGTAATGGGATCCCAGAGAGACTCATGAGAAAGTGGATGTAAATGTAATCATCTTGTTGATTGTTCTGACCTGCTAATTACAAGGCACTGTGAAAATTATGGAAAATGTCTCTCTTATTAATTAGTTTACATAAATATGGGTTCCTAGCCTGGGCATAGAAATTGTTGATATTTGGGGTCTGGCACAATGACTCCCACCTAGAATCCCAGCTACTGTGGTGGTCAAGAGCAGGACGATCAGAGTTCAAGACCAGCCTGGGGGAAAACTTAGTAGCTGTCTTCCCAGCTACCCAGAATGTGCATGAGGATTGTTGTCCGAGCCCAGGCAAAACATAACCTATCTGAAAGAAAGGGGAAAAAAATCCTTAAAAAACAAACAAACAAAAAAAGCACTGGAGAAACAGCTCCAGACCCTGAGCAGTTTAAAGCCACCTAAAGGATGTGTCTGCTTTTATTTGCTAGAAGTGCTCTCAAAAGGAAGTGGAGTCTCTGCAGTAGAAGTAGAGTCACTGTGCCTCTACCACAGAGACATTTAAAACTGCTTGGCACCCTTCTCTCTCCAGTGGTGATGCTAAGTGACTTAGTTCCTTAGGGTACCTGCTAAGTGAGAGATTCTCTATAGAATACGGGACCCCTTCATTACATATTCTCTTCCATGATATCTGATCTTAAATACGTCATGGAACTGGCTGTAGAAAATTCCACTCAGCTGAGCTGATCCTAGGTGAAGAAATCCAGCATTCATTCTGCATCCACAGACCTGGCCTCTGGTCTCAAGTGCTGGGATTATAGGTATATGTCACCATGCCTAATTGTTTTTTAAAATTTCTTGGGTCTTACATCTTCAAGTTTAAAACTAGAACTGAATATGCAGTCTTAACTTGCAAGAAAAAGAAGTCAGCATTTTTAAGGACCATGAGTTGAGTTGATGAAGAAATAAATCCAGAAAGAGAAAACATGAGTAATTACACGAAGCTTTCTAGCTAGGTATGTGTTTACTGAGCAACACCTACACACTGGACTTTATCAGGTCTCTTTCTGACGCATGTGTGTTGTGTGCCTCCAAAGTGCCAGCTACTCTACACGTGTCATGAGCATGAAAACCAGCCAGAGGGCTGGGAACAACGGCCAGCTTACTCTGGGTTAGAATCAGGGTGCAGACAACACCCTGAAGCAAGGATTGTGTCCACTAGAGGGAGGAAAGGGAGAAGGGAGAGGAGGAGGAAAGGAAAAAGAAGAAGAAGGGAGGGAAACAAAAGAGAAAGGGAAGGAAATAGGAGGTAAATAATGAGAGGTGGAAGAAAGGAGAGAGGTGTGGAGAGAGGAAAGGAAGAAGGGAAGAAGGGAGGGAGGGGAGGGAGAGGAAGGGAGGAAGAGAGGAAGGAAGGGAGGGAGGGAGGAAGGAAGGAAGGAAGGAAGGAAGGAAGGAAGGAAGGAAGGAAGGAAGGAAGGAAGGGAGAAAGGGAGGGAGGGAGGGAGGGAGGGAGGAAGGAAGGATGGATTATGGAGCTAAAATTGAGTGAGTTTGCCAGTCACAACTCATGACATAGCTGTATAAAGCCTTTCTCACTATAGCTCTGCTAGGACTTGTGTGTCAGGAAATGAACCATGATAAATCTAGCAATTCATTATGTGTGCATCTTATATCAGAATGTTTTCTCTAAACCAATACTGGAAAGGTAGAAAACACATTCAAAAATATTTCTTAATCTCTCCCTGATAGAAATAGCTTTTCTCAATCAAGCTATAATTCAGAAGTGAACAAACTGTGTATTATACATTCTGATTGCACAGAGCAATAACTAATCCTCAAAGGAAATAAGCAGTGATTTCCAAAAATTCAATTGACATCACAAATTAGATCTACAGGAAAAAAACCAGCCAATTAACTCTACCAACAGCTCTTTCTATTTTCTATTCTCTCTTGCATTCTAAAATTTTGTTTATATAATTACTTCAGAACCTGGAGGGAAGTAAACTCATTTCTGTCTTTTAGGGAATAATTGTTTTGCTCAAAGGGCTGCAGTTCTGCCCATGAGTATGAAAAATAAATAAATAAAAGAGAAAAGAATAACCAATAAAACCCTTCTTCCATGAGAGAAATTGCTTCAGGTTATAAAAGAAAGAAAAGGTTAGAAAGATTAACTAAAAATAATGCAATCATCTTACTTGGGTAATGTCAGAGGGAAAGGAAATAGAATTGCTGTCTGTTCTTTCCTTCCTCAAACCTTCACCCAAAGAGCTGAGGGGAGAAAGAGCCTGCCAGGAGCTGGATTCCACGTGTGGAAATGGGAATGCCCCCCCTTTCCTCGGGATAGGGACACTGCTGGCTCCTTCCTACACAGCTCCCAAATCCTTTCCTCTCAAGACCAGGTCCCACCTCGCACAATCAGATCAACGATAGAAAAGGAAGTAGTTACCACCACGTTCATAGCAGGCCTGTTTATCAGAGCAACAAAGTAAATGAATCAATAAATTATGATGCAAACAAAAGCACTATTGCTCTGATCTTTAGATGCCAACACACACTGCTGGTTGCAAGGTACAGTTAATGCCAGGAGAACAAGAGGCAGAAAGGAGGGAAAGAAGAAGGGAGACAAATGAAAGATCAAGGCCAGGCTGGCCTCAAACATGTGATCCTTCTGTTCTTGCCTCCCAGGTGCTGGGATGACAGTCCAGATGTCCAGTTGACACTCCTTCTGTAGACTTCTTTGGATTAAAGGGTACTGGATACTAAGTACTCACCAAATAGTTTTTCCTCAAATATTTGCATTGATCTATATAGTCACAGGCTCTTTCAATTAAGGTTGGTGTCTTTTTATTTACTTGTCTCAGTTCCTGGGCCCTATGGCAACTTCTATAGCTCAGCCGAGACAGCCTGTGCTTCTCACCTAGACCCTCATCTCAAGTCTGCCTTACTAGTAACTCTGTGATGAATCATTTCCTGTGTAAGTGCATGCAGGCATTCTGTTTGCATTTCTTCTTAATGCTTCCTCTACTACTGAATGATTCCCACCATGTATTCAGGAGCTTCTTTCCAAAGCAGTCTAGAGGTTGTTGACAGAAGTGTGTGCCTGAATAATGGGCCATCAGGATGCATGGCTGGCCCAATCCCTTCTTCCAGCTTTGAGAACACCATGTTTCACTCTCAGGGACTGATGACTTGGCTATCCCTAGGTCCATCGCTCAGGATAAGCTGGCTTCCTCTAGAGACGCCACAGCCCCAGCCTACTGTGACCTCCTTGAAGATACTAAGACATTTCCATCTGTGCGTGTGTGCGTGCGTGTGTGCGTGCGTGTGTGCGTGCATGCGTGCGAGCGTGCGTGCGTGTGTGTGTGTGTGCAGGGTTGTGTAACATGCATCACTATTTGATATGGGCTGAAAGGCCATAAATTACAACTCTTGGGTCTTTTTGTGTGTGATGAGAGTGAGGTTGTACTTAGGGCTGGGCACTGTCCCTTAGCTTTTGCACTCAAGGCTGGTGTCTTGCCCCTTGAACCACGGCTCTACTTCAAGCTTTCCGGTAGAGTTGGATTCAGTGGAGGTAAGAGTCTCATAGACTTTCCTGCCCAGGCTGACTTTGGATGGAGATCCTCACAATCGTGACTGTGGTGTCAGTGAGCCACTGGTGCCCGATCAGCACAGTTATGCAGGTCCTGGGGAGAGGCGAGCTTACCACAGGAGGCAGCTGATACTCAGCGCTAACAGACCAGCCCCTCTGTGCATGTGCAGGGCTGGCGGATGGCCATAGACTCTGAAAGGGGCTGACTTATCCTGCACGCTGATGGATCCAGTAGCCTGATTATAAGCAGATGTGCTGGATGGGGCCCACAAGTCAGAAGATTAAGCTTTCTCCCCAAGGATACCCTGGCAGGGCCCCCACTGTGCTTTCTTCCACAGAATCCTGAAGGGACAATGATGTGGCAGTGTGTCCCCCTGAGCATCTATCAGGGTGTGAAGACAGGCAAATGGCATTCTGCATGAACAGGTGCCCCCAGGCTCAGAGCCACTGGAAGGTGCTTCCCTTCATTGGAAGACAATGGTGGCATAGCTGTTTTGAAAGCTCATAGGCTTGTATTTTCTCATTCTCTTTTGGGCCAAGTGGCAGATAAATGAAACAATATGAGACTGTCAGCCACAGCACCCATCTATGCACAGAATGTGACACCACCTATTCAGCAATCCCCTCCTGAACCCCCTACACCCAGGACTGAGAACCCTACCAAATATGCTTTCCTCTGTTCAAACGACACCCACATTCAGTTAAGAAGAGGGGCGTTCCCAGTCTGATGTCAACAACACCAAGCCTGAGGGTAGAGAAGGCTCTGAGTTGCACAGAAGTAAATCCCCTGACATTTGTTGAGTTCCTTGTCAGTGTACCAGGCATCATAGAGAAGAGAGGGACTGGCTCAGGCCTCCCTCCTTTGTGGGACTCAGTCTGGAAAGGGAGAGAACTGTAAGCGTTGATGAGGAGGAGACTATGTGGGAGATGGACAAAGTAAATATGGTAGAGGAAAGAGCCTTCTACCCTGAGCCACACGTTTAGACTCGATCCTTCACATGAGCTAAGAAAGAAAGGGAGAATGCTAGGATCTGTATTTTGAGACTCACTTTCTAGGAACACAGAGGTCCAACAACTGTGGAAAAAGGAGCAGTAAGAAATACTCTGGAAGAAAGATGGGAAGTTTCCAAATTCAGGCAGAAAGTAGCACATAGATATAGCCACTGCTTGAGAGGAAACAGGAAATCCTGGACTGGAAATTAGAAGTGTCATCAAGAAATAATGTAAGGAGCAAAGCAGAAATTGTTTTGTCACAGTTCTTCTCCCAGTATTATTTTATATCAGAACAGAAGCACTTTCTACCTGCCATAGAATTAGAGGGGTTTTTTCTTATACTGTTGACAGATCAGGGTGGTTGGTAAAAATACCAGTGGAGGAGCCAGGAGTTTGGCCTAGTAGTAATGTGCTTGCCTAGCATGCATGAAGACCCAGGTTTGATTCCTTGGTACCACATACATAGGAAAAAGAAGCCAGAAGTGGTACTGAGGAGGCTCAAGTGATAGAGCTCTAGCCTTGAGAAAGCCCAAGGACAGTGCTCAGCCCAGAGCTCAAGCCCAGGACTGGCCAAAAAAAAAAAAAATCTAAACCAAAAAAAAAAAAAATACCAGTGGAATGATAAAGTCCATTTACATTTCAGACAGCTTTAAAACTGCAGATCACAAAATCTGATCACAAAATATATATTCAATAGAAAACTGACTCTAGTAAGTCCAGGAAGCTGTACTAATATACTTACGTTTAATCCTCTTATTCTTACACTTATGCATTCAAGTCTGATTAGCCCGTCAGACTTTAGGTTCTGAGCTCTCTCCCAAGGGCATGGTAAGTCTAAGTCTTTTGTACAGCCTGGACCCACGACTGCATGCCAAAGAATCAATATTAATATAATATATCCAAAATATCTAAATTAAAAACCAACCAGAAGTGCGAGGAAGCTTGGGTGCAGGGAAAACTCCCGTGAAGAAGGCACTGGGAAGGCACTCCCAAGGCCTCATGGGAAATTCCTGGTCCTCACGGGGAAGTTCCATTGCCATGCCCAGATGTCATGGCCAGGAAGGTGTGAGGAGTGCTGGGGATAGCCTAGCATTGCACCTCACTTAAAGGGACCAGGGCTCTTCACCAAGAAAGTAAGATTTACAAGCAAGGGAATGAGGGGTTAGCAATGGGAGAAGAAGAGAGCTCTAGATAGAGGGAAGAGGATCTGCAAAGAGCAGACAAACAGAGGAAAGTGCAGCACACGTTCTTAGAGCAACTCAGCCTCTACGCGAGGTCCCAAGATCCAGACAACAGGACAAACTCATTCAGGAGTTAACGTTCCCTAGGATACAAATTGTGAGCAAAATACACATGGTGTGACTTAGTCATACTGTAGATCAGAGACATTTTAATGATTGGGATAGATGCATATATATAATTAGATATTCCTCTCCTCTCTCTCTCTCTATGTATATGTATATATATATATATATATATATATATATCTTGGATAGGAAAGCTTCAAAATCATTCAAGGAGATAAAATATTTTTAAATATATCAAAATATTGCATTGTATCTATGTATTATTTTTTGTCGGTCATTGGGCTTGATCTCTGGGCCTGGACTGTTCCTGAGCTCTTCAGCTCAAGGCTATTGCTCTACCCCTTGAGCCACAGCCTCACTTCCTGTTTTCTGGTGATTAAGTGGAAATAAGAGTCTCACATTCTTTAGTGCACAGGCTGGCTTTGAACCATGATCCTCAGGTCTCAGCTTCCTGAGTAGCTAGGATTTTAGATGTGACCACTGAACCCAGCTATGTATATCCTTTATAGGTACATACATATATAATTTCATTTTTAAAATATATACCCTCAATAGATAAACTCTAAATTCACAATTTGGTGCTTCTATCCTGGAGAGGGATTTGAGTGGAGAGCAGACAGCTTCTATTGCATATACATTTGTTGTTTTGTGCCTGAGCTGTGCTGCAAGCATGTCCACTTAATATTCTTGAAGCATTCTCCAGGACCCAAGTATCTTACCATTTATGTCAAAAACATGGAGAATGTGATTGTAGTGTTCTTCCTTGGAAACATAGATTTCTGATCTATAATTATTCACATTTACATCAAGAAGATTTTACACTTTCAATTCCCTCGTCACATTGCAGTAAAGGGAAGGCCATGCCAACACTTCAATTAAGTATTTTTCCTGAGCCAGCTAACTGAGTGACAGAACCAGGACTGGACCCAAATGCTTAGCCCTCGCCCTGGCTCCCTCCAAGTCAGCTGCCACTCAGTGTCGAGGATGGGGCTTGTGCCATGGAGATTGTCTGAAATAGCTTGATCCAGGGAGAGCAGGATTCCAGATTGCCCCAAATGGCACTGTGGAGATGGGACAGGACTTCTGGCCTGTTGCTGTAGCAGGTGCTCATGGTCGGTGGATGAGGCTGTGAGGCGCCCGGCCGAGGGATGCAGGAATGCTTCCACAGGTGAGAGGGCCAGTGGCCTCCCTCGCCCCATTCCACAGGATTCAGCTGACCACTGCTGGCACTGCAGGAGAATGCTGCATGGCCAGCTCGGAGCCAGGGAAGAACAGACTCTTCAGGTATAAAATCTTTTGTGTGCCTGGCAACAACAAATTGTAGAAACCAATAAGTGCTCTCAATAGTAATCCAGGTGCAGGAAAGACATGGTAATCATAATTATTTCCAAGTAGAATATACATGTATATATATACATATTTATACAAATTTCCCCCATTGGCTCCCCTGACAAACTGGCCCAGTAAACCAGGGACCAGAAAGGTGGTGCAGGGCTCCAGAAATGCCTCGGAAAGACCTTTCCATTTTTTGTTCAGCAAAGAAAAATGCAAAAAAATCAATTGACGTTACAATGAAACTCTAGTTTGCTGACACACCACCAGAACTATTAGCCTTGTGAAATTAGTTACTATAATATACTCAGTTCAAACAAATGAAAAGGGATTACTTACTTGTTTATAAATTAACATGTGGTGAATTATTAACAATTTTAGTTTAATGCAAACTTGCTTTATTAGCAAATTGAAGCCATTCTTCCCTGAATGGAGTTGGTGTACCCTTGCACATGAATGGATTGGGGTAAAACTGTACCTCTCTTCTCACCTGAGTCACTGGCATTTCTGCAACAAACAATCCTCTATTATTCTGCATAGCAAGCACAAGTCGGTTTCCGTAACAAGTCTTACTGAATTTACATGCTGTTTCTAGATGCAATTAAGGTCCCAATATATCCATGGCTTGAATACAACTCATGGCTGGGTCTCGAGGATTCTTTTAGGCACTGACACAGCCTGTGGATGCACATGCACATGCTTACAGTAACTATTGCAGAGAAACTGTTTCCCTCCGTTAGTAATCTGGCCATCTCCATGCTGTCCATTCAGTGAAGGTGCACATTGAGGAAGGCCACTGATGGCTTGTTGTTGCTGTTGTTGTTGTTGTTGTTGTTGTTGTTTGCTAGCCCTGGTGCTAAGCACTGTCCTTGAGCTTTCTCGAGGCTAGCACTCTGCCACTTGAGCCACAGCACCACTTCTGGCTTTTTCTGTATATGTGGTACTGAGGAATCAAACCCAGGGCTTTGTGCCTGCTAGGCAAGCACTCTACCACTAGGCCAAACTCTTGGCCCAGTGGTGTCATAAGGCACAACAGAAACTTGCCCAGATTCTGGGCAGGGTTAATGAAGTCTGGGACAGCTCCATCAGTGCATTTTCCCAGCTAGAACTACACACTCGTGAGCAAATGTCCAATGGAGTACTGTTAGTAATAAATGTGACAGATACATGGAAATGTCTACCACTGTAAACATGGAAAATTTAAAATATGATCTGTCAGTACAATGCCACTCTCTACAACAGCAAGAATTGGGAAATAGAATTGTATAGAACATGAATGATGCTCCAAAGTAAATTTTGGAGCAAAACAAGAGAGAAAAGCAAATTACAGAGATTGAAGGCATTTATATGTCATTTCAAAACACAGAATTAATAACCAAATCTTGAATTTATTGGCTTAAATATGTTTGTGTATAATAAAAGTAAACACATGGGTGTAATAGTAGATTCAGGTAATGGAAACTTCTGGAAGGCAGAGGGGAAGATGGAATAAGGAAGAGCATGAGAAGGACCCTGTGTGGTTCTTTTCATGTTCCATTGCTCATGTGATAGGCAATATGTATGTCTCCATTGTTATTATTTTCTACTCCTCTATGTTCATCTGAAATAATATTTCATAGTAAAAATACTTTCTGCAACCAAAGGCAATTTTCTCTTCAAATCCCTTTGAGGAAATTACAACAACTGGAAATGACAACTCCAGAGATTTGATTGGGGAAAGCTGCCATAGACCTGGCTGTAGGTTTCTGCAAGGGTGTAAAACCACTGATTAATTCCCTTGTTGCATTCAACGTACCAGTGGCTTATGCCTGTAATCCTAGCTACTTGGAAGGCTGAGATTTGAGGATGGTAATTTGAGGCCAGCCTCAGGTATGTGAGGCTGTGATCTCCAATTAACTACCAGAAAGTTGGGAGTGGAGCTTTGGATCAAGTGGTAGAGTTTTAGCCTTGAGCACAAAAGCTCAGGGACAGTACCTAGGCCCTGAGTTCAAATCCCAGTGACAGCACAAAAGTGAATAAACAAATAAAATATATAGGATCTAAAAGCAGATGGGAATGTAAGGGGACAATGAAGTTAGTAACTGCACAATATTCTCTTCTTTGTACTTGATTTCTCTTTCTACACTTCCTACACTCTTTCAGTAATTTTTATCTCCCTAAATTATTTTCTGTATACATAAGAACATCCAGCGAAAATGAATGAGTGACCATGAAATGATCCATGCACATTAAATTGCATCAAGGTTGATTTCAGATTAGATTTATTCTGAAACCTCAAGGAAAAAAATTAGTAGAAAATCTATATGTCCAAGCCAAGATGATGAAAGATTTCTATTTGCTTAACTTCGAGAAATATTTCTTTTTAATTTATGTTATAAATGACTTTCATTTAAGAAGCCAAACTCTGTAGTGCTAATAATGTGTTTTCCAACCAAAAAAAATATCAGCCTAACAGTCCAACTTTAAAGGCTGAAAATGAAATCCAAATAATGCTGTGGCAGAAATAAGGAATTGAAAGTGCATCATCCCCCCTTTTAAATAGAGGAGAAACAGCTCGACAGCAGTGGTTCACAGGACGACTCAGGAAGCTGACATCTGAGAATCACAGTTCAAAGCCAGCCCCAGGCAGAAGTCTATTGGAGGCTAGCAAAAAGCTGAAAATGGAACTGTGGCTTAAGTGGTAGAGTGTCAGCCTTGAGTGAAAAGGCTAAGAGAGCATGTGAGGTCTTGAGTTCAAGCCCCAGTACTGAAACAAAAGAAAAAAAGAAAAGAAGGAAGACAGAGGAAGAGAAGGAGGAGGAAAAGGAAGAGGAGTAAAAGGAAGATGCTAATTAGAAATAAGAATCTCATGGGCTTTCCTGCCCTGACTGCCTTTGAGCCATGATCTTCAGACCTCAGCCTCCTGAGTAGCTAAGATTACAGGTGTGAGATGCTGGCAGCGTCTTGTTGCTTTTTCTTTTGTGATTGCTTTAAATTGATAAGTTCTACCTTCCTTTCTTTGGAGTTTTTGTCGTTTGAAATTTATTTATTAAAGCAAATTTAGGAAATAGAATTCAGATTACATGGAGGAATTCTGATTTAGGAATTAGAATTCTGATTTAGGAAATAGAATTCTGATTACATGGGAGGAAAGGAATCATGTAAAATAATATGTTTATGTTAACATGGGGAGGGACATGTACATGCACAATGGCACACACTTACGGTCGCAGCACTTGGGAGATTAAGGCAGGATTCTCATAGGTTCAAAGATAGCCTGGGCTACTTTGAGAACTCTTGTTCTAAAAGAAAGAAAAATGTTGTCTGCAATATAAGATTGCTCATTTATTTGTATGTACATTCCTTTGTTTTCCATGCATCCCTCCTTCCCTTCATCCATCCATCCATCCATCCATTAACCAGCACTCTGCCCATTCTGCCCCCAGTGCTCCCTCCAGCAGAGTCCACCTAGGAAAAAGAGACAGCCCTGCCCTTGACTTGCTTGCTTATGTAAGAGTCAGAACTCAGCACAAATACACTGAGATGATGCTGTGGTTATTTCTGTAGCCCAGGAAAGAAGGAATTACCTCCTCCTGTTCCTCTCTCAATGTGTATCTGATTGCAGAGTCCCTGATAATCTGGGTCAACATCGTCCCTCATTCATTCTATGTGGTTACCACAGTGCCTACTAGACATTTGCTGAGGCAAGAATAGCAGCTTCCTTTTATTACCCGACATCCTTTTTGACACACATGACCACCTCTGCATGCACCTGCTCACAATCTGACCTTCCTGCGCCAAGACAGAAGTTTCACCAGCATCCTGTGGGAGGCAGTCCACCCTGGTGCCAGGCACGGAGGCCAGCCACTGCCCAGCCACACATGGGATGCATGACTTGGGGCCTCTCCATCCTTAGGCATAAATTCTCTCTGCTCTGAGAAAAAAAAAAAAGGCTGAATTCTCAGGCCAGACTCTGCCAGGCCACCCTTGTCCAATCCTTGCAGAAAGCTGTTGCTTGCCTCCAGCAGACAGTTGAGAGGGGGACCCTCCCCCAACTGAGGAGATTCCAATGTGGCATTGACAGTGACTGACCAGCCAAACTCCGTGTTATGAACCTTTAGGAATGTCCCACTGAGTTAGACTGTTCATTACTGAAGGACCCTTTGTGTGCCTAGTTTATAAAGCTCTTCAGAAAAGAGCTTTGGTTTTGACTTTGTGTCAAGAACCTATTAATAAAGAATTTTTGACAGTTGCTGTCACCTTAACTAGGACAGAAAAATCTATGGTGCTAATTTGTATTCACAGCAAGTAGGCTTTTTAACAAGTTGTTTGGCAATTCGCTGGGTTTTAATTGGAAAGGGCAAGTGATGTCCAGGTGATCAAATCTTTCATGCATGAAGTTTTAATATTTCAGCCATGATATTAGCGCCACTACCTTGCAGGTGCCATTTAGATTCTTTGTCAAAAACTTGAATTGAAAATAATCTATGACACCAGGACGTCGTGTAGTACCTGGCACTAGTGGCTTATATCTGTAATCTTAGCTCCCAGGAGGCTCAGACCTGGAAGACCAAAGTTCAAAACCAAATCTTCTACAAAACAAGTCCAAGAGATTCCATCACCAGTTGACCAGCAGAAACCTAAGCTTAGATAGGTGGTTCGTGTGGTGGCATGCCAGCTGAGCAAGCAAGTCAATCTAGTGTGATGAGTTCAAACCCCTATACCAGCAAGACAGACAGACAGTCACATGGCTTTAAACTGATGACAGACACCTACTTAGTGAGTTTTCAAAGAGTTGCTCATCTGACAAAATGGTTGCCAAATCAAAATGGATACATGTGATAAAGAAAATGTTTAGCGATATGCTCATTACCTCCCCGTTCTGTCTAAGAAAGGAACTCAATTCCTTTGTGGCAATGAATAATGCAAAGGTTTGTTGAAACCCATGCTGTCCTATTTATAAAAAGAACACCTGGGTAGCTTTATTTTGAGCTTGGAACAAAACATAAAATTGTTGAGAACATGATGTCTAAATGGCACTCATTTACATCCTTAGGCAAATCTGCAACAGTGAAACAGCCTTGCCGAGGATAGAGAAATCTAGACGGGCCATGCTGGAAGCACCATCACCTTCCTTGCAGGGGTGGTGGGGACCTCTGTCCCTGTGAGGAAGGGGCAGGGCCAGCTGGACCAGCCTTCGGCTTGTGTTCCCCACCCCCCTACATGCTCACCATGCACACGAACACACACACACCAAACCTAGATCTTTGGAAATCAACTCTCTTCCTGCGTTTTCTGGTGCCATTGGTTCCAAGGGCAGCATGAGCCTCACAATCCTCCACAGCCTGGCTGTGTCCAGGGCAGAAGCGCTCAGCCATTGCCCAGAGCTCCAACCCATAATAAGAAAGGCTGGATCACCATAAATGTATCTCACATTTGTCCACCCATAGCTCCTTAGCCTCCAAAATCCAGCTTGCTCTTGGTCCCAAAGAAGAAGCGAATCCCGTGATGAAAAGTAAGAAGTGACATACAATCCTCATGGGAACACTCCCATCTCTGGGAAATAACGTTTTTGTGTGTGCATATCAATGTCCTACCTGGGCAAGACGGGCCCCTGGGACCAGCTGCCTGACGACCTGTGAGGTCACTTAAAGTCCAAAGCCACATATTGCTCTTTGCCAGTAACAAGTCATAGTAACTGTGCATGGCTGCCATTCCTGCACAGTGGATGGTCTTCACTATGCAGGAACGGGCGCTTGTGAGATGGGGAAAATCATAGCAGACAAGGGAAGCACATCAGGACAAAGCAGTCCTGTCTTACCCAATACTATTTTGTTTGTAGAAAGATCACTTCCTCTCTTCCTGAAATAAATATATTTTGAACAACTGTTGACTCTATATTAGGTTGTGAGGTCAAATCGGTAGCCAGGGTGGAGACGCAGTATTTCCTTCAGGCACCACACCTGTCATGTTAAGATGAGTAGCTGGTCCAGCCCAGAAGAGCTGCTGACTATCTCTTAGGCCTGGAACCAACGCCATCTCCCTTCCCCAGCCTCATCCAGGCACGGGTGTCACGCATATCAGTCACCCTCCCCTCCTCGCCACAGACTGGCCTTTTCCCGACTGCTGCAGTCTCTGTTCATGGAAAGACCACCATCACTGCCCGCTCAAGGCCTCCCTTCCCGTCTCACCGTGAGAGTGCAGAGCACTCTTGCATTTCTCCTTCAGCTTCTCTGTGCTCTGGGGTTTCCGGGACTCCATTGAATTGATCTCCCAGTGAATATTCACAGAAACCCATTTTCTGCTTTCTCAACCTCAACCAGCTCCTTAGGAGACTGTGGACCTATGGTCTTCTATCACGGACTCCATCCTAAACCATAATTCCTCAATCATTGCCTCCATTCTAAACCATAATCCCATCCATCACTGCCTCCATCCTGGACCATAATCCATCCATCACTGCCTCCATCCTGAACCATATTCCATCACTATCTCCATCCTAGACCATAATCCACCCATCACCATCTCCATCCTAGACCATAATCCACCCATCACCATCTCCATCCTGGTCCATAATCTATCCATCACTGCCTCCATCCTGACCCATAATCCATCCATCACTATCTCCATCCTGAACCATAATCCATCTATCACCATCTCCATCCTGGACCATAATTTATCCATCACTGCCTCCATCCTGGACCATAGTTCATCACTGCCTCCATCCTGACCCATAATCCATCCATCACTATCTCCATCCTAGACCACAGTCCATCCATCACTATCTCCATCCTGGACCATAATCCATCCATCACTATCTCCATCCTAGACCATAATCCCTCCATCGCTGCCTCCATCCTGGACCATAATCCATCCCTCACTATCACCATCCTAGACCATAATCCCCCCCATCACTGCCTCCATCTGGGACCATAATCCATCCATCATTATCTCCATCCTGGATCATATTCCATCCATCACTAACTCCATTCTAGACCATAATCCATCCATCACTGCCTCCATCCTGAACTATCATCCATCCATCATTATCTCCATCCTAGACCATAATACATCCATCAATAACTCCATCCTAGACTATAATCCATCCATCACTGCCTCCATCCTGGACCATAATCCATCACTAACTCCATTCTAGACCATAATCCATCCATCACTGCTTCCATCCTGACCCATAATCCATCCATCACTATCTCCATCCTAGACCATAATCCATCCATCACTATCTCCATCCTAGACCATAATCCATCCATCACTGCCTCCATCCTGGACCATAATCCATCACTAACTCCATTCTAGACCATAATCCATCCATCACTGCTTCCATCCTGACCCATAATACATCCATCACTATCTCCATCCTAGACCATAATCCATCCATCACTATCTCCATCCTGGACCACAGTCCATCCATCACTATCTCTATCCAAGACCACAATCTTCTATCACTATCTCTATCCTGGACCGTGGTCCATCCATCCCTATCTCCATCCTAGACTATAATCCAACCATCACTATATCTATCCTGGACCATAGACCATCCATCACTGCCTCCATCCTAGACCATAATCCATCCATCACCACCTCCATCCTGGACCATAATCCATTCATCACTATCTCCATCCTAGACCATAATCCACCCATCACTATCTCCATCCTGAACCATAATCCATCCATCACTATCTCCATCCTGAACCATAATCCATCCATCACTATCTCCATCCTGAACCATAATCCATCCATCACTATCTCCATCCTGGACCATAATCCATCCATCACTACCTCCATCCTAGACCATAATCCACCCATCACTATCTCCATCCTGACCCATAATCCATCCATCACTATCTCCATCCTAGACCATAATCCATCCATCACTATCTCCATCCTAGACCATAATCCATCCATCACTACCTCCATCCTAGACCATAATCCACCCATCACTATCTCCATCCTGACCCATAATCCATCCATCACTATCTCCATCCTAGACCATAATCCATCCATCACTATCTCCATCCTAGACCATAATCCATCCATCACTGCCTCCATCCTGGACCATAATCCATCACTAACTCCATTCTAGACCATAATCCACCACTCACTGCTTCCATTCTGACCCATAATACATCCATCACAATCTCCATCCTAGACCATAATCCATCCATCACTAGCTCCATCCTGAACCATAATCCATCCATCACTATCTCCATCCTAGACCACAGTCCATCCATCACTATCTCCATCCTGGACCACAGTCCATCCATCACTACTATCTCCATCCTAGACCATAATCCCTCCATCCCGGACCATAGTCCATCCATCACTGCCTCCATCCTGGACCATATTCCATCACTAACTCCATCCTAGACCATAATCCACCCATCACTATCTCCATCCTAGACCATAATCCATCCATCACTATCTCCATCCTGGACTATAGTCCATCCATAACTATCTCTATCCTAGACCATAGTCCCTCCATCACTGCCTCCATCCTGGACCATAGTCCATTCTTCACTGCCTCCATCCTGGACCATTGTCTGTCCATCATTGTCTCTATCCTGGACCACAGGTCCCTCCATGACTGGACCACAGGCGCACTGCCTTCCTGAATTAGTACCAGGAATTGAGTATTGTATTATTTCCACATTACCATGGGCTCTGCCTTCAAAACACAAGGTATGAATAAGTTAAAAGCCTTATGAAAATCTTCACCAGCCCCCTTCGAGGTCCCCTCACCCCAGGGATGGAACAGTTACCATGACAATAACGACAGCATCCCCAGAAATGAAATCCCTGGTGCCAGGTCACTACCCACATCCAGGGCCCTGCCGAAATGAACCTGTATAAAAGTTTGTGGCACATTATCCTTGTCTTTACCTTCAAGAGACTATAAAAGATTTCAAACTTAGCTGGGAGTTTGGCCTAGTGGCAAAGTGCTTACCTAGCATACACGCAGACCAGAATTCAATTCCTCGGTACCACATACATAGAAAAATGTCAGAAGTGGTGCTGAGGTTCAAGTGGTAGAGCTCTAGCCTTGAGAAAGTCCAAGGACAATGCTCAGGCCCTGAGCTCAATCCCAGGACTGGTAAAAAAAATTTTTAAGTCAAACTTATCATGGAGATTGGATACTGTTTATTATTATTATTTTTTGCCAGTCCTGGGCTTGAGCTCAGGGCCTGAGGACTGTCCTTGGATTTTTCTCAAGGCTAGAGCTCTACCACTTGAGCCTCAGCACAACTTCTGCCTTTTTCTAAGTATGTGGTACCAAGGAATTGAACTCGGGTCTTCGAGCATGCTAGGCAAGCACTCTACCACTAAGAAAAACTCCCGGCCCTGTTTATTATTTTTTTCATATATTTTTTATTGTAATTAATAGAAGGGTTACATATTTGCCAGATAGATGGTGCATTAATTCCCATACATTGATACCCTTTCACATGTCTTAGTCCCCATTTCCCTCCCCCCACCCCCACCTGTTTATTATTTTTTAAAAGCACTTTTTTATTGTAATTAATAAAAGGGTTACATGATATTTGCCAGATAGAAGGTGCATTAATTCACATACATTGATACCCTTTTACTTGTCTTGGTACCCATTACCCTCCCCCCCACCCCTACCCCTCATCTTGTTTTCCCCCCTTCCCTATCAAATTTCAAATAACCAAATACAAATAAATTCAATATATCAGATAACAAAGTGAGATACTATAACAATATGAGATACCCAAGGGACAGCAAAGAGATGAGAGATAACATAGTACATTAAGGACAACAATCATTCATTATATGGCTTTTGTTTCAATATCCTGGAGGTCTTTTCAATTAGCTTCATACTATATGGCCTTATGTATCAAGGTTTTGCTCTATTGCAGATTTCTGCTAGTAGAGCCCAAGGTTTCTACTGTTTATGAAAAATGAGGGAAACCATTGAGCCTAAGTCCCTTTGAGTCTGGCTTACTTCATTTAATATGATTTTTTCTAAGTCTTTCCATTTCCTAACAAATGGGGCGATGTCATTTTTTCTGACAGCAGCACAGAATTCCATTGTGTACAAATACCACAACTTGTTGATCCACTCATCAACTGAGGGACATCTAGGTTGGTTCCATATCTTTGCTATGGTGAATAATGCTGTAATGAACATTGTTGTGCTAGTGGATTTAGTATGCCCTTGTTTCTGGATGGTTGGGTAAATGCCAACTAGTGGTATTTCTGGGTCATAGGGGAGTTCTATGCTTAGCCTTTTGAGGCACTGCCATACTGCTTTCCATAGTGGTTGAATGAGTTTGCACTCCCACCAACAGTGTAGTAGTGATCCCTCCTGGCCACATCCCCTCCAGCATCTGTTATTATTCGTTTTCCTGATCCTGGCTATTCTAACTGGAGTGAGGTGGAATCTTAGAGTTGTTTTGATTTGCATTTCTTTTATGACCAGAGATGTTGAGCATTTCTTCATGTGTCTATAGGCCATTTTTGTTTCTTGTTCAGAGAAGACTCTCTTTAAGTCTTTGGCCCATTTTTTAATGGGATGGTTGTTACTTTGGAGGTTAGTTTTGGAGTGATTCAATTTTTTGAGTTGTTGATATATTTTAGATATTAGGCCTTTGTCCATTGTTTGGTTGGTGAAGATCTTCTCCCACTCTGTAGGCTTCCTAATTAATTTACTAGCTATGTCCTTTGCCATGCAAAAGCTCTGCAGTTTAATGCAGTCCCACTTATCCAGCCTTTCTCTGATTTGTTGTGATTCTTGGTCCTTATTAAGAAAGTTTCGACCTGTGCCAAGGAGGCCTAGTGTATCTCCTATTCCTTCCTGTAAAGTTTTCAGTGTGTCAGCTTTTACCTCCAGGTCTTTGATCCATTTGGAGTTAATTCTAGTGCAGGGTGACAAAGAAGGATCCAACTTTAGTTTGCTGCAAGTGCTTAACCAGTTCTGCCAGCACAACTTGTTGTGTTTTTTTAGCTCCCTTGTCAAAGATTAGGTGGCCATAGGTCTGTGGTTTAATATCTGGGCCCTCAGTTCTATTCCATTGGTCTTCAGGCCTGTTCTTGTGCCAGTACCAAGCTGTTTTGATAATTATAGCTCTGTAATAGAGTCTAAAGTTTGGAATTGAAATTCCTCCAGCGCTGTTCTTTCTGCTAAGAAGTGTTTTTGCTATACAGGGTCTTTTATTATTCCATATGAAATTTTGAATTGCCTCTTCTATTTCTTTAAAGATTACAGAATAATTTGAACTAACACTCATAAGACTCAGACAGTACTTATAGTGATAAATTAATATTTAAAAGGTGAAGTGTGTAGATACACTAGGGAATCGTGACATGAATTATTCGCAGAAGCCGTCGAATTGAGTTCCGGAGATGTCTCCCATGGCCTCCCCCACCTGGGACATTTGTCTGCCTTTTCTCTGATGATGTGAATCCTTTATTCACTGAAAAGCCAACAAACGTTCCACCTGGGTACCGCTTCTCTTCCCAGCCCGCCTATCGCGCACTGCACAGGCATTGCTTTGTAGTTAAGTTCTCTGAAGGTTTAACACTCTCTGTCCCTTCTCTACATCACTTTCTTTATTGAATTTATAAATCAGTCACTTCAAAAGGATCAGTCACCCCACCAACTGCTCCATCTGACGGGGCAGTAGGGTTCCTGTTGGAGGCAAGGAACTCAGTTTGTCAATGCAAAAAATACATGAAGTTGGAACATTAGTTCAGAAATTCGTGTCTGAAAGTTTTAGTTGACCAAGCAGTATTTATTTTTTAACCTGAAAAGTAAAGATTCACATTTGGAGAAATGACTTTGCTAGTTTATGGTCTGTTGGGCAAGTTAATCAAATTAGACAAACGGTTTTACATATCTTAGAAACTGTTTTTCTTGATACTTAAACATAATGTCAAATTGAGTGAGAGGAAGAATAAGTAAATGCCTCACAAATGGTGTAAATAAGAGTAATCACCAGCATTATTTCACAGAATAGGGAGAGGAGGGAGAGGAGGCATTGCCATCAGAGATCCTGAAATATGACATAGATACAGAATATCTGAATCAACTGAAAAGTGTTGTCTTCTTAATATTCTTTTCTATATTAGTTCATAATAGACAGCAAAGCTATAAATGATTCTGGGAATTGTAGCCTCTCTCAAATGATTGCCTTGCTATGAAAGAAAAAGCTTCATCAAGTGGAAATCGAGAACTATTTGCTTCCTAGAGATTTCTTTCTGTAGGCAAGATGTTGCTTCTTTTCTGAGTCTCTTTTAGCTGTTAACTGTTTTATAATCATTGGCATAAATATAAAACTGGTAAACAATGTTTATTGTTTGCACACAAGCGAGTCTGAATCAGGGCCTTTTAGTCCCAGTCTGAAGAATCTAATAGGCAATCAGATAGTGATTTATCTGACCCATTATTGAGAAAGAATCAAGCAAAATCTCCATATCGTGGGGTTCACTCATTTGTGAGCTGTAAATGCACAGCAGTGAATTATCTGAGCTTTGTCATAATACTCCTGGCTATACACATATTTAGTATTTGAAATTTTGTTTTTATTGCTCCTCTTAATTTGTCTTTGTTCAATCATAGGGAGAAATACAGCAGCAGAGTAAATGTAATGGCTTTTCATAAAGGAAAGAGATATAGAAATTAAGGCCATAGATAGCAATTTTCTAAGGCAATGGAAAAATAATTCCCTAGGCTTTCTGGGGATTTTTGTGTGCTATTCCGTTGCTGTCTCCAAATGCCAACCAAGGCAAGAACGTCAGTGTCTGGCTCCCAGCAAGGGCCCCTGTGGCCTGGATCTCCATGTGCCTTACCATCCCAGGAGGGGCTTTGCTGAGCGGCTGTCCTGTGGTGAACATGAATGAGCATGGTGGTAAAGAGTGACTCTTTAACACCCTAAGTCCAAATCACAAATCACAATTATTCTTGAGAGTGACCTACAATTATGTGACAAAGTTAGCTTTAAAAAAAAATATCCAAGCAGGGCACAGTGGCTCACGCCTGTCATCCTAGCTACTCAGGAGGCTGAGATCTGAGGATCATGGTTCAAAGCCAGCCTGGGCACTAAAGAACATGAAACTCTTTTTTTTCAAAATTCTATGTATTTATTTTTTCATATATTTTTATTGTAATTAATAGAAGGGTTACATTATATTTGCCAGATAGAAGGTACATTAATTCACATACATTGATACCCTTTCTCGTGTCTTGGTCCCCATTTCCCTCCCCCCCACCCCTATCCCTCATCTTGTTTTCCCCCTTCCCTATCCAATTTCAAATAACCAAATGCAAATATATCCAATATATCAGATAACAAAGTGAGATACTGTAACAATATGAGATAACCAAGGGACAGCAAAAGAGATGAGAGATAATATAGTACATTAAGGACAACAATCACATTATATGGCTTTTGTTTCTATATCCTAGAGGTCCTTTCATTTAGCGTCATACTATGTGGTCTATGTATCTAGGTTTTGCTCTATTGCAGATCTCTGCTAGGAGAGCCCAAGGTTTCTACTGATTATGACAAATGAGGGAAACCTTTGAGCCTATGTTCCTTTGAGTCTGGCTTACTTCACTTAATATGATTTTTTCTAAGTCTTTCCATTTCCTAACAAATCAGGCAATGTCATTCTTTCTGACAGCAGCATAGAATTCCATTGTGTACAAATACCACATCTTGTTGATCCACTCCTCAACTGAAGGATATCTGGCTTGGTCCCATATCTTTGCTGTAGTAAATAGTGCTGCAATGAACATCGTTGTGCTAGTGGATTTAGTATGTCCTTGTTTCTGGACATTTGGGTAAATGCCTAGCAGTAGAATTGCTGGGTCATAGGGGAGCTCTATGGTTAGTCTTTTGAGGAACTGCCATACTGCTTTCCATAGTGGTTGATTGAGTTTGCACTCCGACCAACAGTGTAGTAGTGATCCCTCCTGGCCACATCCCCTCCAGCATCTAAGAACATGAAACTCGTAGCTCCAATTAACCACCAGAAAACCAGAAGTGGTTCTGTGGCTCTAGGGATAGAGTACTAGCCTTGAGCTGAAGAGCTTGGTGACAACGCCCAGGCCCAGAGTTCAAATCCCAAATCCACCAAAAAAAAAAACCAAAATCCAAAGTGTTCTGCCATGTGAAAAATTAAGCACACATTAGTTACTTGGCCAGTTAGTTTAGTGGCTAACTCCTAACCTGCTTCCATCCCTGCCTCACAAAGGCCTAATCTAGTGAACAAAGGGGACTTTTTCAGATAGTGACTCAAATGTGCCCTTTAATTATGCAGGGAGAGCTGTGAAGCCAGACACACAGAGGCTGCAGGGCAAGTGGAGGCTTGCTGGAGACTACGTGGAGATGAGTTGGTGGAATGGAGTCTTCTGCTCTGGTCCCCTCCATCCTTTAGCCTTGGTGCATGAGGCAAAGGGCAAGATGGTCCCATGGTCACTACAGAATGAAGAGGAAGTTCAGCTCTAACCACAAAGGCGATGGGGACTCCACTGAGAACTTGAGAACGGCAGGGGGATGAGGAGACAGGTCTCTCCAAAAATGTCATCTGGGGCACAGCTGGGCAGGAGAGGGGAAGGCAGATAAACTGCAGAGGAAAGATCAAGGTGAGCTGAGACAGCGCCTGCTGGCAAAGGAGTGCCGGTGAAGTTTACAGGAGTCCCAGGAGCCTGTGGTTAAACAGCCAGTATTTTTTAACTATCTCCACTTACAGGGAAATAAGGTATATTAAACTGAGCAGTGAGGATACTTCACATGGAATTCAGCTCTGCCAGCTGCATTACTGTCATCTGGCTCTGAGTGTGAGCACCGTGTGGTGAGAATATACATTATCCCTCCTCGTCTCCCTGCTCCTCCCTCACCTCCCTCTTTGGCAGTTTGACATGGGTCCTGGTGGCCACTTGGATTTGATCAGAATTTACTGAAGTGCCAGAGAAAACCAGAAGTCTGAGATGCTACCAAAGAAGGCCAGGAGGATGGTGCCCAGGCCCAAGGTGTGACTGTTAATGGCTCTGGCCTCCGCTCCTGCCACTTTTACTCCATCCCAAGGGCCCAGCCAGAAAGACTCTCACACTTAGAACCACCTGCCTCTGTGGCCATCAGACCAGAACACCACTGTACCAGGCCAGGCTGGCAACGCCAACTGTCTTTCTTTAGGGTCCTTTGCGAATTCCCTGCAGTCTGGACTTCCCTTCATTCTTGGCCCCATCTTTGGTTAGTTGGAACAAGTTTTAGTCTTAGCTAACGACATTGTCCTCTGGACTTTGGTTCTTCAGGTTCATCTTTGCTGTCCCAGCACCAGCAGGCTCCTTGTCCTGATGGGCCCCGCTTGCCAGTCACCTGATTCTTCCCTTCTCCCAGCAGGTGATTCACCATTTGTGCGGTCCAAATCCATTTCCATTAACGGAAATGGATGTGAAGCCACCAATGGAGTTTCCACAGAACAGGCTAAATACAAAAAATCTAAATGAATGAATGGTATTAGGAGATCAACTTTCATGACTATATTTCCATTTGTTACAAAAAAACATTAAAGATTTTTATAAAAATAGAGTGTCATGTCCAAACAGTTTAGAAAAAAAAATCAACTAATTATAAGGTTTGTTTGTTGGTTGGTTGGTTGATTGGTTGGTTGATTGTTTGGGACAGGGTCTAGATATGTATCCCAGTTTAGCCTTCAACACACAATCTCTTATCCAAGCCTCCTGAGTGGAATGAACATACTACACGAGCAATTGTTAGAAGCTTTGAAACAACCTAGTCCAGTTCGAAACAGCCTTAATGAATCGGAGTTTTCATTAAAGGCAATTCACAGATGGATCCAATTAAATGATGCACAGCACGGAAGCCAGCAGACAGCAACTCATTTAACTGAAGGCATGCGTTGTGGGAGCCAGCCTTCCCCCTCATGCTTCCTCTGCGATGTGGCCAATCAAGAATACTGGCCACATTGCTAAGGAATGAGATGTTATCCTGAAGGAAGCCAGGAAAGCAGCGTGTATCACTTTCACATAATTAGAATGCTTGTGATGAGAGCCCTGGAACTTGAAAAGGAAGATTGTGTAATATAAGAAGGCACGGATGTAAACCAATAATCCAAGCATTCACCGAGACCCTGAGAAAGCAAAAACTGTTAGAACGCAGCCATTAATCACTCACCAGCAACAGGCAGCTGGGCTATCAGTGTAATGGTAAGGAGGGAATCTTGAACTTCACAGCATCACTGTTTCACACTGTTCTCTCCAGCCTCACCTCCAGTCCTTGTTTGTGCTGGTTGCTTTGGGGATAGCATATCACTAACTGCCTAGGTTTATGCCTGAACTATGCACCTGTTCTTGTTTTCCTATCATAACTCATAACTCAGGCCGTGGTTGGAAAGGGCTATTGTATGCTCCTCTGCCAAGGTTGGCCTCCAAGCACAATCCTTCCTGTCTCAGTCTCCTAAATAACTAGAGTTGCCAGGTTTACTGTTTTTCTTTACTGGTGACAAAGGAATTGATTTGATTTTCCTTGTATTAAAAAAAATAATTCTTGGACAGGAGTATAGCCTAAGTGCCTAGTTTATAAAGCCCTGGATTTAATTCTGTCATAACACCTACACAGAAAAAAGCCAGAAGTGGGGCTGTGGTTCAAGTGATAGAGTGCTAGTCTTGAGGAAAAAAAAAAACCTAAGGACTACATTGAGGCCCTCAGTTTAAGCCCCAAGACTGAAGGAAAAAAAGTCTTTAAATGGGGCTGGGAGTTTGGCTTGCTTGCCTAGCATGCATGAAGACCCAGGTTCGATTCCTCAGTACCATATACATAGAAAAAAGCCAGAAATAGTGCTGAGGCTCAAGTGGTAGAGCTCTAGCCTTGAGAAAAGTCCAAGGACAGTGCTCAGGCCCTGAGCTCAAGCCCGGGACTGGCAAAAAAAAACAGTCTTTAAAAAACTAGCAAAGAAAAAATACATTTTTAAGTCCTTCATATAGAACTTGAACTTGGGAGGTTTTTGAGCAATGTGTTTTCATTCTAAACACTTTAACACCTCCTCCTGGGGATAGTAGCAATAATTTACTACACACAACACCTTGCATTCATGAGGAAGTAAAGAGAAATATTCCAGAGCTTCAACCTTGAGGTAGTCGAAGCCAAGCTATAAAAAGACAAAAGGGGCATTTCAATGCCTTAGGTATTAAAGTTATAGGAGCATTACTTTTGGGTGACTGTATCTACCTAGCATTTTCATATATGATTGCATTTAAATATTGGTTTTAACCATAAATGTAACCCTTTTTAAATAACTGCCTACAATTTTACTCACTGGCCAGCGAATTATGTAAATAAGCTAACATCATTTTTGTGCTTGTTAGATTCTCTTTGATAAACTTGAAGTTACTTCAGCTATTTGGTGGCTTATTTGTGTGTGTGTTTACATGTGTGTACATGTGTGCATTAGCCTATCTTGGGGCTTGAGCTCAGGGCCTAGGTGCTGTCCTAGAGCTTTTGAACTGGAGACTAGCTCTACCGCTTGAGCCACGGCGCCACGTTGGGCTATCTGGGATGATTAATTGAAGATAACAGTTTCAAGAGCTGACTTTGAACTACCATCCTCAGATCTTAGCATCCTAAGTAGTGAAGATTGTGAGTGTGAGCCTCTGGTACCCAGCTAGATATTTGATGTTTCCTATCACATATGTCCTTATTTAGAAAATAGTCCATTGCATACATCCTTTCTACGTGTTTGGAAGAATATGCTAGACATAACGTGATCTGATATATTGGAGTCTGCCTTCAGTCTGTCATATTCAGTGGCACTCGCACACATCCACAGTTTCCCCAGGTGGCCAGCGAACCCTCGTGCCCCTCGTTTATGTCCTGTGGATCCTTGACAGAGCCTTGAGTTTTGCCTCCAAAACTCCAAAGGTTTTGTTCATGTAATATCAGTCCATGAAGATGGAATATTGGAAAACACTATACTCTCAAAGGTTCTAGAAATGTGTAGAAATCTGTCTACACCCCAATGAGATCTTTATCCTAACATTTTCTGAATAGGCAGTAATGTTGATTTTTTTTAATTGTTTCATTTATTTACTGTGTGTGTGTGTGTGTGTGTGTGTGTGTGTGTGTGTGTGTGTGTGTACTGGGACTTGATCTCAGGACCTGGCTGCTGTCCCTTAGCTTTTTCTGTCAGGGCTAATACCCAGTCACTTGAGCCATACCTCTACTGACTTTTTAGGGCTTCATTAGAGATAAGAGTTTCACAGATTTTCTGGCTTGAGCAGGTTTCAAATCTAGATCCTCAGATCTCAGCTTCCTGCGTAACAAGGATTACAGAGGTGTGCCTCCAGTGCCCAGTTAGCACAGTGTTATAATTTTTATTCACAACCATTTAGTGTCAAAGAGGTAACTCAAATGCATTCAAAGCTGCACACAAGGCAGCAACAGATCAGTAAAGTGCAAATAAAGAAAACCAGAGGATAAAAGAGCACAATGTTATACATGTATTGTCTTCTAGCTTGGCAGAGTTGAATGACCAAGATGGATTTGGGAAGTGGACTGTGCGACATATGTGAGTTTTCTTGGACACACTTTTTCCTGACCCTCATCCCTTCCACAGCTCTGCAGTGGCAGATGCTTGGGACTGGATCGAGGCCACAGATGGAGGGGACAGTGGCACTCATGTCTACTCATGGTAGTGGGACTGGGTCTACCTCTTCATCTGTCTTCCTTGCTTTCCCTCTCCCCTCCTCTGTTCACTTTCTCTGGTTTTACTTAATTATGTAACAGTTTATGTAACACAAGAAAAGTATGGCTCTATAGACATAGTGTTTTATCACATAGATTAATATGTATATATGACATGCAAACACTCAGCCTAATGTAATTATGTTCTAAAATCTATGTGCCAGTGATTGTATATAGAGATTCCCTTCTTGAATACTTGTTTGTTAAATACATCATTTGAAATATGATGTAAAAATCAATGTTAATAAATTCTTTAATAAAAAAATAATAGAAATAGATTTAGCTAGTCTGTAATTATTCCTGTATATCTCTTATTCATATGACTAAGATATTGTATATTTGACCTCACTAAGCCATCACAATTGTTTTTGCATTAAAAATTTCAGAATGTCACTTGTATGCCTGGCCAACACTTTCTCACAAGCTATGTTTTGGTGCATATAGACCCCACACATTTAGAAAGACTCAACTGTTATTGCTATTTTCCTTTGATGCCTTCCTTTACTACAAGTAGCCATTTTGTCTTAAAATATAGTATTATAAAATGAATATAAATGGAGTTATTGCCCTCCCTATTCCTTTACAATAGTCTAGAATGGAAACATGATCTGTGCTGTGTAACTGAGACATTAACATGCGAGTAAAATGTATATTTGTATTTCCAAAAAGAAAAAAGACAGCACTATTGTACCACACACATCGCATCTGATAGGAAATGAAGATACAGGTATTCTTGCTAGAAATCTTTCTCCAAGAACAGTGTTCATTTCCCCCTGCCCCCAAAAAGTTATGTGTTAGAAAGCACAGTCATTTCCTGTTATTCTAAGGAATGAGAGATCTGGGACCTTACTCCTACCCCCTTAAAGTCAAAAGAAATTAACTTATATACATGCACACATCCACGTACATATAGTCTTCTGTCTGCACATAATATTACTTTCTGTAGCTGTATAATTTGCATCAATATTGATGTATGTATAAGAGAAATAAATTCTCTCCTTTCCCCTTCAGAATTTCTGAAGTACAGAAAGAAATCAGAGAAGCAGCTGAGACTCTTATCACTTCACCTTTCCTTGTGTCACCTCTCACTTTTCCATTTTCTTGAATTTTAATGGTGCTATAAAATAAGCCATTTCTCAAAAGAGAGTAGAATAATGTATTTCTCTTCAAAAATTGTCAGAGCCCTGGCCATTTTTCATTCCCATCATTTTAAAAAAATGCATAAGAAGCCTTCTTGCCCATAGGAATCTCCCCACCTGCTCCCAGAAATAAGGTAATTAAAGGTTCGACTCTCCTAGGAGCACACTCAGAGCTCTTGAAACTCCTTGAAAATCGGATTCGCGTTTTCTAATGTCAGTCTCTTTTCCGGTCTCCCTCCAGGTGGCCGTCCTGGGTTCCTCTGCCCCAGGGCCCTAAAAGTCTGGCTCACTTCCATATTTACATCTGGGAAAGTGGCTTGTGATTTCACTTTTTAAAACTTTTATTTATTTTTCCTTTATTTAAAATTGTTATTATAAATGTCATTTACCACTGGGTTACCATGTCATAAGTAGGTAATGAGTACATTTTTTTTTCTTTTTTTGAACTCTGGGCCTGGGTTCTGTCCCTGAGTTTTTCAGCTCCAGGCTACAGCCCTGCCCATTTAGCCACAGCCCCACTTCTGGTTTTCTAGTGATTGACTGGAGATAAAAGTCTCATGTTCTTTAGTGCCCCCGCTGGCTTTGAACCTTGGTCCTAAGATCTCAGCTTCCTGAGTAGCTAGGATGACAGCCATGAGCCACCACGCCTGGCATCTTTTGGGCAATGTCACCCCTTCCTCCTCGCTATTAAGAAGACAAATTTGCCTCTTTGCCTAAGAGAACTTCAAATGTGGATGAACGAGACTGTTGTCCTTTTCAACATGAAGTGGTCCATGCCTAATCTCCTGGGTGTGAGCAGTGCTAGTGAGCGAGCGAGTGAGCGTAGTGCTGGTGTGAAAGGTGATTGACAGGAGCTTGAGAATCCCCAGGACCAGGGAAGAGCTAAGAAATGTTTTCTGTTGTTCTCGACACAACAAGATAGAGGTTTGGGATTTGGAGTTTGAGGGGCTTTTTGTTGTGGTGGTTTTTTTTTTGTATTTTGGTTCACATTAGAAAACCATCTTATTTGCTTTCTCTTATTATTTTGAGCAAAGCTTTCTGCAGTTCTGGCAAGTGCCACGGATTGTCTTCTACTGTAAACATTGCCCAGTGTTTTAACTCAGCCTGGATAGAATTCTGCTTTGAGATTTAAGTGTTTGCTTTTGGCCAGACATGGCTTCACACGTGGGCAGCTGGGCTGGGCCGCCCACCACTGCTGAGTCTTGGCAGCAGTATTCCTAGACCAAAAGGGAAGAAAAAGCATGTGCTTAGGGAGTGAATATCTCCCACCTCGTCAAGTGATTTCTCAGATCAGAAACTTTTTAATGTCCAGAAACCCTGAATGTATGCAAATAACTACAGAAGACAATGTAAATCAGATTAAACAGTTGCAAATCCAAGTTCAGTTTGTGGGTCAAATCCTGGCTAGCCCATAGATTTCATGCAAACCTTTTCAAACCAGACAATGATGATGGTGGTCTACTGTGTCCCGTGGTTATGCATTGGAACTCTCTGTTGTTCGTATATAGGAATTATACATATTTAAATGGAAGACAATTTGATTTATGTATGAATGCATAATGATCAAGTCAAGCTGTCATATTTCCATCTCCATAAACACTTGTCATTTCTTTATGTGCAGAGACTTCAGATTTCTCCCTTTTAATTTGTTGTAAATTGCCTGCCCTATAGTCATTAGATAAGGCAATTAGAATTTACTCTTGCTATGTGTTTTGGTACCCATTATTCCATCTTCCTCTGTCATCTCTGTGCCCTACCCTTCCTGACATGGATTCTACTATCTGCTTCTAGGAAACAGATTGGTTTTTAGTTTCCAAATATCACTGAGCTCATACGGAACTTGTCTTTTTGTGCCCAGCTTATTTCACTTCCCATACTGACTTCCAGTTCCATCAATGGTGAAAAGCAAACAACAGGATCCTATTCCTTTCATGGCTGGGTAATACGTTCTGTGTATAGGCACTTCGTTTTCTTTGACCATTCACCCACCAATGGAGTCCTCAGATGATTTCATCTCTTGATTGTTGTCAGCAATAGGATATTAAATATGGAAGTGGAGGTTGCTCTTTAACACACTGATTTCTTTGCCTGTGGGTATATACCAGGTGTGGGGGAGCCTTCACACTGGTTTTTTTTTTTTATAATAGCTGTGCTAATTGACATGTCCATCTGCACTGGTGTGTGTGTGTGCGTGTGTGTGTGTGTGTGTGTGTGTGTGTGTGTGTGTGTGGATTTTAGCCATTGTTTTTAATTTTTTAAATTTTATTTGCATCTTTCAGTAGTTGTACAAGAGTTACCATTCAGCACAGTAGTTCCATAAACCCAATGCATCTTGAACAATATCATCCCATTCATCATTCTCTCCAGTATCTCACCCAGCCTGACCCCCTCCCTCGATTTTCTTAGTTTTGTAGGGTATGCATTGTTTAAATGCATTTGTTCTGGCTATATTTCATTGTGTGTAACTAGCTTCCAGAGGGGTTACCATGTTGTGTGTCCATTTAGGAGTACAGTGCACTCACTGCATGAACATCACCTCTTCCCTGCTCCTCCTCCAGCTCCTGGTTCCCAGGCTAGACACAGAATTGAGAGCCATTCTAACTGTGGTTTGCATTGGCATTGCCTTGGTCAGCAGCCATGCCAGTCAGTCACTTCCCACACACATTTTGGCTACTTGTGTGTCTTCTTTTGGGAGGTGTCTAGGTGGAGCAGTGGTTTAAAAAGGCTTTTCCTGCTTCTCCTTCTTGTCCTCTCCTGATTGCTCCTTCAGTTCCTCCCTCTCCCTGCATCTCTTCCATCTTCCTCCGCGCCTCCCTCCCATGGTCATTGCATTGATCACCGTCAGTGATCCTTGCTCGCTCACGTCTCCTTGATGATTCCATTGCAGTACATTCCCTGCCTGCCCACCCTTCATTCCCTCTGAGAAGGGAAGGAGTCCATCTCTGCCCAGCCCTGATAATTTAAGAAAAAAAAATTACCCCCAAACAATGCCAGTTATTTACCGTCAATTATCACTGTCAGAAGGGCTATTGAGTTCTCTTCTCCAGCCACGTGGGTGAAAAATGGCCAGTGCATTTTAACATTTAACAATGGGCACCATGGGATCCCCAAACTAGTGAAATGATTTTTTAAAAAAGCCATCTTCAACATATTTACCAGTACACTGAGCCCCACATGGGCCCTTTGTACAAAGGGAAGGCAGACTTCCTAAACCATGCACCGGCAGCACATGAGTAATTTAGTAATGGCACCACAGAGCCTTTTGTCCTCAGTGGTGACCCCATCTGCAAGCAGGTCCCTTCATTCCGAGCAGCACATCCCCCAGAGGGCTGAGAAGGAATTTCTGCACTAACCTTTACTTTTGCTTGCATAGAAGGTATGGTTGTTAGTGACTGAATGAGAAGAGAAGGAAGTGTTGTTTGGGTAAACATTTCTATTTTAATTTTCTCTTCATTTCTGGAGGCCCATTATGTGCTCATCAAGGAGTGTAGCAACATCATGTTAACGATGTAAGGACTCACCAGATGAGCTTGCTCCACGCCTGCTACAGAGAATCCTTTGTGTGCCTATCAAGGGGAAGAGAGCAATGTGTGCTCTCCTTTAATAACTAACACTAGCCCATCAAAGCAAGAAGCAATCACAAAAGGAATCTGACACATTGCTTGGATAATATACTGCCTGGAAATTTGTGAGTGGAGCTGGCTGTCCATGAGCCAGATACCTGCTCCTCGCCATCATACAGAGGTGCAGAGCAATGAAGGCACGAGGCACAAGGCTGAGCCTAAGGATCAAACTGATGTGTGACTTGAAATGAGGCACCCATTCATTGCTCAGTCCTGTGAGCCACAGAGACAGAGAGACTGGAAGTTAGATGAAATTGGCAGCCAGGATTCTATCTGCAAGCCCATTCAGAAAATGGATAATGTGTATTTTGGAGGATGACAGAGTTGGAGCAGATGGTATAAATGCTCTAAAATGGGATTGGGGAGAAAGTATTGTATGCACATTGGGATCTTGGAATGGATTAAAAAGTGGTGGAAATTATAACCAGTTCTTTGCCTTCGCCCACTTCTTCTGTCTGATTCATTTACCTCCCAGAGTGCAGTTACTCAAATGGATTTCACAGATCCACTGTAGCAAATCTAGCGAAAAGATGGTGATTCCCCTGCGGCTGATAGATTTATAGTTATCTGTCCAGATCAGATCTCAGCCTGGAAACAGTTGACTGGGCTGGCAGAGAGTGTTTGGGAAATGAACGTGCATATAAAACTCATGTGATTCCTTAATTGACTCGAGATGACACAGGTCTGCCTTCTGCATGGCAGGCAAGTTTAAAGAATTCCCAACTGCAAATGTTTTAGAAATAAAGTAAAAACTCAAATGTGGACACTTCATTTTGTTCTCTCTTGTGGGGCCATGCAGAACTATGGCATTAAACTATTTCTTAGAGTCATCTCAAGAACATCCTGTAAGTGCAAGAATTAATACGAACCTATAAGGAAAATATAGTGCATGACAGAATTCATAGAAAGCTCCAAAAGACAATGTATCTATTATGATAAGAAGTCAGACTAGTGGTTGCTTTTATTTTTTTTTATCAGTTGTGGGGCTTGAACTCTGGGCCTGGGCACTGTCCCTGACCTCTTCAGCTCAAGGCTACCGCCCTACCCCAGGAGCCACAGAGCCACTTCTGGTTTTCTGGTGGTTAATGGAGATAAAAGTCTCACGGACTTTTGTGCCCAGGCTGGCTTTGAATCAGGATCTTTAGATCTCAGTCTCCTGAGTAGCAAGGATTACAGGCGAGAGCCACCAGCACCCTGCTAGTAATTGCTTTTATGGTTATGGATGTTGAGTGAAGATTGGGAAGTGAGCTTTGTGGTTGGGTTTCTTGAGTGCAGATAGTGCTCTAGTTCTGCATCTAATTGATCATTGCATGGCTCTTTTCATTTTGTTCATCAAACTATTCGCTTATGATTTTTCCGTATATATGTTTTTTAAAGCTCTGAACTCATTCTATTCAAAGCCATTCTTTTAGTGGCCTAGTTGTAAGAGTTCAGAATAATAATCTTCCAAACACATTCAAATCTGCATACATTAGAAAAAATGCTTAAACACATGGTCCATTTGAGTTTCTTAATTTCATGCTGCAGAAAAAAAGTCTACTCTTGGAATCTACACTCTCTCTGTATTAATTTCTTTAGTTTTATCTTAGTCCTGAGAGACTCAACAGTTCACCCCTCAGTGGGAGGCAAAACTCCTTTACAATCACAGGGATCTCAGCAACGACAAAGTGAGTAAGTGGTAGGTCTCTGGCGAGCCTCTGTGCATCTCTAAGTTAGCATCAGGCGTTTCCGCATGCTGCATGAGGAACGGGCCTGTGGGCAGCCTGACTCCCACTGTCTCCAGCTCAGGTCCTCATGTTCCTTCAGAGTCACACAGACATGAGCAACAGGCAACTCACACGACCTTGCCCAGTTCTTAAGAGTTTCTGCCTTTCAATGGTTTCCCTCATTTGTCTTATAACCAGTCGAAACCTTGGGCTCTCCTAGCAGAGATTTACAATAGAACAAAACCTAGATACATGAGGCCATACAGGATGATGCTAAATGAAAGGACCTCCAGGATATAGAAACAAAAGCCATATAATGAGTGATTGTTGTCCTTAATGTACTATGTTATCTCTCATCTCTTTTGCTGTCCCTTGGTTATCTCATATGGTTACAATATTTTACTTGGTTATCTGATATATTGTATGTATGTTTATTTGGTTATTTCAAATAGGATAGGGAAAGGGGAAAAACAAGATGGGGGTGGGGGTAGGGGAAAGGAAATAGGGACTAAGACATGAGAAAGGGTATCAATGTTTGTGAAGTAATGCACCTTCTATCTGGTGAATATAATGTAACCCTTCTATTAATTACAATAAAAATATATGAAAAAATGTTTCTGCCTTTCTTTACTGCGTGACCTCAGAGCTTCAACTTGCCCACATAATATTAACAAATCTGGATGCTGCTTTATTTTCATTTGCAACAGAAATCTGGATGAAAGCATTTAAGAAGAGCAAGGAAGACTCACACACCCCATCTTTTCCTTCCCAAATTCAGATAAATGTATATAGTTACCAGATACCCAAATAAAATACAGTGACAACAGGGCATAAACCATAGGGGGGGAAAGGAAAGACAAAAAAAAAGAAATAAGTTCACCTAGTACATTAAAAATAATAGCCATAGGGGGGAAAACCAAGATGGGGGTAGGGGGGAGGGTAATGGGGACCAAGACATGTGAAAGGGTATCAATGTATGTGAATTAATGCACCTTCTATCTGGCAAATATCATGTAACCCTTTTATTAATTACAATAAAAACATTAAAAATAATAATAATAGCCATAGGGCCGGGAGTTTGGCCTAGTGGCAGAGTGCTTGTCTAGCATGCACGAAGACCTGGGTTCAATTCCTTGGTACCACATACATAGAAAAAAAAAGCTGGAAGTGGTGCTGAGGCTCAGGTGATAGAGTTCTAGCCTTGAGAAAATCCAAGGACGGTGCTCAGGCCCTGAGCTCAAGCCCAAGACTAGGGAAAAAAAGCAAAAATAATAATAATAATAATAATAATTGCCATAAAGAAAAACCTCTTGTTTCTGTATACTGGAGTTCATTTCACTTAGCATCATCTTATATGGTCATATGTACACAGCTATTGTGTCCTCTGCTAGGAAAATCCTAGACATATACTAGATATTACACATGAGGGAAACCACGGAGCCTTTGTTTCTTTGGTTCTAGCTTAATTCACTCAATATGATTTTTTCTAAGTCTTTCCATTTCCTTATAAATGGGTCATTGTCATTTTCTTTGATGGCAGCATAGTGTATAAGTACCACATCTTCTTGATTCAATCATCTTCTGAGGGCCATCTGGGTTGGTTCCATATCTTAGCTATGGTAAATAATGCTGCAATGAACATGGTTGTGCTGGTAAGTTTAATGTGGCCTTGTTTGTAGTTAATTGTGTAAATGCCCAGGAGTGGGATTGCTAGGTTATAGGGAAGAAGAATTGCCATACTGCTTTCTAAAGTGGTTGAACAAGTTTACACTCCTACCAACAGTGTAGTAGTAATCCCTTCTGGCCACATCCCTGCAGCATCTGTTGTTATTAGATTTCTTGATAATGGCCATTCTAACTGGAGTGAGGTGGAATCTCAGTTCAACAAGACTATTTAAATCATATGCATGTTCTTAGCACTGTATTTGTTCAATTTTACCACTATGATGATTTTTCTCTTTATGAATGCCTACTCATTTTCCATTAAAAAAAGAAGAAAGACTTAACCCATATGAATAAAATCTGGCTAAAAGTAACCATGAAGTCAAATTGTTCCCATTATGCTTATGCGTGAACACTAGAAATGCCGGAATTCAAATCACAGATATATCATCTCCAATTCATGCTACCATTATAGAGCATTAACATTATTTACTGAATTAGCTATTGGCTAGACATTCTGTGGTACTCACAAAAGGAAAGATGTGCAGTTAGGCAATTTAGGAGTAGACTCATTTCACATGAGCAGATAATCAATTACCAAGGATTGAGTTAGTTCAATGTCTTTATTTTTAGACAATGACCATGACGAGCTCAGCTTTCTAAGAGTCATATCCCATAATGAACGAGTCAACCAAAGGAGAAGTTTAAGTTCTGAGCAGGCCCCTGGCTGTGCTGCCCATTTGGTTATCGGATAATTCAGATGAATGGCAAGGAGAGCCAGTATCCTCTTCATTGTTTGTGGAGGTTGGTCCTGGGGCTTGAACTCAGGGCCTGGGCACTGTCCTTGAACACTTTTACTCAAGGCCAGTGCTCTTCCTCTTTGAGCCACGGCTCCATTCCAGTTTTCTGGTGATTAATTAGAGATAAGAGCCAGGACTTTTCTACCCTGGTTGGATTCAGACCAAGATTCTTGGATCTCAATCTCCTGAGTAGCTAGGATTACAGGTGTGAGCCAGTGGCACCCAGCTGAGAGCCAGTATCTTGAGACCCATTTATTTTTAGTCAGGCAATGTTAGGGCATAGAGTTACATGCTTATGTTTTTTCTTTTTCAGAAACACAACATTAAATCCATCCTTCTTGACTTTCTGTTATCTTTAAAGCAAAATTACTTTTATAATATAAACAGATACAAGTCTAGAAATATTTGAAAAAAATGATGGGGCCACATTTGAATTATACCTACAATCAACCATCTAGCCCCGTGTAGCCTGACCACTGACTTGAAGAACTCCCTTTATTATCTGAGCAGCTAACACCTTGCAGGCATTTATTTCGATTTTGTTGGGCTTTCAGCCATGCCTGTAATCTTGCTGAGGAGTAAAATATCTTTTATGATCAAAATCATAAATCTTTCTTAGAACCATGAGACTATATCTTTATGGCCATAGATCATTTTAGTTACTGTCAAAAAGTGGCATCATTTCACATTACAAATTAGAAATGGAAAGACAAGCCTATGGTTAACAAGACCTATTAAGTGTATGCAAGGAATGTAATTTTCTTCCTAATAAACTAGTGTTTTCAATTCTAAGTATTTTTTGGACAAATAGAAATGATTTTCACATGTGGGGTTAGCCAAATTGTCAGTGCATAAGTAAGTTATTGGCAGAAAACAAAATGCATATATTTATGGACAAATACTCATTTGACTGCGGAATATGAAAGAAATATGGAAAAGAAAGAATTACCCTTCCTGTTTTATTCGAGCTGAGGGAAGAAGATGCCTTTCCTTCCTGCAGGCTCCCACAGAGACTGCACAGGTTCAAATGGGATAACGCATGCGTTTCTTCTTGGCCAGAACGAATCGTTACCTGGTTTCCCATATAGAGCCTCTAGTGGTATTTGGAATGTGTGGCCGTTACTGACTGCTCTTCCAGTGTAGGGATGCCTCTGCCTGGGTGTACCAGTACTGGGCCCTGAACTCATGGCCCAGGGACTTGGTCATTAACAACCTTGCTTAATGCCAGTACTATATCACTTGAGCCACAGCTCCACTTTGGGCTTTGGGGTGGTTAGTTGGAGATAAGAGACTCACAGATTTTCCTGCCTGGGCTGGCTTTGAACAGTGAGCGTTGGATCTGAACTCACTGAGTAGATAGGATTATAGGCCTGAGCCCCAGCACCTGGCTAAACATATTTCTAAGTAAGTTTCTCCCTTAGAATCCATCAGACCAAAGGTATCCTGACTATACGCTTCCAAATGAAAGCCAGAGCCATAAGCTACAGGGAAACATGGCGTGGCATCACACCAATGAGCCATTCTCCCAGATTTATCTGCACATGGAAGAGATTTCCTGGCAGTGAGGGCTCTGAGTGAGGGCAGCAGAAAGAGAAAACGAGACTCCACAGCCCTTCTGTGCCCTTTGTCATTTTGCCTCTTTCTGTTACATTAACCCATAATGCCCATGTGAAGCCTGGAAAATCCTATGAGGACTTTCATCATTGAATATTTAGAGCCAGGCACGGTGGTTCCCACCTCAAATCCTACCGTCGTGGAGGTGAAGATCCAGAGGATAACAGTTTAAGCCCAGCCCAGGCCCAGAAATTGGTATCTTAATCAATAAATAGTAGATGTATTGCTGTATCCTTGTCACCCCCGCTCCACAGAATGCAGGGAGAGGATTGTAGCATTGACCACTCGGAACACAAAAGGAGATGAGGGAGAGAGGGTGGGGGTTGTCTGTCCTTCTGCGATTTCACCTGACACCATGTCCTCCACTTCCATCCATTTTGTTGTAAATGACAGGGCCTTCTTCTTCTTCATGGCTAAATAATATTCTCCTGTGTGTACATATGTGTATGATATTGACTTTATCCATTTATCTCTTGATGAGCTCCAAGGCTGAGAAAGGATCAGCATAGGAAGTACAAACTGTCAACATTTTTTTCATTTTTTATTGTTTTCATAAAAGTAATGGACAGAGGGTTATAGTGAGGCAAGTGGCGTAAAGAGTACATTTTTCTTTTGACACTATCACCCCTTCCCTCTGTCGTTCGTGGCTAGCAAATATATTTTTTAAAATCCCATTTACATTAAGAAAATGCAAACCAAAATGACTATGAGACACCATCTCACTGTGATTAGAATTAGCAAGAACAGAAAACAATCAATAATGGTGAAGACAGTGAAGAGGGAACGCACACAGTGCCCTGAAGAGTGGAACTCAACCAGCCATGATGGAGAGCCAGCGGCCCCTCTCTCCAGCAGCCCCTCTCTGGAGCCCCTAACGTCTTGGCAGTCAGGTCCCACTCTGGGTGGTGAATTCGAGGTCTGGGCCTCCATAGGCTCCAGCTGCTTCCTTGAACCACAAGGTGCTTGCAAGTCTAGGAGAGGGGGAAACCAGGAAGGGGTCCCCGCTGCATGGGCACAGTGAAGCTTTTAGGAAAAGGAAAATTGAAAGCTAAACTGATCATTACCAACAAACATACGCACATGTATGTGCTATTTTTTTAATATAGGCTCTTCATCCTCTCTGGTCTCTCTTGATGCCTGCTGTTTTGTTTTTTTATTTGTTATCCTCAGCAAGTTGTACCCAGGGATTTTGATTCAACGTGTTGGTCTGAGGACAGTGTGTCATGATCACTGTCACTCTTTGTGACACTTAAATCCAAACTGAAGCCCACAGGTTCTTTCCTCTAGGCCTATGGTTGGGATGAAGCCCCCTCTCTGATGCCAAGAGAAGCAGAACAGACCCAACTGTCTGGGGACAGTGGCCTTGTTGTAGTAGGATGTACCGAAGCTGGGACGCCATGTTTTGGAAAGCCAGAAACCCCCACCGAGAGTTAATGTGTTGCCCACTCCCGGATGACCCAGCATCATTACTTTCTGCTGCTCGGCACTCCACTCATTCTTCTCTGGATTTTCATTACATGGAACTCAGAGCTGAAAGCCTCTGCTACGTGGTTTTCTAACAGCCCCTGCAGAGTGGTACGAATTATACAAGGTAATTTACAGGCAGTCTAAATGCTCATTTTAGTGAACAGCTTGTGTGTGAGCATGTGCGCACACACACACACACACACACACACACGTATGCAAATGTTGGGAATGAAGGTCAGGCCTGGTGATTTAAATAGACCTTTATTCTTTACTAAAGGACATGAATTGACCTGAAATTCATAACTGCTCTTCATGAGAAACAAAAAAGTACACAAAAGCTTTATTGTAATTCAAATTAGAAACCCAAGGGCATGTTGTCATCTAAGCCACAAATTTGGGGTAAAGGGGAGGCTGTTTCCAAAGCGAGATCCAACACATGTATCCTGACAAAGGACTCTTTCTAAATGTGTCGCGGCTTGCTCGCATGACTGTTGTAGAGGTATAAAAATTCAGTGCTGCCTTAGGCACGTTTCATAGTTCTGTTTTTTAAGGTAATAAAAGCTTCATACGTAAGAGTTTGTTTTAGAACAGAGGTGCACAACCTCACACTGTTTAATCCCCATTCTGTCAAGTGATGGTCTTGTTGGGGTTGTTGAAGCCCACAGAGAAGGATAAAGGCTTACCAAGAAAACAACAAAGTGCGTCTTCACAGCTCTGTATTTCAGAACTGAAATACCGATAATCTTAGCTACTCAGGAGAGAGATGGAAGTGAAGATGGACTCTGCTGCCCGGCCCTTGCCACTGACCTGACCTAGAGGAAGCCTCACCGTAATCTCGCTCTACACCAACATAGCTCCCGGGGTACCTTGAAGAAGGAGTTCTTATAGGCAGATACCAAGGGTCAGAAGACAAGCACCAAGCACTGAGCACCACCGCATGGAAAGGGAACAAAGAATTCTGAGGATTGGCGAGAACAGGAGTCCTTCCTTGAAATTTGACTGGCCTCAAAACTTGATCCTCTGCTCTCAGCCTCCTGAGTACCTAGGATCACACACGTGAGCCATCAGCACTTGGCTACATGTTTGGGTTTTTTTTCCTCTTTTTTAACCTCTTATGAAAACCTTCTACCACCCAGTACTTTCAGGAGAAGTTCGGTTGGCACACCCAGGTAGCCTACCATCTGGATTGCATCATTGATCCATTGTAGCTGTTCTCTGCATCTCAAACTCAGAACACCCCCACCTAGAGATTCCAGCACATAGGTCACGGGCTGCAATTGAATCATGCAAATGTGCATCTAAGTGTGCATTTGCAGAGTTTGGGCCAAGGTGGGTGTCTGTGGGCCCTAACACCGGTGGAGAGCCAACATTCTATGTGACATGGCATGATACGTTGCACAGTCCTATTCCATTCCCTCATGCCAGCACCCAGCTGCTCTGCTGAGCCAGACAAACTGTACCTTGTGGTTAATGAACTGTGAACTTCCATCATTTCTAAATTGGAATTTGACTTTGGAAAACCTTTTCTTCTAAGCTGGGTGTCAGTGGCTCATGCCTGTAATCCAAGCTACTTGGGAGGCTAAGAGCTGAAGATTCTGGTTCAAAGCCAGCCCAGGCAAGAAAGGCTATGAGACTTTCAGCTCCAATAAAGTACTCAGAAAACCAGAAGTGGAGGTAGGGCTCAAAGTAGTAGAGCCCTAGCCTTGTTCAGATGAGCTCAGGGACAGCACCTAAGCCCTGAGTTCAAGCCCCATGACTAACAATAAACAAAAACAAAAACTTATTTTCTGTCAAAGACTTAGTTTGGGCACCATCTATGAGAAACAGGAATGAAACAGCATGGATTTGCTCTTTGTGTCAGAATCTGCAATTCTTGGAGCTGTTGATGAGAGGCTAGAGAAATAACTTCTCATGCCTGTGAATCACTGCTCTCTGTGGAATGCATGTTCCTGCATTATCGTATTAGTACCTAACAGTGGCCTGAGTCATTATTTTCACCTACTTTAAGTCAGCAATATCTGCAGTCAATGTGGTGGCTCACACCTGTAATCCTAGCTACTTAAGAGGCTGAGGTAGAGAAATCCGAAGATCATACACAGCCTGTGCAAAGCATTCTCCAGGATTCAATCTCAACAGAAAAAGCCGGATGTGGTGGCATGCTTCTCGCCTCCCTGCTAAATACAAACAATAGGACTACAGTACCATATTTGAAAAACCTACTTAAGACAAAAAAAGACTCGAGGTAGTAAGTGTAAGCGACACTACTGCCATAAAAGGAGAAGAAAAGAAAATGTGGATACCCAGTAGGACGTGGTGGCACCTCACTGTAATCTCGGCACTGAAGAGCTGGAGTTCAAAGTCAGCCTGAGCTACACACTGAACAAGAGATTCAGAAAAATACTATACACCCACTGACCAGGAAATACTTTTCAATGAACTATACAACTTACGGGTGGGGATAAAAGGGAAAAACTGGGAAAGAGTGAGGGAAGGGAGGGAATACTGTCCACAAAGAAATGTCCTCATTACCTGTCTTAGGTAACTATAACCCTCTGTGCACCACCTTAGTAATAACAATAACAATCAATAAATTAAATGTGTTTAATGAATGTAAAATTTGCCTCTTCCCGCCCCTGCACACACTGGGTTTTTCCTCTGCTAGATCAACAGTTAGAAAATAAGGCTGCCTATGAGGAAGGCATCATCTTACCCAGCAGTTCCTCAGACAGCAGCACAGACCATGCCAGGACACCCCCCGTATCTGCACGCACAGGCACACAGCACGTGCACAGGCACCTCTCCCCACCCCCACTCGGACCCCGAGGACCTGCAATCTCTCTATCTGGTGGTATATATCCCAGGACACACAGGGAAATTCATTCTTTAAAAGAAATCCTGCAGTGCCTCTATGGACAGCAAGTTTTCCATCACACACACCATCCACAGTTGGTCTGCAAATTAAGGAACCTGGGCGTGAATTTGTGTGACATGAGGGCTACAGGGATTTTAGTGAGTTTGTGTAAGTGGTGGCCTCACCCTCCCTGGCCTCAACCACCCCAGAGCCCCCACCCCTCCAGCCACTGTTCAGTGAAATGGGGCACGAATGAGTCCCCGTGGAGCAAACGGCCTTTGCACCATTGTCAGTGAGTGTTGTATGAAGAGAGGCCCCCAGCCTCTCCCAACTGTCCCTAAGCCTGCATTTCTGCCCTGGCCTCTGTTACTCCACACCTTCTCCACTCTTGCAGTTTTCAGGCATTCGACTCCGTGTCATCTGCTAGGCTTGGAGCACAGTTGCACTGGCAGTTGTGGGCTATTTGGAGTACTTTCCAGGTGCAAAAGTTGGGGTATCTCACCCACGTTTGGATCAGTTGTTTCCGTGTTAGCATGAACTTACTTGTACATTCTCAACAATGACTCTTGATCAACTCAAAACACCACTACTGTGTCTCTCCAGGCCTAAGCTTTTGCATTTTGTTTTTGGTATCTTAGTTGGCGCATCTGAGTGTTAAATGGTGGTGACTTTTAATGGGATGACTGTTTACATTCTTTCTCATAGACATGGTGTTCTATTAGCTGTGTCCTAGTGGCCTTAACTTTAGGGAATGGAATGTAGAGTAGGAATGTTCTTTCTCCACGTGATTCCTTCTTTTTTAGGCAAGTAATGCTATCGTCAAGGGTTCTATGCATGCAGGCACTGCACTGGATTCTCCTGATGGCCATATTATCTGAACTGCTACTTAATGATGCGAAAGTGTGTGTGTGTGTGTGTGTGTGTGTGTGTGTGTGTGTGTGTGTGTGTGTACATATTCTTATATACAAATACCTATGTGGGGCAATTTGAACAAGTAGCTCTCTCCCAAGCTGCTGTTCAGCCTCTGGGCTCCCTCCTGAAGGTTTTATAATCATTCCTTCCAGGTCCTGGGGAGTCCTCTGGGAGCTTTGACTGGACTGATACTGACTGGGGTGGGGTACTGGTCTCAGCTGACCACTCTCTGATGCTGGGTAGGCTTTGGTGGGAAGGGAAGCTTGAGTCTCACTCGTTCTCAGCACACAGCCTTCCTTAGATGGATGCCTAGAGGCATACATTTACAAAGGTAAATGGTACTTGTCTAGAGTCGGTGTTTTGTCACCCTTGTGTTCTTGTGAATAAGAATACAATTTTTATATCAATCTCATAGCCAATAGACTCCACTGAACTCTCATTAATTCCAATCATTTTACCATGGATGCTCTTCGGACTTTGTGTAGAAAATCTGAGAGCAGAAACAAGTGGATTTCCTCCTTGATGATTTGCACACATTTCTTTTGCTCACTGAATCCAGGGACAAGGCCCCTGGTTCAACTGTGAATCTGGGCTGGGAGCTTTTTTGTGTCTCTGTCCTGATTTGAAAAGGAACAAGTTGAACATACCCCTTCCGTGCCGAATGTAGGCTTTCATGGAAGCCTTCCTTCACCCTCACAAAATGCCCTGCTCCGCATCACTCTCCTGGGCAGCTTCAGCACTGATGGACACTGGATGTGAGCAGCTGCTTCTGTTATTCGGGGATGCTTCTCTGCTGTCACTGGATAGATACATTTTTAAGGGTAATTTCATTAACAGCTTTGTTAATTGCTGTGATGCAGTGTTAAATGCATTACTACAATTGATTTGTTAACAGTTTAATCCAATTTCCTTTTTACTGTACCATTCTGTTTGAGTGGGAAAAGGATGTATTTTCTGTGCATGTGTGGGGTGTGCCTGTGCATTGTGTGTGCGTGTGTGCTAAGTGTGTTAAAAAGAAAAAAGGGAGGGAAGGAAGAAAGGATGGAGGGAGATGGAGAAGAACGGAGGGTCTTTATCATTTAAAAATGGAGCCTATAGACTCAATCCCCTCCACCTGCTCTCTTTTACACCCAACTTCTCCTCCCCCCAACCCCCCCACACACTTCTACCGTGGTATTTTGGTATGTCCTCCTATTCTGTCTCAGCTTCCCTTTTCCTGATTATAGTCTTCCTAGACAAATAACCCAGACTGCAAGGTCATTCACTTAATGACACTGGTGGAGTCTTCAGCCTAATAGTAACTTATTTCCAGGTTTTAAAGAGCTAAGACACGCTGATGGGGTTTATTGGACAACAGTGTCCTCATCAGTTTCCTCTCACGTGGTGGGTAGAATTCCTTACCCCACTACACAAACGGACTCCGGAATGAGAAACATGACTTTATTCTTACAGTACCACAATGCCAAACATTAGACCCAAAAGCCTAACTTATTGATTTTCTTCTTTAATTCTAGATTTTATTTTTTATTATCTTTAAGTAGTTGGACAAAAGGGTTTCCATCAAACATGTCAATTTATCAGTACAATGCATTTTGATCAGAGTCACTCTTCCTAATTTGTGTTAGAATAGAATGAACTTTCAGCGTGTTAGCACTTGAACCCAGGGCCTTGTACATGCAAGGCAATCACTTTATTAAGGAACTGCATCTCATGACCTGGGTAGAAAACTTCTGGCATTTTACAAGGTAGGAAAAGGCTTTTTGCTGTAAATATTGTAAGTAACAAAATTTGGAGCTTTTCTAGTTCAAGAGACTTTTCACGGTTCCTGCTAATTCTCACCATTAATTGGCACGTGAAGGGTAATAGATGTAAGTTATCGATAAATATCAAGGGTAAAGTCCAGACAAACAACCTAAAATCCAGTTGCGGTATAATTTTTCTACAAGACAAAGTATGTTTTGAAGCTAATTTGTTTTTTTATATTATTCATAGAGGACATGCTTAGGAATGAGGCATGATGGGAGGAGGGGAATGAGTCTGACCATTGCAGCCCACAGCCTCGCCAGGAGTAACATGCATACCCCAGGCGGGTCTGCTTGGGGTGGTGACCAAAGCTGGGGGAAGGAAAATCTTCAGGCTCCTGACATCTCCTTAGCACAAGCAGATCAAGGCAAATTCCTTAGAAGAAAGAGATGATGACCTGCGTCTTTGGGAGAAATGAATCTGTGTACCTTCTTAGGCATTTTCTAAATGCTGGGGTTGGTAGCATTGAATTTTCATTATTTTATTTGCATTTCTTCACCATTAACCTTGGAAGATTGATCAATGGAACAAGTGAAGGACACAGAAAATGAGGGCAAGAGGGAGAATAAAAAGAGAGGAAACGGAAATTATTACAACCCCCCCACACCCACACACCTATTTCCTGCTGAGACTCAAAATACCTTGTGCTTCTGAGAAATACAACTATAAACTAGCATGTCAAAATAACAGAAACTGGCTGGTGTTCAGGAATGCTACCGTCACGTGGGCTAACTTAATATACATTTCAAAACATGGAAGATTCTGCTGTGGTCTAAATATACCATCTTTGCAGCCAATTTCCATATTCATCCATTATGCATAGCCCTCCATTAGCCTCTGATCTACTTGCCCGTCCATCTAGCTATTCAATAGCAACTTTTTCCCCCCAAGGACTCCACCAGGATTCCATGGGAACAGTCTAAAAATCCAAGGCTCCATTTCCTTGTGATTATTAATTAAGCATCGTTAAGGGCAGGCGGTTCCAGAGTGTGCACTGATGGAACTCTCCGACGGCTGGGTGTGAATGCACAGTGTGTGCACAGAGCTGAGCCCTGGTGGTCAAGGCAGAGCCACGGAGCTGGTGTTCAATAATCCTAAATGGAATAAGCACCCACTCCTCACAAGGCATTTCAAATGCCTCATGGAACATGTATGGGCTAAAATTCAGAACGTCCCACAAATGATATCAAATATTTTTACAACAGAAATAAATGCAAGCTAGAGGAAAGATGCTCACTGCCACAGAATTGCCATTTGGTTAAGACACAGACTCAGCAGATAATAAACTTTCTTTTTCTTGTCTTTTTCTGGAAATAGCAGGATTTGTCCACCTTTCAAAAACAAGTAACAAGAGACCTTACCCCAGCTTGGCCAGTGGCTTGGTGTCAGCTGGTCTCCTGACACAGTGGATTTCTTTCTCAGAATCAAAATTACTGGCAGAGAGAATCCTTGCTCAGATTCCTCAGCACCTCACAGTGGCATCCTACCACTTGAGCCGCACCTGCAGCTCTATTCGCTGTCTTTGTACCTGGGCTGGCCTGATCACAGTCCTCGTATTTGTACTTTCTACTCCAGCTGGAGGACAGGCACATGTCACCGCATCTGGCTTTTTCTGTTCAGATGGGGTCTTGCTAGCCTCCATATGTGAGCCTCACATTCTCGACCTCTAGAGTAGCTGGAATGACAGATGTAAAATCACAGCCACTAGCTCATTCTCTGATACCTCCCTTTTGTAGGTTATGCTAAGAGCTGGTAACAGTGCTATCAGTGAAGTTGGTAGTATTTTTGTATACATAAATATTAAATATCTGTGGCAAAAACCTTCCAGGAATATGGAATCATTTTACTTATTCCTAATCCTCTCCAGAAGTGCAAATCAGATCCCTGCACAGACATTATCTATGATTCAGGGAAGAGACAGACTGACTAGCAACCTCAGAACTCATGGGTGCCGGTGTTACATTTCCTGGGCTTTCTTTCTTTTTGTTTCTAGTCCTGGGGCTTGAACTCAGGGGTAGGTGCTGTCCCTGAGCTTTTTTCGTTGTTGTTCAAGGACAGTGCTCTACCTCCAGAGCCACAGCTCTACTTCCAGACTTTATTTTTTCATTAGTGCCTAATTGAAGATGATTTTCTGACCTAGTTGGCTTCAAACCATGATCCTCAGATCTCAGCCTCTTGAATAGCTAGAAATATAGGCAGGAGCTACCCAGCCCAGCTCAATTTCCCAGGTTTTCTTTGATCCCATACATCCCAGACTTTTAGCTAAAGGATCAACAACCCAGAAACATACCTCGGAGCCAGGACAAAAGGTGGCTGTCGCTAGGAAGGGAACACCAAGGAGCAGCCTAAAGACAGGAAATCTTAGCTATCAAGCTTTCTCCTCTAGCCTGGCACCACTGAGAAAATTGAGACCCCCACCTCCACCCCTACCACCCACACCAGCAAAATCTGAGCCAAGAGTCTAGACCCTGGGCCTGGAGTCCAGCAGCTCACCCTAGTCCCGTTTCGGGTACTAACTCATTCTTCTTGTACCATCATCATCTGCTAATACCTCTATGAGATCAGATGTTAGCCTCTTGGATAGCTAGGGTGACAGGATGTGCCACTGGAGTCTGGCTAGAAGACGCCGCATTTATCTTCCCATATCCTTTTAAATGAAATCATGGAGCTTATTTCAGGAGACATCAGTAACTTCCTGGCGGCAAGGACTCTAACCCAAGTAGCAGAGCTGCAGTGCTTGCAATTCTCAATTCTTCTGGGATACCAGCCTGACTCCTGCTGGCTGAACACCTCAGACACACAAAGCAACCCAATGTACTGCTTTAATTAGGTACTGAGACTCAGGGTGATATCACTACAGAGACCACAGGGCAAGAGTACTGCTACATCTTTGACTTTGGCTGATTCCAGTCCTAATCAGGTAACCAGCACAGGCTTATTTTTTTTTTTTGGTATAGGCTAAGCTAACATGGATGGGACATAGCCCTTAGCTTTGTCTGTACCACAATCTCAATGGATAAAAGGGGGAACTATCTCGAAACCCAAGGGTACAACAGGCAGAGAAAAGTGGAGTCACAGACCACAGAGTGATTTGGCACATGCTCCCATATGTTTTTTGCCAGTCCTGGGGCTTGAACTCAGGGCCTGAGCTCTGCCCTTGGGCCTTCCTCGTACCATTGGGCTACAGCACCACTTCTGGCTTTTTCTCTATATTTGGTACTGAGGAATTGAACCCAGGGCTTCATGTATACTGGGCAAGCACTCTACCACTAAGCCACACTCCTGACCCCCAATGCTTCAAAATGAGCACTGCTTTACAGTTTAAATCTCCCCAAACCTAAAGGCCCTCGGTGGCCTGCAGCAGTCAGGCTTGCGATGTTGTTCTGTTTCCCAGTGGTAGAAGCACCCAGAAACCACTGCAGTGGCTTAGCAGTGCCTTGCGTCAGTCCCAGGGTGCTAGTCTACAGCCTCACGATGCCTTGCTCTTCCTTCCCTTGCTGGGCACCTCTCTCCAAGGTGTCCCAGTGGTGACACAGAATTATCACACTTACTCCACACATCAAAGCTAATTTGCAAAAGCAAGTCGGCGCCACTCAGATGGCTCACAACCCAACCTCCTGCAGGATGATGAAGGTATCTGATTCTGACTTTCACATTTCCCTGCGTTTCCAACAATATGCTTAGCAGTTCTTCACAATAAATAAAGGCCTTTGGGGGTGTTTTTTGAGCTCGACTTCATGTTCTCTTTTAAAACAGGGCCATGGATCTCTTACCATTCACAAGTCTGAAGGGTTCAGGCTTCCTTTTCCTTAACCGATGAGGACATGTCTGGAAGCTGGGGTCTCTTGCTGCCCAGCCAGGATGTGTGTGGCGAGCCACGTGCTTGGCTGGCAGGTAGTAAGTCAGTCCATTTAGGATGCCTTGAAGTCAGGTAGTGTTTTCAGCATTCTTTGATGGAACCAAATCTGTGTTCGTCAGAATCTGCCACCTATCTTCACCCTGAGTAGAGAAGAATGGCCAGAAACCCACCAGGAGAGGCAAGAAACGAAATAAGACATCAGAAATGGTACCAGAAAATTATCTAGTCCTAGACTATGTGGGAGGTCAGATACCATCTCTGTCTCCCCTTGGCTGGGCCCTGGGGATGGTCCCTTGGTGCTAGTCCTGACCTAGAACCCCAATGCCTGAAATCGGGGACTGCCAGGTGCAGCCCAGGGCCTCCAGGGAGAGGTGCCCCAGCGGTGGCCCCAGAGGCTGCAGCTTGTTAAGAATGTTATAAATGTGGCCCTGGAGCAGTGTTCCAGGGCCTGAGGTCTCATAGACCCTGTTTCCCACTCCAGCTCAGCAGTGTCAGTGCTCAGAAGGAAGTATGGAGCTCTCCTGAGCTGGGGTCCACCCTCCCCTTCTTTCCCTGGCTGCCTGACTGCTGGAGCAGAGTGGAGGGAGGGGAGAGAGCTCTGTGCCACACCCCAGGCATCTACTCTGTTTCTCCCCAGGGACCTTGGCACTGGGCTTGAACTTCAACCACTCATCCTCAGATCTGAAGGCAGCCACAGACTTGCCGTCTTCTGCTGTTGCTCTCGCCTTACCTTTCCATGAGTTCTATCCTTGCCCCACTATTTTAATTCCATCTCTGACTCCCCATCCTCCACAGCATTCCTGACCCTCTTTCTCCTGCATTTAGTTTTTAAAGCGTGATATAACATCTTACTTGTTAGAGGATTCACTTGTGTGCTGTGACTTTTGCTGGTGACCTGTTTCCTTTGCCTATCAGAATGTAAACTCTACAGAGCAGAAATGTCCCCTGCCCTTTGCTTGTAGGCAGTACTAAGATTTGAACTCAGGACTTTGTACTTGCTAGGCAAGCACTGTATGTATCGCTTGAGAGAGCAACACTGTGATGGAATCCGTGAGAACTCAAGGAAATCCATGAACACAAAAGGGAAAGCACATTGGTGGATAGCATACTCATCTTCTGATGAAGCAGAATCCTTCCTTACAGCTCGTATGCAAGCTGCTATCTTTGTGCTTTTACGAGAATATAGGGGTGTGTGTGTGTGTTACATGTATGTATGTATGTATGTATGTATGTATGTATCCGTGCACACAAGTGCTATGCTACCTGGGAAAGATGGAGTTAAAAGATGTGGAAGAAGTTCAAGAACAATACTAGGCAGAAATTGGAAGGATTTATGCAAACTCCCTTTGGGCTCTATTTTGGCCTCTCATATGGTGCTTTCTGTGCTTTGAAATAAATACACATTCATTTGTTTAATCTTCTTTAAAACTCATGAGGTAAATCCCACCCTTTGCCTTGTAAATGAGAAACTGGGGCACCCAAAGTGCTGATGGATGGATGGATGGATAGACTCACAGACAGTAGACGAAGATATAAGCTTTGCACTAGCGGCTCCAGTCTGCTCTAAGTTAACTGAACCGTTTCAACACTCTTGAAATGATTTAAACACTTTGGGGTTGTTTCCCCACCCTCATCACCTCCCCCACGCCACCCCTCACCCCAACTTAAATCTGTCAAATCAACCTGAGATTTTGTAATTGTAAAAACCTGTAGGAGTGCTGATAAAGATGGGAGTGATGAGGGCATTTGTCTCCCCATAGTCTGGCCTAGAGGAATCTCACAGCCAGGCAGGCTGAGCTGAAGGCTAGAGTTAGTCTGGGTGGTTGTATTCCTTTCAGGACCCCGAGACTGGAGGAAACTTGTAAAAAGTGCCTAGAATGCAAATTGCATTCACACTTATGAGCCATCCTGATCTTTCCTTTCTGCCTCACTCTACTGTCCTGTTAAGAAGTCAAGGGTCAGCACGGCCATCATAAATCCTCGTAGGCGGACCCCTGAGAGCAGGGCCAAGCTCGGCCTCCCCTTCTGCCTCTGCTTCTGGCATGGCTGCCAGGGGAATGGTGTTAAGGAGGAGGCAAGACTGCCCTCTTCGTGGCCCTGGGCCTCAGCCTTCCTCCACTGCCAGCTCTGGAGGAGACAGAGCCCTCCCTCACAGACACCTGGACAGTCCCCTAACCCTGATCAGAACAAGCAGAGCCACCCAACCAAAAGCTCCATTTAGGAAACGGGCTTTGCAACCAGGCACTTCTGATGGCTGGTTATTTATCCTCATTAGAGAGTGGCACCCCTGGCAGCTGACCAGGCAACCCCTCTCCATGCTGTCCTGAAGGACAGTCCAAGGGCACACAGCACAGGCATGCCACACAAGCCACACAGGAGGCTTCTTGAAAATACAAATGTCTGCATGTACCGCTGGAGATTCTGACGCACTGGATCCAAGATAAAACCCCAAGAGCTGTCTATAAGCTGAGAAGCTCCCTGGATGAGTCTGTGTACATCAGACTTGAAGAACTACCAGAAAGAATCTTGAGTCCTAGGTCACCTTCAAATTTAGAAAAACAAAATCACAGTGTCTTTATAATGAAATGTTCCAGTTCCTTGTTAACACTTCAAAAACCCAAAGGAATCTAAGAAGCCTTGTTACTCAAAGACAATCAATATTTACATTTTCGAGAACACCTTTCTCCAAATCACCTGACATGCAAATATAGATAATTAAAGTAGACACAGCTTCCCTAGATGAACCTAACACATCTGTAATAGCCTATTAACCAAAGTAAAGATTTTTAACAACAGGCTTGGAAAATTAGGAATAATAGAAGGGTCTACAGAGGACTTCTGACAGAAGGAACTTTGCTACTTTAAAAACAAAAATGTTAGTTAATGCTTGCTGAATGGTTTTCAAGCTATTTCACATTAGAAATTTTCAGTTTACTGTTAGTCAAAACGCCAGCAAAGGAAGCAGAAATCCTCAGTTCCAAACTGAGCAGTCTTTGGGCTAAAGGAAAGGAAGGACAAAGAAAGTTGTCAGAGAAAGTGACAGCAGGTGAGAGAATAGAATCTCCAGGTAAATTACAAAATTTCCAAGTTGAATTTCAGATGAACAAGTTATTTTTTTTTGTTTAGTGTCAGTATGTTCCAATTGCTGTATCTGAAATTCACTTGTATGAAAGTACTCTATATTCGTAAAGGCTAATTCTGGGGAGCTCAGAAAAGGGACCGTGCTTTGCCCTGGCAATGCCGTCTTGTAGGTGAGTCTGGGTCATGTTTCCATGCACCTGGCATCTTTTCCTGATGTGTGACACAATGGAGAGTCCAGTCTTCACAGCTCCTGGCTCCCAGAGGCTGAGTTCTGGCTGGCCCATGAACCAACCACACCCTGACCCCTGGCCATGCAGGTGGGGAAGAGGAGCCAGCCCCCTACTAGAAGCTACAGGCTCAACCAGTCACACAGACCCCCTCCCTGGGTCCATAGGGTTAAAGAAATGCTGACCTGGTACAGAAGGCAAAAGCCCAGATAAAAACTGGAGGAGGGGCTTTGTCAGCGGGACAATTCATTAAGAGAAAATCATCCAGTAATTTTTGCTGAATGTGTTTGCTTTGTCTTTGAACATTTTTCTCTGTCCTGTTACGTCAGTGGATTCATTGCTTTGGACACTGAGTGACAACAAGATATGTCAACCTGCTAAGATCAAGTTAATTGAAAGAAGCTAGTGATCAAAAGATTGAACTTCATCCTTTCCAGGTAGCATAGGACATATGAAGCTATAGCCAAAATGACTCCGGACACCCACCTCTCATGGTTCTGAGAGCATGGCTTTCACAAAGTCAGGCCACCATCACCCCAGCCCCATGTTCATCACAAATGACACAGAATCCATGCACCAGGAATCCTGGATGTCACTCGTGGGCAGAAAGCGATGGCACTGGCCACTAGAAACCTCACTGCCAGCATCTTTGGCAAAGGGAGGCCAATTGTTTCTATATTTAACTACCATTTTATTTCTGAATATAAACTCAGATGGCAGAGTGCATTCATTTTTGAAATATGTTTACCCCCAATACACATGTCGTGCAGCCCACTGCATGCTTCAATGATGGAACAGCCTGGCTGTTGGCTTCATTAGCTGCTATGTTGTGAGATCTACAGAGATGGAAAATGGGGAGGGTGGCAAGGCTCTGACTCTGTGTTGACCGGAGCCTAATTTGCTTAAAATGCCTCCCAAATCACTCCATTTCTGAAGGGCTTTCTGCTCAGCATCTGTCATTAATTCAAGAGCCAGTACCACAATCACCCAGTTAGTGGGAAGGCAAAATGAGAGTCAGTCAGTGCCTGCTGGGCAGGGTCTGCGAGGGAAGAGATGTGCATGCACACAGGCCATCTCTAAATGCCCATCCTGAGAGAGCAGGCTTGCACTGCTGGCCATGGGTGGTCTGTTTTGGCAGACCTACAACAAGCCGAATGCTACTCCAATTGTTCTAAAATAGTGGGACAGACGCCCAGGACTGTCAGTTCAAGAAACTGGAGGGAGAGTCACTACAAACCACCCAGATGTGTTCTCTTGATGACTCAATGATGGTAACATCCACCCTGATAATGGAGCCAGACTAAGTGGAGGGCACCCCATGCTAGTGACAGGAGAGGTTCCTCAACTTCAAAGCCGTCCATCAGTGCATTCCAGTGCCTGACCTTTAGATGAGACTAAGGCCTTTCATGAGTGACAAGATTGAAAAAGGCGAACGTTCACAGAGAGGTGGCCTGAGTACAAGGCATTCTGAGATCTGTCTGATAAGTACATCCCCATGTCCTATGGGCATCTATGGGGAACTTTAGCTCTAAGGAAGGGAGACTTTGGTAAACACATTGTTTACGAATATGAGGCTTACAGTATGGAAGAACCAAACTGTGCAGTATCCTGGGGTCTAGTAGCCAAAGCGAGGAGCCTCCCGCTCCCAGACGGGTGAGAGTTCAGAGTGGTCAGTAGAACCCAAAGACGGATCTGCCTGCCCTGAGATCTGGGACCCACCAGGAACGCCCACCTCTTGTGGCTGTCCTTTAACCCCTGCTGTGCCTTCGATTGCAGCAGCAGCCAGAGGCCTAGAAGCATTCATTACACCTTCCATGACCTGACAGGTGCCAGGCTGACCTCAGTCCCAGAGCTAGGCGGTTACCCCTGCTGCGGACCGGGAAGGACAAGGTCACCGTGGAACGAAGTGGGCAGGGTCTGGGAAAGTCATGTGACTGGCAAATTCACACCTCGCGGTGGGAAGGAAGAGTGGGAGAAGCAGATCCTGGATGTGGCAGAATGGAGAAAGGGCCAGCCAAAGAGTCTGGAGGAAGATGTAGAAGGAGAGGCTGGAGGCACAAGGCTGGCACTGTAGAGGCTCACCAATTCAAGAGTAGTACAGACCTCAGTCTCAGGGCAGGAGACAGTGGTCAGTACACTGCCAGTCGACCCCGGGTTAACAGGTGCTGTGCTACATGTCTGTTAAACCATATACCCAGGAAGTACAGATAAGAAGGATCAAAGTCTAGACCCGCAAGGCAAAAATGAGACCCAAGACAAAATACATTGTGGAGGCAGGGCTCTGTTACCAGATACAGGGCGTTAGGCAAGGGCAGCCATGCCTTGTTCCTGGTCCAGGATGAATGCAGGCTTTTGGGAATCGCAATGGCTGTGATACTCAGGGTGAGTATGTGCTTTTCTGAGTTGGAGTCAGTGTTGTTTTTCCCTTGCTTCTTGCAGGGTTCGTTCGGATTGTTTAACATATCCAGTGCCAAGTGTGGTTCAAACACACGGGCTATGAGGGCCTCCTGGGGCTCCACACCTTCTCCGCTGTCCAGGGCGGCCCTTTCCCACACCCAGCACGCTCTGTGGGGAGCTTGGCTGCAGATCTACGGGCAGATGTTTCTCACAGTCACAGGACTGCTCGGATGATCTGGGCCAGCTCTGATCTGGTGTCATCCTATTCAGAATGGCACTTGGAAATCTCAGTTGCTGCTCATCACTCACGCGGAAGACAACTGAGCTGACATTTATATTCTAACTGTAGTGGTAACATGGAGTTGCAGACATCGTCTCATTATTCAGGAAAGAGCACAGGGAAACAGCTAGAAGCAAAGTTTGGAAATCGAGGTCCCTTTTTATGGCAGGTATTTGTGTTTTGAAGATGGACCTCCATATATAATGGCATCTTTGGGCCGGGAGTTTGGCCTAGTGGTTAAAGTGCTTGCCTAGCATGCATGAAGACCCGGGTTCGATTACTTGGTACCACATACATAGAAAAAAGCCAGAAGTGGTGCTGAGGCTCAAGTGGTAGAGCTCTAGCCTTGAGAAAGTCCAAGGACAGTGCTCAGGCCCTGTGCTCAAGCCCAGGACTGGCAAAAAAAAATGGCATCTTTGATTCTGAATTTCATTGATTTTTGTGAGATTTCATTGTTACAATAGTTTATCCTCTTAAGAGTTCTTAAGCCATGAAGTGGTGGCTCATGCCTGTAATTCTAGCCAATGGGAAACATAAGTCAGAAGAATCGTGGTCAGAATCAGCCTGGGTGAAAAGTTTGTGAGACCCTACTTTAACAGGAAAAGCTAGGTATGGTGGTGTGCATTTACCATTCCAGCTACAATGGGAAGCATAAATAAGAGAATCACTGTCCACACCAGCCCAGACAAAAGGTGAGACTCTATCTCAAAAATAATCAGAGGGCCTGGAGTTTGGCCTAGTGCTAGTGTGCTTGCCTAGCATGCATAAAGACCTGGGTTCGATTCCTCGGTACCACATACATAGTGGTGCTGTGGCTCAGTGGTAGAGCTCAGTGTAGAGCCCATGAACAGTGCTTAGGCCCTAAGTTCAAACCCCAGGACTGGCAAAAAAGGAAAAAGAAGCCAGGCACAGTGGTTCACGCACCTGTAATCCTAGCTACTCAGGAGGCTGAGATCTGAGGATCACAGTTCAAAACCAGCCAGGGCACTAAAGACTGTAAGACTCTTATCTTCAATGAACCACTAGAGAACTGGAAGTGGTGCTGTGTCTCAAGGGGTAGGACTGCATCCTTGAGCTGAAGAGCTCAGGAACAATGCCCATACTCTGGGGTAGGGTGGTAGCTTCTTGAGCTGAAACCTCGGGGGCAGCTCCCAAGCCCAGAGCCCAAGCCCCATAACTGACAATAGATAAATAAATAAAAATGATTAGAGCAAAAAGGTGTGGCTCATTGGTTCATTGGTAGAGCATCTGCCTAGCAAACCAAGTATGGACATGTGAGCCGAACCTGTGGCCTGCAGGCATGATCCTAGCTGGGGGACACGGTGATGTTTGGGGAACTGACAGCCCTCAGGGAGTTCCAGGATGCCTAGGGGGTTTGGCCTCAAAGTAGATGTGAGACTGCACTGCACATGTGCATAGCAACAGGTACACGGTGACTGGAGGCAGATAGAGGAGGTGATGGTGGCTTGGGGTCGGGAGCTGTGTCCGCAGGGGTTCTGATGCTTGGCTCAGTGTCAAGGGAAGTGTTTCCAGAACCCAGGAAGAGAGAAGAGAGGGCATCTCCCAGAGCAAAAAGAACAGCAGTCTGTCCTGCATCGGTGTCCACCCTGCTGGACCCAGGGGCACTGCCCAGTGCCACACGTCCCAGCCATTTCCATCCCCAGTGAAGTTACGGCTCAATAAGAATGTTTTAAAATCCATTTTATCACTTGTACCATCCATACTGCAAGCACTCAATGGCCATGGGCCTAGATTGGAAATAACGATCCATGCCCTGTCTTGAACTGCTGCAGCAGTCCACACGTGCACACCCACAGTGACACTAATCTACATGCACACATTGTGACACTAATTGACATACCCACAGGCACCTCATGACCCTAATCTACATGTCTACAGCTACACACACATTGTGACACTAACCTTCACACCCACAGATGCACACACCTCAGGACACTCATCTACATGTGCACACGTGCACACACCTGGTGACACGTAAATCCGCAAGATGTATTCTTCAGTGTTCAGCTCTGATGGGGAGATCTGAGTGTACTATATTTTTCTTCCTCCACCACTCAAGTCATCCTGTGCCAACGCCTCACATTGTCAGATGCCATCTTGGCAATTCCTGGTATCTGCCAAGCGCTGGAGAAGACCTTGGGCTTGCCACGTAGATTTGGGAAGCTGTAGCCCATCCAGCTGCCCAAAGACTGTCAGAAGCTTCCCATCTCGCAAGTCTCCTTTCCTGGATCCTATGGAGGTTGGCCCCATCCCAGGAGCCTCGTGGCCACATCCACCCCTCTAGGTGGTCAGCTCCTAGTCATCTTCCCACCTGGTCCTGTCCTCCCCCTGCAAGGCTTCCCTTCCACGGTTGACAAGCCACTGAAGCCATTTGAAAGGTGCCTTCCCATTAAATGTGTTGATTTACTAAGGAGCTGGCAAGCTGGTCTATGAAGCAAGCCCAGGTCAACTATGGGAAGTCCTTTAATAGGAGGAGGCGAAAGAAGGAAGAAAAATAAGGAGGGAGAGGAGGAGAAAGAAGAGGGAGGAAGGGAAGGAGGGAGGGAGGGTGGAAGGGAGGGAAGGAAGAAAGGAGAGAAGGAAGGAAGGAGGGAAGAAGGAAGGAGGGAAGAAGGAAGGAGGGAAGAAGGAAGGAGGGAAGGAAGGAAGGAAGGAATATTTCTTCTCTGTTTGAATGGAAAGAGAACAACACACACACACACACACACACACACACACACACACACACACACACACACACACACACAAAGAGAAACTAACTAGAGCCATTTCAATAGATGGCTTGGTTTCTGAATCTCTCTCCAATCCCTGGCAATACAGAGAATCACTTCTCAGGTCCTGAGCTTTGCACCACAGGCCTGTGTGCCTGACAGCTTCCACCTCTAGGGCAATTTGACGCCTTGCCAGTGGTTTCTCCCTGGCTGTCATATGAAACTGAGGAATTGGCAGTGCCCAAGACAGAAACCCTGGCAGCCTCCAGGAGCCTGAGATGGCAGACTCTCTCTTCCTACTAGCCATGCTCATTGCAAATCTCAGCACCACGCTTTCCAAGGAAAGCCATCTTCCAGCTCCATAAAACTTCACCCTTTGGCCTTGGCCAAAACAAAGGCTACAGAATGCTTCCCATTGTTTATTTGTTAAGCATTGACTGGAGCCATCACATAAATTAGTCCAGCTGTGAAACTGTACTCTTTCTGTTATTAGTCTTTAATCTAGGCTGCAGCCCAAAAGTTTAGTATGAGCAAACTCATGCCCTCTGCTTTCCAGCTTTATTTGGCCCAGGAGGGGGTAAAGCAAAAGCAAACAAATGGCAATATTTTATATAGCATTACATAGTAATCTCTAAAATAAAATCATTACAAAGGTGAGAATTGAAATGTGAATTCTGGGCTATGCCAGGCAGTCCTTTGTCAAATCGTAAAAAGCATCAATGGGATCAAATTATCTCGTAACCACTGAGGGTCTTGGTGAAAGGATGATGCATTGAGCTTATCTTATGCAAGGCTGCGCAGAGCTGGTCTCATCCTGAGCTTGCTCACTAGGGGGTCACAAAATGAAGTGGGTGGCTCCTTGTTCCTATGCCAAATCCAAAAGCTTCACCCTCTGAACCTGTTCCCTGGCCACAGGGAATTGAACTGTGAAGAATAAGACTTTACATGAAAGCCATATAAAAATGTGACAGCAGGGGCCGGGAGTTTGGCCTAGTGGTAGAGTGCTTGCCTAGCATGCATGGAGACCCAGGTTCGATTCCTCGGTACCACATACATAGCAAAAAGCCGGAAGTGGTGCTGAGGCTCAAGTGGTAGAGCTCTAGCCTTGAGAAAGTCCAAGGACAGTGCTCAGGCCCTGAGCCCAAGCCCAGGACTGGCAAAAAAAAAAAAAAGTGACAGCAGGGGGCCAGGTGTTTGGCCTAGTGGTAGAGTGCTTGTCTAGCATGCACAAAGACCAGGGTTCAATTCCTCAGTACCACTTACATAGAAAAAAGCCAGGAGTGGTGCTAAGGTTCAAGTGGTGGAGTTCTAGCTTTGAGAAAGTCCAAGGACAGTGCTCAGGTCCTGAGCTCAAGCCCAGGACTGGCAAAAAAAAAAAAAAAAAGTGACAGCAATTTGATCATTTTTATCACTGTTAAAATGTATTCTGGATACTACTAGATTTTTTTTAATTTTGATTTTGTTTCAGGAAGTGGGTGGCAAAGACAATATGAAAAATGTTATTCAGAACTCCAACAATAGACTGTGCATATCATAGTCTTTTGACAACTTCATTCATCTGGAAATAGCATCCGTACAGCACACTGGGGCAAGCAAAAAGCAGTGGCATTGCGAGAGTTCATGCTGGCTGCAAAGATGTACAGCAAAATAATATAGTACTATATCCTCTCATCTCATGCTCAGACACTTTAAATCAGCTGACCCTGGAATTCTAGGATATAATACACCCGGTAGGACACTGCTGAGGTAGCATGGAAGGCTGAGCAGGCTCTGGGACACAGTGCCAGGCACAAGTTCTGTGTATCCTCGGGTATGGCAAAGCTCAGATCTGCCAATAGTGTCAGAAGAATGACTGGACCAGAAAGGGACAAGAGAAAGGCCTCTTCCTTTCCTCAATTTTAGCTTCACACTCACTCATAGGTTTCTTTATCTTTTGGCAGTATGACCAAGGTCTGAGCTCAAGCCCACCTGCTTGCTGCGCAGGAGCTTTACTGTTGAACCCCACCTCCAGTCCTTTTTTTCCATATATTTTTATTGTAATTAATAGAAAGGTTACATTATATTCACCAGATAGAAGGTGCATTACTTCACAAACATTGATACCCTTTCTCATGTCTTGGTCCCCATTTCCCTCCCCCCACCCCCACCCCTCATCTTGTTTTCCCCCTTTCCCTACCCTATTTCAAATAACCAAATACACATATATACAATATATCAGATAACAAGGTGAAATACTGTAACCATATGATATAACCAAGAGACAGCAAAAGAGATGAGAGATAACATAGTACATTAAGGACAACAATCACTCATTATATAGCTTTTGTTTCTATATCCTGGAGGGCCTTTCAATTAGCATCATACTATATGGCCTTATGTATCTAGGTTTTGCTCTATTGTAAATCTCTGCTAGGAGAGCCCAAGGTTTCTACTGATTATGACAAATGAGGGAAACCATTGAGCCTTTTTTTACACTGGTTGTTTTTTGAAATGGAGTCTCACTTCCTATTAGTTCTATGCCTAGACCTTGATCCACCTATTTTAGGCCTTTGGTTATAGCGGCATGCTCAGGCCATGCCCCCACACCCAGCTTTTCCCACTGAGGTAGAAACTACCACTTTTCTGACAAGGCTAGCCTGGAAATGTAATCCTTCTGAGATTAGCTTCCTTTATCGCTGGTATGCCAGGCACATGCAACCATAGCCAGCTAGAGATTGAGAAAGGGTCTCACAAGCTTTTCTGCTTTCACTGGCCTTGAATTGTGTGATCGTCTTATTATCCCCCTCCTAAGTACCTAGGATCATAAGTCTGAGCCTCCCTCAGCTGGCTGTTTAAAATATATGTAGAGAGAGGTTATATATACCTATTCTATATATTTTTACCCGGACATATTTGATGCTTTCTGACTGCCCAGTGGGTTCAGCCATTGTTCATTAGGGGCAGAAGTGAAGTCCAGACGCCCTGAGCATAGATGCGTTGTGGTGTAGATGTGGAATCACTGTCCCAGCAGTGTCCTCGGGTTCTCATCTAAAACCCACAATCCATGGGGATGGAGAATGTTGTGCAGGGTGGGAAGGAGCTGAGAGGACAGGAATCAGTGAGCACTCACCATACTCCAGTGCCACGTGCAGTGGCCCTTCCAAGTGGACTAGAAATATTGTGATGGGAGAGAAGTGGACAGTGCAAGCTAACATTCACCAGTGCCTCCTGTACGCTCTTCTGTGGGCTTCTAAGGGGAAGCACTCAAATTTATCTTCAACTCTCCTCTCCTATTACTCCCAAGCCAACCTGAATGAACCCAGGGAGGCCCCGATCCTCTCATCCATCTCCTAGAAAGACAATGTCCCACTTGCTTCTTAAAAGGTGGTATCTGAGCATATTTTAAGGACATGGGGCCCTCAGACGCAGGGCCCGTGCATTCATCACAGAGACAGCTCACAGGACTGCAGGAGGGAGAGGTAGCTGATTCAGGCAACCAAGCACTTTGCTTCCAGCCCCACACTGGCCTGCAGCCCACAGCCCCACAAGTGGGTGCTGTGCTAAGTAAGCAGGGAGCCATCCGAGCCCATGGACAGGGGCGCAGCTGGCCAGAAGCTGATAAGAGAGCCACGTGAGTGCACGAGAGCAATGTCCGCAGTATCTGTCCATCGGAGCCATCTCAGCCCAGGTTAACAGGCTCCTCACATGCGCAGAGGAGTGGCTGCAGGGTTCATGGAAGCAGGAGAGCCATCTTTATCTCAGGATTTTAAATGCCCTGGCAAAGGCATTTGTTCTCTCAAGTGGCTGCACTAAAGTATTGGTTTCTATACAAATGTTTCCACCCTTAATCTCAATAATTCCCATCATGAGAACCGTTTTTATACAGCAAGTACTAATTCACATGAGTGTGTGTGTGTGTGTGTGTGCATGTGTGTGTGTGCATGCGTGTGTGTGTGTGTGTGTGTGTGTGTGATTATTCAGTCTACATATGTATTCAGAGATGGATATTGTCCTACCACTTATAAGACCTGCCCGCTCTTTCTTTTTTTTCTATCAGTCCTGGGACTTGAACTGAGGGCCTGGGCACTGTCTTTGTACCAGGGAGAAACCACTGGCAAAGCTTCAAATTGCCCTAGAGGTGAAAGCTATCAGGCACACAGGCCTGTGGTACAAAGCTCAGGTAAAAGTGACTAGTCTCTAGTGGATGAGGCAACTGCCTCCCGATGATCCTTTCTGGGAAATAGGAATACCCATATTTAGGCTATAAGATTCTTTTTTAAAGTTCATTCTTTGCTGATCCTGGGCCTTGAACTCAAGGCCTGGACACTGTCCCTGAGCCCCCTGTATGCTCAAGACTAAGAACTCTACCAGTTGATCATGGCGCCACTTCCAGCTTTTTCTGAGTCTCACAGACTTGCCTTTTCCTGCTGGCCTCCAAATGGGATCCTCAACTCTCAGACCCCTGAGTAGCTAGGATTACAAGTGTGAACCACTGGCATCTGGCTATATAAGATTCTTCTATAAAATGTGGAGGATGTTAGGTAAAACAATTCTGCAGAGAATACGTCTCTAGAAAACCCTGCATGCACCCCTTGAAAAGGCAGAGCTCTGCAATCTGCTGTACCTCACACTCTTTACACAAGGACCAGACAACTTTGGCATGCTTGGTCTGAAATAAAAAGCCTTCCCGAAGCCTCCTGTCCTCCCCCTCTTCACATGATCCTCTTGATTGCAGGAGGGGCGTGTCTGGTCCTCTGAGGCTGGAAGCTGAAATTTCCCAGTTAGTCTATAACCAGCCAATCACAGCACAAGTGGTCCAGGCATGTCAGGCATCAAAGGTGTCCTGTCAAATAATGATGTCAGTGCCGCAGGCTTCCATGCATGAGATGGGCTTTGCCACATCTGGGCCTCCCTTCAACCCTCTGAAATAGCCCCCACTAATAGCCTCATATGACACATCAAGGAAGTAGAGCTAGAGATTAGCTACACTCTAGAATCAAAGTTACTCACGTCTCCAAAACCACTTTCTAATGGACCCTTCTCTCTTTCGAGTGCTCATCCAGGTTCTCTCCTAACAATGAATCTCGCAAGTGAGTACTTTTCAGCAGAGACAGAATATGATCCATGGGCTGCAGATGCTGTGGATAAGAGCTCAGATCATCCACTATCAAATGTGCTGTGTGCAAGACCAGCGACCCCTGGAGGCGGAGAGATGCAGGAGGCCCACGGGGCTGTGGGCCAAGGACCGAGGAGAATTTTTAACAGGAAATCCTAATGGTCCATGCCTTTTGTTTCTTCTCTCAATCACAACTAGCTATACCCAGACAGTGTAGCCAGTTCATTCTCGAGAGAAATTCAAAATGGTGTCTTTTGAGACTTGAAGCTCAGTGGTGGGCAAGAGATGGCACAGAAGGGACTGTGCGCTCACCTCTCTCAACCCTGTCCACACATTCCACATTTCGTGGCACGTTAGGCCGTGGGAGGGTGTTCACACCACAAAAATCAATCAGTACAGCAAACGGGGACTCTTCTAGAGTGGGATCAGGTGGGGTCAGTTAGAAGGTTCGGAAGTACAGAGAGCATAAGATAAATCAGCATCAGTGGGCCTCCCAGAGTGAACAAATATTGCTGGAAAACCAGAGGGCCTAATTTAAAGATCCTCCGACAGACAAATAAGTGCTATTGCATCCCTCATCACCCACAAACCCCCCAGCACTTTCCCATCACTTGTCTGTGTCTTTTAAAGATTCCATCCCTATGACGCATTAGCCTGGACTGCGATCCTCCCGTTTATGCTTCCTGCATTGCCGGGATGACAGTCTTGCACGGCTTTGGTCAACTAGAATGGAGGTCTCCTGAACTTCCTAACTAGCCTGGCCTTGAGCCATGATCCTCCTGATCTCGACCTCCTGAGGAACTAAGATGACAGTGCGAAGCCACCACCCCTGACTTGATTTCTCCAGGACTTGAGGGGTGGGTTAGAAACTTATTAAGGGGAGTAAAGAATGTTTAAAATTACTAAGCAAGCAATAATAATAGTGGTGTAGAGCTATAGAGAGTATCTACCTTAAAAGACAAAGAGTTGAAATGAGTTACTGACTCCTGAGAGGCATCAATGAATTACTGCTGTAGTGTTTGGTACAGTACAAATACTAGAAGGAAACGAAGGATGTAAATGTATCACTCTGCTTATTCAGATGTCATATCAGATTTCATCCATACAAACCAGTTTTTTCCAGCCAGAATAAACAAACGAGATACAGAAGCAGAAGAGACCCACACCTCCAGGGAGACAATGCCATCAAGTTTATCTGTCTTTCACGATGGCATCCTCTGATTCTGCCATATTTCCCTCCAGGCCTGCAGTTCACACTATGTCCCTTCTCTTTCTGAGTCCCTCTGGAGGAGAGGCAAACTGGGGTGAGGCGGGGGGGGGGGGAGCTGCTGATGAGAATTGCCAGTACTTCTCAGATGTGTTGACCCAGCATTTCCTTAGATGCCTTCAGTTTGTATTCTATGTGAATACAGCACAATTACTGCATTTGAAGTCTTTGTTTCCCAGGGTTTTCTCCTTCTGCCTATGATTTCTTAGATCTAGCAGCAACTATCATCATTATTTTCACGCTGTGGCTGAATAGTGCCTTCAAATGCAAATTTGCCAACACTAGCTGGAAATGAGGGGAGGCTGACAAAAGAAGCAAACTCCCCACGCCTAAGTTTTCAGGTCCCTTCCCATGTACACAAGCACACGCGGGCTCCCCGAACAAAGCCTATAGGCAACTTTGATATTTTATATGAAAATAAAAAAAGAAAACTGAATCCAGATATTGTGCTGTCTTTTACAGTTTTGCAAACTTGATTTCTGAGCAGAGTACCAAGTCTTTTCTCTTATTCTGGGTCTATCATTTGTTTTTTGTTTTGTTTTGTTTTTGTTTTCTTGTGCATTGCTGATGCTTCAACTCAGGGCCTGGGCACTGTCCCTTTGCTTGTTTGCTCAAGGCATGGTGCTCTACTGCTTAAGGCACACCTATACTTGCAGTTGTCTGGTGGTTAATTGGAGATAAAAAGCCCCTATAGACTTTGCACAGCTGGCTTTGAATCCCAGTCCTCAGATCTCAGCCTCCTGAGTAACTAGGATGACAGGCGTGAGCCACCAGTGTCCAGCTTTATTCCTGAGTCTTTGAATTGTAGTTAAGATTCATTGGAAAACCACATGCTTCCTGCAGGACCTGTCCTCTTTGTATCATTTATCTGAAGGCCGTGAGCCAAGTATTTCATAACTAGTCCATGGCCAATCAAAGAGAGCCACAGACAGAATGACATGTGCTGGGGGGAGGGGCTGTGGCCCTTCCTTTCTGTTCTGGACCACAAGGCTTCCTAGCTGGGAATGGAGAAACAGCTACAACTAAGCGCTGTGGAAGAATCTTCATGTCTGAGCAACTGAATGGCAGGTATCCATGGGTACGGAGGATGCTTTAACAGTTACACTGCAACTCACCTCTTCTTGCCTGCCATCTCCTAGAGGGAAGATTGGGGATCCGATTAGTCCATCCGTGTGTGTGAGTGTGTGTGTGTGTGTGTGTGTGTGTGTGTGTGTGTGTGTGTGTGTGTGTATGAGGGGGGGGCTTCTTTCGGATATATAAATGAATGACCAAGGCTTCAGCTCCTGAACAGTCAAGTGAAAACCCTCCAGCGGGTTCTCATTCCCACCATGTCCTCTGACACTATGTCAAGGCTTAGAGATGAGCAGACTTTTTCAGAGTTACAAAATCCAGTCTGCAGGGCAACCAAAGACACGTAGAAATAAGGGGCCAGGCTATCTTCTGTCCATTGTTACGCTGGACACAACCATGTTTGAGAGAAAGACAAGGCCATGTTTCCCTAGTGTGTTTTTTTCTAGCCAAATGTGAAGTACCATGGAAAAGATTTTATGCTCTAAATATTTCTCAGAATGGAACAGTGTTAACCCCATTGGTGGTATTTTAGTTTTGCAAGATTTTAGGTTTGAATTATTTCAAAAAAAAAAAAAAAACTCCAACCAGAAGGACCACACTGCAGCTAAGGGTCTCCCCAACTGAAGGTAATTGAAGAATAGAAAAGGAGAGAGAAATCTATAAATTGCAAAGAGGAATTCATCAATTCTCAGAACCTAAGATGGATAAGGGGTAAGGGATTATGAAGGAATATGATCTTTTTCAAGTTCATACCATTTTCAACTGTTCTCCTCCACTAATTTAAACATAGGAATAATAAATGTCTCTATACATTTCTCTTCTACTCAGAGTGAAGTTGGCATGAAATAAATCTATCAAGGGACAACACTTTTAAAGCATGCATCATAAGGCCACCTAAGACAAAAACTGAATCCTACGTATTAAAGCATTCATTTCTTTTGAACTATAGCTATTAATATAAGATGACAGACACAGACCCAGATAAACAATTTTCAAAGAAACTGAAGCCAAAGCACCATCTTGCCTTTCCAATATTTTATTGTAGTTTTAGCTACTCATGTTCTTCAAATATAACTATCTTATTTGTTTAATTCAAGAGTATCCTATCCTTTGAAATGAACAGTAAATTACTATAACTGGTCTACATTAGACCCGGGATATTTTTTATTGTTCTTGAATAAAACTTTATAAATTACATTTCTTTAATGCCATGTTTCAGGGTCTACATTAAGTTAGACTACTGGTAGTCATTGAGAAGGTAGAAATAAAGAAGCTAGAATCCCTTAGCTTATGGGACAGATACTTCCACAAATAATTTCAAAAAGAAAAACGAAAAACAAAAACATGAGAAATACTGCCATAGAGGAACACCACACACATACCAAAAAGAAAACCGTGGGGGACGGGTGGGGGAAGGGTTGACTTTGATCAAGATGCATTAAGCACACAAATAGGCATGCTAACTTGATAACCTATTCCTTACACAACTACTTAAAGATAATGATAAAGAGAAAGAAAGAAGATCAGGCTTTTCTTCTCTCTGCCAAGGGAAAGAGACAGGAATAGCCAAGAGAAGGCTTCGGAACAATGTGTGAACTAGGCTGGCAAGAAAATAGACCTTATCCAAGTAGGAAATGCATCCAGGTGTAGGTGTGGAAACTTGAGAGATGCATGTGGACACTCAAATCCCCAGAGGAAAAATAATCCAGTGTTTAATAAGACACACAAAGGCTAAAAACCTCCTTCTAGAGAAGTCAGAGATTAAAATAATTAACATTTGTCTGTTGAGAGTTATCATTGCATAGTGTTATCAGTTGCTTTCAATTTAAAAAATATGGAAAACGTCCCAAGGATTAAAAGAAAAATGCTTGGGAAAAGTCCAACACTGGTCACTCTAAGACATTTCTGTAACATTTAATGTTCTGCCCCTGAAAGGGTAAGAAAAACACTAAATGCTGTGTGCCAACAGAATTAAGACCAAGGTTTTCTGTATTTGGATATTTTTAGAAGTAACATAAGTTCATTCATATGTCACAAAATGAACTCTTCAAAATGCTCCTCGAAACAGTTTCTGGCACAAATAGCAAAAGAGAAAATTAACATGATTCATGTGGGATTTTCATGAATTTTGTTATTACAAAGGTGGTGTACAGTTACATAAGTCAGGTGATGAGTACATTTCTTTTGGAGCAATGTCTCCCCTTCCCTTGCTCTCTCCTAGTTTTCCCTCCCATCTCCATCCACAAGTTATACAGTTCATTTTCCACATAGAGTCTAGTGAGTTCCACAGCTGCATTTGTTCACCCTTTGTCTCTCCATTTCTTTGTACTCCTTACCCTCCCAAAGACAGATAAACAAAGAAAACAAGAAAACAAAATAAAAACAGCAACAAAGAAAAAAATATGTTTCGATTTCCTGGGGTTCATAAATATTATTTTATATGCTCAAAGGCACATAGGTATTGTATCTTCATGATCCTCTCCTAAGAATATCCTCTTTTGTTCTCACTGTGTGTGAATGCCTAGAGACCTGTTTAATTTAACGTGTCTCAGTGTATTCTTTTCAGGCTGGGCTTAAGCTATATTTTAGGTAGTTTGGATGCTGAATGCTAGCTTCCCTTACACCTCCAGTGTATTTTTTTCTTCTTTTACTATCTACTGTGTTTACTTGTAGGCACATTCTAGCTACCACAAATGAGGGAAACTATCCAACAGTTTCTCTGTTTAAGCTTACTTCACTTAAACCAATTTTATAAAGTAAAATATTTCATGCTCTCCAGTCCCCAGCCCTCATTCAGAGTCCAGCTAAGATTTGGGCTAGCCTGGGATACTGGGCTAGCCTTGCCTCTGATTCTAATGAGATAAATAACTCTAAACTCGGTGTCCTTCCTGTGAATTAGAATAGACCCCACGACCTCTATGACTCAGCTCTAATAGTCACTCTGTACACTTTTCTTAAAGTTTGCCATTGGTTTCCCAATGACTTCCTTAGCCCCACTCAGTGAGATCACTTCTCACATAGGAGCTCCAGCCTGGAAGGTCACAGCGTGCCTCCAGCAGCCAGCCTTGCCCTCTGCTGCCAGAATTGTATTTCTCCTCCTGAACTCAGATTCCTGCAATGGCAGCACTCTCAGCTACCTCAGCCTAAGTCCAAACCATAGCTCACCAAGAACGTGAGCACCTCTTCTTATGGCCAATCACGGAGTCTCATCCCATCTCATCAGACGTAGGTTGAACTTGAATGCTAAACTGAAAGACTCCAAGATAGCAAATATCCAAACTGTTTAAAAACAAAAAAGCAAGCAAAACTCTCTAGGCAATCTCCTGTGGCCATATTATGAAACAAAATAATTACCTAGGCTCTACTTTTCCAAAATATGCTTTTATTTACATTGGGTGTGGTTCACTTTGCTTCTACTGAAGGGGTCTACAGTAGTGGTTCCCAATGTTTTTTTAATACCACCTCAACATTTACTTACGTTTTTATATTCATGAATTGGTATCGATATTTATGAACAATATTCATCCCATATTGAACTGCTAGCGTGGGTTACAGAATGTAAGCACATCTATTAGCTATTAGAAGCTATCAATGGGGTGAGAAGCTCCAATATTCTTTCTGACCTTCTGTGAATTGTTTTGAACACTCTCCTCTGAGACCTTTGATGGAAAGTCGTCAGGGACTCTGACATTCCATCATTAAGCACTTCCTATTCTGTCATTTAGCATAGCTAATTATTTGCCATCTTAAAATTGGAATTTTTAGAAAGAAATCCCTGAGTTTTTGTGTTATGTGGAAAGCAGTCCGTGTGGCCATTGCCCATGAATGAAGGAGATAACTGAAGATTAGGTTTACTTGGCCCAACATTTTCAATAAGATTCCCCATCCACCCCACCCCTCCTAGCAGCAGCCCTTAGCCTCGCGGCCCTCTCCCGGCAGCAGGTCTTTCATGCAGTTCCTTCTCCTTGGCTCTCCTTCACACTGCAATAAGGCAGTGCCGTTCTTCACGCACAGACACTCCACAAGTATGTAATTGCATCTCCTTAGTTACGATCCCACTTGCTTTAATTTTCTCTATTTTTTAAAAATTCTATGACCCATACTATCCAGTCAAATCATTGACTACAGTGAGCCATTTATGGTTTTTGATGATTTCCAAAAATTAGACCCATACAAGCAGCATGTTTTATATTTCAAAATAAACGTGGGACTATTTTGAACCATATATCCCAGAGTTTCACCAGTATACCCAAAACAGATTGTCAGGCCCTTCCTAATCTGTGTGATGAACTAAAGAAGTGTAGGTGCTATGGTTTGGGAAATCTCTTCTGTTTCCTCACAGAGGTTTCCCTCAGCTTCTGGTCAGTGTTTCCTCCTCAGCTGGGCAGCGAGATGGTGTCCTAGGGCCTTCTAGAGGGCTTTGACCCAGTCCTCCCGCCCTTACTCCAATTCTTAATTGACCACGTACATGACTTTGAACAATGGCCTTCTTTATCCACAATGTCTCGGTGTCTTGTTTTGCAAAACATCATTTGCCTTTTAATCACATTGTGAAGATGGAATTTTATTAGGCTGTGTGTCCTGGATCCCGAACGTAGCAAATACCCACTCAATAACAACTTCCTTCTTTGAAATCCTTAAACTTTTATGATTTGTATCCAAGTCAGCTAGAGTTCATGTTTAGTAAATGTCCAGTGACTAATGCTACCCTTTGATAGCATTAACCAATGAACTGCCGTGTCTTATACTTTGGAGACTGGGGATAAAATAGTGGGGAAATCATCTCAGAATCACCATGAATAGTCTGCTTGTGTATTCCTGTCAGCCCCTCCAGCTGATAGCACATCGATTCCCAGGGTGTGAAGTTATCTGTGCACTGAAATACAAATGAGAAATTGAGGGGCTCTGATCCCCTTTCTCCCAGCAACTGTGTGTGACAGATTGGCAAATCCTTCCTGGGGGTCAACTCCACAGCGTGGTCTCTGCCTCCAGGGTCAACTCTAATCCTTTCCCTGTGGTGAAGAAGATAATCCTCTGGCCTCAATCTTAGGGCATAAACCTTATCTCAGGCCTACGAAGGAGGCAGAGCACGTTGGCTTTTCTATGCTTCTATGGCCAGATTAGTTTCTGTGTTAGTGTCGTGTGTACACAAAACAGCAGAGACTCCTACAGCTCTGCCATAATGTGTAAGAAAGCGGAGCCAGAATGTTAATCATGAGAAAACAGGTTGCTCAAAAATTGTCAGACTGAGGGAAAATACAGCCTCACAATCAGAAATACAGAGCGACTTCCAGACCTGACCTCTCGATTTCATCACCTTGACTAGCCATACTCTGTCCCCTGGAACCTGTAAGCATGGTGAAAAGTTCTGATTGTTTCTAAACTGATGTTTTCCTCTGATCAGAAATGCTGTAAAGTCCATCATTTCTGAAGTAGGGTTGCCAACATTAGAAGACAATGTTTAAAAGTACATAATCTGATTAAATTTACATAATCCATGTAGAGGAATTAGGTGACCTGAGTTCAAATCTGGTGTTCCTCACGTATTCTTTATATAAGCTGGAGGAGACTCTCATAACACAAGCTCCAGCACTCGTATATGTAAAAACAGGGAATGATGTCTACCTCCTAGATTTGGAAGGGAGGTATTAATTAAAGAATAAGCATTAGAAACAAGAACCTAAAGTTAAAACCAAGATCGGTATATCACAGTTCCTTGTTAACTTGGGCAAAAAGTTTCTAAGACCTCATCTCCACAAAAGAGTCTGGATACGGTGGCATACGCCTGTCCATCGAGCTCTGATGAAAACAGAAAAGTCTGAAGTATGGGCCAGGTACAAGCCCAGGACAAAGTCAAGACAAAGTCAATTGACGAAGTTATTGACAAAGTCAATAACCAGTGCAGAAGAGCCACAAGCATGGCTCAGTAGTAGAATGTCTAGTAAGTATGAGGCTGTAAGTTCAGAATCCGGTAACAGCACCAATAATATTAGCAGTAAATGCCTATGACTATAACAGGCACATAGAACCTTTCATTGGGTTTCATTAAGTCCTGTTTTGGGTTTGTATTCCTGTGTCTCCTATTCCTCCAGCCTAGTAATTTGACCACGTAATTGAAGGTCTGCTTTTAGAACCACTAATCATTAATTTGGTTTGCATGATTAATTATTCAGCATTACTGATTCTTGGGGCACCCATAATAGGTCTGTCTGGAAGGCTTTGCTCTGGCAGACTGCTCTGGCCCAGTTCCTCATTTGCTTGATAGTTCGTTCTGTCATGATCTTAAATTGTAGCTCCATTTCATGGAGATGAGTTTAAATAGTGTTAGATATGAATAAGGCTTTTTATTTTCAAATCTTCATTTGATATGGAAACCATACCACATAACTTACTGAGAAATGACACTTGTGTCTGATTGGAAATTTAAGAAAATTGCTTGTGTGAATTCAGAATGAGGGCCTGAGCGAATTCGTCTGTGAGGGGAAGTCACCCAAGCCAAGTGGGTGGCATGTGTCTGTATGTATATGAGTGTGTGTATGCATGCGCACACATGCACACGCATGTATGTGTGCATGCACATATATGCACATGTGTATCTCCCCGGGACACACTCTCAACACCAACTCTCCAGTCTTCCAGGAAAGAAAAGCAAAAGTCAGTTTCTTCTAGGAAAATAAAACATTGAAAAGGGCAATTCTTTGTGAGAATTAAAGCAGAAAAGGGAAATGGGGGGTTCTACTTTTGTGTTAAATGTGTTTCAGCACCTGTGTTCTCTCTTGTGCCAGCACTGGGACTTGAGGTCTTGTGTTCCTTCTTGGCTTGCTGGAGCTCTACCATGTGAGTCACAGCTCCACCTCTGGCTTTTGTTTGTTACTTGGAAATAAACCCAGGAGAGTCTCCTGGGTTTGTGTGCCCGGGCTGGTTTCTAACAGAAATCCTCACATCTCAGCCTCCCGAAGAGCTGGGATTGTAGACATGCTGCATCACCAGCGCCCAAACTCAGCTCATTTGTATTCTTGATGTGGGCTGGATCTCTGAACAGAGCTTGCCTTTGTAGCCATTTGCTGACTCTGTGATCTGTGATATGACATTTTTGAGCTTCTGTTGCAAAATAGTAAAACTCAACCAAAATTACCCTTAGGCTTAGGAGGATTGAAATGAAATAAAACATATGAATCGTCTTTATACTCAGGTGCCAAACAAACTTCAGTGGAATCATTCCTGTGAGTAGTGGGAATAATAACAGTGATCCTTGCCATAGATCTAGATACATGATTGATTGATTGATTGATTGACTGATGATCACTGCATACTTGATTGGTTGATAGATGATAATACATACACAGATATATGTACATATAGTTTGTGTTGCTCAGCTCTGCCTCAAGGAACCCTCAGCTCCATCTCCCCATCTCAGGATATAACAAGGGTAATTCCGAGTCCTAGGACATGACACCCAACATGGGAAGATTTTGAGTACACCTCCTCGCAGCTTCTCCTTTCTGTTCAAGTTTGTTCAAGTGTTCATTGTTTACTCAAATGGAATGGCTGATTTATTCAGTCAACAATCAAGCCCTGATGGACGCTGTGGTGTTTCAGGGGCAGTGGAGGCCACTCCCTGGCTCCTCTCCAGATGAGCAGAGGTTCAGAGCTCTGAGACACAGGTCAACAAGGCAAGCTGGGCACAAAAGTTGGGTCCAGCATACTGGGTGGGACACAGAGATCCAGTGCTCCTGGCCTTTAAGTAGCAGGCTGTGCAGCCAATGGGAGAGCTAGTGTGTACCACTTTGGAGGGGACAGAGGAGATGCAGCAGTAGGGAAAGGCCGTCAGTACAGCCATAGGTGGACAGGAGTGGGAGGGGAACGGGGAATGCCGATCAGGAGACAGAGAGATGCATCACAGAGTCCTGCAGGTGAGGAAGCTCTGAACAAGAAGACAAGTGCTGGTCAGGCATGGCTGTGTGCACTGGGTGGGGTAAGGTTATAAGACTGGATGAAACCAGTGCCCTCCCCACAGTCACGATTTAACAAAGCATCATTCAAGAGCCCTATAGGCCAGCCACCACTGGCCCTCCCAAGAAGGTCATTGCTCTGGTCTCCAGGAGGCCAAAGGAGGCCGTCCATGGAGCCAGTTGGCTGCTCTCCACACACGCCCCCACCCCGGGGGGGTGGTGGAGGTGAGGTGACTGTAGTCGGGGGTCATGGTTTGGCCTTGCTGGTTCTGAAGCTGGGCTTTGTGGGTGCAGTACGAGTGCCTCTAGCCTCCAGGGCCACCTGGAGCTGACTGAGCTCTGATGTCCAGAGCCAAAAGACTCAGGGACTGGGAGCCAGGACTGACCACAACCCTGAACACGGAGGGATCTGTGGGCAGGGCCGTGCAGGCCTCTGCAGGCCATCACAGGCCATGGCGCCACGAGAGGACGATCTCAGCCTCTAATGGTGACAGGGATGGCTGTGACTGTGGAACACTCCAGAGCCCATATGGCCCATAGGCGAGCCAGGCACGTGCATGCGCAGCCCCTCCGGTGGCCTTGTGATCACAGAGTCTGCGCCCACCCTCTTCCTTCCTGTTCCTGTTAGGGAGAATACCACCCCTCACAGTCCCATCCCACTGCCACTGACAACCCAGCTGCCTTCCCAGTGTTGCCGAGACTGCCTGAAAATGCATTTTTACGTCTGTAAAGTGCATCAACGATTCAACATTTTCTATTAGCACCTGTGCAGACAAAAGTTGCCAAATAAAAGTAAAATTGCATAACGATGAATGCATTAAGCCAATTTTTCCTATTTTCTACTACTTTTAGGTCAACTTTTATTTTAATAAAAAAAAATGTGAAAACTACTCCAGCATACAAGAAGTTTAAAAACCTGACATGTTTTATTATTAAACTCAGAAAAATATTTTCATAAATATAGCAAAATTATTCAGACTGTATTTAACTTGCTTAGGCGAGGCAGGGTGTGCTTTTGCTATCTCTCTGGATCTTTGGCACATATTTGCTGTCTTGAGGCAATCCGTGTATTCATTATTCAGTTTACCATCTTCATGAGGGTTTGTTATAACATCCTCAAGATATTTATCAAGATACTATTGGGGGGAAATTTTATCCGTTATTTTCCCAGCGTGTGTTTATTGCATTTATTGTTTTTAACGGAAACAGTGATGGGGGAGTTAAAAGGATTTACTGGAATGGGAGACTCTTGAGACGTACCTAAACTTAGAAAAGAATGAAGCCAACAAAATCCCTACTCCTTATCACACTGAGCAGGTACGCTCTCCCATAACCCCGAGTAAGTGCCTGCCTAGCACCCAGGACGCTGGCCAGGGATCCCTGGGTCCTGCTGACAGACAGCCACCTGGTGGATAAAAGCCAGGATGCAGATGCACATGCTGGAGGGCCATTGTCTGGTCAGTGGCCACAGTCAGAAGGACCTAATGGTCAGGGGTCAGGGGAAGGAACTGGGCTGGGCTCTGGGAGGCGAGGGGGGCCCTCACCGGAGGACAGCCAGGCAGCCATTTCAGAGGGAACCCCATCTCTGCTGAGATCCAGAGGGCCAGAATCCGAATGAGGCGTCAGGGAGTGTAGACAGCACGGGACTGGGTGAATTTCAACTTGACTGTTTGAGATTAGGATTCACTCTACCATCACTACCACCATCATCACCACTATCACCACCACCATCATCACCACCATCATCATCATCACCACCATCACCATCACCACCACCATCACCATCATCACCACCACCACCACCACCATCACCATCATCACCACCACCACCACCACCATCATCACCACCATCACCATCACCACCACCATCACCAGCATCACCACTACAACCACCACCACCATCACTATTATTAGCCATCCTGGGAGTAGAACTCGGGGTGCTTTGCCACTTGAACCATGTCTCCAGTCAAGACTCTTTCCTGCAGGCTGAAGAGAGAAGGGGTGGATCTGAGTATGATCCTGGAGAGAAGCTGAGATGGGAGGACATGGGCTTCACCTGCCTTCCAGGCTTCTGTACTTCAAGGAGACAGCAAACGAAGCCGTTCATGGGTATCCCCATAGTGATGCAGCACTGCAGACCACGGGGCACCCAGGACTCAGCCACTCCACCTCAGTGTCTCCATCTGCAGTCACTGGGTCCCTCTTCACATGGCCCCTGCAGAAAAGTCCTTAGAGAGCATTTGCGTTGCATAGGTTCATTAAAAACTGTAGTAGCTAATTTAATTAGCTCACTAGAAACTGAGTCTCAGGAGCTTATAAATTGCCCAGCTACATAGTTTTAGAGTGACCAGAGGAGGACTCCCAGTAGTCTTCTACCTTCAGAGTTGCCCACATCCCTCCCCCTCCCCCTGCTCCCCCTCCCCTCCCTCCAGTCGTAGGGCTTGAATTCAGGGCCTGGGCACTGTCCCGGAGCTTTTTCACTCAAAGCTAGCCTTCTAGCACTTTGAGCCAGAGCACCTCTTCTGGTTTTCTGGTGGTTAATTGGAAATTAGAGTCTCATGAACTTTCCTGGCCAGCCTGGCCTTGAATCACAAGTCTCCCATCCCAGCCTCCTGAGTGACAAGGATTACAGGCATGAGCCACCAGCACCCGGCCCTGCCCCCTCCTCCCAGCCTCCCTCTCGCATTCCTGCTATGGACTGAGTCTTTTCTAAACGCAGTAGCAATCTCAAAAGTACACATCAAGTAGATGACTAGAAATGTAATGGGCTCTCCCGCTGTACCAGCACACTTGTTATTAGACATCTACACACATCAAAAGTACTAGAAACATCGCATCAATCATTCTTGTTAAAACTAGCCCAAGGCAAGAGGGGCTCCCCAAGAGAGATGCCAGACACCGATGTCAAACATAAATGGCCCTACTCTAGATCAGTGACCTCTCAATTATCCCCTGACCCTTGAAAGCCCGAGTCAGCCGCCAAACACATTTGGCATCCTGAAGTCAGCCTGGCAGTTCCTTGCTCTGATCATGTACTTTGGCCCTTACATAATTAGCCCAGAGATATTATTAGATGGTGCTAACGTACATGACCATCACGCTCCCTTCACAGGCTTCTAGTGAAAGCTGTCACACTTCATGTGACTCCAACCTAATCTGTCACAGAGTCTAAACTGACCCATAAATCCACGTTGAGGGGAGAAAATAATCTGAGTGATTATAAAAGGTAACCAGTTGAGATTTTTATTTTATTGGCAGGTATTCCTGCTGCCAGGCTGTCAGTTAACTCTTCAGGAAACAGTGAAGAGCATGTAGAACCTTCCGGGTGTGGGGTCACTGATGGGGAGGAAGAGAGATGCTCGACTCCCAAGGACCTGCTAATTGTTCCAGCTGAGGTTGAATTAATGAGTGCCATCCAGGGGGAGGAGTGAGTGGAGGACTGGAGGGCACTCTGTGGTACATTGTGTGGATGCAGTTGCTATGGTGATGGGGCCGTTCACCAGGAGACAGAAGTTGAAACACAAGATGCCTGGAGCCAGGATGGGCTAGGAATTGTCTGTGGGAAGCCCTTCGCCCTAACTTACAGCCATGGTGCTTCTGGATCATGGCCACTAAAGGCCATCTGGGTTCTAGCATTGTCTTGGCAGAAGCAGTGGCTTGTAAGCTAATGCCATAGCGTCTGGCTCACTGCTCCCACAGCTATACTAGAAAGGACAGCAGATTGACTGGCAATGTGAGGGGGAGATGATCAAGGCTCCCACATCTTCGAGGGTGAACGTAGTTCATCAAACTCTGCAGATCCAAATACTGACATGCTTTCCAGTCAGTGAAATCACATACACACACCATGCGGTTTATCTCTGCACTGTCAGTGTCAGGGGCTTGTTTGCAAGTCTGAGTCTACTATTGTTAAGACAGTGAGATGCAGGAATGATAAGAGGTACTAAAACCACAGGATAGCCCTTAAATTGTTTCGTGGCTACTGTTAGATATACTGGGTGTATTAACATCTGGGAAGGCCTGGGACAGACTAAAGAGAAACAGACATCCTCTCTTCATGTATTCTAGGGTATCCTAATGTTAGGGTCTTGTTAGGGTTCTTTCTCATTTCTCGGTCTAGTAGATTTTCCTGGGCCCAGCTTCATTTCTGGGCCTGTTCACTTGGGATTCCATTCCTTGGGGGTCAGATGCCAGCTCCCCACTTCAAGCTCCCTCCCTTCACAGGCTACCTACTTCCATGTAAGCATCTCAGATGTCCCCATGACATCTTAGCGGCCAGCCTGACACGTCAGGAAACCCAGCAACACATTTATTGCCAATTCCCCCAACAACTTTTGTTCTCCGAATTACTGGACACAAAAAATTAATAGCCCAACTGTTCATGCACCTGAGTAGAAAATTATCTAGTATTGTTGCCTTGTAGATTATATGAACTAATACTTGTGAAAGATGTACTGGAGCTGCCTGCCCAGGACTCATAGTGCTAGCTGGGTTTGATTCTGTGTGTTGTTTGATCAGCCCTCTCCTAGGTGCCTGGAGGAAGCGGCACCTGTTGTTCCTACATGTCATGTCTTTGAACTTGGCTTCAGGACCTGCCAGTGTTAGAGTGAATGGGAATCCAGGTGATCCAGACAGACCAACCCCACCTACCTCGCACTCTGCAGTGCCTAGCCCAGGGCCCTGCCAAGGTCACAGAGCTCAAAGGTTACTGGGATGAATGAGACTGAGCTTTCAGCAATCTAAAAGCCCTTTTAGCCAGTGACAGAGCAAACATCTAATGCAGAGTAAATTATGTAGATCTACTATGCACATGAAATTCTATGTGATCTTGAAAAGGGTTGAAGCGTGAAAATGGGGGAGGAGAGCCTCTGAAAAGATGGGCTGCTGGGTTGTGCTGTCCAGTGGGCTCTGATGGCTCATGTGAGCTCAGGCAACACGGGCCTCTGGGTGGGGGTTGAGGGGATGGTGTTCAAAGCTTCTTCTAATGCTGGCAGTGAATGGGTGAGTTAAGACTGCATGTTTGATGTCCAGTGAAGGAGAGTCTATTTTTTAACTCAGAGCTCCAAATCCTAAAGGAATAGTCTGTGAGAAGAAAAGGCAGGAAACAGCAGTGAGAGCCGGGGCTTAGTCTACTCCCAGCTGATCTCCAGCACCCGATAGGAGTTGAATGTGGAAAGCATGACAAGGGGCTAACGATAATCAACCGGGTACAACACCGAGCTGCTTCTTGGCCTCCACACTTTCTGGTCTCTTTCTCTTAAACTACTTTTGAAAGCATAGCCACACTGTACCCAAGAAAAACAGAATCTATGCTTGGCACAGTGATACATACCTCTAATCTCAACACACAGGAGGCTGAGGCAAGAGGATTGTGAGTTCCAGGCCAACCAGGGCTATGTAGCAAGACCATACCTTGAAAAACCAAAAGCAAATAAGTAGCAAAGTCTCTTATAGCTATGTGTAGATTGCCATGGGTTAACAGAGCAATCAGACTTATCTAATGCAGAGTAAATTACATAGATCTAGTGTGCACAGAAAATTCTATGTGATGCATCATATACATAAAGTGAGTATAATGAATGTATTTTAACAGTAGAGGAAAATTATTTAGAAAAAAGCTGTGCATCTGCTCAAGGCTCAAATGAATGAGGAATTTAGAATTTGAGGACAAGACTAACCTCAGAAAGACCATGAATCTGAAGCTCTCGTCTATAGGCTCAGTAGAAACCATAAATCAATAAGTACTTGAGTCAAACCATAAATTATTTGCTGCAGATTGTTTTCTAGAAGTTTTTCCAAAGGAATTAAAACAAATGGAAAGTAGAGATCAGCCCACAGGCAGCAGTCAAAACCAGGAGAAAGGGTGATCTGTCCAACCATTCATCCACCCACCCATCCACCTACCCATGCGTCCACCATTTACCAACCTGTCCATCCATCCATTCATTCCATTTATCCACCCACCTACCCATTTACCTATTCATCTATCCGCCCACCTACCTATCCTCCATCCTCCTATCCACCCACCCACTCATCTGTACAGCTATCCATTCATCCATTCAGCTATTTCTCCATCTATCCATACCCCTACCCACCTATCCATCTGTCTACACCTCACCCACTGATCCTTCCATATGCCCATTCACCCATCCATGCCCCTACACATCCATCCTCTTACCCATCCACTCACTCATCAATCCATCCTACCATTCATCCATCCACCTATCCCTCCATCCACTTATCCTCCCATCCATCTACCCACCCAACTATCTAGTCATCCACCCATCCATTCAACTACTTATCCACCCATTCACCCACCCACAAATTCGCCTTCATCCATCCCCCCTTCCATCTATCCATCCACTCATCCTCCCATCTACTTATCCATCTATCCATCTACTTACCGACTCATCATCATCCACTTGCCCATCCACTTGGGTGAGAATATATATCAATTTAATCAGCTGTGGATCTAAAATAAAAGTCATTACACATTACACATTACACACTCAATAAATGTTTTTGAACCAAAAGTTGACACAGAATGGACTCTGCACACTTACCTCAATGATTCATATTCCTGAGGTTTCACACCAAATAGATGACTAGAAAGACATCTGAGAAATCATACTTCTGGTTCTCTTCTGGAGGCTCAGTCTAAATATACGTAATAGAAAGCTTTATTTTTATTTTGTGTCAATACGACTATAAGTTCCAAAGCCAAACTTATGGCTCCATATGTTTCAAGTATTAACTGTTGGAAGTTTGTCTTTGCAATTTATTTATCTCTGACGTAGGTGGGGATAAAAAGGAACAAAGTTCCATGCACATCAAGAAATGGGATGGCTAAGTGTGGTGGCTCACACCTGTAATCTTAGCTACTCGGGAGGCTGAGACCTGAGGTTTAGAGCCTACCAGGCAGAAAAGTTCCTGTGAGACTCTTATCTCCAATTAACCACTCAAGAAGCAGTAGTAGTGCTATGGCTCTAAGTGGCAGAACTCAAGGCTTGCGTAAAAGAGCTTAGGGACAGTGTACAGGCCCTGAGTTCAACCCCTTAGAATGGACAACAATAAATAAATAGTTCCCAGGACTCAGCTCAACCCATGGCCACACATGGTGGCCATCTCTACGACACAGACGTTACACCGAGGGAGATCACAGCTGAACTGACCCAGCCTGACAGGGGCTGGAGGTGTGGTCCAAGTGGCAGAGCACCTTGCTAGCAAGCACTGGTTCCTAAGTTCAATTCCCAGTACCAGTCCCATAAAAATAAAACTAAAAACAAGAAATGGCTGTGGACTGGTCCTTGGCATCTCTTGGTCTGTGGTGTGGGTCCCAGCACAAGGCATTGATCTCCTTTCCACAGAGCATGAGGGCTGCATGAGGGATTCCCAAATGCCTTCTCTGGGGGCCACAGGAGATGTGAGCACAGCAGAGTTTCCTTGAGAGCACTGCTCTCCTGAGAAGGTTTGGATTGTCCAACAAGGAAGCAAAAAATATAGTTAATGCTGAGCACGGTGGCTCACGCCTGTCATCCTAGCTACTCAGGAGGCTGAGATCTGAGGATCAAGGTTCAAAGCCAGCCCAGGCACAAAAGAACCTGAGACTCTTATCTCCAATTAACCTCTAGGAAACGGGAATTGGGGCTGTGGCTCCAGGGCTGGGGTCTTGAGCTGAAGAGCTCAGGGACAGCACTCAGGTCCAGAGTTCAAGCCCCATGATCCCCACATACACATACACACAAATATCTGTCTATCTATCTATCTATCTATCTATCTATCTATCTATCTATCATCTATCTATAGCTATATCTATCTATCTATCTATCTATCTATATAGCGATATAGAGAGAGAGTTATATATATAGTTAATGAGAAAGGAGGAGGAATTAGATTTTGAAGTGGCTTTGGGTTTTTTGTTTGTTGTTTGTTTATTGAGGAAAAGGCCTTGCTCTGTAGCTGAATTCAGCCCTTCAGCCCCAGTCTCACAAAAAGTGGATTACAGGCAAGGGCTGCCACACCCACCTCAGAGGACTTCTTTTTCCTTTTTCCTGTACTGGGAAACTGATATCAGCATGAGGAAACAAATGTTCAGAAGCCTTTGTTGAGTCCATGACCTTAACAAAGAGTCATTTTCAGTTTTCATTATTATATCTCCTTCCATTATAAACTTATAATCACATACATGTGAATGCATATATATAATGTTTTAATGCCTGAACTGGGACTTAAAATCAGGGCCTCTCACTCTTGCTTGACTTAGTTGCTTATGGCTGGTGCTCTACCACTTCATTCACACCTCCCATCAAGCCTTTTGCTGATTAATTGGAGATAGAGCCTCACAGACCTTTCTAGCCAGGCTGACTTTTAACCACGGCCCCTCCCAAGTGATAGAACCACAGACATGACACCCACGTGCCTGCCTGTACACTTTGTGTAGAGTTGTAGCCATAACTCAGCATTTTAGACATTTGTTTTGGTTTTGCCTGTGTGATAACATGCTAGAGACTTCACCTGAGTTATCTCAGCTCTTTCAAACTCATCATAATATGTGTCTGGAGTAATATTCTATACAGTTCCTGGACTGCTACAGTTTACCTGTTCAGGAAAAGTCGCTCTTCTGGACACTTTTTTTTCTTTTCTGGCAGCCACTGGACTTTGTCAGAGCTAATTTTATTACTTACCTGATATCATTTGTGTTATCGAAGCTACATCAAATGAGAAGTAGCAGGTGGGGTGTTCAGAGGTAGTGGGGGCAGGAGGGAGCCCTGTCCTTAGACACATGCAGGGAACTCCCTAGTAAAAACTTGCTTATTCTGGAATTCAGTTTCCTCATCTTTCTTCCAAATAAAACATTTTGAAGTTTAACACCAGTAAAGACTCGATATATGGATGAGCCCCTTCCCCATTCCTTTGCATCTTAAGTCAGCACCCAATATCTAAAGAAGACGATGACAAGGGTCCCATCACAGCAGCTGGACAGGCCAATCAGAAGTCCACGGGCCCTCAGGGGACTGGGAGAGGCCAATCAGAAGTCCACGGGCCCTCAGGGGACTGGGAGAGGCCAATCAGAAGTCCACGGGCCCTCAGGGGACTGGGAGAGGCCAATCAGGAGTCCATGGGCCCTCAAGGGAATGGAAGAGGCCAATCAGGAGTCCAAGGGTCCTCAGGAGACTGGGAGGGGCCAGTCAGGAGTCCATCGGCCCTCAGGGGACCAGAAGAGGCCAGTCAGGAGTCCCTAGGCCTTCAAAGAAAACCATCGTTCTAAGAAAGGGACACAGAAGTTGAAGGGGCCTTTCCACAAAGCTGGGTGCCTATTGACATCATTCCTTGTGCACATGAGGTGCACAAAGCCGACTGTGAACCACAGGATCCATGATGCACTTAAACAAATGACTGATGAGCTTAGCCATAGAACAGACCCCTGGAGAAGTCTGTTCACCTGTCATCTTCTTACTACATAGACATATAAATAAATATAGATATATATGGATATATATGGGAGTGGAAAATGGGAATTTTGAATCAGTTTGAAACAGAGGTTTACATTAATGCTTTAGTGGGTAGTTATGAAGGTGGAATGAAACTTTTCCATCTCCAAATTAAAAGTGCTACATTTAGTGGTTATATGATCCCTGACTATCAAAGGAGTAATGTTACATTTAATGAGCACTAATGCCACAAATTAACATGGCAAAAATGTCTCCACCTGGAAATATTAACAATATCTGGCATTATTACAAGGAGTGTATTTGAAGCAGAAAGTGTTCACGCAGAACAAGGCATATTCTAAGATCTCTTTGGCCTTTATGGATAAGAAATGTACATAAAGAGGAAAGCAGATGAAATCTTCCAACTTTATGTTTGGAAAGAAATTCGGAAATGAAGAGATCAGGAAAGCTTTAATTGGATCCCAACTCACACGTAAATGAGTTGTCACTTTGGGAATGCCAGTTTTCCTGCTTTCCATCAGATGAGAAAGGATCTCTTTCAAGGAGGACTGAAATGTTTGTAAAGATAAAGTGGAAAAGGCACCTGGAACCTACAGATGGACCCTATAAGAACAAAATGATAGACTCTTCCCATTTCTTAAGATTTGGTTAACAGGTTTCAGAAATGCTTTCAGGAAGTGAATTCACCCATGCTGAGTGCATGTGTGGTTTCTATGGCAACTGCACTTCCTTCTGCTTGACTCCCCACTTGGTTCAGGCTGGGCCAGTGCATTTCCATCCATGGCTAGCTCATGCAGGTGAGGAGAGATGCATACACACTATGTAAGAACTGGGATTTCCTTTCTATCTTATCGTCATCTATTTAAGCTTTGTGCCTTAGCTTAACTGGATTCAGGGCTTTCAAATCCTGTGCACTGTATCAAAATATTATTGTAATGAAAAGTATGACCAGCTGTGTATTTTTTAAAAAGCCAAATTACCCCATGATAGAAATAATCCAGATCCCAGAGCAGAAACTCTGTTCTTGAATTAAGGATCTAGTCTTCTCTCGCCCCACTGCTAATTCCACAATCTCAGCAGACAGAACAAAGGATATTTCAGCTCCATTTGCCTTGAAACCTGCTCCCTGGAGGACACAAAACAGCTCTTCAGTCATTTCCAGCTGAGTCTTTCAATTGCTCTGTGATTCTTGATAAATTGGTTGATTGGGCTCAATGTATCCATCACTCTCAGGGCTCAGTGCTTAGCTGATTGCTGTGTAGTGCAATTCACAGGCTGAGTTATTTAGCAAGCTTACCTTCTCTGACCTCTCCTTCCCCATCTAGAAGGCCCTGTCCCAGCACTAGAGCTTCTTGCTCCACTGTTTTCTATGACTGCCTCTGAAATGCAAACGCTCTTAGTATGCTTGGACACATACAGAATGCCTATTGTGGTGTACAAGGAACTTGACCAGCTAATAGATGACACCAGCTGAATTTGATTGGCCAGTAGAGGACACAGGCCAAACTTGATTGGCCAGTAGAGAACTCGGGCCAAGCTGTCATTAAACATCTTGAATGGGACCACTAAGTAATGGCATTACAGATGTCCTCTCACTCTGAGGTTCTCCAGTCCCCCCACTTATTTGACTGTAGCCGCCATCCTACCAAGTGCATTGTCCTGTGAACTCCATCTGCAATCCCAATCTGACTTTGCAACTCCTAGGAAAGTAATGATTTCCTAGAACCACCCACTTACTCCATCCCATCATACTCTTTTCTTTGATTCCCCTATCTTCTCCTTCCTGAGGATTTTGAGGTGTTCAGGCCACAGAGGGGCTCAAAGGTTTTGTCTCTGAGGAATTTGAGGCTTAACAGGAACCAATGGAAGACTCAGCTCTGAGTGCACATTATGTAATTAATTATGATATTATTATATCATAATCAAGTGTTGTCTACGTACATAGCTTCCTTCTCTGTCATCCTATCATCCACTTCGACTCTTGTCTACCCAGATCAGCAGTGTCGATAGTGCCTGTAACCCTGCAGCTGGGTCAGACTCTTCTATTTCTTATGTGCTCGCTGTTTCTTCTCTCTGAAATGCTCCTCTGCCCACTGTTCCATAGTGCTGGGTCTTATGAGTATTTGCAACCCAGCCTGCCCTGTGCTGCAAACAGTGCATGCCTTCCTTGAACCCATTTCCTAACTGAGATAGAGTGCACTGAGTGCCGTGATATTCAGAGAATGCACCATTAGAATACCTATCAAGGGACTGTGTTCTCTCAATCAGATTCATTTATGCAATTAGTATTGATTGCCATCTGTCATGTGGCCAAGAACAACTTAAATGGGTGTTCTCCAGTACCCACCAGTTAGCAAGGAAGAAATGACAGTCTCATGCATGTCACAGGAGGCACCACAGAAGCATGTAACTCTGGAGACCAAAGAAACAGAGAGGGTGTAGTAAAATCCAGGAGAAGCACACTCACCTGCCCAGGCTGAAGAGTGGAGACACAAAGCAGTGTGAAAGCAGACTTGCATGGCGCATGTTGGTGGGGCAAGTCAGGTGTCTGGTGGGCAGATGCACACAGAGGCTGCAGGAAGTCATGGCCTCTGGGGAGGGAAGTCCCATCCCTCAGTCCTGTTGGGTCATGTCAGCACATGCTCCCTCCCCAGACTGGAAAAATCTTTCTGTGTGCCTCACTTGTCTCTACCTGCCTTTGATCTCTTGCCCAGGACTGCTTTGGGGATGTGTGCATTCTGGCACATGGAATTCTTAATTTGCTTTTTAATTTCATCATAGCTCACTCTTCTGGTTCTAGTTGGCCCCCTTCTAAAATTATTTCTCACAAAGCCATAGGATTAATTGACTTACTAGAAAATAAAGACATGGGAGAGAAAGATTTTCTAAAATAAATTCCAAATTTCTGGATGTAGGCAATTGCGAGTGCTGATCTTGTACTGAGAAGTTTTTTTTTTGCCAGTCCTGGGCTTGAGCTCAGGGCCTGAGCACTGTCCCTGGATTTTCTCAAGGCTAGAGCTCTACCACTTGAGCCATAGCACCACTTCTGGCTTTTTTTCTATGTATGTGGTACCAAGGAATGGAACCCAGGTCTTCGTGCATGCTGGGCAAGCATTCTACCACTATGTCAAACTCCCAGGCCCATGTACTGAGAATTTTTAAAGAAGCAGATTGGTGAGAAAAGATGACCTCAAAGAGCTTTTAAAAACAGACAAATAAGCTGGGCCTGGGTGACTCACACTTGTCATCCTAGCTATTTAGGAGACTGACATAGGAGGCTCCTGGTTCAAATACAGCCCAAGCAGGAGTGTCTATAACATCTTATCTCCAATTGGCCACCAAAAAGCTTGAAGTGGAGTTGTGACTGCAGTGGTTGGTAGAGCACTAGCCTTAAGCAGAAATGCTAAGGGACAGTGCTTGAGTCCTGAGTTCAAGAGTCAGGACCGGCAAACTAATTATTTAATCAGACAAAGAAAGTTGGCCAGTGGGTATCAAATACTCATGGATACAGAGTTCACTGCTGTATACACTGTAATTAATTACATTATAATTTTATTAGATTGTGCAAGTCTGATAACAAGTGATCACATTACTTCCCTCTGTATTGCCAGGGTCTCATGCTGTGTGTGGTACAGAGTTGAAGCTTTGGTAATTTTATTGAATAAATAAATGTGAAATATGATGACCTTTAATTTCAAAACTTTCTGAATATAAAGTGCTGATTTCTTTAACTTGTATTTTATTGATAGGCATCAATAAAATAATAATGCAGTACTGGGATACATAATATAAATAAAGAAAAATAGTTGACTAGCATAATGACTATTTTGAAGGCCAATAAAATGCCTTTCACTTGGACAAATGAAAGCAGTGTTACAGTCCACGAAATTAGCCAAACAGATTGCAAATGCTATTTTATTATCGTCATTTGTGCAAAGTCTGTGATGGTGCAATTAAAATTTGATCATCAAATTTGGCTGCGCATAATAATTAGCAAGAGACAAAGAGCTTGCAAGGACACTTAGAGATAAATCAAACAAGCAACCTCTAAACCCCACAGTTTCCATGACCAAAACCTTTCTGCTTTGGCCTAAATGGTGGCTTTGGTTCTCAATTTCCACTGCTCTCGTCACAGAGCTTAAACAAGGGGGTACAGCAAAACTCCTGGGTGTTATCATGGAAATTTGTAACTATTTTCAAAGAGAACTCTTCATAGCCTTTTTTTGGGCCACAACAATTAAGTGACTGCCACTAGATTATTGGACATTCTCTCCTCTGTTCAAAGACACGTGGCATCACCAGTAACTTTTAACCTGTGCCCTGTGCCTTGGAATATGAGAAGGTACAACTTGAAGACTTTATTTCCATTTTTGGTATATAACCCAGTCATCAGTGTGAGGCAGAAAGATCAACTACAGGACATTATCATTAGCTATAATATAGCAGATCCCAGCCAGAGTCAGGCGTGAGCTCATACTGCAGCTGAACTGCTTGGTGGGTGGAGAGTTTTAGAGAAAGTCCTCCCCTGCCTCACCTCTAAGTTGAGAAGTTGAGTTGGTAACATAGAAACTCTCTCTATAGTTTTATGAGTCTACCCTCATGTACATTTTATTGCTTTAAATTATCGAGGCTTTATTAAATTTGACTTTATTATTTCATTATAGCTATTCTCCATTAAATGCCCACTGTTGATGTACTAGTGAAGTCTCCGTGTGACAGAAACAAGGACTACAGGCAAGGTAGTAACATGGGAGCATGATGCTTCAGATTTAGGGGTATTTACCATGACTGAGGCATCTGTCCTATCTCATGTCATCGCCACAAGAACCCAATATAGAAAATATTATCATGCCTGTAGCTCGCACCTATAATCTAGCCTGGTCAAGAGGCTAAGATCTAAGGCTCCTGGATTGAAGCTAGCCCAGGCAGACAAATCCAAATCTGAGAGAAACTTAGCTCCAATTAATCACCAGAAAGCTGGAAGTAAAGCTGTGGCTCAAGTGGTAAAGCTTCAACCTAGAGCAGAAAGAGCCAAGTGAGAGTGTGAGTCCCTGAGTTAAAGCCCAGTACACACACACGCGCGCACACACACACACACACACACACACACACACGCATGCACGATGAAGGTGAGACTTGTATTTTGTATTCCTTGGAACCTGACAGTTCAAAACTACAAGTGAGGCCTGACTCAAGAGTCTGCACCCTTAATCACAAAGTTAGGTCTTGATTTCTGACTCTGTCCTGCTCTGAGGATGGGAGGGAACTAGAGACACAGAGTGGAGTGTGGGGATGGAGCCATCGGGAAGTTTTAGACACAAAACGAGCCATGAGCGAGGAAGAAGAAGTAAAATTGTGCTGCGGGCTGGCAGGCTATGCCCAGCTCTGTGGAGCTGGAGCCTTCTCAAAAGCCAGCTCGCCTCCATTATTACTTGAAAGAAATTCTCCTTCTACCTGGTGGTGGTATAAGGAGTCATGGGCAAAAGACCCAATGTGATGGGCCTAGTGGGAAAGGAGTTAGTACTGGAATGTCTTCCAGTGACTCAGACTGGACTGGCAGGAAAAGGACAGGAGGTAGCAGTCATAAAGGCAGCTGTGAGTTCAGGCAACCAGAAGCGTGCAAAAAATGAAAAATACTAATTGTCAACAAGATGGCCAATGCCTCCCCCCTTCACCAAAATGAGTGGCTGGCTGGACCTTGTCCCCTTTGTATCCAATGACAAGGTGCTTCATGGAGTTCTTTGACTTCTGAACAAAACTCATGCGGTGTGGGCAGCCAGAGATGATCTTGAGGGCTCCTTCACTTTGAAAATGGTATACCAAAGATATGACACTGTCCCCAGTGCATTCAACTAGACCCGAGCACTCCAAAAAATCAGTCCCTGAGCTGAGGTTTGTTCACAAGAGTAAAGCTACACATTATGATACCTGGGGGATCCTTTCAGCAAAAAGCACATTAAGCAGAGAATGCCTGAAGAATCACTGACCTCACCTTTATCCTAACTGCAAAAGGACAACACAGAGTCCTTTGTATCTGAAAACTTCAGCTACTAAGTAAGAAACTGCACTGAACCCAGGAAAGGAAAATAATGTACTTTGCAAACAAATTGTCCAAATTCCTCCAAGCAGGTGAATTTAAAACCTGAGGTAATGATTGAAATTTCCAGAAAACGAGGAGAGCGTTGGAAATGGAGAGAGAGACTGCATTTATGTATTTCATTTTCCAAGGTTCTGCCACATCAACTTGAAGATACATGGTTTGTACATTTTAAAACTTTAAAAATGATTCTTCCATTTAAAGGTTATTTCCAAAATCAAAGCACCCCATGAGTGAGTGATGACCTCTTGAATCAAATAGACTTACTTTAAAACAGGCAGTGATTTCCTCAGGCTTGAAATTTCATTGAAGTCTTTCCTAATTAATTGTCAGGTTAATTGGTATATTGTATTTATTCTCTATCTGGTTTCTATCTTCTGTTTGGGAGTGAATTCATAGTTTTAACCCTAATGTAACCAAACAACTCAAATCCCAATGGCGCCATTCTGTTTGGTTTGAAATGGGGAAGGGGAGCCACTATAATCAAAGGATTCAACTACATAAGCTGAAGTTCCCAGAGAGATCCAGGGACACTTGACCAAATGCCTACAAGAATTCTTTAACCAGCCATTTCCACTGAAGAGGATTGTTTTATCCAAAGTTATGGAAGCATAAATGTTTCCTTTCCCAAACCTCTCCCCTCTTATTAACCTGAGAATACATGGCTGAGGAAAAGCTGAGTTCAAGTTTGACACCAAGTAATATTTACTAATGTAGCCCCAGATCAGTAGCTGACCTCCCATAGCAATCTGGGTAAATAATTACAGAGGGGGGGGGAGAGAGAGAACAAAAGCTATATAATTAGAGTTCACGACAAGATTTTCCATAATACCTAAGAAAAATAGGGTTCCCCAAGTCATCTTTTTTACTGGAACCAACCCTTCAGCTTCCCTGCTTCCTCGCATCCTGTGACGTTTCTGAGCCACCTCTGTCTCTTGACATAGTTCATTTCCTGGCCCACGCTGTGTGGCATGCCCAGCGGTGCTGCTTTTATTCCTGCTAAAAAAGAAGGAACTCACTAGGAATCCAGAGACCTTCATAACTTTCCTTATTGGGGACCTGTGCAATTTCTCATTCTCCAAGAACAATCTTCATTTCTTAAATGTTCTAAAGTGTCCATTCACCTTTTCTCACTTGATAAACTCTCACTCAGCCCCCACATGCAAAGCCCAAGTCTTAGTGACTCTGGAAATCTACCCTGATTCCCTTTCTTTGGGCCTTCTTGGCCTCCATCAAATGAGCTAAATACACTGAAATGTAGCCACTGCCTTTTCTTCCTCTCCGTGGACTTCACAGAGTGTATGTGGCAAGTCTTTTCCCTACTCATCACTAAAGATTTGACCAGGACTCAGAAAACATGATGAATGAATGAGTGTATCTGTACTAACACTGCACTGAAGTGTTTGCTGGTTAGACACTGTCTTATTCACTACCAAAAGATACACTGACTCCCATGGCTCCCCCAACACCTTTTTTAAATAAATAAATAAGTAGAAAAGCAAATGTCTGGCACTTAGCAGTGACTTCATAAATATTTCATGAGTGAATGAGCTCTTTAATAAAAGGCTATTTCATCATTCAGCGATTCTATTGGATATTAAAATAGGGATTTCCTGCAAAGAAAACCATTTTTTGAACACTAAAAAGATCTCCATTAAAAAAATGATTGTATCTTGTCCTTGTCCTTGAAGTTAAACAGCAGAAGCACCTATAAAAGAGAGCAGTGATGGGACCAGGAGTTGGGCCTAGTGGTAGAGTGCTTGCCTAGCATGCACGAAGATCCAGGTTCAATCCTCGGTATCACATACATAGAAAAAGTCAGAAATGGTGTTATGGCTCAAGTGGTAGAGCTCTAGCCTTGAGAAAGCCCAGGGACAGTACTCAGACCCTAACTGGCAAAAAAGAAAAAAAAAGAAAAAGAAAGAAAGAAGGAAAGGAAGAAAGAGAAAGAAAGAGAACATTGGTATAACACTAGCAAGATGGTGTCTTCAAAATTTATCTTCCTTTCCCAACTTCCTTTATGTGACTACATTGTCTCAAGAAAGTGTAATGGGGAGATTGGGGGTGGGAAGAAGGAGAGAATGACTGGGGCATGGTTAGCTTTCTGTTGTACACACAGATTCTTAAAATCAGAAGCATCTTGAGAAGGGGAATAAAAATCAGAAGAAATTAGATAAGGGGCCAAGCTACCAGCATCTGCCTGTCAAAGGAGGACCAGCAGGTCTAGAAGCGACAGAGTGTTCTGAGGCAGGGATCAGCCACCTTTGAGCATGTCTAACCTGGCCAGTGTCAACCACGATGAGAACATGGAGGGAGGGAGACCGGGAGAATAAATACTTTCTCTATCGTCTGCCAGTATCGCTAGTGGCTGGACACAGGCAGAGACTACAGAGGTCAAGCCTCTCAGGCCTCCAGCAGGGTAGAAAAGACCAAACATGGATCGACATAGAGCTAAGTGTTGTCTAGTCACCTGGGGTGAACATTTTTGCTATCCAAAGGAATGAGCCCCTTCTTGAAGAGGCTCTTCACAGAGCTTTCCTGGCACAAAGAGAGGACGGAGGTAGGAGGAAATGAGGACTGAATTCTCTCTTCTGACTGTCCATGTGGAGATCTTCACTCAGAGAGATTACCCTTGAATAAAAGGTACACAAGACCTCTACCTTAATTTAGATTTAATCATACTAAATCTATGTGAATATTAAATAATATGTGAATTCTAATGACCTCAAAATAAAATGTCTAATTAGACAAGAAAAATACATGCTTAAACTTAAGATCAGAGTTGAATAGTTCCTGATCCTAGCAAAAAGACAGAGTCTTCTGTTCATTTACACCAATCTGAAGCCTGTAGGGAATTTTGTTTTTACACAGCAGGCAAATTAGTTCTTGCTGAAAGTCCCTCCCTCACCCTTCAACTTCATTGCATTTTTAGAATATTGGTTATGGGCCAGGAATTTGGCCTAGTGGTAAAGTGCTTGCCTAGCATGCACGAAGACCAGGGTTCGATGCCTTGGTGCCATATACATAGAAAAAAGCTGGAAGTGGTGCTGAGGCTCAAGAGGTAGAGCTCTAGACTTGAGAAAGCCCAAGGACGGGGCTCAGGCCCTGAGCTCAAGCCCCCAGGACAAGGAGGAAGAAGAAGAAGAAGAAGAAGAAGAAGAAGAAGAAGAAGAAGAAGAAGAAGAAGAAGAAGAAGAAGAAGAAGAAGAAGAAGAGGAGGAGGAGGAGGAGGAGGAGGAGGAGGAGGAGGAGGAGGAGGAGGAGGAGGAGGAGGAGGAGGAGGGCCACTGATTGAAACACCGACTCGTCTGTCTTGTTCAAGAAGATTTAAAGTAGGGTATAAACAGGTGTGAGGTATAATAATCACCCCACACCTGCTAGGATGACTGTTTTCAAAATATGGCAAATAGCCAGGATATGAAGAAAAGGGGAACCAGTGGACTATCTTGGTTGGAATGGAAATTAGTAGTGTCATTTTGAGGTTTCCCAAAAAAAACTACTACCACAGAAGTAGCATACGTTCCATGTCAGAAAATGTGAGGCACCCCACTTCTGGGCATTTATGCAAAGGACCCCAAATCAGTATATCTGCCCTCCCATGCTCATCACTGAATTTGTGTAAGTAGAGATTGGAATGATGGTCATGGGAAGCTGGGAGTGGTGGCAGCAATAGCACTGAAAGGCCGAGCGTGAGGCCCTGAGTTCAGACCTTAGTATCAAATAGATGGGTGTGCACGTGTGTCTGCATGTGTGTGTGTGTGTGTGTGTGTGTGTGTGTGTGTGTGTGTGTGTGTGTGTGTGCAATTATAGTTTAGGTGAACATCTATTTTTGGTGTGCGTATACCAGTCCTAGGGCTTGAACTCAGGACTTGGATGCTGCCCCTGAGCTTGTGAATTCAAGGCTGGTGCTCTATCTTGGGAGCTATATCTCCACTTCCAGCTTTTGGTTGTTTAATTGAAGATAAGAGTCTCACAGACTTTCCTGCCTGGGCTGGCTTCAAACTGCAACCCTCAGATCTCAAGCTCTGAATAGCTCGGATCATGGGTATGAGCATTGGCACCCAACTTAGACAACTTTTTACTAAGCACTTTTTAGATTAGCTCCTCCTATTGACACAGCCTTCCAGAGAAGCACATTATCTATTCCTATATCTATTTTCCAACGCTTAGAGTAGTTGGTGGTCAGCTTCTACCCTTGAGCCCTCTCCAAAGCACATGAGATTCCAGGTGTAAACCACCATACTTGGCTTGACTTTGAGATAGTGTCTTGCTAACTTTTGCCAGGGCTAGCCTTGAATCTCAAAATTCCTAACTCTGCCTCCCAGTTTAGCTGGGGTTACAGGTCCAACATGCCAAAGTACTATGGTAACAAACATGGAGGGGTAAAGTAGTTTTCCGAAGGTTTAAGAGAGAGAGAGAGATCTGAAATATAGGTAAAGATGTTGAGAAAATTATCATCACTGATGCTTGGGTAACAAAATTTCTTTGCAGGTGTGGTTGCTAAGTCTTAGCCTCTAATAAAAATGAAATGGGACTTGTTTTGGTTATCAGTTGAGAGCATGTTAAATATTGCTTTATAGATGATACTATGCATTTCAGTCAGTCAGAGCAGAGTGACCTTACTAGACTGCCTTCCTTGCCTTCTCTATGCTTTCATTAAAATTTTGTTTTTAGCCAGGAGCTGGTGGCTCACACCTGTAATCCTACCTACTCAGGAGACAGATCTGAGGATCACAGTTCAAAGCCAGCTCCGGATGGAAAGTCCATGAGACTAAAAACAACAACAACATTTTCGAGAATTTTAATTTATTTGTTCTTGAGAATTACCTATCAAAAGTTGTAATCCAGCTGGGCACCAGTGGCTTATGCCTCTAATCTTAGCTACCCAGGAAGCTGAGATCTGAAGATCACAGTTGAGAGCCACCCCAGACAGGAAAGGCTATGGGACACTTACCTCCAATAAGCCACCAGAAGACTGGAAGTGGAGCTGAGACTCAAAGTAGAGCACTAGCCTTGAACAAAAGAGCTCAAGGACAGCACCCAGACCCAGAATTCAAGCCCCACAGCCAACAAAAATTAAAAATAAAAAAGTTGTAATATGCCCATAGTGTTTTAGCCAGTTATTTCCTAGACTCATCAGGATGGTGCAAAATCCCTTTACAATAACCCATACCCCTAAAAGCTTGGTGGCTTAACCAAACAAGCTCGTAGTGTAGTCAGTCTGTGTCAGTGAGTTACTGCTGAGGAACTTTCTTCCAAGTGTTACCTAGTAGTTCTGCTTCCTACTGGCACCTCTGTAATTTCAGAGTCCAACTGGGAAGGTGGGGGGGGAGGGGTTAACACATACTCTTAACATATAAATACGTTTTGTGAGGATAAAATTCTGTAGATGAATGGATATGTGGGTTGCCCAGCTACTTTAATCCATGGGATAGTATATGTATGTGTTATATAATATTTGTTACCCAAAGATATATTTCATGTGGTACATGTATTACATATTATAATACAATATTATACCTATATATTTGGGTAACATTATATATTAGAAAGCCAGCATTTATAACAGACCATGTTTAAGCTCTTCAGCTCAAGGCTACCACCCTACCCCTGGGCCTGGGCGTTGTCCCTGAACTCTTCAGCCCAAGGCTACCACCCTACCCTTGAGCCAAGCCCCACTTCCCATTTTCTAGAGGTTAATTGGAAATAAGAGTCTCAGGTCCTTTTGTGCACAGGCTGGCTTTGAGCCTTGATCCTCAGATCTCAGCCTCCTGAGTAGCTAGGATTACAGGCATGAGCCACCACGCCCTGTTTGAAGCTTTTGATGAATTTCTATTTTTAAGATTACAACATAAAATTTGAGAAGCATTGCTAGTTTTTCAAAATTCTTTTTCCAGGATATTGAACAAAAATGTTGCATACCACTCTTTTTAAAGAAATACCTGACCAGTTTAATTTCATTTAAAACTAACAAGAAAGCCATGTACTGGTGTCTCATGCCTATCACCCTGGCCAAATCCAGCCGTGGTAGAAAAGTCCGAGAGACTGCATGTCCAATTAACAAAAGACTAGACTTCAAGCATGGCTCAAGTGATAGTCCAAACTGTAAATGCCCTCTCCTGACAAGCCTTCGTCCTGACACCAAAAAATAAAATAAAAATAACAAGAAGCCAGATATAGCCATGTATGCTTTTAATTCTATCACGCAGAAGGCTGGAGCAGGAGAAGGACCCTAAGTTTGAGGCCAGCCTGGACTATGTAGACCCTGTCTCAAAACACTACAGACTAACAAGAAAAGGAGAAAAAAAAATCAGTTGATGGATTGACAGGGCTTGTTTGGCTGTGCTGGTTTTGAATCCCCATAGCTGCGTACCAGGCCTTGGGAAAGGCAGCTCCCCTGGAAGTGTAGATGGAAGAGTTGCAGCCAAAGAAATATGACCTTTCTTGTGTCAAGGTAACATGCAGCCCATCAGCTTATAAGGCAGCTCCAGCCAGGTCAAGCTACCTTATGATTTAAGGCTCTCACCCCGAAGGCAGCAATTTCTTCTTACCTTGCTCATAAACTGGTCAGACTGAATGACTCTCCCAACTACCTGCACCACCTAACTCTTTCCAGAAGAAAATGAAAGTGTGCTTCCTGTCTTTTTGCCGGCCAACGATGGCCATTTTGGCCTGGGGTCTGGCTCTCCTCTCTAAAAAGGCCCATTGACCTTTATTGCAAGGGCCATATTTTGTGGGCATAGTAAAGGGTGAATCTTCCTGTGCCATAAAATAGCTCCCCGTTGCTCCTCTCAGTCAGCTGTTTGGTCCAGCCAAACAACCTTCCTCATAAAAGTGCTTGTGCCATTTTCCCAGGTGCAAACCTTTATAGAAGACCAACAAGGTAGTTTGTGAAATCGTTCCGAGAGAAGATTGTTCAAGGGTCAAGCCCATTAAGGAGCAGGTGTTTGTCGACTGGAATTTAAGGTCACATGAATTTTCCTTTGCTCTTTGGTAGCTGGTGTAAGTGCAGCTGACATTATGCCCAACAAGACATGGGACAAAAATCCAGGGAGAGACATACCACCATTGATTTAGACCAGCCATGAGAAAGAAACCTTCATCAGGCTTCTGAAAAGAAAAATGAATGGTTCCGTAATACAATCTCTACCATCAGCCATTTGCAAGATAAACCGGCCAATGGATGCCTCTGGACTAATGCAATGTGATTTCTCTCTCAGAAAGAGTCTCCTTCTATGTAGCCCAGACTAGTCTCAAACTCAGAATCCTCTGACTCAGCCTCTCAAGTGCTAGGATTACAGACATGCTACATGCTTATCTGGGGATTTCTCTCTATCATCCACTACTATATTTCCAGAATTTTGAACCAACCATCAAACAAATTCTGACTACACTCCAACCCTAAAAAGGAGCATAGACTCACAAAGGAATGTTAAATGTCAAATACTGACCATCTTCATCCAAGTATGAAAAAGAGGAACAGGAGCTCAAAGAAATAAGAGGCTTAAGGCACTGTAGGATTGTAGAAAGAAGCAAGGTTCCTAGACAAAGAGGTCAGGTTGGCCTTTCATTCCTGTCTAGTCAGTGACTGAGAGGAATGGGCACATAAGGAAAATACTGGAAGTATAGGAAGTACAGGCTGCATATCCATAACTTCCAGGAACACGTGGCTAGCAAATCTCTCCTCTATACCTGTCTGGCCCACATCCTCCTGGGCTGGTCAGTCCTTCTTTTGGAAAATGAACACAGAGACCACGCCCAGTTCTTCCCTTCCCTTAGGTCACATTCGGCATCTAAAGGGAGACAGGATCGGCAGCATGGCTCCATGGTAACTCACTTGCCTGGTGTGTGCAAGGCCCTATGTAAACAAATGAGCAACAAATGTACGCATTGTCAGATAACACTGGAATTGACCTGCCAGTATTTTAGAGAAAGTGGTGTGCTTATCAGTGAGTGAGCACTTCCCAGAAGTCAGGAAAATGGCCTTCCACCTACAGGAGTGATCATCTCCTCCTCCCCTCCTCCTCCACCTCCTTCCCCCTTCCTACTTACTCTCTGGATATAGCCAGCACTACCAAACTCTGGGGGTGGGGGGGATATTCACTGACATGGGGGGGCCAAAGGGAGAAGGAGGAGGCAGGTGCCAGCCCCACAAGAATATGGAGCCTGGTTGAGACATGCTGTCAAACTTTCATCCATGGACTTCCACTTCCAGCCAGGTCTTGTAAGCTTCATCTGGTGTCAGCTGTCTCATGAGCTAAAGGGGAGACTTGGACTCGAGTGATTGCAATGACAACAAGAAGGAGCTCCTGGACCAGGAGCATGGCCTAGTAGTCAAGTTTTTGCAAAGAAGGAAGGAAGGAGGGAGGGAGGGAGGGAGGCAGGCAAGCAGCTCGGGTTCCTCTCCATTCCCAGGGCGGCTGGTATGGACCTGCGGCCTGGGTCACCAGCCGAAGCACCTTGAAAAAGTCTTAGGAAGTAGTGATTGGACAGCAGTTCAGATGCCCTCCATCCTAGAGCCCCAGGAGCCTCAGAGGAACAGCAGAGGGCAGCAGGAGGAAGACAGCTTGTGGCTGTCTCCTGTGATTCACACTTCCTACATACCTGGGGTGAGAGACCCATGCGACCACATTCACACTACAGTGCTGGGAAATCCCATATCTATGGCACACGGTTTATCATAAGCAACGGAGACAGGTGCTAAATCCCTAGAGCTACCAGGCAGAGATAGCAGAGTTTGCAGGCCCACATGCAGTCAGTAAGCAAAGGAAGATGTATGTTACCACCCAAGTAAAGAGTAAATTAAGTTCCACTTTCATCCTTGAATTTAGCATTTTGTAGTAGCTTTCAATCCACCCACACCTTCCTTGCATTTAAATATCATTAGTCGGAAATGTGTATTCTCGCTGCACACTTCTCACCCCAGTGTTGTAACTAAGACTAAGCAGTCTCTGGACTCGGCCCTAGGCTCAGGCCTTGGCCCCAAGGAGCTCAGAAGGGTGGCTGAGAGGAGACTGAAGGGCAAGAGTGAAGGGCAGCTGTGTTCATCTGTTTAAGAACAGAATTGTGCCCGTTCACAGAGCAAAATCAGGCTGGGCATAGTAGCACACACCTGGCATCCCAACAATTCAGGAGGCAGAGGCAGGAAGATCACAAGTTAGAAGACAACTCAGGCAAAGTTAGGGAGTCTCAAATAAAAGAGCTGTGGGCAGATGGTAGAAAGAGCATCCTCTAGACCCAGGCGTAATGCCCAGTACTGCAGAAAACAAAAATAAAAGCAAAAGAGCCAACTCTAGGCACTGTTTTATTTTATTTTCTTAAAGCCTCACATCACAGCACAAGTTCCACTGCTTTGGTCTTTCTTGCTGGGTCCACCTTGCCTGGCCTCTTTGAAGTATGCAGGATCTTTGATTTCTTGGAAGCCAAACCTGAAAACAGAAGCAAAGGTCTTTTCAGGTAACCGAGGCCCACAGTGCCCAAAATCCTTTGGGTAAGCCACACAAACACCATTCCTGAGTCTTAATTACAAGAGTAATTGCCCTGTTTACTGTGCTGGGACCCTTGGGCCCTGGGTGGCTCCAGAAAACCCCAAAAGGCTTAGGCTGGCACCGGCTCAGCTCCTCAAGTGTTGCCTGAACAGGTCCTGAAGCAGTCTGCTGAGAGATTTCCTCACATGGTGAAAAGGGCCCTGCCCCTTTAAGGCCAGGAGACGTGTCTGCAGCAGCCCCTGGGAAGTTCAGAGACAGCCTCCTCCGGAGTCTGACCCTTGCAGCAGGTGCCGGTGAGTTCCAGACCTTCTCCCTCATCCTCACTCATAGAGGGAAGGCAGAAAAAGGTGTAAAAGAAGTAGGGAGCGGCAGACAGGCTCCGGGAGATGGTGGTGGTTGGGGAAGTTGGCACCGAAGGGGGAAAGCCAGGTTACTGTAGAGAAATGTGCAGGAATGCAGTCAGCTGGGTGCATTCCAAGGGAAGGAAACTGCAAAGTGACAGAACACCCCCCTCCCCCACAGCCTTCAAGACCCAGGCAACTCGGCTGGAGGGGCAGGGAGTGCTGGCAGTTCCATAAGGACCTGGCTTAGACACTTGGGCTGTGTAAGAACCCCGAGAACCCCAAGTTCAAAGCAAGCACTGCATGGTGAATTGTTGAAGGTTTTGTGGGAGCTAGAGCCCCGGGATGGCTGCAGAGAGGACTTCCCGCAGAGGGTGTGTTGCAGGACCGTGCACGGACACAGTGCCCACCTGCTGGCTGCCAGGAGGGTTGTGTTGGCTGCCTCGGAGCACGGGGTGGGGTGGAGAGGACCCTGTGGGCACTGAACTTGGGGTCTGGTCTCCCCAGGACACTCATGAGAATTGCAGGCGATTGTGGCTCTTTCATGTACTAATTTAACTTCCTGGGTACCTATGCTATTAGCTTGGAGCTTGGGTCCACTGAAGACCTTAATTTGAACTGAATTAATAGAACTTTTTTTTTTTTAGCCGCTCTGTGTGTGTGTGTGTGTGTGTGTGTGTGTGTGTGTGTGTGTGTTTAAGATACATGCAGTTAGGGGCTGAGATTTTAATGATTGCAATTAAGAGGTGGGTGTGACATGGTCATCTGACCCCACAGCCAAGGCCACAGGTGGAAATCAATCAATCAATAAATACCCAAGGTCCTTTTAGGAAATCCAGGAATTAGGGATACTGCCTGCCTGCCTTGAGTGGCCCCTCCCCCCGCCAATCTGGGGCTTTCAGGACCAAGAGGCCCAGGAGCTCTGAGCTCCCCGCAGTTGCTGGTGGGGGGGGGGACACTGAACTTTGAGGTTGGATTAAAATTCCTTACATTCCCCAGGCCTTTTAAAAATATTCATCTGCGTCTGTCACTGAAAAACTTCTTTTTATTATTAACTAGAAAGTGCTCCTTTCATTTCCTAGTGCTTCCCCAAGACCCGCTGAACTTGGGGAAGGGGTGGGGGGAAGAAAAGAATAGAAAAGAAAGAGAAAGATTTTGTTTTATCAACAGGGATGTGTTAATAGAAGAGTTTCTCTTTTCTCACTTCTGATGGATGGACCGGGTGATAATTAACACTTGCTAAATAGGAAAATGTGAACTCCTACACCAGAGAGAACTCTCTTGAGTATGACCCATTTGAAACCACTATTTTATGAACAAAAAGTTTACATCTAAAAAAGAGTTCACATCTGCCTCTACAGCAGAGGAGAGGGCCAAATGGATGGACACAGGCTTGCTTCATTTTTTAAAAAAATAAGGTAAATTCAGAAATCAAACAGAATAGCAAAACTCCCATCACCGAAGTTGGGGACTCTCTAAGAGTAACAGACTATGTAAACTTGTAAAAGTTCAAGCCAGGCACCTGTAATCCTAACTACTCCAGAGGCTTAGATCTGAGGATGACGGTTCAAAGCCAACCCAGGTAGAAAAGTCTATAAGATTCTTGTCTCCAACTTACCACCAAAAATGCCAGCGGTGGAGCTATGGCTCAAGTGGTAGAATATTAGACTTGAACACAAAAGCTCAGGGATAACACCCAGGCCCTGAGTTCAAGCACTAGAATTGGAAAAAAAAAATGTTAAGCATTTAAAAAGAAAAAAAGAAAAATAAAAACATCACCTTCTTGAGCATTTCACAGTGTTGGAGTCCTATATCAACTCTATGCAGGTTTTTTTTTTAACTGTGCCTCAGTTTCTCTAGCCTCACAATTGTGGCTTGTTAAGAGAAATTTCCCAATACAGCAGATGGACCAACTGGGCCTGGGTTAATTTTCCAGTCCATTTCCTTATATCCTGCAACTGTAGACACGGCCCTGGGCCTCTCTGAAGCTCAATGCTTCCTTAGTCAAGGGAAGAATTCGTTTTCCAGACTCCATACTCATTAGCTCTTACTCTTTTTCTATGCCTTGGGACACTGCATGGCTCCTGAGTGTGAGGCAGAAACGCTGGAAACTGGAATGAGCCACACTTTGTGCCTCTTTCGCCCCACACCTCTTGGAGGAAACCCAACCATGACAAGTAACCAGCTGCATCCTAGAGCAAGCGCGCTTCTGTTTATGTGTTCAGAGAACCAGGGGACGGTGGATTCACTTCCTGTAGTATAACATTTGAAGTACAGTATTTGGAGTCTAATAGGACAGTCTTTTAGCACTTATGCTTGCACAGCCATTTGGGGATTGTAAGGGACCAGTCACACACGCTTCAACCATCACTAACGGTTGTTTTCTCTAAAATCGCACATTCCTGTCGTGGTTTTCATCCTTGTGGTTGCTGTCAATCCCGCCTGTAGCAGGACTATGGGTGGTGTGCGTTTACACAAGGACTCTCCACACCTGCTCTGGAAGGAGGTGATAAATGGCAGCTCAGAGGCACTGCTGTAAGTCCCAGACCTGTGCTCCTCCACCCCACCCCTGGCCAGCCTGGAGAAGGCATATGGCAGGCGGAGAACTCACTGAGAGACTCTGGGCAAAACAGGAGCCATGATACCAGTATGCATAGCTAGGGAGAGGAGGGAACAGGGCAGAACCAGGGCTCAATAATTAGGCTGCCCAGGAAATGCCAACCAATCCCTAACACCATCCTTGAACCATAACAACAGGATGCTGAGCCGGGCGTGGTGGCTCATGCCTGTAATCCTAGCTATTCGGGAGGCTGAGATGTGAGGACCGACGTTCAATGCCAGCTGGGTCTGAGAAATCCAAGAGACTCTTATCTCCAATTAGTCAGCCACAAAATCTGGACTGGAGGCATGGCCAAAGGGCTAGGGCACCAACCATGAGTGAAGAAAGCAAAACGAGAGCTTGAGGCCCTGAGTTCAAGCCCCAGTGATGGCCTAAATAAAAAAACTAAGTAAATAAGCAAATAAATAATAGGCTACTGGTCCCTAATCTCCTGTCTGCAAGTACAGGAATGTGTCTCAGAATGTATAAGTTCAGGGGCCGGGAGTTTGGCCTAGTGGTTAAAGTGCTGGCCTAGTGGTTAAAGTGCTTGCCTAGCATGCATGAAGACCCGGGTTCAATTCCTCAGTACCACATACATAGAAAAAAGCCGGAAGTGGTGCTGAGGCTCAAGTGGTAGAGCTCTGGCCTTGAGAAAGTCCAAGGACAGTGCTCAGGCCCTGAGCTCAAGCCCAGGACTGCCATCAGCACTTCTGGCCCCGCCTGACTGACCATTGGATGAGCTCTACTTGACGGCCCCTCCCTTAACCCATCCTCTGCTCCAGCCTCCTCCTGTCTAGGGCAGAGATTCCCACACTAGAGAGGGCAGAGGCTTCTGTTACACACAGACTGTGGCCCTGCCCCAGGGCTCAGGCAGGTCCAGGCTCGGGCCTGGGTGTTGGAAACTTCTAGGCACCCCAGAGATGGTCTGGGAGCTGCTCTTGAGGCTCCACTCCTGTATCCAGCAGGTAAAGCTGGACCCCGCGCTGTGGTCCCTGCACTTTGCCCACCCGCTGCCACCACTGCCACCCCATTACCTGAGCCTTGAGCCGCAGCTTCCTTCGAGTTCTGACAATTCCCCCCACGGCCCTCTGGGGCCCATGCCAGCCCACAGAGGTGGGAAGACAAGAAGAGGCTAAGCAGCCAAGCCTTTCCAGGCGACAAAGGTAGACAGGCTCCTCAAACACACCTCTCTGGAAAGTGTTCCCTCTGTCCACATTTCCCAACCTGGAAAAGAAGTTTTTACTTGTGTGTGAACATCAAGTCTCTGATGGTGGTGGCCTGGAGCACTGGTTGAGGAGTCCCTGGTGGACTGGGGCCAGCAGGAGGGAGGTCTGGGGAGGGTGAGCCACACCTGTGAAGACGCAGAAGTGGACAGCACAGCCTGAGAGGCCGGTCGTGGCTGTGCTTGGTGTGTGGGTCCTGTTTGCTAGAACTCAGGGATTGGCTGTGGAATTGTTAAGGGGAGCAGGGACTGGCGCCATCTGGAATGCCTAAGAGTTCCCCGCCCCATTGTGGAAGGTCGACAATGGTACAGCCCAGCCACCTTTGCCCTTCCAGGGAGGGGCAACCTTGACCTTCTCCCCACCCCCCATGAAGAGGGATATCCACTTGGGTGGGGATGGGCCTGCTTTGTGTGGAGACCTGCCCAATTTGCACACTAACTCCAACTAAGGTGACAGGTAAATTCAAACACTGGGCTGTAACCCTATTGGCTACCTGCGTGTGGCCGGAGCTGACCATGGTCCCTCTGTGTATGTGACTATCCCATTGGCCACCTGTGTGCGGCCAGTTTCGACCCCATGGGTTTTGCCCTTAAAAACCCAGTGTGAGAGCTGCTCGGGGGTCACAGTGTCAGCTCCCGAGTCTGCACTGTGTCCCTGGCCGGTCAGTTCACCATCTATTTCCCCAATAAATTCCCCTTTTTATATGAGACTATCTCTGTGTGGTGGACTCTGGTGGGACGTGGAATCCCCACCTGGAGGGATGTGGAATCCCCTCCTCTTGACCCCATAACAGAATGAGCCTTCACCTCTGTGCCTCAGTGTCACCGAAGCTTTCCCCTGACAACCCTTTCTTTGAAGGGTGAGTCTGAACTTTTGAGCCTCAGCTTTTGACAAGGCCCAAGCAACCATGGTCAAGGGAGATGCCACTGCTTCTCCAGCACAGTAACCAGGGGAATTGCATCCTGAAAGGTGGGGACATTCCTTCACAGTCTTCGTGTGCTGTGTGTCCAGCTGGCAGTTGCCTTTTATGGAAACAACCCTGGGCCCTGTCTGCCTCAGTGCCCCCCTCTGCTTAATACTCAGTATGGGATCTTAGTATGCATGACATATAATTTAATAGCACCTCTTTTGTTCAACCAATATTTCTAAAAAAATGTATCCCTAGCCACTGAGGGAGAGCTGTGAGCACAACAAATTGTTCTCACAGAATTTATATTTTAGAGATGAGACACGAACAATAAGCAATAAACACCTTGGGAAATAATTGTGTATAGTGGTGAGGGTGGAGAGGAGAGAAAGAGAGAGAGAGATTGAAAGGCTGAATACATGTTATATGAGAGTTTTGCTGTCTCAGTTTTGACATTTAGGGTACTCTGAGTTGTATCTAAGCAGGCAACATTAATTTGAAGAAGATGGAGCTCTCCACGCAAGACAGCCACCTGTGTATAGGTCCTGAGGTTGAAGTAGCAGTGGCCAGATTAAGTAGGCCAAGAGAGGTTTCCTCTACCTCTACCTAGTGAGTATTTGAAAATGCAGAGGGAAGTGTGAACACAGAATGCCAGAGTTGAAAGGGGATGGCTCTTGGCTTTTTTTGTAGGAGTGTTTGTTTTGTTTGTGCTGTGTTATGGGAGAGGTTATCTGCATTCTGTTGTTTCCTCTTTGCCTTTTCTTCAATTATGGAAACAAGCTCTATCTAGGAAGCCCAGGAGACCTCACCCATAATCCCAGCACTTCGGGAGCCTGAGGCAGGACTATGAGCTTGAGGCCTGCCTGGACCACACTGCAGTACGTGTGTAGCAGACCAACAATGTTAAGCCTCTGGCACTGTGTAGGAAGGACTCCTACAGGCCTGTGTTGCTCTGGTGTTGCTGCATAAGAAGGCCTCTCCTGAGAACCCTGAAGTGCCCTGTGGGCAGAGAGAGGGGCTCTGCCTGCTGGGAGTTCCAGCAGAGACTCCTAAAAAACATGGCTTGGGGAGGGAGCGGAGGGAGAGGTCTGAGGAGAGGTGAAGAAGGAGGGGGTGAGGGTCCAGACCAGAAGTGGTAATGGCTGGCCCAGGCAGGGGTTGAGGGAGGACTGGGAAATGTTTGTAACCCTCCACAAAGAAAACTGCGAGCTAGACATGGAAGGTGGTTTCCACAGCAAGGCTCTTCTTCCCCCTCGCCATGTGCTCCTTATCTCCACCTTCATCCACTCAAGGGAGCTTGGAGGCTCTCAGGGACGAACTTGCTTCCAAAGGCAGGCCCCTGGCTGCCCCAAAGTTTAGCCTTGTTCATCATCTGCATTTCAAGTGTTCACTGCTGGGAAAGGTGATCTGTTTGACTTGGACTCATAAAACAGAGAGAGATTCTTTTCTAAATTACTTGTGCTTCTTGAATAGTACTATGTGATTTCTTTAATTCTCTTGCATCTATCATTTTCTCTACTGCTGCCCAACCCTGTCTACATTTATTCTGCCCGAATAGCAACGTGAGCTGGACACTGGTAGCTCACACCTGGACTCCTAGCTACTCAAGAGGCTAAGATCTGAAGATCCTGGTTCAAAATGATCCTGAACAGGAAAGTCCATGAGACTCATATCTCTTAGAATCACAAATAAAAGCCAGAAATAGAACTATGGCTCCAAAGTGCCAGCTTTGAGCATAAAAGCTCAGTGCCAGTGTCCAGGCCCTGAGTTCAAGCCCTAAGACTGCCTTCTCCCACAGAACAAGAAGGCTGGTCAGACAGAAGAATCTTTTCCCACAGTGTGTGAGGGAGGGAGAAGACCTGGGTTCTGCCATGCTCACAGTGTGTGGTTCCTGGTATGTCAGCTTCCCTCTTTCCCCCCTCCTCTCCCCTCTCCCCTCTTCTCCCCCCAGAGCTGAGGGGGCCATGGGACCTTCTGGGGACTCCTGCTGGCCCAGGAGGCAGAGCAGGGCACATGTCCAAGCTCATCCTGGTGCCAGGCACCAACAGCCCATCCACGCATGGGTTTAAGCCCTGCTTGCAAAGTGCAGCAAGTATCAGGAACTCCATTATTTTCTGTTTCCTGTCTGGTCTGTAAAGAAGTGATTCGCCTGGATGGTTCTCAGTGCTATGTGGGGATGGGGAGCGGGAAGTGTGCCATGAGACCAGGACACAGGTGTGGGTTGAGCACAATAATGATGATCATTATTCCTGCTCGTGTCAGACACCCTGGAGGCCCGGAGTATGACCTTCCTGGAGTGTCTTCCCAGCTGCGGTAACCATGAGCAATGGAAAGCTACGATTCCTCTGTGTTTGGGTTTAAAGAGATCGCTTTCCAAGCCTCATCTTTCCCCATGCTGACCAATTTTGTGTTAGACTAGCGCTCTAGTCTCAGTCATTTTAACTGCTATTTTAAATCTTGATAAGAAACAAGAAAAAAATGTGCATGCACATTAAGAATACCTCTAAGAACCTTGGGCTCTCCTAGCAGAGATTTGCAATAGAGCAAAACCTAGATACATAAGGCCATATAGTATGGCGCTAAATGAAAGGACCTCTAGGATATAGAAACAAAAGCTATATAATGAGTGATTGTTGTCCTTAATGTACTATGTTATCTCTCATCTCTTTTGCTGTCCCTTGGTTATATCATATTGTTATAGTATCTCACTTTGTTATCTGATATATTGGATATATTTGTATTTGGTTATTTGAAATTGGATAGGGAAGGGGGGAAAACAAGATGAGGGGAGGGGGAGAGGGGAGGGAAATTGGGACCAAGACATGAGAAAGGGTATCAATGTATGTGAATTAATGCACCTCCTATCTAGCAAATATAATGTAACCCTTCTTTTAATTACAATAAAAAATATATATAAAAAAAAGAATACCTCTAAGAGCTGGGTGCAGTGGTTCATGCCTGTAATCCTAGCTACTCAGGAGGCTGAGATCTGAGGATCACAGTTCAAAGCCAGCCTGGGCACTAAAGTCCATGTGTCTCTCATCTCCAATTAATCACCAGAAAACCAAAAGTAGCACTGTGGCTCAAGGGTAGGGCAGTAGCTTCGAGCTGAAGAGCTCAGGGACAGCACCCAGGCCCAGAGTTCAAGCCCATTCAAGCACAGTAGCACATGCCTGTAACCCCAGCATTCAGGAGGTCAAGACTGAATGAAGGATTGTAAGTTCAAGGCCAGCTTGGGCCACGTGGCAATACCCTGATCAAATAAGCCAAAAAGGACATCTCCACACTAGCTCAATATTGCTTATTTGCTTCACATGCCACACACAGCTTAGCCACGTTCCTTACGCTTGGTGATCATTCTGCTAAAATCAATCTCTCCCTCTACTTATTTTCTGTTCCACTTCTTTGAATCTCGTCCAGTTGCTTTCATGTCTCAAAGAGCCCAGGTGCTTAAATAGAAACTCTGGATGATGAGATTCAGGCAGGACAGGCAGCTGCTGGCTCCAGGCCTTGGGCTGCCTTCTCTTTAGGGGCTCGGAAGGTTTACCCGGACACCCCACCATATTCCAGAGCCCCAGACATGCCAGTATCTGGCACAGGGCAGATGCTCACCAAGGGATTGCCAAACAAGTGAACTAATACAGATCTCTGCAGGCTCGTCCACATTCTTCTTAGTGTTTCCCACCCAAACCCAGCCCAGCTCTCCTCCTGCTTCCAAGCTTTTTTCTTTCTGGTCTTCTAGTTATTTCATAGTTTCTTTCTTTGATGCTTTACACATTTTAAAAGTTTCCTTTTAGTTCCTGTTCATATAGTTGTAACTTTATTAGTTTAATTCATGTTGTAAGACTAAGAGTAACCTGGCTTACCAGTTAGCATTATTTAGAAATGATTCTATTTTGTCCCTTTCTGCAAATGACTCATAATCAAATTTAATATATTGTTTTACTTCTCGTTATAAGAAAATAGGCTTTAATTTTCAGACTTTTTTTCCCTAACTAGCTACAATGAAACATTCATCAGAATGCTAGACAATCTCTGATTCTGACCCAGATATGAGCTAAAGATAAAGAGCATTGTCTTAAAATGATGCAATAACCTGAGCCAGTAATTTGGCCTAGGGGTAGAGTGCTTGCATCAAGACCCAGGTTCAATTCCTCAGTACCACATACATAGAAAAAAGCTAGAAGTGTCGCTGTGGCTCAAGTGGTAGAGTTCTAGCCTTGAGAAAGCCCAAGGACAGTGCTCAGGCCCTGAGTTCAAAGCCTAGGACTGACAAAAAAAAAAAAAAGTACAGCAAAGACAGAAAGCTGGGTATGGTGGCACATATCCTGAATCCCAGCACCAGACAGGCTGAGGCAAGAGGATTACAAGTTAAGAGACCAGCCTGGGCTCCTATAGCAAGATCCAGGATCATGCCTGTTATCCTAGCTACTCAGGATGCTGGGATCTGAGGATCTAGTTTCAAAGCCAGCCTGGGCATGAAAGTCTATGAGACTCTTACCTCCAATTAACCACCCAAAAGCCACAAGTAGAGCTGTGGCCCAAAGTGGCAGAGTGCTAGCCTTGAGTTAATAAGCTCAAGAACAGTACTCCAGCCCTGAATCTAAGTCCTGAGATTCACACACACACACACACCCAAGCTTGGGATATAGGTTGGTGGTAGAGCACTGGCCTGGCATGTGTAAAGTATCACCAACCCCTCCTCTAGTGACTGACCTCTGTCATTGTCTGTCATTTATTAGTGGTCTAGCCGTCCCTCTGTGTTCACCAAGGGCCTAGCTCCCCTCTTCCTTTCTTATACCCCATGATTGACTGGACACCCCACATCCACTTGCTTATCACCCACACTCATCTCCCTGTCTTCTAGCAACCCACTGCCCTGGTCTCTCCTTGAAAATAATGAGATCTATATCTGGCTAAGGCCTTCTGGTTACATTTTGATACAACATTTGCTTTTTCTTTTCTTTTTTTAAATTTTATTGTCGGGATAATGTACAGCGGGGTTACAGTTACAGGTAGTAGGTGCATTACTTCTTTTTGTCCCTGTTTCCCTCCCTCACCCCCTCCCTATCATCTTGTTTCCCCCTCTCCCCTTCCCTATTTCAAATAAACAAATAAGTGTGTATATAATATACCAGGTAACAAAGTCAGATACAGTAGCAACATGAGATGCTTTTTCTTTTCTACTCAGCTTTGGCCTGGCTAATGCTGTATCACCTGAGCCATGGCTCCAGCACACCTTTTCAGTCTTTGTCTTAGAGTTGGAGTCTCATGGAGCTATGCCTTCTTCTCAGGGCTGGCTTTGAGCCAGGCTTTCTAGATCTCAGCCTAGGATTGCAGGTATGAGCCACCACCAGCACATGGAAAACATGAAAACCAATTGTTCTTGCCTTAAAATCTTTCAGGTCTGTTCATCAACTTGAAGTTCCCACCCTTGCTTTCCTGCCCTGCCATTCTGGCCTCTTCCTGACATCTTTCTAGGGTTCCTTTGTTTCCAGCTATAAAATGTCATGCCTTTGTAAGTGATAAATCCTGCTTACTTCCATCTCCAAGCTCTAACCATCCCCTTTGCTCAGATTGCTTCAACCCCCCGGGCAACTTTAAGAAACCTTTGTATTTGCAAGACTCAGTTCCTTCTTCTGGAAGGCTGCCCTGAGCTGTCCATGTTAGGCTACTCTCTAGAACTTTCTCTGCAGCACTCTTTGATAGAGTCTACCCTAAGACTTTGAAACCCCGCTGCTATCACAGCTTGCTTCTTTTCTTTGCTGTGAGCTCTGTAGCCTCTGTCATCCCTTTCCCTACAGAATCCAGCTCCATGCCCAGAACTCTGTGGGTGTTTGGATGAATGAGTAATGAGCTAAGCCTTGCAATAGATACATGAAAATTCTGCTAACTGTCTTCTGAGGTAGCAGCTCCTTACCCAGGGACCTCTCTCAGAGATCTAGCTCCATGCTCTGAGCCCTAGAAAACCCCTCCAGCCTCGGCCTCTTACCTGCCCTGTTCTAACCTGACAGTGTGTCTCTGGCCACCCCTTTTATTTAGTATTTTAACCAGATGAGCATTTCCTGCCAGGTACTACGTGTTAATTTTGGAATGTCACTTAGGTAAAGGTGTTTTGACAGTCTTATATTTACATGTCTATCTATTCAAGGGGAAGAAGAATTAGCATAGCAAACCTGTAATTTCACAGAGACTCTTGTTTAGACCTTGGCAATCAAGTTCTCCCCGCATGGATCAGGGACAGATCAGGCATAATCACAATCATCCGAGCCCTCCACGACAGAACCCAGGCCAGGCCTATTGGAAGCAGCTGGCCAGACCAAAGACAGGCAGGGACACGCCAAGTTCTATGGGTGCCATTTTATGAAACTGCAAAGGACAGACATGTTCAGCCAGTTACAATAGACAAAAGAGTTACACACTTTTACGATTGTCCAATTACGTCCTGATGGGGGTGCTAGCCAATAGAATATCCAGGGTTGGTTTTTTTTTTTTTTTTTGTAATTGTTGTTTTGGTTTGATCTTTGGCTATATTTGGGTTTGATCTTTCGGCCTTGTGCTTGCTAGGCAGGCCATCTGCTAGTTAAGCTACACCCTGCTATTTCATTTCTTTTCACTATTATCTTTAAGTAGTTTGTACACAGCAGTGTCCGTTCAACATGGCGGTTTGTGCGTGCAATGCATCTTGATCAATATAACCCGTTCCTTCCTCCTCCCCATCTCTCCTACCTCACCCAGACCCTCCATTCACCTGGTACCGGTTTCTCATGTGTACCTTGAATATTAGGACTATTCTCCTACCTTTCCTTTTTCTATTCATCTGCCACCCCCTCCCCATTCACTTAAACTACACCACCTCAGACAAAACATGGTTCAGCTTTCTGGCATTCATTTTGTTAAACTGTCAGTTAATTGTTCAAAGGACTCTTACTACTGGAATCCATTTCCACATACCACGTACTTGTCAATATCCAGCTATTGTTATAAAAAAAGTGCAACCCTCTGAGAGAAACTTATCTTCAGCTACACACACTGAACATCACTATTCTGTTGTCCATTTTCTATGTTTATCTAGTTTGTAAAAGTTTAGTGACACTTTTTACACCATCAATATGAAAAGCATAGCGTTACTTTGTTTGCCATTAAGCAAAACAGAAATGGAAGGGAGGCTCTAGTGGCTCCCACCTATCATTCTAAGTATGCTAAAGGCTGAGACCTGAAGGGTTATTATCACTTGAGACAGTCAGACAGAAAAAGTCATAGAGTCCATCTTCAAAACAATCAGCAAAAGCCAAGCTGGAGGTATGACTCAAGTGGTGGAACACCAAGTGTGGACAAGTAAGCCAAGCAAGTGCAAGGCCCTGAACTCAACCTCTGGCACTAGAAACAACCAAAAATACAAAACAAAACAGAAATGAGCTGGGCTAGGGATGTAGCCTGTTGACAAAAAACAACTTGTCTGGTGTGTACAAGGCCCTGGTTTGATCCCTGGTACTGCTAAAGAAATAACTGGACAAACAAGTAACAGAAATGGTTAAAAAAAGATTGTAAGATGTGAGCTGGGAAATGTGGCTCAGTGACAGAGAAGTGGCTAAACATGTGTGTGGCCCTGGGCTCTGCCTCCAGTGGTACCTATACAGAGTAATAATAACAGCGATAATATAGTAACCGTAACAATAGTGACGTTATTGATTGTAAGACTCCATTTTCAGAGTGTGAAAGTAGAAATTGTGATTTCCACTGGAGCACACAGCATGTGTGTACCACTTCTAGTTAAGTATGGGATATTTGTATATCTGATAGTCTAGATAGAAGGTTTCCTTCTAAAGGATTTTAATTTTAAAAGTGAGTTGAGGCTGGCAGTTTGGCCTACTGGTAGAATGCTTGCCTAGCATGCACGAAGACCCGGGTTTGATTCCTCTGTACCACATACATGGAAAAAAGTCCAAAGTGGTGCTGTAGCTCAAGTGGTAGAGCTCTAGCTTTGAGAAAACCCAAGGACAGTGCTTAGGCCCTGAGCTCAAGCCACATCTGGCAAAACAAACAAACAAAAAACGTAGGGACAACACCCAGGCTCCGAGTTCCAGAGCTAGAACTGGGACATTTAAAAATAAAAGAAAAAAATAAAAGAGAGTTGGTTTAAAGGACAACAGTCCTGTCTAAACAAATGGAAAGGTGGGATGTGCCGAGGAAAGACTCTGGAAGGGGTGGCTGCGTGGGTGAGCCTCAGCTTTCCCATCTGGTCCCAGGAATTAGCCCTGGTCCAATGTGCCAACTCCAGGCAACCTCACCACCCCCAGCACTGCATCAGGCTCCAACCTGGGCAGAGCCCTGGGCCTTCCACAGAGCAGGGAGAGAGGCTTGAATAATCATGCCAAAGGCCAGGGAGAGGGGCTGTACCTCCCCCAAGTCATTTCCACAAGAGTGGGGGAAATTCCCAAGAAACAGACTCATCAGAGAAACTGGAATGTTCTAGACGCCCCTTCCCTCAACATCATCCAGAGGTTCCTGCTTTGTTTCCTTCCATATGAGGAGAGGAAAAAGCATTTCAGTCTGTGATGCTGGCTGATCTGTTTACAAATGATGACTCACAGAAACACTAAGCATTCATTTTCTGTGATTATCAAATTAAGCCCCATGGTCTACTTTATTTTTTATAGTAGATTTGCCAGTTGTAAAGAGATTATGAGTAACTTGTAGCAACATGCAATTTGTCAGAGAAGCCATTTCCTACTTCCAGAACAAGAAAAGTGGAGCGAATCACATAGATGGGGTCTGCTCAGTGCACTTGGGTTCCCAGGGCCCAGCTCCATGCTGCATCCAGCACCTTGTCAACTGTGCGCTAGGCCCAGAGACTCTGCAGAACCTCTGACTGACTTCTTGCTTCTTCCTGAAGGTCGTTGTGAAATATTGTTCAGAATACAAGCAAGCACGAGGTCACAGTCATGTGGGCCTTGCTACTCACACATCGCCTGTTTTGCAAACTTGATTAAGAGGTTGTAATGTAGATGTCTTTGAGAAGATAAATTGAACATATATGCATGTCCTAATAAAGGTATTCTTTGCAGTCAGCAAATATTCACATCACAATAAGAATCAATGAAAGAATTGCAGTATAACTAAATGGAGAGGTCCTATAGCAGAAGATTATTTATAGGCTATTAGTTATTAGCCTAATTTTAATATATTACTAGTAACAATTAGCAAAATTGATCATATTGGATATGCAGCTGTTTCCAGAATAATGCTAGCAATTAGTCTAACTAGTAATGTCAATTGAAAACTAAACCTGTTCTGTGTTCTTTGCTTATCCACTCAGGTGTCCTTGTTTTATGGGAATTGTACAATAACTTTATAAGAAGTATTTTATAGGGCTGGGGATGTGGCTCACTTGGAGAGTGCAAGTGTGGGACCCTGAGTTCAAACCCCAAAACTACCTAATAATAATAATATGCATAACAATTATTGATATTATACACTTGGAGTTCATACATAGAATAAAATAAATATTAAAGTACCTGGACCCAGTACTTTCTCAAGCAGCTGTACCAGCCCCCAAAGCCAAATAAATATATTTAGCGAATAGAATTGTAAGACTTGGTGTCTTAAGTTCCCTAGAAGCAGAGCCTGAGGCAGGGATTTTGGGCAGGCAGTTCATCCAGAGAGAAACGTGCTATGGAGGGGGAAGCAGGCTAGAGAGGGAGGAAATAAATGCCATATTGGGTGTAGGATCAGGAACGTCTTCCCTTGGCCTGATGCAGCCTGGAAAGCCATGTCACCACAGAGAGCAGCTGTGAGTCCTGAGCACAATATCCAGCATTAACGAACAACCACAGCGATTTATGAAGCCGGACGAGAAAGGAGAGGGGCAACAACCGAAACAGTCCTCGTGTTATACCAAAAACGTTTTACAATTATGGGGAATAAAATAGCCAAAGATTCTTTACCTTACAAAGAAAATATATTTTTGTTGTTGTTGTTGTTGTTTTCCAGTCCTGGGCTTGGGCTCAGGGCTTGAGTGCTGTCCCTGGATTTTCTCAAGGCTAGCACTCTACCACTTTTGCTACGTATGTGGTACCAAGGAATCGAACCCGGGTCTTCGTGCATGCTAGGCAAGCATTCTACCACTAGGCCAAACTCCCGGCCCCCAAAGAAAATATATTTATTTAGTGTTTATTTTATTCTAGGTTACAAACACCAACTCTTGATCAATGTTTTTAGTTTTCCATTAAAAATAAGCAAACGGATTTTGAAGTTTGCTTCCTTCTGACCTCGACTTAATGAATCTGCTTCAAGCAGAAAATAGACACAAACCAGTTCTATTACTAAAAAAAATTAAGATTCCACTGCCTACAACCCCAACTTTCAAAGACATGGCAGTCAAGCCTTATTTTTAGGCATCAGCCTTTAGTACCCCAAGGGTTCTCCGGCTGGGATTAGTCAGCCAGAGGCACTCTAGAAACTACTTTTGCCTATCCTAGGAGCTGAGATGTTTTATATTTTCAGAGGATCTCAATAAATAAATAAATAAATAAATAAATAAATAAAAGGAAACACACAGAACAAAGGCTGTATGGCTCAGGGAGCTGAAACTATTTGCTATCTAGCACTTTCCTTTCACAAAAGCTTACCTACCTCTCCTCAGTCCATTATGACCCGAAACTTTTTTAATCAAAGGTGGGCAAACTCAGTCTATATAAAACACTTCCAAGTAGCAGATGATTATGGAACCATAAAATGATTTTCCTAAAACAATTCTTTACAGAATTCATATAAACTAAGTCTTGCTGTTCTGTATAATCCTTCCTTCCTTCCTTCCTTCCTTCCTTCCTTCCTTCCTTCCTTCCTCCTTTGAGCCTCCCTCTGTTCATCCCTCCCTCCTTTCCTTCTGTCATTCCATCATTGTTGTTCCTCCCTCCCTTCCCTTCCAGGCTGGGCTTGGCTTTGCACTTGGGAGAAGCTCACCCTCCCACCCCAAGCTCAAAGTGACTGAGTTCCTAGGGCTCAGCTCCTGGCTAAGTGTTATGTTTCCTGTACTTTGCCTAAGTTAATTATTTTCTTTTTTTAAAGTCCTTTTTATTATTCTTAAGTAGTTGTACAAAGAGGTTTCAATTTAACAGACAGTTTGTGAATACACTATGGATTGATCTAGATGCTGGCATCTAGATGCCAACCCCTTCAATCCTTAAAACTGCATTCTCTCATCCTTCCTCTCTCCATTTGTCTTGTCCTCTCCTCTTCACCTCACATCCCCCAGACATCTCAAGGATCAGCTTCCTAGTGTGCCTTTGTTAGACTATAAGTCTGTGGTTCAAAGGAGTTGCACCATTAGAATCTCCCCCACCCCATTAATACCATACATGTATATGTGTGGATGACCTTGGATATGTCATGTATGACCTTGGATATATTTACATATGTGTTTACAAATCAGATTTAAATTAGACATTTGTATCCTTTGTCTCTCAGGGCCTGACTTACACCATTGAACATAAATATTTCCAGGTTTATCCATTTCCCAGCACATGACTGACTATTATTCTTCCTGACAGATAAGTTATATATATGCAATTTCCTTGATCCACTCCATTGTATCTGGGCTGTTCCACAGCTTGGCTCTAGCTAATAGTGCATCAAGGAACATGGCTTGCATGTGTCTTTACTCTATCTTGACTTTCTTTTGCATAAATGCCCAAGAGTGGTATTGCTGGATCATAAGGTAGTTTATGGGCAAGAGAGCTAAATAGTAACTTCTCAGAAGAAGTAAAAACGGCCAAGAGACACATGAAGAAACATTCAATATCTCTGGCCATAAGGAAATGCAAATCAAAGCAACAGGAAGGTTTCATCCCCCCTCAGTGAGCTGGGCCATCATCAAGAATAAGAACAACCCTTGGGCTCTCCTAGCAGAGATTTACAATAGAACAAAATCTAGAGACATTAGGCCAAATAGTACGACACTAAATGTAAGGACCTCCAGGATAAGGAAACAAAAGCCATATAATGAGTGACTGTTGTCCTTAATGTACTATGTTATCGCTCATCTCTTTTGCCATCCCTTGGTTATCTCATATTGTTACAATTTTTCACCTTGTTATCTGAGATATTTTATATGTGCTTAATTGGTTATTTGAAATTGGATAGGGAAGAGGGGAAATCAAGATAAGCGAGGGGAGAGTGGGAGGGAAATGGGGACCATGTCATGAGAAAGGGTATCAATATTTGTGAAGTTATGCACCTTCTATCTGGTGAATATAATGTAACCCTTCTATTAATCACAATAAAAATATTTTTTAAAAAAGAATAAGAACAACAACAGATGTCATCAGGGAAGTGGGGGAGGGGCCTCGGGACACTGTTGGTAGGAAGGGAAACTGGTGTGACCATGGTGAAGGAAGTCTGGAGAGTCCTCAAAAAACAAATCACTATTTTAAGGTATTCCTCCTGTTTCCTTCCTAGCTTAAGCTTGCAAGTTTGGTTTGGTCTTGTTTTTTTCAGTGCACTTGTTTCTCCCGTCAGTTGGCCTCAGTCAGTACCTTGTTTGCCTCGGCTGACCAGGTGCATAGACTTGGTGGTTGCTACATGAACCGCTTAGGTAGGCAAGAAATTTTCCATTTTGACTCAGATATCTTAGTTCATAACCACCAGTTACAATTTCCCAGTGTTTTTAGTGTCTGTACTCACTATGCAGGCACTCTACCACTTGAATCACGCCTCTGCCTCCAGCCCTTTTGCCTTACTTTCCCAGGCCTACGTAACTACTTAAATTTTGAGAATGTGGGCCGGGAGTTTGGCCTAGTGGTTGAGTGCTTGCCTAGCATGCACGAAGACCCAGGTTCCATTCCTCAGTACCACATACGTAGCAAAAAGCCAGAAGTGGTGCTGAGGCTCAAGTGGTAGAGCTCTAGCCTTGAGAAAGTCCAAGGACAGTGCTCAGGCCCTGAGCTCAAGCCCAGGACTGGCAAAAAAACAAAAAAGGGTATGAGAATGTGACTTGTGTTGTAAATATAGTGTTACATCCTCTTGAACTCAGTCTTAAAACTTCCTAAATCATTTCTCTTTTCTTCACCAGTCCTGGGGCTTGAACTCAGGGCCTGAGCACTGTCCTTGGGCTTTCCTCAAGGTTAGCACTCTATCACATGAGCCCCAGCATCCCTTTGAACTTTTTCTATGTATGTGGTACCAAGGAATCAAACTTGGGTCTTTGTGCATGCTAGGCAAGCACTCTACCACTAGGCCAAACTCCCGGCACCTGCAAAGATCTTTCTTATTTCATTTCTTTCACAGAACGTTGTTTTGTTTTGTTGACATTTAAAGTTGAGGGTGATGTTTCACTACTGTGAAGGTCACTCTGGAGACCTCGCCCTATGAATCTAAACTCTTCCTTCTGTGTCCTTGGGCTCAATTTTCAGGCAATGCAATGCTAAGCTGTACTGAAGTCCTTTCCTGTCTTGCCCTCTGCCTTCCTTACAAACTCACGGGCTACAGCCCCCACTATTGTCCCTTCAGGAAATGACACCTCCTTTGCACTAAATTGTTGAGGAAGCCAACCCTGACCCCTCTCTCCAGCACCCTCCCCTGTCTATTCAGTTCCCAGGTCCTCTTCATTCTGTTTCCTGCACCTCTTGAATGGCTGATCCCTGTCTGTTGTATCTGCTTCCTGACTGGCTTCCCCTATCCACCCCTGTCCTGTCCTCTACTTCACCCTCTGCCATGCACTTCTGAAAATATCCATCAGCTTTCACAACCCACCAGTGACTGGCTATCAGGAGGAAGATCTAACTGCCAACCCCTCCCCACTTTCCAACCACTGGCTTCAAGCCCCGGTTTCCTTCCAGGTTCTGGAATGTTCTTAGCTCCTTGCAGCCTCAAGCCTGTATTCAAGCTGTTGCCTTGCCCTGTGACATGCACCATCCCTCCTCTCTCATAGCCCATGAGCCTACTTTGGAATCACACATTACAAATGTTTAACCTATATTGTTATGTCATGTCTACTTCTACATCAGACTGGAGTTCCATTTTAAAAATTTTAGAAGCATGTTATCAAAAGGCATTCTAGAAAGTTTGTACCAACCCATTTATAAAGGTACCAGCAGTAGATGAGGGTTCTCCCATCCCAGCACTTAATGTTATAGTTTTAAATAATTTAGAAATATTTCAACAGGGAAAAATTGCATTGCTCTTTATTACTCCCCTTCTCCCCCACACAGACAGACTTTTAGGTACTTTCTGTGCCTTTTAAATTCTGCTTTACTTGAACCATTTTTGTTGGAATGTTTTGGGAGCTTATTTAGTACCTTTCTACTTTAAGAGCACTATCACAGACCGTAGTAAATTTGGAAAGAGACAGATAATGATTCTGCTCTCCAAAGTGAGAGACTCAGCCCTGGTGCTCCTGGTCCCCACTACTGCCCACTCCACTCTTCTGTCTGCCCTTGGGGGCATCTGAGTATAGCTAGTGAGACATCATCAGTTTCCAAACTCAAGACAATTTCATACACCTCTCCTTTCGGGATGAGGCCAGTTGTCCAGAGCTTCTAGGACTGTCTTGCCCAGAACGGGCAAGCTAATCAGAGATAGAGCCAAGTCTCTTGGAAGAGCTGGCTCCCATTCTGCCAGGCTCACTGCACTGTGCACTGCAGGCAATGCCAGCCTCTACTTTCTGATCTTCCAGTGCCTCCTGTTGTGTCGAGAAGTGATCAGAGCATATTGTGAGATGGCCTTCTGTGACCCCATGCCACAGAGAGGCCTGGTACGAAGTTTCTGAAGTACCTCGTCTGTATAAGGCCAGGCACACGTGAACTCCATATCTATCTCTTATGGGGCTTCTCAGGGCCCCTAAAGAGACTGTGTTCACACCCCTCACAGCCTTTCCCCCAAATGTTCTTCTACATCATTTACGCCCAACTAGAAGCTCAGAAAACTTCAGTACTGCTTACAGATTTGCATTGTCTTGAAGAAAGTAGTAAAGAATGACAGGACATTTCTGAAAAGATTGGAACAGGGTAAATAATTGGCTTTGGGCTAGCCAATCTGATGGAAGAGTACTCCAATCTTGTCAATAGACAGCAAATTTCCTGTGAAATCCCAGCACCCGCATATAGTGTAGAGATATTGTACACGGCCCACTTGTGTTGTCTCTGTGAACTGGGCCAAAAGCTCCTTCTTGGTAAACTTCTATCTCCTTTATGTTCAGGGTCCTCTCATCTGCTAGCACCCACAATCATTCAGGGTACTCTACATGGTAAACTAATATGCACCCAATACACAGTTCCACAGAATTTGTCAATCTAGATTTCCTGGTTTCAGGTGTAGAAAATAGGTCACCAGAGGCTCACACCTATAATCCTAGCTACTCAGAGGGCTGATATCTGAAGATCGGGGTTCAAAGCTAACCCGGGCACTAAAGACTCTTATCTTCAATTAACCTCTAGAAAATGGGAAGTGGCACTGTGGTTCAAGGGGTAGGCTGGTAGCCTTGAGCTGAAGAGCTCAGGAACAATGACCAAGTCCAGAGTTCAAGCCCCATGACACCCACAAAAAGAAAAGAAAAGAAATAAAGAAAGAAGGAAGGAAGGAAGGAAGGAAGGAAAGAAAGAAAGAAAGAAAGAAAGAAAGAAAGAAAGAAAGAAAATAGGTCATGAGAGCTGGTTTTTAATATATATATATATATATATATATATATATATATATATATTGCATGACTTGTTTGAAACTTAGCATCTCCTGCTTGTTAGGTAAATGCTCTACCACTGGATCTACGCCCATAGCCCTTTTGCTTTTCTAGATGATGTCTTGTACTTTTTCCCCAGTGGGCCTGAGGCTTCAATCCTCCTATCTCAGCTTCTGAGTGGCTGAGATTATCTCTGGTCCCTGTTTTGCCTAGATGTTGCCATTCGATTTTTGTCAAGGAAATAGACATACATATAGTTTGCTAGAATATCAAAACCGTTAAGATGTGTATATGCTTAAAAAAAAAAAAGGACAATTGGGGCCAGAGTTTGGCCTAGTGGTGGAATACTTGCCTACCATGCACAAAGATCTGGGTACCACATACATAGAAAAGCCAGAAGTGGTGCTATGGCTCAAGTGGTAGAGTGCTAGCCTTGAGAAAAGCCCAAGGACAGTGCTCAGGCTCTGAGTTCTGCCCCCAGAACTGGCAAAAAGAAAAATGACAATTATTTTAAATATTCATCTTAGGACACACTTCCAAAATATCTGCACATACAGGCTAGTATATTAAAATCAACCCATAATCTTCACAAACACAGAAGAGAAGCCCAATATGATAATATTCATCTATAATCTTAGCTACTCAAGCAGTGAAGACAGGAAGATTGAGACCTCAATGAGTTTGAGGCCAGCCCTGACAATGGTATTAAAATTTGAAAGGGATAAGGGCATGGCTCAAATAGCAGAGCAAAAACTTGAGGTCTTGGGCTCAATCCTGAGTACTGCAAAAAGTAAATGATAGATAGATAGATAGATAGATAGATAGATAGATAAAAGACAGAAGGAAGGACAAAGTGAAGAAGGGAGAAAGACAAAAGAAGGAACACAAAAGAAGAGGGAAGGGGTGCCAGGAGTTTGTCCTAGTGGTAGAGTGATTGCCTAGCATGCACAAAGACTCAGGTTTGATTCCTCAGTACCATATACATAGAAAAAAGCCAGAAGTGGTGCTGAGGTTCAAGTGGTAGAGCTCTAGCCTTGAGAAAGTCCAAGGACAATGCTCAGGTCCTGAGCTCAAGCCCAGCACTGACAAAAAAAATTAAATTAAAAGAAGAGAAGAAGGAAGGAAGGAAGGAAGGAAGGAAGGAAGGAAGGAAGGAAGGAAGGAAGAAGGAAAGGAGGGAGGATATATACCAAAAAGGACCTACCTGCCTAACTGAAACACCTTAGTTTTAAATTAGTAGCTAAATATCAACTATGTGTTTCTTAATAAGTTCAAGATTCAGAGCCACATTTGCTTTGTATTTCCCATGGTTTCTAGGATGAAATTCCTGACTTGTTCCTGGGAGTCTAGACAAGCGCTTGTTGATGCAGCCAACCCCTCTGGTGAGGAATCCAGGATCATAAAGACAGGGCTGGGCAGGCACAGATGCTCTGTGTCCAGCACACGATGTCCACAGAGCTACCGAGGAGCCCCACACAGTCATAGGCAGGTGATAAAAGAGCAGAGCATCTGTGTACTGTCTGTGACCTGCATGCAATTCATGTAATCAAGATAAAATACCACCCCTCTGCCCGCCATCTCTTAATTGCTCCAAATGTCACAATGTCAGATGCTTCAGCATCGGGGCTAATAGTTCTAGAATTAGTCTGGCAATTTTATGATTTTGCAAATAAATCTTCTACCTATTCATGCTCCTTACACTCTGATATATTCCAATTATGTCCTTTTTCAAATGTCGCCTTCACAAGATAAATCCTGTAAATAGTGCTTGCTGCTGAACTCACGGTCTTACCATGACCCTGTGAGTGTGAATCCAGTTTCCTATTGGTGACAGAAGGCATGTAGCTCGTCTGGAAGCCTGTGGCTCACACCTGAAATCCTAGCTACTTGAGGCCAAGAGCTAAGGATCCAGGTAGACAAATCTGACTCTTACCTCCAGGTAACCAGCAAAAAGCTGAAGGTGGTGCTCAATTTGAGCACCAGCCTTGAATGCAATAGCTGAGCATGAGTAAGAGGCCCTGAGTTCAAGGCTGAGCACCAGCACACATGAGCGTGCATGCACGCATGCGTGTGCACGCTCGCGCATGCGCGCGCACACACACACACACACACACACACACACACACACACACACACAGGACTACGAACTATGAGTACAGGAGAACCTAAGTAATCACTAAGGTTGCTACACAGTGCATGGTAACTGCAGGCCTGATGTTGACACTAGAAGGTCACCTGACGGGCAGGAAGACCCAGAGACTCAGCTCAGCACTCCTGGAAGAAGCACCATTTAGGCCGAGACGTAAAGCATGAGTGAACATTGGCCTAAAGGAGGAGGTGACCCAGAAAGTAAGCATTCCTGGTTTCAGGAGAGCTTCCTGGGAGTTTGTGCAGCCCTGTCCAGAGTCGGTAGTCTAGACTAGGGCAGACTGGATATCCCAGACAGACCCTGTACTAGACAGAGCTGAGCACTGGTAATGGATGGCACAGGTGTCCGAGCACTCTCCAAGGGCATCAGGAGACACACGTAAATCTTTGAACTCCAGCCGCACCGTGAGGAAAGGCTGTGGAAACAGGAAGACAAGACTTTCAATCTGCAAATCATCTCTCCATCCTGCGGGACCTGTGTGCAGACTGTTGCCCGCCTCAGAGTTGGCAGGGCTCCTTGTTCCCAAGTGGGAGGCTTCTGGCAGAAGGGAAGCTGGAGACAGAATGGAGATGGGCTCGCCAACACCTTGCATGAAGACTGGAGAAAACGCAAAACCGGAGACTTGCCCATCCCATCTAGAATATGTGGTCAGAAAATAATACGAAAAGTAGAGATAATTCAAAGATGTTTATAGCTGGCTTTGAAATGCCATGCATTCTTGGCAGGGAATTTACCTCACCAAATGTTTATCTTAGGCCTTACTTTGCATTTCTTGAGCACAGACCATCTGGCAGCAGGAGAGAGGCTGGGTTGGCTGAGGAGGCCCCCCTGTTTAATAAGTGGACTAACCTTACCACCTTCTCTTGTCTGTCACCCCAGACTGATCAATATTTATCGGCCCCCCTGTGTCCACCAGCTTTCTTGGATCTAAGTCTTGCAAGGTCCCTCCATCCCAGCAAATGCCCTCCATCTCTGCCTCTGTCATCTCCGTAGTCCCCAGAGACATTAGCACACCCTAGGGTGGCTCTGTGGCAACTTCAAACCAAACTATAGTTGGAGCACCAGGCAGGCTGTTTACAGACGCAGATGTAGATTGTAGTTGAAGTCATAACTAGCCCAGTCCCTTGAAAGAAGAGGACCAGACCACAAGGCCCCTTTCCTGTTATGATGGCCAGCTCTGGCAAAGGTTTGCTTACATTTCCTGAAGAGCCTTCTAAGAGATGGACCAGGGCCTCAGAGAAATCTACACACACACACACACACACACACACACACACACACACACACACACAGCTCTCTACACCAGGTCCCCTCCAGAGCCTGAAAGGATTCATAGGGTGGCAGCCACTCCCAATGCAAGAATGCCAAGTATTCGGCCCCTCTTCCATCTGGATCTGGAGGGTGCCAAGTGTGGGTACGGGCCTGGCGCAGGCCAGAGCGCTGGGGTAATTAGTAACAGGCCCTGATCTGGAGGCGGGGGAAGCAGGTCCCCCGTGGATGGAGTGGTCTTTTCCATGGTCACCGGGGACTGGAAGCCCCTGCAGTGCAGGGCTGATCCGCGCACAGGAAGCTCCAGATCCCGCAGAGGTCTGGCCATCCTTGGCCTCCTCAGACCTCAGCCAAAAGGGCGGCCGTTGTGTATGTGTGTATGTGTGTGTACTCAGTTTAGCTCTTCTTGACTCAGTTTCCTGAACAATTCAAGGCAAAGCCAGTGAGTGTGTGGAACGCGCTGGCGCCTGTCTGCCTCTTCCCACGCCACGTGGGGGTCTCCCGCCCCCGGCCTGCGCCCCCAGCCCGCAGTTGGCCTCGGTCACCCACGGAAAGCGACAGGTGCCCCGCGGAAGGTGGGAGGGCGCGGGTGCCCCGGGGGTAGGTCGGTCCTCCCCCGGGCCACTTCGCAGACGCCAGCGTGCACTACGGGGTGCCAGGCCGCACTACGGGGCGCCAGCCGGGCGCTGCCCGGCGAGGCCTGGCGAGAGGCGGCGCCGCGCCCCGCAGCCTCTGGGCATGCTCGGTGGCGGGACCGGAGGGCGCGTCTCCCGCCCCCAGGGTGACGGCCCCCGCCTGGCACACCTCGGCGGAGGCGGGGCGGGATGCCGCCCAACAGGGCGCGGCGGGGAGACCCGCTCCCAAGCCTGCCGCCAGCAGGGCGGGCGGGGCCGTCGCGTGCTGCGGTTCCTTAGAAAGTAAAGCTGGGATCCGGGGGCGGGGGGCGCCCTGCGGCAGCCGGGGAAGGGGCGGGGCCAGGGTGGCGGGGGCGGGGCCTGGCGCCTGGGAGGGGCGGAGCCATCCGGGGTCGAAGGCGGGCCGAGAGGCCGGGAAGGGCGGAGCCATACAGGCCAGGGGCGGGGTCGAACGGGCTGTGAAGGGCGGGGCCATAGGGCCATGGGCGGGGCCGGGCGGCTGGGAAGGGCGAGGCCGGGAGGCTGGGGCGGGGCTCGGTGGGAGGTGTCTGGGAGCCGGGGCGCGGTGGGAGCCCAGAGTCCGCCCCTTCTCCGCTCGGTTCCCGCCCCGGGAATTGTAATTCTGTAGGAAAGTGTCTGCACCGGAGAATCCTCGGGGCGGGCGGGGCACCGGGCGCGCCTGGCGCAAAATGGTTAAAACAAAGTCGGCGCGCGGCCCTGGGCTCCCCGAATGAAAAGTGTGAGCGCTGGTGGCCCGCATCCCCTGGCTGACTTGAGGGTTAGTTACCCGGGAGGACGGGGGCACGGGAGGGGATTCGGGGCCGGGGCCGGGGGCCGGCTCCCCGCGGGCCTCCCCCGGGGCGCGGGGCCGGGGGCGCGGGGCGCGGGCGGGCGGGCGGCCAGACTCGGCTCTCCCGATCCCTCACCCTCTCTGTCCCCTCAGGACTACCGGGAGGATGGGATGGACCTCGGCAGTGACGCCGGCGGCAGCCGCAGCAGCAGCCGCTCGGGCTCCCAGCCCAACTCCACCAAAGTGACCCCCTGCTCGTCGTCGCCGGGGGGCAGCCTGGACCTGGGGTCTGCGCTAGAGGACTACGAGGAGCCCTTCCCCGCCTTCCCCAAGACGGTGATTGATGAGTGGGCGCCGGAGGACGGGGACGAGGACGAGGAGGACGAGCTCGGGGGCCGGGATGGCCGCTGTCCGGCGCGGGAGCCGGGGGCCCTGAGCGCCGAGAGCGCGGCCGCCTCCGCCATGCCGCCGCCGGTGCCCAATGGCAACCCCCACCCTCTCGACCCTCTGGACCTCGGGCACAACGGCAACGTGATCACCGCCGGGCGGCCGGGCGGCCCCCGGGCGCCCCGCCGAGCGATCCAGAAGCCGCAGCCGGCGGGGGGCCGGCGTGGGGGCCGGGGGCCGCCGGCCGGGGGTCTGTGCCCTCCGCACGCGGACGGCGGGACGTGCGTCCCCGAGGAGCCCCCGGCGCCCCCCATGGACTGGGAGGCGCTGGAGAAGCATCTGGCCGGGCTGCAGTTCCGGGAGCAGGAGGTGCGCAACCAGAGCCAGGCGAGGACCAACTCCACCTCCGTAAGTTGACAGGGCTGCGTGCACTCGCGCACCCCCGGTCCACGCCCCGCGCGCCCCTCCCGGGGCCGGGGCCCGGGGCGCGCCGCTCGGCCTGGCCGCGGGACGGGCGGGCGGGAAGGAAGGAAGGAGGGCGGGCCGGGGGCGGCGGAAAGCGGGGCCGGGGGAAACGGCGAGTCATTTCGTGGCCTTGCTTAGGGAGGCCGGGCTGTGAGTCACCCGCCCGAAAATAAACCTGGGGCGATTCGGGTGCCTTGTGAGGGGACGTCTCGTGGCGCCTCGGCCGCGGCTTTGTCCGCCGGGGTGGGCTTCCCGTGGTTGCCCCCCGCCTGTCGCCCTGGGCCGGGCTGTCCCCGAGCGCAGCCAGGCGCACGGCCCTCGCCTTTCCACGGACGCGTGGACGGCCCCCCTCCGCCACCCCCGCCACCTCCACTGGCTTCCCGTGGGGAACCCCAGCCTAGTCGACCTGCGGGAACCGATGAACGGAGCCCCGGGACTAGGGAGGGGCCCTGGCCGGCCTCGGTGGCCTGACTCATTCCCATCCCTGGCTGCGGAGAAGGAGCCACTTAGAGTTCCTTACCCGAGGCTAGCCTCCATTCAGGAAAGCCAGACAGGGAGGGGTGCTGGCGTGGAGGGGAGGGAGGGCCGCATCTATAATAAGCGCTGGCAGGTTTGTACTTGTCTCAACATCTTTGTGTGTGTGTGTGTGTGTGTGTGTGTGTGTGTGTGTGTGTGTGTGTGTGTGTGTGTGTGTGTGGCTGGAGAGGAGAGCTTATAAATGACTTTAAAAGCAAGGCGTCGTGAATGTGGCTCCCCCTTTGAGGGCTGCTTTGAGATAAAGCTACGGTTGCAATTGGACATCATTAGAGGTGTCCCCAAATGGGACCGAGGGCACGCAGCTCTGTGGCACTGGGGGAAAGGCTGGTCTTGCAGGTGTCATTTGTTGGCTGGACTCTGGGGCTGCTGGAAATTGGGTGCGTGCACTTCTGACTTCAGTGTTTCAGACAGAAATCCGCAGAATTTCCAGCAGGAGCCGTGGCCGACAGCCCAATGGGTAGCGTCCCCAGCAACTACCGGCTCAATTTACACTCCTTTTCATCTCAAAGTTTATCCTGTCACTGAGAGACATGGCATCTCTCCACTACAGCCAGTACCGTCTCATCGTCTCCTACCTCGCAGAACAGCACATCCTCTTTCCAATTAGTGCTTGAGAAGTATTTCCTTCAACTGGCCTGTAGTTGGTGGATAACTTGAATCCAAGCAAGGCGTATGGTTTACTCCCCCCATCCTCCCACCTCCCTGATACTGCCACCTTCCAGGAAAAATGCAAGAATTGTGTCTGGCCACAGAGTTAGGGTTTGAGGGGGACAGGGAGCTCTGTTCCCCAAAGTTGTGAGATAGAATTTGGCATACCTCTTGTGAAGCTGTTGGGTCCCAGGTGTGGGGACTGGTGCTGCAGTTATGCATCCGAACACAAGGGGCCCAAATTCTGGTGAGGAGAGAGGGATGCTCTCCCATCCAGGAACCTGACTTTTAATGGCTTTGTTTAGCAGGCCTCTACCCATCCCAAAGCACACCCACACTTCTCCTTTTATTACTGGACAGCCTGTGAAACAAAAAGTGTCTTCTCGGTGTATATGTTTGAGTTTCTTTCTCCTGACATTCTGTGCCCAGGCACACCTGAAATGTCCCCTCCAGGTATTTCCTTTAAGTTACTGTGACGTAACCTTGCTGCTGGTAGGTTGGGGTTTGGCTCAAATTCATCCTAGGTTGAATGTTCCCCTCTGATCTGACACCTGGCACAGCCCATCATTCTTGCTGTGACACCATTTATCAATTAGGCCCAGAAATTTCAAGATTTTTCTGCTGGTAGATGTTTGAGCAACACATTAAACAAAACATGGCTTCTGCCTGAATCTCCCTTCAAGACAGGCATCCATTCATAAGATAAGTATTGTTCTTTGCAGGCATTTTTGGGTCCCAGAGGAGTCATTTTCTCAAGTGTTTTACCCCAGGATAAGTGTCTTTAAGGTACAGTGTCCATGCTCAAGTTCCTAGAGTACATTCATTATTTGGGCAATCGGACAGAGACAGAGGGACAGAGATGATGCTTTTCTATTCTTTTTACTAAGTGTTGTAGCTTGGAATGGAAGGGAAGACCTAAAGCAAAGAAATGAGGGCCTATGTGCTATTTGTTTTTCCAGTCCTGGGGCTTGAACTTAGGGCCTGGGCACTGTCCTTGGATACTTTTTGCTCAAGGCTAGTGCCATTTGAGCCACAGTGCCACTTCTGGCTTTTTCTGCGTACATGATACCAAAGAATCAAACCCAGGGCTTCATGCATGCTAAGCCAGCACTCTACCACTAGGCATGCTCCCAGCTCCGCCTACGAGCTTTTTAAGCACACTCTTCATCAACACAGTGCTTGTCTCTGAATTCCCACCTCCTCGCCCCATGCCTCATCTGTGGTCCAGCTCACCTCTGGCCCTTCCACTTCTAGCATGAGAGGAGGAGGGGAAGGCCCCTAAGACCCCTCGCCCTGGATAGAATATCATTTCACTTCTTTTCTCTCAGTTCTTGCATAAGAATTCCTGTCATACAGGGCACAGTCCTCTATGTTTAGCTTATCTCTGGAAACTCGGCTCTATTTTTTTTTCTTTTAGACTTTCCTTTGAAATCAACTTTATTGATATCTCAGTGCGCTATGTAGTGTGCTATATTGATATCTCAGTGTGCTGTATAGTGAATTCACTACTATACATAGTTAACGTACAATTTGGTGATAACTTTTGACATGTATGATTTTTGACATACCCATAAAACCATCACCAAAATCAAACTAGCAGAATCAGGCCCAACGTATCCTTTTTTTTTTTTTGCCAGTCCTGGGCTTGAGCTCAGGGCCTGAGCGCTATTCTTGAACTTTCTCAAGGCTAGAGCTCTACCACTTGAGCCTCAGCACCACTTCTGGCTTTTTTTGGTATCAAGGAATCAAACCCCGGTCTTCGTGCAAGCGAGGCAAGCACTCTACCACTAGGCCAAATCCCCAGCCCCCAAAGTATCCTTTTACTCGTTGAATTACTCCCTCTTTCTCTGGGCACCCACCAATCTGATCTCTGTACTATAAATTAGCTGACATTTCCTAAAATGAACATTAACATCAACTTCATTTACTTAATCAAATTTTGAGATGGGTCCATGCCTTCATGTGGACCAACCAATCTTTTTTGTTGCTGATTTGAACCCTATTCTCTGGGTCTACCACTGTCACTTGCTCATGGACTCAGAATATTTCTAGCTTAGAAGTAATAAAAGTGCTATAAATGTCCAAGCAGAGGCCTATATGGACATGCAGTTGTGTTCTCTTAAACTCCTGCAAGTGCCGCTCTTCCAGCCCTGGCTAGAATGCTGCGGTTCCATCCTCTTCCTTGAGGCTCTCCAGGACAGCTCTCAGCTACTAAAAAGGCTCCTACCCTCTCTTTTAAAAGAATACAAGAGAACAGGGCCGGGAGTTTGGCCTAGTGGTAGAGTGCTTCCTACCACTGTACCCAGAATCGAACCCAGGTTCGATTGTTTGGTACCACATACATAGAAAAAAAGCTGGAAGTGGTGCTGAGGCTCAAGTAGAGCTCTAGTTTGAGAAAGTCCAAGGACAGTGCTCAGGCCCTGAGCTCAAGCCCAGGACTGGCAGGGGGGGAGGGGAAGAAAAGAATACAACAGAACTGCAGTGGGACACCCCCCCCCCCCCCGTAAGCTATTACCCTCATTGCTGAAAACATGGAAAGCCTTCTTTTTGTTTGTTTTTTTGCCAGTCCTGGGCTTGAGCTCAGGGCCTGAGCACTGTCCTTGGACTTTCTCAAGGCCAGAGCTCTACCACTTGAGCCTCAACACCATTTCTGGCTTTTTTCTATGTATGTGGTACCGAGGAATTGAACCCGGGTCTTCATGCATGCTAGGCAAGCACTCTACCACTAGGCCAAACTCCTGGCCAGACATGGAAGCCTTCTAATTGTAGATCCCAAACTTTTTCGTTGTTGTTGTTGTTGTTGCTGTTTAAGTCCCCATGACAGGCAGACATTCCTCATCTACTGACTAGATAAGAATAATTTTGATTATTGTATTAATTGAAAGCATACTCTCCAAATGAAGTTTTTTTCCAAAGTACTTGGAATACTTTTGTCTTTTTATTGGTGTATACTATTAGCCAGTAGCATTCTTTAAACTAGCTGCACTTCTCATAGATGACACACAAACCCTCAGCCAAATTTTAACTGTGTTCTAAAATCTAAGTGCTAGTGATTGTGTATAGAGATTCTCTTCTTGAATACTTGTTTGTTCAACACGTCTTTTGAAATATGATGTAAAAATCAATGTTAATAAATTCTTTAACAAAAAAAAATAGCCGCACTTCTCCCTAGAATAGTACTGACTACAGAGCTGCTCAGTACTTCTCCCAGAAGAATTACAGTCCAGTTACTCATTTTTTGGTTTTTTGTTTTTGTTTTTGTCAGTCATGGGGCTTGAACTCTGGACCTGGACATTGTCCCTGAGCTCTTTTAGCTCAAGGCTAGCACTGTACCTCGTTGAGCCACAGTGCTACTTCTGGTTTTCTGGTGGTTAATTGGAGATAAGAGTCTCGGGACTTTCACACCTGGGCTGGCTTTGAACCGCAATCATCGGGTCTCAGCTTCCTGGGGGCTATGATTACACGTGTGAGTCACAGGGCCGGGCATTCCAGTTACTTTTTTCATCTAGGATACTAGTAAAGCTAAGTGGCTGAGTGGTTTGCTCTCTGTGAACTACTTGTAATCCTAACTACTCAGGAGGATGAGGTCTGAGAATTGCAGTCTGAATCAGCCTGGCAAGAAAGTTAAGACTCTCATTTCCAATTAACCACCAAAAAGCCAGAAATGGAGCTGTGGCCCAAGTGGTAGAGCTCTAGCCTTGAGCACAAAAGCTCAGAGACAGCACCCAGGCCTAAAGTTCCAGCCCCAGAATCAGCACAAATCTAAATAAATACAGTGCCTAAGAGAGCAGCTTAGCTGCCATGGTACACATCTGTGGCCCCCCGAAAGACCCCCACGCTTTGGTGGAGGATGCAGAAGGCTGGACAAGCCTGCTCCCGGGCCACTGGCCCTTCTCAGGTCTGGTTCATGGTAGAGTCCTAGGCAATTGGTAACTTATGGCATTTACTAAATTAGTGTAACTTGAGTCTATTTCTTTCTTGATTTGCTTTCTGAAAAAAAGAAAAAAGGGAATGAGCCATTTCCTCCCAAATCCTGAGCTCTTCAGCAGTGTTATGAACTGAGATTTGAAGTTAGAATAAAAACAATGCTAGAAAAGCTGCAGTATTATAAAATGCTGAGATCATTTTTATGTTGGGGTTTGTTTGGTTTTTTTTAACTGTATTTTTTTTTGTCTCTTCTTTTTTGGCACTGGGGCTCGAACCCAGGACGTTGCACTTCCTAGGCAAGCACTTTGCCACTGAGCTACATCCCAGCCCGCTGAGGTCATTTTTAATGTGACGTTCAACAGCATGACAGCTCCTGCCCACCCAAATATAGAGTGTGTTCAACTTATTTCCAAAATAAGAAAGGCCTGAACCCCTGAGAGAGTGGTACAGTGTCTCAGGAAAGAGCTAATGCCTGATCTACACACTTCTAAAAATAACTTGTTTCCAGAGAGTTTTAAGACCAGTCGTGTCCCATGTGTTTCTCTTCATGGCACACCGGTAGCTAAAAATTAGCTTGCTTATGAAAATTGCAGACGTTTTCTCTCCCCCACTGAGTAATCTTACATAATTGTTGATCCATTTTGACCTGTTCTGACATTTTATTATTCATTGTACGTGTTTGGACCTTTTTTTGGTTTGTTTCTACTCTAAAATTGGTTCCATAAGGAGAATATGGAGCAGAGTATTGGGATTTCGTTCCTGAACAGTTAAATTATATAAGCAGTGATTCCACCTGCAAGGGGCCCTGTGGTCAGACCCACTTCCCTTCATGAGCTCTCCTTCTACAGTTTTAGGCAGTAGTAATTTTAAAAACAGACTTGGGTTTGTTTTTTTTTTCTACCCTGGGACACTGATTTCAATATTAGATTTGTTTTCATCATACATTGTACAGAATCTCACAAAGCAGAGGTAGGGTGCTGTTTGTCCTAAGACAGGAATATAAGCCCTGTGGAAATGCCTGTGTGCTCCAAGTAGCATTGTCAACCCTCCTGGGAATCAGTAAGCCCCTCCCACTGGGGGAGCCCAGTCTCATTGAGACCAAAGTACTGGAGCTTGCAGGGGCTGCAGTTAAAGGGTGGCTACTATGGATGCTTCTGGAAGGTGAGTCCTGGGAGCTGTAGGCCAGGTAGGAAGAGGGGCCATGGGGAACTGTGGGGGTGGCTGGGGATAAAGGGGGGAGCTGTTGCTTCTTGATGACTGCTCCAGTGCCACACCAGCATAGAGCCAAGCACAGAACCCTCGTATGTCAGGATGCCAAGACTGTGTTTTCTTAGGAGAAATAGCTTAAATTTTAGATGCTGGTGAATAACACAAGTACATTTGTGCATCAAAAAAAAAAAAGATCATTTACAGTTCAATATATGATGCCAGCCTACTCATGTCTCCTCTTGGGTGGAATCCAGTACCCGAGTGTCACAGACAAGAAAACTGAGATGACCTCTGAGGACAGGCGTATGGTGGGGCAGAGTGGAGACAGTTTGCTGGGAAGGTCTTTTGGAAAGTAAGAGATTGCTGAGAGGAAAGCCTGTCCACAAGCACTGCGCTTGTCTATTGTTGCCACAGTGGGGTTTTTATTTTCTCTTTTACATGATTGAAATAATTAGAAATAATAATACCAAGAAGGGGAAAGAAAAACCTCAGGGGATATTACAAAATCACTTTATTTCATATGGTCATAGACACCCATTATTTAGCACATACTTCTTTTCATCTTCAAAACAGCTCATAAATCGATTTCATAATTGGATTCTGTGCATTATATCAATTTATTTTTCATTATCTATGAATAATGATAAGGGAGGAAATCTTTAAGCACAGAGTGTCCTAAATGTAAATACACAAATTGCTGGACGTATTGATGGCCTTGGATTGTTTATCTGCTGGAAATTTACGTGAAACCATTTAGTTCCAAAGGCCACTACTGGTGGTCAGTTCTGATTTAAAAAAAAATTTCTTGTTACACAAAATCTAATAAAGTTCAAACTTGATGAATTGCATTGCCATTTAATTAATGTAACTATTACTTTATAGTACATAGGAAGACTAACAGAAGGCAAATTTCCCCTTTATTTTTATCTATTGGATTTAAATAAAAAGTCAAACCAGATACAGTGGCTTATGCCTGCACTCCCAGCTGCTTGGGAGACAAAGATAGGAGAATCACAGTTTAAGCCAGCCGGTGAAAAGAGAGTTGAGACCCAGTCTTCAAGAAACAAATCATGCATGGCAATGCATGCTGTTACCCCAGCTACACTAGACAAGTGTGGGGTGCTCACTGTAAAAATAAATTACCATTATATATTCATCTCCTCTCTCTTTAAAAACTGACTTTGGAGAAATTCCAGAGTGTCAGAAAAGTTACAGAAAGAGTTCACAAAGTTCTTGAATGCCCATGGCAGCTTTCCTAATACTAGCCTCTTCTGTCATTGTGGTAGACTTATTATAAACAGAACAAGAAGGGAATGCTGGCACAAGTCTGTAATCTCACATACAGACTTTATTTGGATTAAATGATATTGACTTTTTAAACCTTGAAGGTGGTATTCAAACTATCCAACACAAGTAGTAAATAATAGACCCTTGTAAGCTGTGCCTTGAGGTGGGAAGAGAATCAGGCCCTCAGGGTCCCCTCTTCACACAGTCCTGCTGAGTATGGAATCTTAGTAAAGGTCAGGTTATCTCATGTGGACTGTGAGTCTCTTGCCTTTCCAGCAACTCTGGAGGGTGAGATCAGAGAGTTACATCCTGGGAGCCTAGGAATTTGAGGCCAATCTGGGCAACACAGGAAAGCTGGCCTCCAAACACCAAAACCAAATGTACAGAGATAGCACAAAACATGAGGCCTGGACATCCAGGGAAATTCCTCCAATGAGGACCCAGGAGCCAAGCTGCCGCTGTGGTGCAATCCCAAACATTGTGTCCGACATCTTAGCACAGTGAGCTTTCCCAGGGTGCCGGGCCAGCCACAACTTCTCCCTGTTCTCTAGCTGTTCAAGATCCAAGTCTACGGCTTCTACAGAGATTGTGCCGCTGCTCTGGGAATGGGCAGGGGAAGTCCTTCAGGGGTGGAGTGACAGCTGACTGTCAGATGCCTGGGAGGTGGAAGTTGTCTGTGGATCCCACATGCCTGGCCATGTGAAAGGGCTGCCAAGCCATGAGGAGTGTGCTTGGGAGACGTCATAGGTTAGAAACAGCAAGCCAAGAGCCTGGACTTACTGGCATGCAAGAGGGGAGAGCGGGTGGCATCCTGGGTGGGTCAACCTTTGCTGGTGGATTGAATCATCAGACTCTAGGCTTCTTTTGTCCCCCTGACTCAGGGCAGCCTCCTAGACTGATTGTTGTCTCTGATGGCTCACGGCTGAGGAATGTCTCTGGAAGCTTGTGGAAATCCTCCACTCCCCCCCCCCCCACCACCCAATTACCTGTTCAGCTTAGTGTAGATTATGATAGTGCTTCCCCATTCCTTTCAACAGAACTATGCTTTCTAAACTAAACTGTTCTGAGAGGCAGCTTCAATCTGTATATTCCTCCAAGCTAATGAAATGTTCTGCCCACCCTGCTGCCCTCCCCACCCCAGGCTGCAGGGGTGGAAGTCCGGAGTTCTCCCCACAAGATCCTTCAATAGTGCAAGGCCCTGGAGGTGAGGAAGCTGGGCCCTGAGCCCTGAGGGGACCTATGCCATGGCTTCTGCTCCTCAGCCTCTGCCTTCCTCTCCACTTCCTTCCAAGGAGCTGCTGCAGGGACCACCTGTCCACTCTGGAGTCATGTCAGCACTGATGGCTTTGTTGTTTGTACATCAGGAGCCCTGACTCATAGCTGGGTGATCTTTCCACCTAGGACACGAGTTTGGATCTCAGAAGTAGACGTTTCCCACACAAGCACAGAACAGTGCAGCTGGAGGGGTCCTGGGAACCCAGCAATCCCCATCCCTTCCCATTGTAGGTGAGGAGGGGCAAAGAAAGGGCACTCATGGCACCACAGGGGCACCCATGCACCTGGTCTGCACTCCCTTGCTTGACATCCTGCCCTATGCCTATTTGTGGAGGACTGAGTGGAACCAGGGTAGCAGAACTGCCCTTGGAAAGGATCAGAAGTAAGCAGACCACACAGGGATTCCACCTGCAGCTTTGATCGTGTTCATACCAGGACTGGAACCCAGAGCCAAGTGTCCTGGTCTCGCAGGGTCCTAGATGTCCCAGTGCTTTCTGACTGCAGTCTAGATACTTTCTGGGAGGGAGGGAGGGAAGAAGAGAGGGAGAGAGGGAGGGGTGGATAACTTGTTAACAAGTCATAGAGTCAGTAGAAAGTAGTTATAAATGTTGGAGGTGAGATGATTATTATTATGGCATCAATGGCATAGTTCTAATCTGAATTAAAGATTTCTTTCTAGCATCTCTTTGCCTTAGTTCTGAAGGGATAAGCATTCTGAATCCATTTGGGAGCAAGAATTATATTTTTTAAATTGTTGGTGTGGAGATTTCCCTTAAACCACAGTTCACAGAGAATTTCTTTAATATGCACCGTTACTTTTTTCCTTCCGTCATCACATTCCATCCATAACTACACTTCAAATATCTGTTGTCAGAGGTGGAGGAAGTGGGACAGAGGTAACAGAAAGTCACCCTGTCATGACCTTTTGCCCTCTTAGAGCCTAATGCCCCCCATGGGAGAGGGCCTGGAGTGACAGGAACACACAGCCAGAGGGCCATCAGCTGGGCCAGTCCCTTATCATCCCCTCCCAGGACCCCTTTACCCTCTAACCCCCAGGCGAAGCCCATGGGAGAGACAGTGAATGAGCAAGTGTGCCTGCCTGTGGTGTTTCATTAGAGTGACGCCTGCTCTTGCATGGCCTGGCCCTAGCTAGCTGCTTCTCCCCTACTGCATCTTCAATATGGAACTTTCCAGTGCTTCCAAAAGCCATCTGGACATCGCAGCGTAACCTTACAGCTCTTCTGAAGTTGATTTAAGATTACTTATGCTGCAGAAAGTTTAGTCACAAGCACATTTCTGAAATGACATCTATCTCTTTCTACCTAGAGAACTGGGGAGGGAAGGAAATGAGAAGGAATGATTTCAATTTGATGGAGGATTCATGTTCCGCCTCTCAGGCTCCAGGACTTCTGCAGTGTTTTGGGTGCAGGAAGTTGGCATGTTGGGTAGGGGCTTCCTGATGCAGGGAGTTGGGAGAAGAGGCTGAACCCCTAGCCTTCTCCCTCTGGAGCTACTACCCATGCCACCAACCCACCACAGGCCCAGTGCCTGCAGAGTGGGAGCAGAAAGTCAGGCATTCAAGTGCAGCCAGGCGAGGACCCATCCTTGTGGACTTCCTTGCGGACCCCTCCACCCCCTCCCCTCACATGTTTGGCCGCCATGTGATTTACCATGATTACAGGCTGGAACAAGCTAAGGTGGAGCTTGTGTCCGGCTCCTGCCTATGCAAGGGCAACCCCTTGAATGTCAAGTACAGTTTGCAGCCTTGAGGTGAACAGTTTCCTGCCACAGGTCACAGGGCAAAGCTGGTCTGTGCTTGTTCCTCCCCAGCTGGTTTCCAGAAGGAATGCAAGAACAAAACGGCCTGGCCCTTTGAGCTATGGCATTGCCACCCATACTACCGGATGCTTTTTCTTGCTCTTGCCAGTTCCCATTGCATCCTGGCTCTGTCAGCAAAGCCAGGCTTCTCTACCCCTTCAAATGGTAACGGGCCTGCCGCTCAGCAGGCCAGCTTGTTAGGAGAACTTGTTGCTCCACTGGAACCATAGAATGTGTTGTTAGGAGCCTAAGGACAACCTGTGAGGCAGGCATCTTTCAGGCTCCCTATGTTATTTTGGTTTAACATTTGGCTTAGGTTCCTTTATAGTTAGCCTGTTAAATAGATGGCTTTGTAACATGGTACTAGACTGGGAAAATCATTTACAAACTTTTATCACAAACAGAATTGCAAAAGCTTTCATGTGAGCCAAGCCAGATGTTGGTGTCTTCACACTTGTAATTCTAGCAACTTAGGGGGCTGAGATATGAGGAGTATGATTTGAAGTCAGCACAGACAGGCAAGTCTATGAGATTGTTCCACGCAATTAACCTGCAAAAAGCTGGAGGTAGAGCTGTGGTTCAAGTGGTAGAGTGCTATTCTTGAGTAAAAAACAGCTCAGGGACAGCACTCAGGCTCCCTGAGGTCAATTCTAGTACCAGCAAAGGAAGGGAGGGAGGGAGGGAGGGATGAGGAGGGATGGGGAAAGAAGACAAAGCTTTATTTATCAAGCTGAAAAGCAACTTGAACGTTCTGACAAGAATGGCAGCCCTCCTTGCTCTGTAATCTAGAGACTGGGCCAGGGCTAGAGGTCAGAAACTACTGGAGGATTTTAAGAGTTTGCCATAAATACCTCTCTCCATTAATAAACAAATAACAATGAGGTGGCTTAGGGCAAGCCCAGAGCATTATTCATGTTCTATCTGTCACTCCTAATGGCGTAGTTACAGTGCACATCAGGGTGCCATGCAGTGTCATAGTTTGATAACTTTCTTACAAGGCCAGCTATGCTTCCATACATGAAGTGAAGGCTGTTTTCCTAGGAAAGACATGCTATTGGGGATAGAAGATTTCCTTCTCTCTACACAACTGCATGGTGATTAAATATTGACTGAGAGCCAGCAGGGCAGACCTCTCCTCTGGTACAAACCCCATGTGTAAAGCTGAATGTCAATGCACAGCCATCCGTGTGAGGCCAGCGGAGAGCTGGGGACAGATGTGTTCTGAGTCGTGCCAATGCTGTAACACAAAAGTATACAATTTGGAACAAGGAATTCCTTAAAAAGAAACCTAGCCATGTCAAAAGGAAAATATATTTTCCTAATGGGCCTGAATAATAAAGAGAATGTTAATCAGAAGTCTTCCCAAAACACTCAGGATACCCACTGAAATCTGTCAGTCTGAGAAACAAAAGAGCAAATTACACAAACGAATTATATTTTCACAGACAGCGATGGTTTCCTTTAAGTCAAACTCACTGCCTGAAATCATCAGACTTATGTCTGGGATATGCATACTGGGTTGAGAAGTCCTGCACCTCTTTCTACTATTATTTTGGTTCTATGTGTGTTTGGGTGTTATTATGGAAAGTAAACAATTTGTTGCCTCCCTCGATAGGGGGAGTGGGGCGAGGGAATTAGATGTTTGGCTTATTTTCTGAATTTTTCATTTGATTTTTTTTTCCCTGTAAATAAGAAGGTCTAATTGTTTTTAGCTGAAGACTTTCCGTCCTGATACAAAACCCTGGAAGAACCATCTAGCATCCATTGTTTCTGCCTGATAGTCAGAATGAATCAAAGCCTGAGTATTTTTTGAGTGAAGAATGTCTGTTCTTTCTGACCTGTTTCTTATCTCAGTAAATTCTATAGACATTTCCTAAACCTCTGAATTGTCTGGATGACTCACCTTGTGATAATTGTCTTAGCTTTGTTACCTCTATCTACAAAGTCTGATGGACTTCTGAGATACTCTTTGTGCTCCTTAGCTGGGCGTGGAGGGGTATGCCTGTAATTCCACCCAGCACTACAGAAGCTGGGTCCAGAAGATGGCCCGTTGGGTCCAGCCTGGGCCATATAGTAAGACTGTGACTCAAAAAAGAAAACAAAGGCCGGGGATGTAGATGACTGGATCACTGCTTGCCTAGCAAGGGCTTGATCTCTCACACGGAAAAATGGCAAGGTTACTCTACCTGTCATGATCCAGTTTAGCCAAAATGGATTCATAGGGATGTGAACTTTTGAAGGTTCCCTGTTACAGGGATTGCCACATTTCTGTTCATTTGTTCTGTTCTGCTGCATTTTCTTTCTCTTTTTTCCCTCTTTTTCCTTCTTTTTTTTTGAGGGGGGCAGGTAGGGGGCTATACAGTCCTGAAGGTTGGACTCAGGACCTTGTGCTTGCTAAGCAAGTGCTCTACGAGTTGAGCCACTCCATTAGCCTCCAAAGGAAACTTCCATACATGTTCGTGTTGTGTTCTCCCCTAGTGTGAACTGAGAAATGGCTTTCCCACTCACAGTGTGAGTGGAAAAGAATGGCATACAGATGGCGGCCTGCCTCAGCTGCTGTCAGCATCACAGAAGGACATGGCAGATGCCAGTGAGTCAACAAGTATATGAGCTGTGTGGTGTGAGCACGGGGTGTGTGTGCTGTGTGTGTGGTGCTGGCTGTGATGTGAGCACAAGGTGTGTGTGCTGTGTGCGTGGTGGTGGCTGTAGTGTGAGCATGGGGTGTGTGTGCTGTGCGAGTGCACACGGTCGAGGCTGTGATGTGAGCATGGGTGTCGGGAGTGGCACTTGGTGGGTTAATCCAGGCGGCAGCCACAGAGTGCAGACCTCCCTACCCCCTCCCCGGGGAATCTAGCAGGCCCCCCTCTTCGCCTAGCTCACCACACCTTTGGTGAAATTAGATTAGCAATTGGCACGAACATGGATGACAAGTTTGGAGACAAAAATAAGAAAAGCTCACAGAAAAGCTGGTGTAGAAAGTGGGAACAGCAGGGCCAGGGCTCAGCTTCCAGGGCTGCTAGCGGAGGACAGGGTCTGACCTGGGCTGGAGCTGAGTTTCCCAGGAAGCCTGCAGAGGACAGGGTCTGGGGCTCCCCAACATTGCACCCCTTCTGGTCTTCTCAGCAAACCCATTTCCATATCAGAACAGAAAGGCCAGGTCGGTCTTAGCAATTTCCTCATAGTCGGTAATCAGAACTAGAACTGCACATCCTGAGTGATGGAATGTGAAGCTTTCTCCGAGTTGTCCATGTGGGTTGGCTGTAGGATCTGTACCACGTCGTGTTCCTCAGATGTTGGTTTGGCTTGGCATTTGCTTGGCTTTTTAATGCCCCACCTTTTCACCCCATAGCTGGCCCATAACCTATCAGTGCCAACTTGCTGGCTTCTAACAAGAACTTCAAGCGCCTTGGCACGTGGAATGATCACCTTAGCTTGAGAGGCACCACTGACCTGGGCAGTTCCGTGAAGAGGCAGTTAGGAACTCAGAGCCAAATACCAGGCATGAGTACACTGCTAGTCTACCACACCACGAGGTAAAGCCCACTGGACAAGACCCCTCCTGGCTTGGCGGTTGGATTAAGTTGTTAAGACTGGGACCAAGAATACTGCTGGGTAGAGACCCCCAGTCTCCCACTCTGCCACAGAAGCCATATCTCCACTTTCAGCTTTTTAGTGGTTAAATAGAGGTGAGAGTCTCACAGACTTTTCTGTACAGGTTGACCTCAGCCATCTACTAGCTAGGATTATAGGTACAAGCCACAGAACCCTGCAAGTATCTCTCTGTTTTCAACATCTTGGAGAACAAACTACTGTGTAATAGTCTCATTTCACTTCTAAAGATTTGTCATGTTCATGTTTGGATGTGAGCCTGTGTGTGTTCCTCTTGGCTGTAACCACAAAATAAAGAGCTCCTTTGGATCAGATCAAAATAAAGATTCCCTAAAGATCAGAATTCAGGATCTAAGTGTCATTGCCAAGAGTTGAAAAGCATTGTTTTGGAGCAAAGAACTCATCCATGAAATACTTTGATGACAAAGAAGCCTCACACAGACTGGATGATGAAGTCATCATCTTGGCTAGCAATGAGGTCCCAACCCCAAGAAGAAGATGAAAACTTCACTGTGCACTTGGTATACTAGTGAGGAAAGTGGCAGAAGTTCTACACAGGCACCCAGTGTCTTTGCCCCAGTGACAGCATTTCCCCTGGGCAAGAACTCTTGTGGTCAGCCGCTGACGTCCCCCGCCTTCCATGACCAGCTCCCTCACTGTCCCGTCCTGGGCTCCCTGTTGTCCCAGAGTTTCACACTTGAACTTGAAACTCTTCAAAATTATTCTTTACCTGGAGGTATTTGGGGGGTTTTGTTGCTTCTGGCTTGTTTTTTATTTTATTTTATTTTTTTGTCAGTTGTGGGACTTGAACTCTAGACCTGGGCATTGTCCCTGAGCTCTTCAGCTCAAGGCTACCACCCTACCCCTTGAGTCACAATGCCACTTCCCGTTTTCTGGTAATTAATTGGAGATAAGAGTCTCACGTACTTTAGTGCCCAGGCTGGCTTTGAACCATGATCCTCAGATCTCAGCCTCCTGAGTAGCTAAGATTACAGGGGTGAGCCACCGCACCCAATTTTTATTTGTTTTCTTTTCCTTTTCTTCTTTTTAATTCTTCTCGTTCAGTGTACAGTAGTGGTACCATATATTTGTGCAGCTTGGCTCTGGGAAGCCAGTGAGATCCATGGATGCTTTTCACACTAAACATTTCCTTTCTCCCTGGGATGAGAACAGTGTCCCGCAGGCTGTGGCCCGATTTTACCCGCTGTCTTTGAGTCTCTCCTAGGTGATCACTCCTGCAGAACTTCCCTGGTCCCCCAGAACGCGCCCCGCCCCACCCACACACACTGTGAAAGGGATTGACATTTACTTCTGTGACCCACAAATCACACCGAACTGCAGACAGGCTCCCGGTGGGTTCTGAGGGTAAGGTCCAGGTAATGTCCTAAGCACTCCGGGCATTGTATTAGGATCACATCCAAAGGAAGTGAGAGTTAAAGTGGTGGGGAATTCCTGCTGAGCCCGGACAAAACTTTCAATCCCATTTAGCTGTCACCTCTAGCAAATGGCTTGGCCTCTGTCCATCCTGAGTTCTACGAAATCCATGACGTGGGGACATTGGCAATAGCTTTAATGTGAGATTAGGTGGAGACGTGCATATGAGTCATAGGTAATGGGAGTTACTTCATCATCATCACCATCATCTTTCCTCGGGCAGTACCAAGGTTTGCACTCACAGCCTCCCCTGCGAAGCAAGGGCTGAACTCCTGACCCTCACCCCCGTCTTCCAACCTCTGAACAAGGCCTGTCCTCCCCGAGACTTCGGCCTACCACAGCAGTTTCTGCGCCTGCTTTCCACAAACCAAGTCTGACCCACGGCGTGCTGCTTTTTCAAATCCTTTGCTTACTTTCTTGGGCTGTTGTTTTTTAATGAGCATCCTCGCAGAGCTCCTGGAATTTTCCATCCAGTGCTCTCCAAGCACATGGGCTCACCTAGGCAAATGAGAGGAGCTGGGCATGTCATCTGACCTACATTCTTCCCCTTGCTGTGCTAAGCAGCTTTATTCCTATTTTGTGCATGCAGTTTGCAGCCACCACAAGCGGATTCCTTCTCAGGCATTCCTGCTTCCTGAGGTAACGCCGGCCAGGCCTGTGGGGCCCTCAGATCTAGGTATGCTGTCTTGGCCCCTGTCCCAGAAGACCAAGGCAAACTTTTGCCAAGTTGCACTGTGGACAGAAGCATGCTCTGGGCCCATAGATCCCAAGCCTGGCAGATGAGGCTAGGGGAGGGGGAGGGGCATCCCCACACTTCTGAAACCACATGGAGGAGGGCTGCAGTAAACACAGTCCTGAACTTAGGACATGATACAGTGTCCTGACCCCTAGGGTAGTATGGGGACACAAGCCATCCCGGTCAGGAATTCATCTGTGTGGCAGAGCAGCACAGGAAGCATTCTGTGAGAGAATGTGGGAAACGGAGGCTGAGACAGGATGGGTGAGTTAGAGGTTTGTGGCGAAGAGGAAGACGTGTGCCCGAAGGAAAGGAGAGTGCTTTGTGCACAGAATCATTATTCCAGCGGGGTAGAATGGGCCTTTCCACCTGCATTAAAGAACTTGAACTGCCAGCACTGGTGATCCTTGCCTCAAGTTTTAGCTACTAGAAGGCTAAGATCTGAGGATCTCAGTTTGAAATCAACTCAGACACAAGAGTCCTTGAGACTCTCATCTCCATTTAGTCACCGAAAAGCCACCAGAGTGGAAGTATGACTCAAGTGGTAAAGCCCCAGGCCCTGAGTTTCAGTCCCCTGGCTAGCACCACTTTGGGGGAAGAAGTGAATTGATCCAGATTCAGAAGCTAAAGTGATAGCTGACGGTGGGAGGAGTTCTTCCAAGGCCGAGCACCCAATTTGGCTGCATGTCCAAGTGACGAGAGATGAGGGAAGAGGAGGCCTGGGTGGGGGAGGGGAGGCTTCCGGAAGTAGGAAGTGGTGCTTTCATTTGATTCCACACGTGTTAATTAAACTTGTATTATGTGTCACTCACTGTGGCACTTGCCGAGGACACCAGAGCACATAAAACAGAGCGCCTGCCTCAATGACACTATAGCCATCCCGTCGCATACATGAATACCTGAAGATCCATTCGGAGTATAAACAAATATCAGAGTAGTCTGATATTCTGGCTTACTTGGGGGGCCCAGGTGGGAGGGCAGATGTTTCTCAGCCCAGCTCCTACTGGGCACTAGGACTCCCTGGGCACATCTGTGACCTGATCACATCTTACCACTGGTGGGTTGTGCCTCGGGGGCAGAAGGGGACCTGAGCCACAGCCAAGCTTTCTTCTGTTGTTCTTGCAGTTGCTCTAGCCACTGGATACCTTATACTGCTACGTGCAAATTCACATCCCTTAGCTATACATAGACCTTATTTTTCCCTATAATTAGGGAAACAAGGGAGTCCCGGTACATGGATTGCTTGGAAAAGTGGGCTAAATCGTGGGGAGCCTGGACCGCCCGCCCCCAGCCATGCTTTCATGGCTGTACTGAAATGCAGATTGTGGGATTGTTATCTGAAAAATCCCTCGCTTTAAATCTAGGCAACTAAGATCCTCTTTCCCTGGTTTGATTTGGAACTAAGAGCTCTGAGCATTTACCACTTGAGCCACACCTCCAGCCCTTTTCACTCTGGTTACTTTTGAACCAGGTCTTGCTCTTAGCTCTGGTTAGTCTGAACTTTGAGCTTCCTCTCTGTACTTCCCACCACAGCTGAGATAACAGACACACACTACTTCACTCAGCTTTTTGTGTTGAGATGGGGTTTCACTACATAAATATTTTTTTTTTCTCTTTTGGCCTGAGCTGTCCTGGAACCATGATCCTCAGGCACCTGAGTAATTACGATTAAAGATCTGAGCCATTGATACCCAGTAAGTCCATTAAAAAAAAAAAATTGGAGGGCCCAGAGTTTGGCCTAGTGGTAGAGTGCTTACCAAGCATGCACAAAGACCCAGGTTCATTTCCTTGGTACCACATACATAGAAAAATGCTGGTGTGGCTCAAGTGGTAGAGCACTAGCCTTGAAAAAGCCCAGGGTCAGTGCTCAGGCCCAGAGCTCAAGCTCCAGACTGGCAAAAAAAAAAAAAAATGGAGTTTTTAATCATCTGTGGACTGGATTCTACTTTTATCTTTTGGAATACTGCCTAAAAACAAAACAAAAGTGAAAAGATGTCCTGGTATTTCTTTCTCATTTCTGCATCCTAGATTCTTTCTTTAGTCTTACATTATAATAACCAATCATAATCCTAATTGACCCCATTTTTTGCGAATTTATGGAAGGGTTATTTACAAAAGAGAGCTTATGTGTGTAAGTGTTTAATATAAGGGAAATTTTTCAGCTAGCATTTGTAGCAGTGAAAAAAAGATATGGTTGAATGTGTTTCTCCAAAGGGAGAAATTTCAGAATTCCAGTCAACTTAACTTTATGTATTTTTCACAGGAATTAACAGATGCTGTTCTTTCCTAGATCCAATGATAAAAACGATTGAAAAATTAAAAAAAAAAGTGTGGGGGGGGGGAAACCAGCATATTCTGCACAGATATTTTGTTGTCACTTTGATAGTAAGCAATTTTATATTTTGTTATATAGTTTTAGGTTACTTTTTTTCCCCTTGCCCTTTTTTTTTATTCTTCCTCCCTCTCCTCTTCTCTACCTCTCATAAAGGAACTAGCTCTCCAATATTTTTGAAGTTCTTCTAGTCCTTTTTGTAACCTTTCCTGGATCTCTTTAAAAGAGTCCATTCTGTTTTGAAACAATGGCTTCCTCCACTTTGGTCCACCATTCCAAGATGGCAGACAGCATGGCAGACAATGTCAAGAAAGTTCTCCAGGAAAGGAAAAACTAGACTAGGATCTCACAGGATATCTCAGGTCTTAATGATCTCATTTAACATCACAATTAAAAACCTGGTAAGTAAACACATATGTAATTTCGTCCTAACTGAATCCTGCCCATGAGCAGATGGATGGGAAATTGAGTTCTGAGAAGCATTTTCCATGGGCCATTGTGTTCTCATTCTGTAAGGAAGTTGTTTCACCTTCTAGATACTTCTTCAGTTCAATAAACTGGATCAGCTGGTAACACTCACCAAGCACTTACAAACACACCCTCTCACCTCTGCCTGCCATAACTATAATCTGCCCACTTCCCTTCCCATCTCCAAATTCTGATGCTGGAACCTGAGCAGCCAGTGGGCTTGCTGCTTCTTTCTGAAATATTCCCTCAGAGCACCGCCAGGGCTCTGGATCCTTCAGGACTTCATAGGACTGCTCTCCCTCTACTCCCCCTCCAGGGGAATCATCACCACCACTGTTTCCAGATGAAGAAGCTGGGCCCAGAGACGAGAATGCACCACCAAAGCCACATAGTGAATAAAGACGAAGTTTACCTCAAAGCCTCTTTCATGAGAAGCCGGCTTTCTCATGTCTTCTTCCCAGAAGTTTAAGAGGGTCCCTGACCTCAAAGGCATCAGCCTGTCTTCCCTTCTAGTCCTTGAAACAGGCCATGATTGCAGTGGCATAAGCAGCCTTTCTGCAGCACCTGAGCCACTTCTGTCTGCTCATCATGTTGGGATTCATTGTGGGCCCCAGTCAGGCTTTTAGGTACTCTTGAAATTAAATCCCAGTGTTTAAAAGACAGTTGTGTGTGTGTACAATTTTTTTTTTAACTCTTATGGTTTCAGTCTCTGCGAAGTGGTGTATTTTCTTCTAAAAGAAGGTAGCTATTCCAAAAGTAATAACTGCATACTTGCATGTAGCTTATAATTTTATAATTTCCTTTTGCACACAGCATCTTCATCATTTTCTCATTTTATTCGTATCCCTAAAAACATGTCTAGAAGGCAGAAAAGCGCATTTTAATGGAATGATGAAAATGAAGGTTTGGTGCAGCGCCAAATGTTTGCTAATCTTGTGATGTGTCAACAGTTGTTATTGTCACCGTTAATAATGTCACCATTGTTACAAGCCTGATTGGCAGTTGAAGAAACAAGTCTTCAGTAATTAAGGCTATTGTGGTTATGAAATGAATAAGTATTAGAAACTAAAACTGATTATAACTCAGCTCTACTGACCTGAAAGTCCACAGCCTCTCACTTGTACAAAAAGAAAGGAAGGAAGGAAGAAGAAAGAAAGAAAGAAAGACAGACAGAAAGGTCCAGAAAGACCTCTTGTTGCTGGGCAGCTATTGGGAGCTGAAATGGACACAGAGATTAGCTCATCTCTTTGCTGTTTGCAAGTCCTGTGTGAGGCTTCATTCCTTTTACCCATGAGGACACTGGGCATAGTTAGAGCTGAAGTCACTCGGAAGGTCACATTGCATGGGGCAAAGCAAAGGACCCCTGGGTCTGATACCAAGGCCCCCATCTTCCTCTCAAAGTACTTTGGATCTAATCGATGCTTCAAAGTAATGATTGATTTCTAATTGACAGGAGACCTTTGAAAGGTTTGTGTCATTTGCAACTGGTGAAAATATCTTTCCTTTTATGGAATTAGCATCTAACATAGAAGCAAGCAGTCATTCTGAATAAATAGGCTTGTTTTATTTTACTTTTTATAACAATAGGGTCTTTGTCTATTTTTTCATTTTGTTTAATTTGTATTCCTTTCCATGTGTGAGGGTTGACCTTTCTGGTGTGGGTGGAATTGCGTGCTGCATACGATGGCAGTTCAGTATGTATGGGAATGGCTGTGATCTCACCTCATTCATAGGTGGCGGGGCAGTTCTCATCTCTCACCCAGTAGAAGTGTAAAGGATGACTGTGGTAGCACAGTATCAGCACAGACTAGGCCTAGCAGGAAATGTCAGGGACCCACATTCCAACACTTTGACAAGATAGGACCGTGTTTCTCCTGCATGTGAAAGAAGTCTGGTACCTGGGATCTTAGGGCCTTTAGAATGACCCAGTGTCTGTACCTTAATCTTGGTTTTAGTTTTTTCTTCCCAGCCTCAATAGATAGTCCCATGGTGGCTGGCTGCTCAAACCCCTGTTGTTATGAATTAGTCTGTAGATGGAAAAAGAATATTACTTTTCTATAAAGGGAGGTGATTTTCTGGATGTCACAAGTGATGATTCTTGGGCAGAATTGTCACACAGCTGGAACTTTGTATACATGGTTGTAGAAAGAAACTGGAAGATGTATTTTACTTCTTTTTGTTTTTGTCAGCTGTGGGGCTTGAACTCAGAGTCTGGATGATGTCCCCGAGCTCTTCAGCTCAAGGCTAGTGCTCTACTACTTGAGCCACAGCTCCACTTCTGGTTTTCTGGTGGTTAAAATTGGAGATAAGAATCTCATGTACTTTCCTGCCTGGGCTATCTTTGAACTGTGAGCATCAGATCTCAGCATCCTAGGTGGATAGGATTACAGGTGTGAGCCACCAGTGCCCAGTGAAGAAGATACAGTCTTGTTGTAAGTCTCATGTACCCTGTAGAGAGATAGAGAGGGGCTGGGGGCAAGGGAGGGAAGGAAGAAAACAAGCAAGGAAGCAAGTTCGCTCTTAAAGAAAAAACTGAGGAGTTAACCATGCAACAAAGCAAATGTCCCCCGAAGGTGGCATGGTGGTGCATATCTGCCATCACAACTTGTCTGAGACAGGAGAATGTTGAGCTCAAGGCCAACCTGAGCTACATGACCTGTCTCAGCAAAACAGATTGCTTTTCCTGCTTTTGTTCCAGAAGAAAGCCCAGGGTGGCTATACACTTACATTTTTAGTAACCCCTTCACATAAACAAGACCTACCTAAGGCTAGAGCATGAGTGAATCTCCAGCTCAAGCCTCCATGGCTTCCAGAAGCTCCTCGTCTTCCCAGAGTGATGCAGCTCCACACGAGGGCAGTGGATTTCCGGGCTCTTCCACTACCCAGGGGCATCCACCCAAGGAATCTTGTTGTGGAGAGGAAGCAAATAGAGATGCCCGCAATGTTGAAGGAGCTGGCTGCTGTTCCACTTGCTTTGGGCACGAAGTTCCTCCCCCCCAAAAAAAAATTGAAATAAAAATCCTAGCAACTGTTTTTAATACCAGAACCTGTGCATGTGTTATTAGGCTTGAACTAGAGGGGGGACAGGGCGGGGGGATGGGGTGGAGGGCTTCCTCTAGTCCTCACAGATGAGGGTTGCTCAGGGATGAAATGGAACAACTGGCAAGGAGAGCTGGAAGGTTGTGACCCCGAGTTGCTCCAGGCCCCTCTCCATCCAGCCCCACCTCTTCAGAAAGTACAAGAACATGCAGCCAGGTGCTAGGATTTCCACCCTCGCTAGAGAGGCTGAGGCCAGGGCAGAAGCTTGGATTAAGACCTATTCTGGCAGAAAGGTCAGTGAGATTCCCAGCTCAACTGAAGAAGGTGTGTGCAGTGGACCACAACTGTCACCCACCGCCTTGGGGAAGTGTCAAACTGGGAGGACTGCAGTTCAGGTGCACACCCCAGCAGGAAGTGAGAACCCAGTCTCAGAAAGAACCAGGCAGAAAAGGGCTGGAGGTGTGGCTCACTGGTAGCAAGCCTGGAGCTGAAAATCCCAGTAACTTTCCCCACACACAGTGTGCAACACACACACACACACACACACACACACACACACACTGACAGCACTGTTTTTATTTTGTATAGTAACCTGAGATACTGAAGGTGAAGGAGTCAGCCTTCCTGGTCCCTGGAGCTGGATGTCATCCTGTGTCTCTGGGGGACTGGTTCCCATGGTTACCAAGGTTCAGAGATGCCCAAGTCCCTGGGGAAATGGAACTGCACTCACAGATAACCCATGCACTTCCTCCCTGTGCTCCAAACCATCCTGTGTATACTCAGAATGTCTCACATGGCCCATGCCAGTGCACTGAGACTAGTTGCTATATCGTTGTTTAGTGAATTGTTTAAAATACAAGATACATATACCATCAGGACGTGGACACTTGTTTAAAATGCTTTTGTGCTGTTGATGGAGTCTGACCAGGTGGTCGGCTGTGTTATGGTTCCCTCAGCCTCCACACTGCTTCTCCATATCCCAGGTCAGCCCCATCCATCCCGGGGCATGGCAGGAATGGCTCCAGGGTGGAGCTCTGGGATGCGATGTCTTAGTGAGGGCTTGTGCTTAGCAGTGAGGGCGATGTGCGCAAAGACCTAGTGCTGGTGGCATCGTCTCTCTCGGGTGATTTCTTTTCAAGGGCCCATGTCAGGCACCCGTGGATCTCAGATAGAGAGGAATATAGATGTGATCTTGTGTGTTCACTACTAAGGATATGAGAAAGAAATAGAATTTATTCATTTGAAAAATGTATATGGGGAGCGGGCTTTACAGCCCACTGGAGAAGAGAGAAGCCACAAATAGTTAAGTCTTTCTCACTGTGTTTTTCTTCTTTAGTCTGGATTTCTGGGTCCACAAGCTTCTTACAAGCTTTCCTACAGAGCTTTGCTGTCTGCAGTGCGGGCAGGCCTGTGAAACCTGCTTAGTTGGGAACATAGGAATGTATAGGTCACAGGCCACCGTGTGATCCAAAGAGCTCCTAGTCCTGCCTTGGGCACTCAGAGTGTCATTCAGGTTGCCACTAGATGCGAGCATGGCCTCACAGCATGACACATCAAGGGGTTCCTTCCTATCTCAAAATAACCAGCGAAAAAAATGACTGAAGGCAGACCACCTCTGCTTCCATCCCAGCATAGAAGGAAGGAAGAGAGGGAAGGAGGGAGGGAGGGAAGAAGGAAATAGGAAAGCCAGACATGTTGGCACACATCTGTAATCCCAATATTTGAAAGGCAGAAAATGGAGGATCATTGTTCTAGGACCATAGCTGGGCCCTAGATCAATCAAAATGTTAGCAAGATCCCATCTCAACCAACAGCCAGCTTAGCATCCTGCATCTGTGACCCCAGCTACTCAGGAAGCATATATATATGTATATATATATACAAATATATGTTACTATTATGTACATATATATCCATCCATATGTGGATGAAGGCCAGGCTAGCCCCAGACAAAAGCTTGAGACTCTATCTGAATAACAATGACAAAGAGAGCTGGGGTTGTGGCACAAGTGCCTGCCTAGCAAAAGTTCAAGCCTCAGTACTGAAAAGGCTTCCAAATGTTTCCATTTTGGATCCATCGTTGTATTTTGTTGTTTTGGTTTTTAAGTCTGCTCTAGAGTCAGCTTCATTTTCTAGTCTGTGGGTTGCCAGATAACTATCCCCCTCTCTAGGAGTGTGAGCTTCATGTCAGCAAGAGGCAGAAGTGGAGCCCTGGATGCTCAGAAGAGCCAATCACCCTTGCAAATTTCTCTACAATCGCATTTCCCAGCCAAGGTCACATGTCTAATCTTAGACCTACAAGGGGACCCAAGGATATGCAAATTAATGTGGACTCTTCCCCCCCCACCTCCCGATTCACTTTTACTAAGCCCCTAGACCTAGCAAGATTTGGAGACCTCCATCTAAAAGTTCAGGACCTGGGGTTAAGAAAGCAACTCAGTACTGATCAGACTTCCTGTTGTGGGGTCCACCCCTGTAGCACCCCCAGAGACTGAGGTTCTTGGATTGACTCACAACTTTTGGAAGACTACTGACCCCTAGTGTCTTGAATGGAGCATTGGATCTTATTTCCAAGACACTGCCTTGGCCTGGGGTGGGGGTGGGGGGGGGCGGCTCTCCTCTCCTGTCCCCATGTGTCATCACATGTGACATGAGAGTCCCTGGAGCTAGCCTGCACTCACAGAGGTGATATGAAAAGGTCGTGAGCTAGAGGGGCTTGGAAGAGCACATTAATAAACAATGAGTGTAGCCAGAAGCCTGCCGGAAGCCTGCCTGGGATCCTTGATCAGGCACCGAAGGCCCTGTGGCCTTGCGGGGCGTCCTCCTCACAGAACGTCCAGAGCACCCTATGTCCTCCCCAGACGCACCGTGTGCTTTGTAATATGGAGCTTGGATGTGAAACACCCCGTCCACCCAAGCCCTACTTAGCGAAGGCTGGCCTGGGTAAGAAGGAAGTCGGGCTCTTCTACTCTCCTTGCTTTGACAGGAGCCACAGCCGTCGGCCAGAATTGCCTCACAGTGGAAACAGTCAGCTATGAATTGTGTCTTGAAACACAAGAAAATACTACAGTAATGCCCAAATACACCAGTAAGCAATTGTGTTTTGTTGGGCAATGATCACGCATGATCAGATAGCAGAGAAAACACTCATTGTGCAAACCTTGTCACTGTAACCACATCATACCTGAGCTGTAATTGAAGCTGTGTTACACAGGGACTTTTCTTTTGCTCTGGGCCTGTGGGCTATGGCACTTACACTGCACTCTGATTTGAGGTATGGAAAGGTAGGAAGTGTGGTGATTCTAATCGAGCACTCTGGAGAAAGGATACGGTGTGTTTTGTTTGGGATTTGCTTCTAATTGACTTGCCATCCCACAGGTCTCAGGCTAGGAAAATTGTGCACAAAGCCAAGATTTAGAAAGTGACTGCCATTCACTGTGGAGGGCACAGGACAGAGGATTTCTTACCCTGGGGTCTGAGGAAGACTTCTGGAAAACAGCAGCAGCCACAGCTGTAGAGCTGTGACAGCTGTTCAGTTGTTGGCAGGCAGTGCTGCTTGTAGCAGAAAGAGTTCTGCTACTTCTGCCCAGGGGCAGCCACAATCTTGTGAGATTGCCCCCCATCACCACCTTTTCCCACCCCCTTTCTGCATGGAGTCAAGTTACATGATGATCAGCTATGTCAGGGATAGTAAAAATAAAAGGAAATCTCGGATAGAGAGGGACTGGAAAAGCCATGTTGTCACACGAGGTCCTAACTCGTCAATTCAGTGTTGAAAGCCTGTGCTTATCTGCTAATTAGGTAAACAAAATTCTGTGCATTATCAAGATTGCCATCAGTACAATTTTGATATGTGTAGAACATAAACATAGATAATAAACATGTGTTATGCCTTCCATTAAGCAATTTAATAGATTTGCCTTGGAGCTCTTCACCTTTGAGATGCATAGCTTTCTTGCAGGAATATGGATTTTATTCAGTCAATGCTAACCGAGACTTTTAAAAGGCCACCACAGTGGCAGGCCACGTAAAAGCTGCCAACTGCTAGTAATTGGTGGATTTGAATAGTGTCGTGTGATCAAAGTGAACAAAAGCGATCAGGTGCCAGGGATGGATGCACCGTGCGAGCAAGGGTGCATGTGCTAGGACTTGGACCACGGGACCTTCCCGAAGCTCCACCTTCCTTCATGTCTGGCATGTATGGTATAGGGGGAAACAATCAACTGTTAGGAAGACTATAACACTCTTGGCACAAAAGGAAGAGGAATTTCAGAGCCAGGTACCTGTGACTTGGACCTACCATGAAGCATTAGCTCGAAAGGCTAACAATGGAAAGATTCTGAGACTAGTCCAGCCCGGCAGAAGAGCCTGCTAGATTCCATCTCCATGGAGATGGGTGGAATGTAATGGCATGAGCCTGTCATCGCAGCCCTTATGGGAAGCCTAAAGTAGGTAGACAGGAGTCAGGCACATGACCAAAATGGGAATGGAAACCCTATCTTTAAAAGTAACCAGCAGGGCCGGGAGTTTGGCCTAGTGGTTGAGTGCTTGCCTAGCATGCACGAAGACCCGGGTTCGATTCCTCGGTACCTCATACATAGAAAAAAGCCAGAAGTGGTGCTGAGGCTCAAGTGGTAGAGCTCTAGCCTTGAGAAAGTCCAAGGACAGTGCTCAGGCCCTGAGCTCAAGCCCAGGACTGACAAAAAAAAAAAAAAAAGTAACCAGCAGAACTAAGGTCAGGTGTGGTTTAAGTGGTAGAGTGCCAGTTGGACAAGCCCTGAGTTCAAATCCCAGAACCACACAAAAATGAATACTGTTCTCAAAATGCTATTCTTGTTCTTCATAGGTTGACTTTTAACTTTAACTTTGGTGAGGTTTTTGTTGTTTATTCTTTGCTCCCCTTCCTCATATGTAGTGTGTGTGTGTGTGTGTGTGTGTGTGTGTGTGTGTGTGTGTTTCTTTCAGGCCAATTCAGAAGAACCAGTTCTGCTCAGGGCCCCTGTTTGCAGTTGTGTAAGAATGTCTCTTCTGCCTCTACTCTGTCCCACTGCCCCAGTTGTCCACAAGTGCCCCTCCTACCGTCACACAGTGGACCTTTAGTACATGTGGCATGGATTCTGTGAATCACTGTTAATCAAGGGTCTTCATTGCAGACAACCCAGAATGAAGGCTCCTCCACAATTCATAGCCAGAATAACTTTAATAAGGTACAATACACTTCAAACAGACACGCAAGGCACGTGTTCAGGGCTTGACCTTTTAAAGAAAAGCCTGCAAGCTTTTAGACCTAGGGCAAACACGGTTGTCCAGAGCATGCACTCTGCATTGGGCTAATAGCAAGCATGATATTATGCTGAAACACAGTAGATGGAGCAGGAGGCTGAAAGCTCCTCAAGGCCTCTAGGCTGGGGCCTTTATTCTAGACCACAGGTAACTTTGGCTTCCACACCATTTAGCTTTTGCAGACAGAGAATACCTGCTGTACACAGAACCCTGTTGTGACCTCACCAGGCATATTTCCTGTGGCTTTTTCCCTCTGGTAAGTTCCGGGAGCTAAAAGCAACCAAGTCTGCTGTGCCTGGCCCACACAACACCTTCCTCCTGGCCTGTGAAGCACCCTTTGCTGGACACTCGCTCCCCACCCTCTGTCCTTCACCTGCCCAGCTAGCTCCTCCCAGCACCAATTCGCTATCTCAGCTCGGTTGTCACTCCAGAAAACCTTCCGGTCCCTCCCTTTCCCCTAGCCGATTACAGATGTCATTTCATTTGGGATACATGAGATAAATGTATGATAATAAAATCGTTGTTGGTGTGCGTTTAGAGTGGAGATGCATCATTCAGTCACCTCTGTGTTCCTGGTGTCCGAGCGTTTATGTGAAGCCCAGAAAGGGACTAAATAGCAACAGTGAGCTACGCCCTAGTTGAGAGAGTTGGGTGGTTTTTGTTGTTGTTGTTTTATGGTTTAAGGATGGGGAACCACGCAGGGCTGGCAGCGCCAGGAGGAAATCAAGATAGTTTCAGCAAGGACAGCCTTGCTGAGCAAATCCTGAGAGGCACAGGTGCCATACAGGGGCTCACGTGGGGAATTTTGTCCAGTGCCTAGCGGAAGAAAAATCATTCGGCGAAGCGCTTAGTCCAGTTCAAAGCAATTTTCTCACTTTTGTTTGGCTGTTTGCCCTCTCTCTGCTGCAGTGGCTTTTTAAAAGTGCAGACAAAGAATACTTTTGTACAGAGATTAGATCAGATTTACGTTAACCCAGGTGACCTGCAGGGAATTACTGACTGGATTTGTGCTTGTATTCACCTAACACCCCAGAGAAATTGACTGTAACCTGTTTTCTGGCAAGTTCTTCTTTGTGTTTCTGTGCTGTTGTCACAAATTCTCTGATGGGCTTAGGCTTTGTGTGTGTGTGTGTGTGTGTGTGTGTGTGTGTGTGTGTATGCACGCACACACCTGCACCTTTTAGGTTTTTTAGCTAGTACTGGGGTTTGAACTCTTGACTTCAAGATTGCTAGTCCAGTGTTTTTTTTACTGGTTATTTTTGTGATAAATTCTTTCTTTTGGCCCAGTCCATGCTGGACCGGGAGCACCTATTTACCTTCCCACTGTAGCTGGTATGACAGGCACTCACCACTGTCCAGCTTTATCTGTCGAGATAAGAGTCTCCCAAGGATGTAAGAGTATGTCTTCAATAAGCTCTGTTTGTCTTCCCTCTGGTCATATGGTGACATGTCATGTTGATGAGAAAATGATGTATCACCTTTTAATTATCAGGATTCTAACTGCATTTATCAGTAGGCTCGGGGCGGGAGGGGGGGCAGTGTGCTATGTACACATTGGCAGTATCAGATCCTTTGTTTGCTTGGCCCGGCTCTCCCCTGGAAACTAAAAATTTGTCACAGAAGGGGATATATTGAGAAGAGGTTGGTAAACACTCATATTAACTTGAAATTAAATTGTGATAGTTGTCTACTTTCTGAGGCTTAGTGCGTTCACAGTACCCAGGGAGCTGTAAACAATTACTTTACCCTTAGTTCCAGCTGGCTTAGTCAATACTGGCCCTGTGACAGACAGATCTGTGAGGAGAACCCCTCCAAGCCTGCCAGGGCCGCTGCCCACAGGGAGACGGAAGTGCCATCACAGGCCTCACAAGGCAGATTTCATAATCTGGCTGGCAGCTGGCCACTTCCCCCTCCCCAGGTGACCTTCATCATCTTCAGATGGACAGGTGATCACCTGACCAGGCTGGCCATATGGAGTTAATAATTAGTCACAGGTCTGGAAGTAAGAGACTTTCCTGAGAATTGTATCCATTCATTCATTCCTGAGAATTGTATTCCTTCATTCATTCCTGGGGATTGTTATCTATTCACTCATTCCAGTATTTGTTGCTAGAGAATGGTTATAGGCATGCTCAGTAGGTCCCGTGGGAACATGGGGCAAACCAACATTACAGATATCCCAGTGTGGCTAGTGAAATCCCAGTGGGATCCTAGGTAGAATGGGGGTAAAGGAAAGTGCTCCTCTCCCCCTGCTCAAGCCGGTCTCAGCTTCCTGATCATTCATTTTGATAAACTGGCTGCTGATGCTCAAATGTTTTACTCCATGGAGCATGTACTAACTTTACTCAGCTTCATCATGTACACAAGCATGTATATGTTCTGTACACAAGAGGCTGTGAGTTAAGTCTTAACATTATTTTTGCTATCCTGGTCTTAGTTGGAATGCCTTGAGAAAACACAATTGTCCACTAGAGGTCTCCTTTCTTCAGAGTGAGAGTCTATTTCTAATACTTTGATTAACCTGGTTTTAATCGGCCAACACCATCTGGAAAGACTGGATGACAGCCTTGTCTTGTCAAAGATCCATGTATTGCTTTAGCTAACTGCACTCATATTTATTTATACTCAAGATTATCAACTACCAAAAGACAAAGAGGGCCCGCTACATAAGCTTGCAGACTGCTTCTTTGGACTTTGAAATTTCATTCGGAAAATAGCTTTGGAAGTTTCATACCGCACCTCACTTGGATTTGGTTTTGAGCGATTTGGTTTTGCTTCTTTGTTACTGCTTTCTCCAAATCTGAACACTGGAAAATGGGAGATGAAGAGAATTAGTCTTTAAACAAGGACATACATTTGGAATGGAACCATTCGTCTTCACTCAAATTTATGAATGGATGATTTTTACACCATGAAAAATTCAGTCTACACTGGAAGGAAAAAAAACAACTCACGGGGAGAGGCCTAGAACTGTAGACCAGTAGACAAGTAGAACTGTAGACAACTATAAGACATGTGTTACTGTGCAGGGTGAGCCAGGGCGCAGCTGGAGCAGTAACTAATGCAATGGCTTGCAGATGGCATCCGCAGGACCCTTGGGCTGGATAGCCAGAGGGAACATACGTCCCTTCAACCCCATCCTCCTGAAAGACAAAACTGGAAATGCCAGAGTTCTAAGATGTAAAAACAATTCAGAAGAACACATCCTAGCAAGTATTATTAAACGAACATAATTTCAGCCCAAGGGATTTTGTGCTCTTATGTGCATAGTGTTTCTACACACACACACACACACACACACACACACACACACACACACACACGCCTTTTCTGACATCAGCGTATTTAATTAGCCCTGCCAGGTAAAAGGTAAACTCAGTGTGTCATTGACTATGGAGGTGATAGTTTATTCTGACCATGCTAGAAAGTTCCTGTCTGTGTCTATCCAGGCAGGAAAAACTATGTGAGGGCCCAGGAGGCCCATCCTGGTGAAATGCCAGGTCAGGTCTTGGCACAGGTGTGGTGAAGAGCCAAATCAGGTCGCACAGTCTGCTCAGCACTGCCTCTCAAGCCTCTCATCCAGCCTCCAGCCTCGCAGTGGCTTGTGTAAGGACGAGTAAATACCCCATACATCAAATGCGAAGGTCCCGCTGCAGACTGGGGAGCCATAGCAAGCATGCACGCTGTCTCTTCTTGTCCTGTGTATAATAAGAAATGTGAGCGATGGCTCTATCTGGTTAGAAATCAGTCATGAACACATTGCTTACTACTTTGCTTTTAAACTTCAGGTTTAACAGCAAAAGCTATTAACAAAAACTTTTAAAGAGGTACTTTTTTGTGTGAAACAGGATTTTTTTTTGCTGAGGCACAACCAAACAAAATACAAAAGTAAAACTACATATAGGTAGAATAAATTCTATTATATAAAATTCGATAACATAAGAACCTGGCATTACCATTGAGGCATAGAACAGGTAAAAGTTACTGTGAACTCAGAATACTGTTATCCCTGATAGAAACATTTTTGACCATGTTGAATTATATATACTTTTATTTTTAAAAAGTAGATTGTAGCAGTTAATAAAAAAGTGACCAAGTGATTTATACTAGTAATTTTCTTAGAAAATTATCTTTCATTATAACCTGAAATAATATACAGAAGTATGATAGTCAAACTAGTGAGCAAATAAATTTACATCATTTTTAAGATCCTCAGGCAAGTTCCTTATTTCTAATTACATGGATAAACACCTATCAGCTGTCACGTTTCTGTCTTCCTCTCCATTCCCATTACAAAGCCTCCAAGTTGCCAGGAGTATAGATTCAATCCCAGTGACCACTCCCCTCTTCTTCTAGAACTTGTGCTCTCTATCCCGTGTGGGGATGACCTCAGTTTAACAACAACCAGCCTGGAAGACACAACCCAGGCCACAATGGCCAGATGCCACTGTTGATTAAATCCACATGAAACACAAAGCAAGCAGCAAGAACGGGGGAGGGGTGAGCTGGGTCGTGCTCCAGGGGCATGGAAGGACCACACTGCCTGCATCTTCTGTGGTGCTGTGGTTACACGTCCAGCCTGTGCGACAGCAGACTGGCCAGTTGCACATAGTTTGCAGGTCTTCTTGGCATCCCCCATCTCTTGTAAACTGGTGAGGAGCTGGGGTTGTATTTGCAGGTCCTGGGTGGACTTCCCATAGGACCAGAATGGATGTCACCACTGGGTGGTCGGTAGACAATCTGATGACAACTGCCTCCCAGGTCTCCGGTCATTCAGTGTGTTGGAATATCAGAGGTCTCTGTGGGCTTTGCATCCTGTCCTATGCTCTGAACACACACAGTGAGTTTGAAACTCATTTGTGGATACTGAAGGGATCTCATGAATTCTGATGACATGTACGTGCCTACTCATTACCTACATCTAATAGATCTAATGCGTCCAACTTACATAAAGTATTGCATATTCATTAGCTAGAACTCAAAGGTCCATTCATCCAGCCTGCTTGTTTCTTGTTCTGCAGAAGAGTTGACTATAGCATTCTCAGGGGCCAAGACAAAGCCCCACACAATCTTTTAGAACACTTTCCCCTATACTGTTTAGCCTCAGATTCTGCCCCAGCCAGCCTTCCTGCCCTGAGATCTAACTTCCAGCTGCTCTTTTTAAGGACTCAATCAGGGCCTGCCACTGTCTGTGCTCCAGTAGCCTCCCCTGCCCCCACACCCAGTCCCACAGGGCCAACGCCTTATCCAGCATTTCTTTGTGACCTAACTCCTCATGTCTTCAGTCCTGAGAATGAATGATGCAGATCCACTCCTCCATCACTTGGTCCTAGAACTGGCTTTCCACCGACCCTCCTGCTCTCCCCATGGCTGGGCCTTCCCAGCAGGGAAGGGTCTCTGCTCCTGAGCACCATCTACACCCATAGCCCCTGATTCTGTTACACACTCAAGCCACTGCTGTGACATCCGACCCATCAATAAGCTTCTTCACAAACCGCTCCCTGCGCAGGCCTCCACTTCCTTGCCCTAGTCATGTGGCTTCCACCCTGAACCACCATACCAAGGTGTTCTATAAGGGGAGCTCTTGTTTTCCTAGTAAGTCAAACCCTCCACTTGTGGCTTCCCTTGTCCACGTCTCTGCAGCATGACCTTGACCTGTCCACCTCTCCCTTCTCTCCTCAACTTCCTTATTCCTTCCCTACCCACAGCCCTGGCATCTGTCAGCATTCACCCAAGCTTCCGTTTTCTATTTCTGTGATGACAAATCACCCCAAACTTAATGACTTAAATTCCTGCACAGATTTACTGAACCGGAAGCCTGAAGTTGGAAGTGAATCTTGTAGGTGTCAAATCCACGAAGCCACATTCCTTGCGGGGAGGGCAGCCACAGGGACAGAAAGGAGAGGACAGGGTTGCTTTCCTTCCATCCATCTTTCTGCCTCTCCCACCTTGAAAGGCAGCCTATATTCCGAGGCACTCTATCTCTTGAGCCACACCACCACTTCCGGCTTTTTGCTGGTAAACTGGAGATACATGTCTCAGGGACTTCTCTACTTCACAGTATCATTATTGTGGTGGTGGTTATGAACAATACACCTCAAATCAAATAGAAGTTTCTATGATAAATAGTAGAAGTTGCTGCTCCTGGTTCTGGAGGCTGGGACGTCCCAGGTCAAGGCACAGGAAGATTTTGCATCTAGTCTAGGACCTGTCTTTGGTGCTACGTCCTTGTTACCAGTGTCATCACATGGCAGAAGGGACAGGACCACACTCTGGGCCTTTTATCAGGTCACAAATCCCACCCTCAGGGCCCACAGTCCTCTCCGCAGCTCCAAGGCCTGCCTTCCCTTGGTGCTAGACACACCAGCCAGACCACAGCAGTGGGGTTTTACCTGGACCACAGTGACATGGTCATGTACCCAGAAAACCATGTTTCTTTCCTTCTTTTGCTTATTTTGATATCTTTTTATTAGTGGATATGTTACGACTTTTGTAGGTCATGGTTTACAGACATGGAAACAGTGGCCTAAGAAACCAATGGTGTTAAACTAAAAGATCTCTTGAGATCTCATCTAAGTATGAAAGTCATCATTCTTCTTATTTTCTTTGTTTGTAAGTAGAATTCCACTGAAGCAGTCCTCCCGCCTCAACCTCCAGACCGGTGGATTACAGGTGTGCTACCACATCCAGCCCCAAATCGCAGGGTTGGTTTTTGTTTTTGTTTTTTTGTTGTTGTTGTTGTTTTGTTGTTGTTGTTTTTTGGCCAGTGGTGGAGCTTGAACTTTGGGCCTGAGCACTGTCCATGAGCTCTTCAGCTCAAGGCTACCACTCTATCCCTTGAGCCACAGTGCCACTTCCAATTTTCTCATGGTTAATTGGAGATAAGAGTCTTATGGTCTTTAGTGTCTGGGCTGGTTTTGATCTGCCATCCTCAGATCTCAGCCTCCTGAGTAGCTAGGATTACAGGCGTGAGCCACCGTGCCCGGCAAATCTCAGAATTTTTAAAACAGGTCAGGAAGGTAGATGTAAAGACCAGAAGACAAGCTGTGCCACAATACCATGCTTTAAATAAAAAGTTCGTCAATAGTCTTCTTTAGTCAAAAATAACCAACATTAATGTCATTTTGCAAATTGTTTTTTTCCTGAAATGTTCTTGGAACAGCTGGTTTTTGTTTCGTTCTCTCCCCACACTGGTAAATCATCATTTAAATTATAACACCAAGTCCTTTCCGGTGGATGAGTATGAAGAGAAACCTGCTTGATCTATTCCTTTTTTCATCTTGTTTTTATCTCGGGAGAGTTTTTTTGACAGGATTTGGGCTACAAGTGTCAGAAATCTGTTCTCACCATAACCACCTCTGACTCATTCCCACTATTTAGAGAACAGCAACTGTGAAGAGTGGGATCATGTTTGGACTTAAAAAAAAAAACCCACAGAGCTTGACAAATGTCTGTGGTGCTTATGTAATATATCTCAGAGTCTTCAGAAGAGAACAGAGTCCAGAAAGCAGCATTATTCATTTTGTACATCCCTAGTCCTCCCGTTTAACACTTCCAAGCCCACACTTGAGCAACATCCCAGCAGCCTTTGAAGTCAGAGCTGCTCTGTCTTGAAAAGTTTGGATCTCTAGTAAACATGAGGATGGATGGATGGATGGATGGATGGACTGATTGATTTTTGGAGGACCCTGGGGCTTGAACTCAGGACCTGGGGACTGTTTCTGAGCTTTTGTGCTGAAGGCTGGTGCTTTGCCACCTGAACCACAGCTCCTCTTCTGGCTTTTTGTGGCTAACTGGAGATAAGAGTCTCAGGGACTTTTCTGCCCAGGCTGGCTTCTCATATCTCCACCTCCTGAGTAGCTAGGATTGTGGGGTTTCTACTGCATCTTCTCTGCCACATTGCAAAAGGAACATTGTCTTGGGACTGCCTTGTCCTGATGGTTGGTGATTGCTCTAGAGCTTTCATTTGGTGCTGGATATTTGCCAAGACACTACCCAAGAGCCTGTCTCCTTATTACGTTACCCCATAGGGAGGGGCTGTTATTTCCTTTCCTTGAAATGTTCCTTCTTTTCTGGATCTTGTATTTAAGAAGATTCCTCCTCTAAGGACACTCCTCACCTGCTTCATCAAGCTTTCCTTCTCTGGTGAACACCCAAAGTCCTGTGCTTGGTTCCTGGCCCACCTCTCCCTCCCTTCCCTGGAGGGGGACCATGGGCACTGAGGGTCATCCCCACAATGCTGCTCGCTTGGACCCTGTGAGGACACCAGGGGCTGACCTCCCTACAACCATCACATCATCACCACCATCACCACCATCATCATCACCACTACCACCATCATCATCACCACCACCATCATCACCACCATCACCACCATCATCATCACCACCACCATTATCATCATCATCACCACCACCATCATCACCATCATCATCACCACCACCATCATCATCACCACCATCTCCACCATCATCATCACCACCACCACCACCACCATCATCATCATGATCACCATCACCACCATCACCACTACCACTACCACCACTGTTCATTCCCCAAACAAGAAGGCTGACATATAACAGGAGGCAGGTAGCTGGCAGCTAGACTCCTAGCTACTCAGAAGTTTAAGATCTAAGGGTGGAGGTTTGAAACCAGCCGGGGAAAATCTGTGAGACTCTTATCTCCAATTAACCAGCTGAAAGCTGGAAGTGGAAGTATGGCTTGTGTGGAAGCATGCCAGCCAAGCAAGAGGGATGCCCCTCCCCTTCCCCAAAAAAGGCTGAAATGACTGAGCACATATCGATAGTGTTGTACCAACAGAGATGAATTAAAACTGAAGAGGATTTCTAAATCTGATTTCCTTCTTTTCTACAAACAGTTGTGTTAGTATTTAAAATATATTTCCATATTGTATTCCTAAACTGACATGTTGAATTGAAACCCCTTTGACAACTGCTTAAAGATAATAAAAATGTTAACTAAAAAAATCCAATAAAATGCATTACCAAATATTCCTTACATAAATTTCCTTGCCTTTAGAGAAAGTACATGATAGGAAAGCTTTTCAATTTGTGAGTGTGAGTACTTGTTGTCTTTTAGGACCATACTGAAGGCTATGTTACTGGTAAGAGGAAGATGGAGAGATATTAACTAGATATCTTCTTGAGAAGATAAAGAGATATTAACATAGTTTATACTCAGTGATTTTCTTAAACTTTGATTACCATCCCCATGTTCAGGGCAGTATTATTAAGAAGAACAAAATGAGGCGCCCATGGCAACTGAGTGTTGATAAGGAAATATTAGTTCACTGGGGTTTTGTTCTTAATGCCATGCCCTTAATTATCTTGAAGAATTTACAGGCCTACTTGTTTCTCCCTACAAGACCTAGAGTCCCAGAATGCCATTAAAACCACTCAGAAATTGGCTCCAGTGGCTCCAGGTTTCTCCCAGGACCATAATTTCCATTGATTATCTCCCAACCCATCCATCTTTTCCCTGATAGACAGGACAGACGTTCTGTTTGTTTGTTATTTATCCTTAAGTAGTTGTACACAGGGTGTCCATTCAACATGGCCGTTTGTGGGCGGGATGCATCTTGATCAACATCATCCCTTCCTTTCTCCTCCTCATCTCTCCCAGCCCTCTCATCCCCTCCAGTCACTTGGTAAGAGTGTCACATGTGTATCTCTCCTTTCCTCCCCCTTTATTCGCCCCCTCCCATGCACATGACTTCCCCCCCACCCCAAGGCCCAGCTTCTTGATGCTCATTTTGTTTAACTGTAAGTGCAAAGGAGTTGCAGGCGAGAATCCTCCCCTGCAGATGTACACTTTAGTTAACGCCTGTGTGCAGACGCCGATGTGCGCTGGGTATGTTTGCATATATATATGTGTTTATGATTTACATCTAACCTCCACAGCCCAGCAAGCCTCTTTTCCCAGGACGATAAGTGCTGTGCCCTGGGTCTCCATACTCCAGCTCACAGCACCGAGTAAAGAGCTTGACTCACAAAAAAAGAACTTGCAAATGAAGAGCTTGGCTTTCATGCAGTGAATACCTTATTCTCATTTTAATATTTTAATAAGCTTTCTCCCCCTTTTTTTTAAAAAAAAGTAGGAATAATTAATTCCTCTTATTATTGCTTGACTTCCAAGCCATTTCAGAACCAAAAATAAGAGAAGAACCCTACATTTAAAAAAAAAAAAAAAGACAAAATAATGTTTTTCTTGACCGGGACCCACCCTGGCGGTAGGAAGTTGACGGGGGCTGGCGTCGGTGCGTGGTTGAGGGACTGGAGGGGAAGAGGGAGCCCTCCCCGGGCCCGCAGCCAGGCCAAGACGGGCAGGGGCGGGGGACCGGGCTGGGTCGGCGCTCCGCTCGCGGTCCCCGCCCGCCTCTCCGTCCCCGCCCGCCACGCCCTCTAACGGGGCCGGGGCCGCGCGCGCTCTAGTCGGCCGCCCCGCGGAGCGACAGAAGGTCACCCGAGCAGCTCGGCCCTTCCCTTTGTGCCCATCGTCTCATTGGCTGCAGTGCGGGGGACGCGCGCCGCCCCGCCCGTCGGCCGGGCCCCCCGCCCGCCCGCGCTCGCCTCCCCGGGGCCGAGCCGCGCGGGGTCTGCGCGCGTCCCAGCCCCGGCCGCGCCGCCGCGCCGTGCAGCTCGCTCGCTCGGGGAGCAGCATCCATTTTCGTCTGCGGGGATCCAGCCTGCGCGGGGTCCCCTCCACGGCCCGGGGCGCGCCCTCGCCCGCAGCCTTGCCCGCCGCCCTGCCCGCGCCTCCGCGCCTAGGATGCTCTGAGATGGTCCACCAGGAGAGCTGCGCCTATCAGGTAGGGCCGCGCCCGCCGCGCCGGCTCCGAGCTCCGGGCTCCGGGTTCCGGGCCCCAGGCTAGGCCTTCCTCCGCTCCGGGGCCGCACCGCGATCAGGAGGAACCGGGCGCCCCAAGCCGCAGCCGGAGCCCTGGCCTGCAGGTGCCGAGGACGGCGGGGTTGGGGAAGCCGGGGCGCGGCGCACGCGGACAGCGTGGTGTCCGCCGCTCCTCCCCTCGCTGCAGGGCTGTGAGGCTTCTCGTGAGGTTTGGGGACTCCAGAAAATCGTATCTATAGGAAGTGGGAGCCCAAGACTTTAATGTACGGGGACTGGGGCCCCCGACGTGACGGTGAGCGCGCGTGCCCCCCGCGCGCGTGGCCACGGGTCTTCACGCGGGCAGGAAGGCGCCCACCGGCGCGCGCTGGGGTTCGCGGGGCCCGAGTTTAATCATGCATGCTCATCCAGCCGTGTGCTAATTCGCCAGAGGGAGTGATGAATTAAACATCAGGCCGCGAGGAATCGCTTCCTAGGTGTTTGAAGAACTTCGCCTTCCACCTCAGCCCGGTCGCATCCCCCCCTGGTAAACAGGCTTCCAGAACATTCTTAGGGACCCCCCCCCCTCCTTGTGGCAGCAGGCGTGCCTGGCAGGCCCTGGAAGGTTGAGGCTTTGGTATTGCTTGGGCCAGGGAATTCAGACATTATGAGACTCCAATTCTGGAAAGTCACACAGCCTTGTCCTGGTGGGAGGGAGCCACCTGAGATGGGCAAGTGTTTCTTCCTGAGGTCAGATTTCCCCTACTGAATGGACGGGGGCAGAAGTGGAGCTTTTCCCAGCCTCAAGGCAGCAGGGCTTACTAGCTGAGTAAGACACGCCTTTAAGTAGATTCGCTTCTTGTTTTTGTTGTTTTGTTTTGTTTTGTTTTTCTCAGCTGTACAATTGGAATGGTATAGGCTTGTTTTTATAGTGTTGTCCTTTCCGGGGCCATTCACTACCTAAATGGAAGTGTTGATCTGGGTGCTTGGATGATTCTGCCTCACCTCAGTCAGCCAAGAAAGCAACCTAGCACTGGCCCTGGACTTGGCAGATGTCAGCAGCATCCAAGAGTCTCTGCCTGTACAAGGCCTAGCTGGGCCTGCAAGTGATTCAGTTACTGTTGGAATTTAAAGAGATTTTCTTCTCTTTTTTCAGAGCAGTTATATAAGTTGTGTTTTGAAAGGCAGGTGACTGGAAAATCATTTCCTCTGTCTTTTCATAATGGCAAATATGTTGATTGCAGAGCGTGAAAAAGTAGCCAAACACTAGCATTTTCATCCAGAAGAGATTATCTGAGCCCTGTGCTTCTTCCCAAAGAAGAAAAATGGATTTTGTTTTAAATCAATTCGGCTATATATTACAGTGACATGGTGTTTAGTTGTTGTGAAGTCTTTATTGCTTATCTCCACAATAAAATTAAGTGCATTAGGGGAGAGTAATGGTTCACAGATTGCATCAGCACGGTGCTGTGTGGTAGAACTACCTGCCTACCTTGTGCTTTGAAATGCTTCTGTTAAACACAGCAGCAAAAACAGGGACATTATCCTAATCCTGCTTAGAAATCTTCCCTGTACAGCCCTGCTGGACCACAAGAGGCGACATTTAGAAAACAGCTTCTGCCTTACTTGATGATAAAGAGTTTAATTTTTTTCCACTGAAACTTTCTCCTTTATTTTATTTTTTTTATTCATTTATTTTTGGTGCTGGTCCTGGGGCTTGAACTCAGGCCCTGGGTGCTGTCTCTGAGCTTCTTTTGCTCAGGGTTAGCTCTCTACTACTTGAGCCACAGCACCATGTCCTGCTTTTTCCTTCCTTCCTTCTTTTCTTTTTTTTGGGGGGGTGTGGTATGGTGAGGGTAATTGTAGGTAAGAGTCTCTTGAACTTTCCTGTTAGGGCTGGCTTTAAACTGAGATCTTCAGGTCTCAGCCCCTCGATTAGCTAGGATTATAGATGTGAGCCATCAATTCCCAGCTTGTTTATTTCTGTTTAAAAGATGATAGTGCAGTGGTTGAGACAGACTTCTTGGATTTGCATTTTAATTAAATGAGGTGACAGACTTTCTTTGGAAGGATTATGTTTCTATCTGAAAATGAGGCACGTACCAAGATGTACAGAGAAATCTTCCCTCAATTATCCAGGAAGGGATGATGCCTTCCAAAATTGTGTGTCTATTTAGATGTATCTGTGTGGAGACAAAGATTATTTCTATATTATCATCAACAATCTAGCAGTCCAGTCCTTCTAGCTGTAGTACCTGCCCCCCGCCCCTTTCCTCTGTTCCAGGTCAGTTTTCAGCACAGATACAGAAATCAAATTATGTCTCACAGATCAATGTATTTTTAAATTTGTCATCCAGCTTAGAAGAGCCCAGGTCTTCCCAGGGCAGTGGGACCTTTTCCCTGGAGTCTCCTAGAGTCTGCATGTCTTCACTGCCCCATTGCCATTCTTGGAGGGGACCTTCCCTGGGGTTCCGACACACACTGGCCCTCCTTCTTGGGTTGCCAGATTTAGCATGCTATAACCTGCAGAGTTGGAGACGTACTTAGGTCTAAGATTATGCACTGTTTATCTGAGCATCCTATGTTGACTTGGCAGCCCTACCCTGTAGCTCACCCTTTTAGCCTCTTCATAGCATGTATTTTGATCTCTCTTTCTCCATTGCTCCATGTAAGTTTCTTGCGGGCAGAAAATTGCATGCACGTGTGTGTGTGTGTGTGTGTGTGTGTGTGTGTGTGTGTGTGCGTGTGCGTGTGTGTGTGTGTGTGTGTGTGTGTGTGTGCCCATCCTAGGGCTTAAACTCAGGATAGTGCTCTACCACTTGAACCATAGCTCCACTTGCAGCTTTTTTGGTGGTTAATTGAAGATAAGAATCTCACCAACTTTTTCTGCCAGGGCTGGCTTCAAAACATGATTTTCAGCTCTCAGCATCTTGAGTAGCTAGGATGACAGGTGTGAGCCACTGTGCTTGGCTGAGCATTTTTATCTTTGTCCCCTCTGCCTGGAATCGCTCCCGAATAGTCTCAGATGGCCATGCCTGTAATTCTTGTATATAAAATTGGCCAAGGTGAAAGGCCTTGCATACGTTCTGTCCCTCTCCTTCCCATTTAATATTTCAGCATGAGCACAGGTCAGCTGCCACACATAGAGTCCCCTTTATCCTGCCATCATTCCTTCTTCACATGAAGTGTTGGGTAAGAATCACCATGGTAGGCCATTTCATGCACAATCCTTCCTTGCTATTACATAGAATTACAACTGGTTCTTGTTTACTGCTGTTTAAAATACAAGTGATTGTGTTGAAACAGAAATTTTTTTTTTACTATCTTTGAATTGTTTTACAAAAGGGTTTTAATTCCACTTATCAGTTTATGAGTGAGTCCAGTGCATCTTGGTCATGTCACCCTTCCACTTCTTCCGGATTTCTCCCAAGAACGCTTCAGTGTCATTATCTGCCAGTACTTTCCTCCCTCCGTGGATTCTCAGTCACAAAGCAGTTACTGAGAAGGGCTGTCATTTTGGGTCATAGCCCCGCTAAAAGAGAGAACCATCAAGCTGTTTTCCAGTGTTGGGAAGAGAGCCAGCCTCTTCAGGAAAAATGCCTGCCCCCAGCTTCGGGCCTGGCAGCTACAAAAGGCCAACTACCTCTAAAAGGTCTCTGATAGGCAGCTTAGAAATATTGTTAACTTGTAAACACAAGTTTAATTCAAATGTCCATTTTGCTTTGGGAAAAAAAAAAAACACCTCACAAATATTTTCTCCCTGCTCCTGCAGTTTTGTGTGGGCTAAGGAGCATGGCACACAATGGCAGCCTTCTATGTCTGTCCTCCTGTGGTTTAAATGACCGGCTCAGATACAGATCACAGAGCTTGCATTCCTAGCCGTGGTGGGAATGGACAGTGGGAGAGGGGGAAATGGCCTGTAGACAACCCCTTCGTCTTCTTCCCACGTCCCCTCTTCCAACACGCCTGGTCGGGAGAAGGCCGGGAATCTTCCACTGTTTTCACCTGCAGCCCTTTTGTCTGGTAGTCAAGGCCCGGCTGAGACCTGAGCCCTGCAGAACCCAGGCTCCTGTTCTCACCGCCCTCCTTCTTGGCTCTGCCGCTTCTGGCTGGAATGCCTCCACCCCCACGCCACCTGTTCCCAGCATGCGCAGGCTCAGATGCCACCTCCTGCAACATTCCTCCTCCTGACCACTTACATGGAGGCCTGCCTGGCCCACTGGACAAGTGTTTGGGAAGACAAGGGCCTTATTTTAATTCCCTCTTCCTGTATTCCCTTAACCACCTCTTCCTTACACGGGGAGGGCATGCTCCATAAATGTCTGCTGGGTTGGATTACATGCTCTGCCCTTAGGGCTGCTCAGAGTTGCAGATCCAGGTTTCTCATCAGAGCCCAGAGAGGATGTCCAGTAATGTGGAGCAGTGGGACAGGGGCAAAGTGGGCCCCACTTCCTGCATCTGCTGGGGGAGGTGGGGAGCAGAGGGGGAGAGTAAATACATGAAAGGGACATACAGACAGCCCAGCCTTCCCAGAAATCATGCATTAAGGCAATTACCCTCATGCCCAAGAATTTTGTCAAGATAAATCTCATTGTCTGTCCCCAAGCTCCTTTGCAAAATACCTGCAGTTAGCCACACACCTCACCCCCTGTAGCCCTGGCTGCTCAGGAGGCTGAGGTCTGAGGATTACAGTGTAAAACAGGAAAGTCCATGAGACCCTTGTCTCTAACTAGCAAAACAGCTGGAAGTGAAGCTGTGGCTCAACTGATAGAGCACTAGCCTTGAGCAAAGCAGCTCAGGGACAATATCCAGGTCCTGAGTTCAAACCCTAGGACTGGTACAAAATAATAATTGTAATATAATAATAGCAATAGTAATGGTGATAATAATTTGTGGCTAGTTGATACAGGCCATCATCTCCAAACTGACTTTGTTACTGTATTGAACTTTACAGCATTTTACTCTATCCTTTTACCAGAGAGGGAGGTTTTTTACTTCCTCATGGAATATCAGATTTTCTGGGGCAAAATGTTTCTGCCTAATGGAAGTGGTCACATCTAGCACGAAAAGTCAAAGATGGGTCTGTTTGGTCTCAAATGAGGACACCTGAGCGTGCAGCAATTCAAGTGTTCATGGAGAGATGCTAGACTCCTGGCTGGAAAAAGCTCCACACAGCTCCTCTTGCCTATGTGCTAGCAGATCATTTATTGAACAAAGGGAAGGAAATATACTCTGTACCTACTGACTCCAGGCCACCCAAGTGCACATTCCTGAATTTCTTTTCTTTTTGAGTGAGAATACAGGCATCAAATTTGGATTTATTCTAAAATTCTGCTAATTCTAAAATTCCACAGCAGGGAAAAATGTATTGAAATTAAAAGGGATGTTCAAAACATCATAGGGCACTGTTTTAATACAGGTTTTTAAATCCTATAGATTTTTCTATTTGATGGAGAATTTTGTCTTCCTGGTTAATGGTGTTGAAGTGTTTTTCTTCCGTTTTAGTTTTTTTAGGACAGGGTCTCATTAGCTGGCCCAGCCTGTTCTCTCACTCTTCATCCTCTTGCCACAGCCTCCTGAGTGCTATTATAGGCATGAGCCACCGTGCCTGGCTCTGTTTTCATTGCTTTGCCTAGTTGAAGTATAATTGTTTTCTGCGTGTTGCAATGTAATTATGTTTCTCTGAGGAGATGGTAACTTTCAATATTAAGAAAATAATTTAAGGATGTAAAATCTATGTTTGTTTTTAGCCTAGATATCTAAATTTTAATTTATATGTTTTTCCCATAAAGGGAATAGATGGGAAGTGCCTAAATAGACCAAAAAGAAAAGAATCAACAGGGCTTTATTATGGGCCTAATCTAAATTTAAATTGCAGAAGTGCATCTTTCCTATTTAAAGTACCACCACACGGGGGCTTATACAGCATGTTAATACCTTTAGAACTAAAAGTGCTATTAAGAAACAAGCAGGTAAGACATTTTAAGCGAAAGGTCGAGTAGAATATTCTCCTAGAAAGGGTGGTGGGGATGGGAAATGAAAAGGAAATGAAGACGTCTGTGTGATATATTATCAGTGCACCAAAGCACTTTGGAAAGAGCTGAATGTAGATCTATGTACGTGTGTACCTATGCACATGTATATACAATCCTGGTTAACTAATCACCGAGTCACAAACAGCTGGAATCCAACATGGATACACCCACACCCCAGATTCGCCAGGCTGCATTGCTTATTTATATTCTCTTTACCGAGGGCACCATTGAAACCCTGATGCAGGCAGCACTGGGCTGCCCTGTGCTCTCACAGCAGCCTCAGAACCACTGAGCTCTCTGAGCTGGAAAGTAATTGGACAGAATTGCTTGGTTTCAAAGGAAAGCCGGGCTCAGAGGATGGCGGTGCAGAGCAGGCAGGGCCGTTCCGGGAAGGAGGGTGCAGGCCTGGCCCCGCCACAGCCGAGAGGCTGCCAGTCACTGCATGTTTGTTTTTTTGTGTTCGGTTTGGTCCCTTTGCCTTCTCGTGGTGCTGCAGGAAAGCATTGACACTGGCTCATCTGAGCCCTGCTGTGCCTCTCGCCCCATTATTTGACTGTTTTAATGTACACTGAGAAGCCCAGTTTAAAAAAATATGCAAAACAAAACAAACCTGGGCCAGTCTTCATCCGAGGCTCACACCTGCAACACTAGATACTCAGGAGGCTGAGATCTGAGGATCATGGTTCAGAGCCAGCCCAGGCAGGCCGCACAACTCTTATTCCCAGTTAACCACCAAAAAGCCAGAAGTGATGCTGTGGCTCAAGTGGTACAGTACTAGCCTTGAACAAAAAAACTCAGGGACAGTGCCCAGGTCCTGAATTCAAACCCCAGGACCAGCACACACAAGTAAAATTGACTTGTAAATGTTCACGGGTTTTCTGGGTATCAGAATATCTTCATTGAAAAGATGAAATTTTCATAGAAGCAAAAAAAAAAAAAAAAAAAAAAAAAACAAAAAGGATTGAACAAGTGGTTAAAAACCTAACGCTGGGCTGACGGATTGCAGGGCAAGGAGAGGCTGAAGGGCAGGTTGAAGTTGAGGTTTCTGACCAGTGATTTCCCAGCAGTGTGGCCTCTTTTCTCAGTCAGTGGCTGATAATGATCATTTAAAAGCCTTAGCTCACTTGGGTAATTGGCCTCACCATTCAGAACATGGCTGACAGGAAACCAGAGCCCTTGAATTTCAGACAGGGGATTGGGAAGTGGCACTTCCAGCCTTGGGATCTTAGTGGCCACAAGCACATTTGCTGAAGGATGGACAGCATTAGCAGCTGGGCCTGTCTTCTGCCTGGACAGGGCTCATTTTCATTTGAAGAGGGGATAGCCTGCAAGCAGGACTTGGGGCACCTCTCTACAGGGTGAATGTCCACAACTGTTATCCCCCTGTTTGCACATCAACAACAGAACCTTCCAGCGGCCCCTTCTGTGCACTGTGTGAAGGTGATACTGGGTTCCCTCTCATCTGTCAGAGCTCTGCCACCCTGCCTAGAAGTCTGATCTGAAATAAAAAGACAATGGCTCACAATGATTGATCCCCTCTCCCACCCCAAGTTTTAAAGCAGTGCTTCTAAAATTTGATCTGAGAGAGGGAAAGGGGGAACTAGAGTTTAGATTTTTTGCTTTTGGAACCAGTCTTGGGGTCTGAACTCAGGGCCTAGGCACTGTCCCTGATCTCTCTTGTTTAAGGCTATTTCCCTACCACTTGAGCCACAGCTCCACTTCCAACCTGTTTTGATAGTTAATTGGAGGTAAGAGCCCCACAGATCTGTCAAGACACACACACACACACACACACACACACACACACACACACACACACACACACCAGTTTGTTCTACTTGGCTGCTACAGTCAGCTGTGTATACGCTTCAAAGCTAACACATAGGTCTGCTCTGGTTGACCCCAGGACAGCCTTTTGGGAAAGCTTTAAGGCAAAGCCCCAGGGTCCTGCAGATCCTGGAGGCCAGAACAGCAAAACTTTAGGACTTGAAAATGGCTTTTCCTCAGTGGCAGCAAAGCTGCCGTGACTGAACTGATTTTTGCACCCCAGTTCATGCTTCTTAAGCCACTTCGTGAATTGTGATCTCTTACCTGGGTTAATCCTAATCCATTTAACAACCAGTAGCCAGTAGCCACCATGAGTGAAGTGACAAAACCTCGGAAAGCTCCTGCCTCAATAAGATACATAAAGCTATAAGCTTAGGCCAGTGGCTCATGACTGTAATCCCTGCATGAGGGTGAGAAGAGGAAGATGGTGGCTTGGAGCCAGATAGGAAAATTCACCAGACCCCTTCTTAATCCAGAGCTGGGTAAGTGGTGCCCTCTTCATGTCAGTCTACATGAGAGGCTGAGATGGGAGGCCTGCAGCGGCAGGCCAGTGTGGTAAAGAGACTGCCTGGCATCAGAGGGGAGCAGGGTGTGGTGGTGCCAGCCTGCCATCCTGCAAGGATGGGAAGCCCAAAAGCAGGTGCATCGGGGTCTTGCAGGGCTAGAGCAGGAAGCAGGACCCTCACTCCATGAACAAACAGCCACAACAGGAAGGGAACATCAGTACTAGACAGAGCTAGAGGTGCCGCTCGGAAGTAGGGTACCAGCCACAAGCCTCCAAGCTATTAACAGGCACGATGGCGTACACACCTATAATCCAGCACTCAGGAGTCAGATTGGAATAGTATCAAGAGAAAATTCAATAAATAAGAATCTTTCCCCGTGGGACCTCATGCTTGCATTTGGCTTTCTTGCTTATGGCTGATACTCTACCGCTAGAGCCATGCCTCCAGCCCCTGTCTCAGTTCTTATAGAAGCTGGCTAAATAATAACGAATGTTTATTGCTGGACTACTTTTCCTCTCTCTAAAAATAAAATAATACATTCAGGAGGCTCAGATCTGAAGATCATGGTTCAGAGCCAGTCCAGGCAGAAAAAGCCAGAAGTGTTGCTGTAGTTTAAGTGATGGACCTCTAGCCTCGAGCACCAAAAGGCTCAGGGACAGCACCCAAGTCCTGAGTTCAAGCCCTATTACCAGCAAAAAAATAAAATGCAACGGAGAATAATCTTCTACAGAGGTTGCTGAGGGGATAAGGATGTGGAGAGAGCACCTGACACTCCACAGTCCCTCAGCAGGCTGGAGGCTCATGCCAGGTGCTTACCTGCCATGGAAAACAACGATATTTCTCTCATTACAACTAATCTCCTCTGCAAGACATAAGCTACACGGGGCCCTCAAAGTACAGCATTTGCATTAAGCCTAAAGCCCCAGCCTTGGGCAGGGGTGGGGGGCAGGAATCTTCCTGTCCCAGGAAGCACTGGGTGGCAGTCAGCATTGGCACACAGCCCCAGGGGCACTACCTCCAGATAGTGAATACACAACAGCAATAATAAGCATAACCCACAGCTCATGAGGCGTAGCCTGTCTCCTCTGAACAATGGGAGCTCACCCCCTGGGAGCTGAGGCAGGGTGCCGTGAGCAGGACTGAGAGGATTCGGATTTGGAGCAGGGTTGCGCTACCAAAAGCTATGATAGGCACCCTTATGCTGCAAATGATTATTTTTTTTTGAAGAAGGTATGGAGACAGATGATAAGTACACACGGTGCACTTCTGAGCAGACATTCGCATGGCATGCCAGGTGCTTATGTTGAGTGGCATTTGTGATTTTAGAATTCTTCTTCCCAGTGTAACAATTGCTCAAGAATCCATACTGGGGAGCCAGGAGTGTGGCCTAGTGGTAGTGCTTATCTAGCATGCACAAAGACCAGGGTTCTTTTTCTTGGTACCACGTACATAGAAAAAGTTTGAAGTGTTGCTGTGCCTCAAGTGGTAGAGCTCTAGCCTTGAGGAAAAAGCCCAAGGACAGTGCTCAGGCCCTGTGTTCAAGCACCAGGACTGGTACAAAAAAAAAAAAAAATCCATACTGGCCCGTGTTGCAGTGAGTTTGCAGAGATAGAAGCGTGCTAGAGAGGGAGCGGTGGTACAACGTAGACTTTGAATGCTTCTGTAGCTCTATTTTCCTGCAAACATTTTTGGAAATAATAGCGGGTTTTCTTTTTTTAACCATATGGCCACAGTGAATGTGCATGCGTGTGTGTGTGTGTGTGTGTGTGTGTGTGTGTGTGTGTGTATGCACGCACTCCCCTGTGCGTGCACTTCTGTCTGCTTCTTGCATGCAAACTTTCTCCAGCAACAGCCCTTCTCTCACTGTACATAAAGCCGTAAACAAGCCCAGAAAGCGTGGGAAAACAGGGAAGGGAGTGACAGAAAAGAACAGGGGCCTTTGTGACACAGCACCACTGGCTGGATTTTACAGAAAAGTTGATGGATCTTTTTCTCTTGCCTATATTAATAGAACAAAGCACGGACTTGGACAGAGGGTACGAAATCCATTTCCTTGCAGGCTGGGCCTCCTCCCGCAAGGTGAAACTTTTACAAATATTTTCAAGACAGGATCAGATATGGGTAAGGGGGGCGGGGAGGAGGAGGGAGACAGCAAACATCTGTCCTCCCCATCGGCCCTTCGATCCTGTTGCGGTTTCATCCCATCTTGGGAAGCTGCAAGGTTTCACATCTATTTTTATCCCACACAATCCACCCTGTTTAGAATAAGACGGTTTCCTTTGCAGAGCCCCAGTACACTGGCCTGCCTGGCCTGGAAGTTCAGTCAGCTGACTCAAGTCCGGGCCTCTCTTCTCCTTTATTGGGAACAGAAAAGGTGCTGTGGAGTGGAATGTGGGGAAGGTGACAGCAGATGGTAGGAAGGCTGGCTTCTCTACACTCAGCTCAGAGCAGGCAGCTGCCCAGTGCCAGAGACAGAAACTAGGGAGGCCGCCCAGGGCGGTGTTTGTGGGCCAAAGGGGGCAAGGACGCCACAGCAGGACAGACACCGAGCTGGAGCTCCAGTCAGCATGAGCAGTCACCAGGCCACCGGGCAAGTGGCTCTGCGGCTGGTCAAGATTCAGGGGAGGCAATTCTTACCTGGAATTTGACAGAGTTAAATAATGAATTGTGACAGTGATGGGATGGATGATGTCATCGGCCAAGAATCCCCCTTGGATGTGGAGGGGAATTATAAAAAGGTAAGGGAGGGCACTTTTTATTTATCAACAGTTGGATTGTGTGTGTGTGTGTGTGTGTGTGTGTGTGTGTGTGTGTGTGTGTGTGTGTGTGTGTGTTCCTAACTGGGAATGCCTTTGTGGAGTAGCCAAATTCCACCCTCTGATCATTTGGTCAGGAAACCTAATACAAGGAATTAAGGCATAAAGCTAGATGGGCTCTTTGTGTTTTGGTTTTTTTCTTCTAGTTTATGGGAATTAACATATGATGGCAGCAATACAAATTGTTATTCTGAATCTGAAGACATCTATAATACATCTCATTGAGTGGCAGGCCATATATATGTATATATATGAATATGGAAATAATTTGTTAAATTATTCAGATATTGAGAGGTCAACTGAAATAATACTGGAATGGTTAGCCTAGGGCTCAAAGTTTGACCTCGTTTAATGATTGGAAAAGAAATGCAAAGTTTTACAAAGAAGTTTGGGGATTTTTTAAAAAGTTGCTTCAAATATCTGCTAATTCTCTGCCTGCCTTTTCTTTTGACTAAGTGAGCTTACTTTGGGATGGTTTTATGTGGTAACTGTCTAGTAATCAGGGATCTAACTAAAAATAGCTTTAGTTCCATGGCTGAGGCCAGGAGATGAGACTACAAGTATAGGCTTGCCTGTCCCCAGAATACTAAACACAGGTTGTCCTTCTTCCCCTCCTGTTATTTTGCCCAAAGCCAAGCAGGGTTCACAGCAGGGTGATGTGGAGATGGAAATCTCATTCACTGTGGGTAGAGGTGGAGGGCCCCCGCTGCCCTCCAAGGCAGCTGTCTGCCAGTGCTCCAACAGTAACACTTGTGCTGGAGTTTTCCTTTCATCAGTCACCATTAGCTGGCTTTCGTCCCCAGTGCAAACTATAGGAAGTTCTGTAGATACCTTAAATAGAGTCAAATGCAAATATTTATATCATATATATGTACGTGTAGGAACGTGATTGTATGTGATTCCTGGAGTTCTGTTCATTTATGTTTTACCTCCAGAAAGTACCTTCCTAGTGGCGCCCACACTAACCTGTGATTTCCCCAAGAGGGGACTGAGTGTCAGGGTGATAGGTGCAGAGTCCTGAAATGGTGGTTCCTCCCGCAGGGAGAGGGTGTGGGAAAGGCGCACGGGCTCCTCTGCCACCAGTCAGATGGCTGACCCAGCCCTGCAGAGCAGCTGTGCGATGCTCATATTTCCTCTGCTCTCAGTACCAAAGAAGTCACCCCAGTTTTCTTCACCAACCCATTTTTCAGACAGTAAGGTGTCAGCCCGCTCATCCTGAGGCATGATGGGAGACAAACCAAGTTACATCACAACTGCTCACCTATTCAGGATAGAGGCTTGTGGTGGAGTGAACCCTGATTTCAGGGGAAATCAGGAATAATTGAGTCATGCTAAGCCTGCAACCTGAGACACTGCTGACCAGAGACACCCAAATGTAGGTCACAGGGAACCTTAAAGCACCAACCACACACAGACTTGTGTTTGTAACCGTTCTCTAACAAAGGGAGAAGCCAGAATCCCAGCAGGTTAGAACAAAAGCCACTGGGTGAAACTCCTAGATGTCTGGAAAGTTCTGGGATGGTTTGTTCCCTTGTCAACCACCTTTCTTAGATAAGTGCTTTCAGCCCTCCATCCATAATGGTAGCTGTGAGGAAGAATTCATGATGCGGACTAAGAATTACTACGCCATTCGGAGCCTCCAGTGACATGGCGGTGTAAGCTTCTTCTTTTTACAAACACATGACGAAAATAGTTGCCTCATACAAAAACCATTTACCTAATTAGACACTTCCTGTACTAAGCTTTTTCCTCTAATACTTTAAAAAATTAGATGCCATTTATACAAAGCCCTGTTGGGCCCCCATGGCCCAGGCCTGTAATCCCAGCTACTCAGGAGGCCAAAATCTGAGGAAGCCAGCCCAGGCAGAAAAGTCCCTGAGACTCGGATCTCCAGTTAACCACCAAAAAGTCAGAAATGGAGCTGTGGCACAATACTAGCCTTGAGAAAAGCAAAAAGAAACCCACCAGCACAAAAATAAAGAGTCCTAGTCTAGTCCTAGATCCATCAGTAATAGTATGGGAGCCCATGCTTCTAATGTACATGTATTTGATTCCGAAATTACACTCAATTTCCATATGTGTACATACACACACACACACACACACACACACACACACACACACACTATACCAAAATAAAACATTTATAAATACAGATAGAAGTTCTATCTCCTGTGTTACCCTCTTCTCACCTGGAGTTGGAGGGTCAAAAGCAATTGGCAAATTGGTATCCCCAGGTGTGATAGAATTCCCTGAGCCAGTTCTAATAAAAACCACACATGTGTTGGGATTGTTTAACAGGATTGTTTAAAAGTCAGACAAACAGCCTTCAGGGGAAAGGTCACTTTGCAATGACTAAAATTAGATTCCACCAGGGCAGAGGAAGGAAAAGATTATGCATCGTCCTTTTCCTTGGGGAAGATCCGGCTAGTAAGGAATATGTTTCATTAAAGACTTCTGGTTTATTCAGTCATGAGAGTGAACCTGCCTCACCACAGAGGCATGGGAGTATTTAGGGAGATGGTCGCAGGGCTGGGGCCTGGAGGAGGAGGTACTCAGTTCTCGACTGCCCTGCCGTCCTAGGAGAAGCTTCTGATGCTCCAGTAAAGAACTACCCAGAAAGCCAAGTTCAAGATGCAGGCGGCCCTCAGCGTAGGAGCCAGGCTCTCCCTTCATCACCCCCACTGTCATTCTCCAAGGGGCCTCGTGCTTCTGGCAGGGTACTCCAGGCCATTATCCCAGAAACCCTGCATCTTCCCTCAGGGTTTCCAGTCCAGGTGGGGAGACACAGATAAGCAGGTGCACTGCATATGGACAGACTGTGGGAGTGTCCGTCCAGTGAGCCAGTGTGGGCATCCAGTGTCTGTACCTTACGTTGCCTGGGGTTGGAAATATGCGAATGACAATAATGGAGCGAGTAAAAGAAATGCTTGATTGATCAATTGGCCGATTGACTGATTTTTGTCCATCATGGGGCTTGAACTCTCTGGACCTGGGCCCTGAGCCTGAGCTATTCAGCTCAAGGCTAGCCTTCTATCCCCTTTTCACATAGCACCACTTCCAGTGTTCTGGTGTTTAATTGGAGATTCACAGACTTTCCCAGGCTGGCTTTGAACCATGATCCTCAAATCTAAGCCTCCTGAATAGCTAGGATTACAGGTGTGAGCCACCGGCATCTGGCTGAAATGTTTAATATAAAATATGGTGCACAGCCTAAGACTGGATCCAGTTTTGTCCCAGAGCCAACCAGAGAGGCCATTTGGATCTTCTGTTCCCACGTGAGGGACCAGCATGCACAGTGGGAGTGGAGCAGCCCCAGGATCCAGCCAGCCTGCCTGCCTGGCTGTGTGCCACAGGGTGCCAGTTCTCCTGCCATGAGTGCATCCAATTACGGTGAAAGATTAGAGAAGGACTCCGAGAAAAAATTAAAAGGCTGGAAGGAACAATATTTAAAATGCAGCCACAGCTGCGCCTCATGTTTTTTTTAAAAGGTGAGTGGAAATGACTGCTCAAGATAAACTGCAATAAACAGGAATCAGAACGCCAGCTGCCACCACAGACAAGCACTGGGCCCTCCCCACACAATTACCAGGAAAAGCAGCCGCCGACCTCCGTTAACCCTCCCGTCTTCTGCAGAGCCGGGTTCTGTGATGGGAACCCAAGCCCAGCCACCTGGGGGAAAACTGTGCCCACTCTCTACAGCAGGATGCTTTGTTCAAAGGGAAGGCTGGGTCTGGTGCATCTCCAGTGGAAGCATCTGACAATGGGTTCCTGGTCCTATCATGCCACCCTATCTCCATTAGCCAGCACGGTCGGGGAAGGGTGATCTCAGACAACAAGGGGTCCCAGTTAAAACCAAGCACATGGTTAGGGTTATTCTTGCTCTTTACACACACCTGCACATGTGTGAAGCAGACATCCCTCCCACATCACACCACCCTTCCCAGCTTCTCCTCCCGCCTCTTCTTTCCCTCTGTTAGCAGACCCCACAGTCCTCCTGCGCTCTCATTTTTGCATTTACTTGTGGCTGATTTTTCTGTTAATGAAGACATAATTCACCTACATAGAACTCAGCATTTTAATGTTTATGCCTTAGCCGCCCGTGATCTGCATGCCTGTAATCCCAGCACTCCGGAAGCAGAAAAAGGAAGGTTGCAGGTTGGCGGCCAGCCTGGGCTCTATGATGGGGTTGTATCTTATTCATGCATTTGTATAAACCGCCACATAATCCCAGCATATTGTGTCACTCCCCCAAAAGAAACTCCGTGCTCTTTAGCAGTCACTCCCAAATCTTCCTCCCCATTAGCCTCTGACAGCTATGAATTTACTTGCTGGCTCTTTATTTCTTCTTTTCCTTTTTCCTCCTCTCCACACCACCATTCCCACCCTTTCCTCTTCCTCTTAACCACCAACTGCCATTACGTAAGGCACCTCTGTGCCAGATACTGTGCCCAGCACTTTCTATATAATATTCCATTAAATCATGAAAACAGCTGATAAGATAGGTATGACTCATTTCTGCTGAGAAGGAAAGTGTGGTGGTCAGAGTTTTGGTAGCTGACATCGGTGTCATGGTTGCAGACACCCCTGGGGCCTCGGCTCTGATCTCCCACCCACACCATCATGGCCATCCGTGCCTATGTCTAGCTGAGTCCGCCGTGGCATGGGTTGGGACCCTGGCGTCCTGTCGGTTGTCGTGCTTTCCTAACCAGACAGAGAATGTTTGGGGCCGTTGTGTCCTGACAGCAATGCCACCAGCAGCCAGGAGCTCACTGGCTTCTAAAATGTCACCTATTAAAAATAGCTGCCGGATCACACCGCCCCATCTCACTAAGAAGGCTGCATGACAGTTGAGACTAGAGGAGAGCTTGGGAGGCCCCCAGCAGTTTGTTTAGGGGTGCCACTGAGAAAACCAGAAAACCATTTTGTTTCCTGCCTCGGGCCTTTAGGATTGAATGCTGAAAGCATGTCTCCTTGCAGTGGCGTTGCAGGTTCTCTGTCTGCACGCTCAGTCCTTCCCAGGGCCTACTGAGCTTTGACCCTCTGTGCTTGGCCCATCCTGGTATTTGGGGCTTCACAACAATCCCTGGCTTGCTGGCTTCATTCAGCACCGTGAGGAGGATCTCTCTGTGACACAGATGGGAACAAATGTCTCCATCCTCCCAGCATTCCCGGTGGAGCTGCTCAGCGCCCCAGAGCCCTGCCTCTGGCCGTCCACCGAGGACGTGGGTCTCTGAATCCAGCCCTCTTATGATACTGGTCCTGGAATTTCAGGATGTGTCAGGAAGCCAGGGTGGAGTGTTTAGTGTAAGTGTCTGAGTAGGAAATAACAATCGAACAGAAGGAAAAGAAGCTGGGAGTGATAGCTTACACCCTAATCATAGCTACTCAGAAGGCTGACATTAAGATTGGAAACCAGCCCATATACAAAGTTCAAGAGAACCATCTCAATAGTAAAGCCTGGGTGTAGTGGTACAGGTCTGTCACCTCCAGCTATGGTGGCACACTGAGGTCAGAATGCTCGTAGTCCAGGCTGGGGTGAGGTGGAGGGTGGAGGGAGAGAAAGCCTAGGTGTGTATGTGTGGGGGGGGAGGGTCAAAATAACTTAAACATGAAGACCTGGGGAATGGCCTAGCAATTACAGAGCCCTAAGTTCAAATCTAGTACTACTACCTCAGCTCCCCAACTGCGTCCCCAGAGGATACCACTAATGGAGATGATGGCAGATTGGCAGGTATTGCTAGGCATTGGACTGGCTGAGATGCAAGTATCATTACTTTCTGGATAGAGAGGCCAGACTGCTTTTCATGCCATCCATCTGGCTCCAGAGAAGAGCCGTGCCCTGAGCAAGGGGGTTGTGCTTGAACCAGCACAGGGGCAGCATCTGGGGACGTGACACTCATGCCATTCTTTCCACCCCAGCCCTCTCCCAGCGCTTGGCATGCATGATCCAGTTCAACCACTGACCTGAAGAAATGTGCCAGTGGTCAAGATTTGAATCTGATCCAAGTGCACTGTGCATGTGTGTGCATAATTTATGCTAATTATGAAAAGGACAAACTGCCAGCCAGTAGTGTTGAAAATAGCTATTAGATGGGTGAGGTTTTGTTTTTGCTAACCCTGGGGCTTGAACTCAGAGCCTGGGTGCCATCCCTGCATTCTTGCTCAAGGCTAGTGCTCTATCTCTTGAGCCATAGTACCACTTCTGGCTTTTTTGAGTAGTTACTAGAGATAAGCATCTCACAGGCTTTTCCTGCCCTGGCTGACTCTGAGCCTCAATTTTCAGATCTTAGCCTCCTGAGTAGCTAAGATTGCAGGTGTGAGCCACCAGCACTCACCTTCTTAGATGTTTTTATGTAATTGTTCGGTTATTGTAATTCTTTACATACAAACGTACATAATAGCTCAATTTTTTTACCCTTGGAAGGAACAAAAAAGAAATATGTGACAGAATCCATCTGTGTGTGTGTGTGTGTGTGTGTGTGTGTGTGTGTGTGTGTGTGTGTGTGTATGCATGCATGGGTGTGGGTGTTGGTGTGTGCTTGCATGTGTGTATGCCTGTGTGTGCATGCATGGGGTGTGGGGGGGTTGGCACCCACCTGGAGTCCTTCACATCCTGACCTCATCTGGGCCTGGGACCGGTGATTACTGGCTTCAGGGATGACGCAACCACCATCCTTAGGAAGCTCTTACTCACCAGCGACTCATCTCCCTTCCCACCATTGGTGAAAGCAAAGCCATCCTTTGGGACACTGGTTCTAGGACTCAGCGTGGCCACCAAACGCTGTGGAGGGTTCCGTACCCATGGAAGGTGGCTCAGGGTTTGCGTGGAACTCTACACTTCCGCCGTCTCTGCGCTGCTTGAATGGGAAGCTATGTATGTAATTAGTATGTTGCATGTTTATTTGGCAGTGGCAGTGTGGCTGTGTGTCTGTGTTGAGTAGGACACATCTGAAGATTTTCAGTCCACCCTTGGTTAAACCCAGGGTCCTGGGGCCCTGCATACACAGGGCCCACAGTGATGCCTTAGTATAGAAATTGTCCAGGGCCAGTGAGGCCTGAGGCCTCTGCAAGGCCCACCTGTGGCACCAGGCCCTTCCTCTGATCCTGGTATCTCTGGGCACCATCCTGTTGAGTGACTCACCAACAGCCTGGGCCTGAGGAGCCCAGTCCCCGTGCAAAAGAGGATGCTAGGAGCAGTCTAGCATTATAAAACAGAAACATCCAATATGTTTGTTTCAAGTCCATTTCCGTTCCCATGGTGATCAGGGACGAGGAGGAAGCAAACAGCTGCGGAGGAGGGACACTCCATCTGGGAAAGCCGTGGACAGCAACAGGGCAATGGGGAGACATCAACCTTTCTTCCATCCTGGGTCCTATCCAGCCCTGCTCGGAATATTACAGCTGCTTTTATTCCCTGGCACTGCCCTGCACCCATCCACCAGGCACAGGTTCTCCAGGCAGAGGGGGCGAGGATGCCTTCCTCGTAGCCTTCTGGCTTCCTCTGTGGTGACACCATGGTGTGGGAGTGAGGAGGAGGAGGTTGCTATTGGTACAGCTCTGGTGGCTTCAGGTCCGTGTGGAGGACGGCATTTCCCACAGGGTGAGCCTGAGAAGGACACAGTCAGTGCAATGAGGTTTGGAGTGCAGAAAATACCCAGTCATCTTCCACTTAAAACTTTCCATGCACGGGGGTGGCCTCTGCTTCAGAGACGCCTTGGATGCTGCCTGTGAGGAGAACTGGACCAGACACAGGAGGACAGAACCAGGGAGGGGATGCAGGAAGACAAAGGAAGACGGAGTGGGAGGGGGTAGAAACACATTGGATAATCAGCATCTTCCCTCCCAAAGCACTTCCGTTTGTGTTTCCTTTCTTAAATGCCTCTCTCTTCTTACCACGTTCTGAGGGCTGCAGTTGGCTGGTGGACCCCTGGGAAAGGAGCCATTTTGTGTCCCTTGGGTAGTGTTTTGTGGCATCATCATCACTGTGAGCCTGATCTTTTCTGGCAGAGGGCTGTCAGTAGGAAACTCAGGGATGGACATGGACAGACTTGCCTGGGGAGGAGTAAGGACTCGTTTCCACGAGCATTTTTACCCTCTCTTTGGTTAATGGCTCTTCTGTCTCTTACTGACGAGCTGGTATTCCTTAGAGGCTCTTCAGCTTTCTGTCAGCAACATCAAGTTTGGATGTTTTAATTTTCTTTTATGAAGGTCTTTCCCCAGGCAGTTTAGCAGTGGATAGAGCTCCATGGGCCATGAGTGCATTGAGACAGTATTGTTTCGTCAGCTCCTCTCTTTTCCCAGTGTCTAGTTTTTCCTCACCTTATAACATCTTTGATTCTGGGGCTTTCACAGATATAATTGTCCCATGGGCTAGTGCTCTACCACTCTTATTACAGCTCCACTTCTGGTTTTCTGATGGTTAATTGGAGATAAGAGTCTCACAGACTTTCCTGCCTTGGCTGGCTTTGAACTGCAGTCCTCAGATCTCAGCCCCTTCAGTAGCTAGTATTGCATGTGTGAGCTTCCAGTACCTGGCCAATTGTTGGACTTTTCAGAGAATAACCTCTGTTTTACTCACAACCTGAATCATAGTTAGTTGAAGCATCAGGAGACACATTTGTTCTGAAAGTTCATTTGAGCCTTGGAGATGGAGACTGGCTTCAGTGGAATCGCTCTGGCTCTGATTGGCTATGGTGGGTGTGGTTGCCAACCAAAGGGAAAAGGCCAGCTAAGAGAACTAGATCACTCAGCCAAGAGAAACAGATCACTCACTCCTCTCACATTCTGTCTCCTTTGTGGTATCCACCACTTCCATTAACCAGAACTCCTTTCTCTTAATACAGAAAAGCAGAAATACATCTAACAGTAGGCTAGCCTTCCTCCTGCACTTACCAGCTAAAAATCCAAAACAACAAATACCTTTACTATACATAATTTTTAGCTCTCAGATCTTGGTTTTAAAAAGAAAGAAAAGGAGGAGTAAAAAGAAACAACACTAGGAGTAAGTAATTCAGAGAGAAGGAAGTAACCAGAACAGTAACCAGAGACATGTAAATATTTACTTGCACTGAGAAATCAAAGACATAGAAATCAAGATGTCTACTTTATGCCTATAAAATTGAAAATATCCATGTGTTGAAAATTTCCTGTGTTGGCTGGTGGGCTTGTGAACTAGCATGGCTAGCAGTGTGACATGTGGCAAGAACGCCAACAAAGGCTCACACCAATCTGAGTCCACAGATCCCCTCCCAAGAAACCCACCTCCACGGAGCCATCAGACATGTGGGATTTATGAAAAGATGATATTTTTAATTTAGCACTACCAAATGGTTAGCTTTTCAGGGAAACTATCAGAGATAAAGTGGTGTGCCTTGAAAGAATGAGAAGTAATGTAAGGAAAGTTCTAAGAATATGAGTACAATCTCAACTTTGCAAAATGGAGAAGAATGCACACATGAGCTAGAGAGAAAAGGAGGGAGGGAGGGAAGGACGGAAACTTAAGCTGCAGCAGGTGGCTCACACTTGTGTTCCTAGCTACTCAAGAGGATAAGTTCTGAAGGATCAAGATTTAAAGCTAGCCTGGGTGGAGGAGTTCCTGAGATTCCATCTCCAATTAACCAGTAGAAAGCTGGGCTGGAGGTGTGGCTCACATGGTAGAGGACTAGACTCAAACTAAAAGAGTGAGCCCGAATTCAAGCCCTAATATCGCTAAATACACACACACACACACACACACACACACACACACACACACACACACAGAAAATATATCAAAATGTTGAGCCGCAATCTCTCTGTAATTGCTGAGATTACCAGTGACATTTATGTTATTTTCCTCTCATGGCTGGCGCTCTCTCCCTTGAGCCACACCTATTACCTCCCTACTCAGCTTTTTGTTGATTAATAAAACATGAGTCTCTTGAATTTGTCTGCCTGGTCTGGCTTCAAACCTTGATCCTCAGATCTCAGCCTGCTCTGCTTGAATCTTGGCTTCTGCCTGACGGTTTTCTGATTTGGTAAAGACACCGAGTGAAAATCTTAATCCACTGTGATGTGGATTAAAATGTAAATGGACTGTGGAACCAGATGTGGAGGCGTGCCTCTCTGTGGCTGGCATTCCTTCACCGGCCAAGCTGGAGTTGCCAACTGAAGGGTGCCCTGGCTTCCTCTGTAACCAGGGCCCTGTGCTGTGGCAGCCTGGTCAGCAGAGCAATCAGAATGGCATCTGTACAACTCTCTGTGAACTCAGTCTGTCACTGACACACACCAGGCTACTGGAGGGGGCCTGATCCCCGGTCCATGTGCAGACCGACCTCTCTGTGTAGACAGACATCATTGCACAAGTTCAAGGTGTGTTCCTGGAGTTTTGATGCTTGTGATGATTAAAGTGTCAGAGAAAAAAAGAATTTACTAACACTAGATATCTGTCCTGAGAGCCCATATTTATTTGATGGACTGGGGTTTTGAACTCAGTGCTTGCACTTAGGCAGGCAGTCGACCTCTTGGGCTATGCCTTTTTGCTCTGGTTATTTTGGAGATAAGGTCTTGTGTTTTGCCTACCCTGGCCTGGACTGCAGTCCTCCTGTTCACACCTCCTTAGTAGCTGGGATGACAAGCATGCCTCACCATGCCTCGCTGGGTAGTGGAGATGGCACCATAAGACCCTTTCGCCTGGGCTGGCGTTGAACCACAGCCGCCCTGATCGCTCCTTCCTGAGCGCTGGGACTGCAGATGTGAGTCTCTGGCGCCCAACCCTGGCATGTGTGTTATTTAAACACTGCAGGATAGTGTTGTCCCGGTGACTGTGGAGCTGTTGAAATGAGGCCAGATTGATTGAAGAACTGAATTTTTAATTAATTAGTTAATTAACGATTGGATTTAAATGCGCATGGCCACATGTGACGCATAGCTGTCATACAAGACAGAGCAGCCCTCGCCTGCAGTCCTTCCCCCAGTGGCACAGGTCTGCTTTCTGACACAGCAGTCTCCAAAAGTGGCTCCCACAGGGACAAAAATGCAGCAGCCACCCAGCCACAGGTCTGGGATCATTCTATCATTTACCCTCATTTCTCTACCTCCTTGCTCAGAGCACAAACAGGACTCTCCACGCCTCTGTGATATTACAAAACACAAACCCTAGTCTTAGCCTCCACCCAGAAGCTCTTAATGCATAGGGGGGTTGGAGGGGCGGGGAAACTTGTTTTATTTTTAACTAAGATAATCATTTCTAATCTTCTCCCCTGTTGTTTAAAGGGTTTAAAAGTTCAGCATGGTGAGTTTTTATAGAGCTTTTAATGGGACTCTGAGTATTATAAACTTACCCAAATGATCACTGTAGCATCGTTTATTTTCCAAGCCCTTTTGCTTGTCATGCTGATCTGATTTTTCTTCAAGATACGAGGCAGATGGGACCTGAGACATACCAGATGGAACCAAAGACATTGGTTTCAGGGTCCCTTACATCCTAAGCTTGGTAAGAGGAGGCTAAGTCCTGAGCAGATGCCGCAGCTCCTGGCCAGGCTGGAAGCGGGATACAGGCAGGCATGGCATCCGTCCTGTGCTGGACTCTGTTCCAGACCTTGCTATGGCATCTGCAGCTCACAGAAACCTGCACATGTGGCCAGATGTCTGTGATTGTGCTATGCCTGCCTCACTTACAGCTGCTTCTTTTTTTTTTTATTTTCTTGAAATTTTAGGCACAGAAAAATGAGAGAGAGTCTATCAGACAGAAGTTGGCCCTCGGAAGCTTCTTTGATGACGGCCCAGGAATTTATACCAGCTGTAGCAAAAGTGGGAAACCCAGCCTCTCCTCCCGGTGAGTGTTCCTTAGAGTTGGTTCTCTGATCCATATGTGCATTCGCTACCCGACTGTCTGACAGAACCATTCTTTGAGTTCTGGAGTGGCTGCGTCCCCACAGTGCCACCATTTTTAGGTTTCAGAGCTCCCTTGTTGGTTTATTTGATGGCTCATCACCACAAACGATGAAGCTGCTTGAGCTCAGACTTTACCATGTCACTTTTCTTTAGGCATAATACTGATTTGTCAGACTGAGAGGGGAACAAGGTCCACTCCAAAGCAAGCTGGTGCTTGGTACGTGTGGTTCAGGTTGCCCTTGAGCCGTCCCCCCACACACCAGTACTAGCAAGAAGTTTCTGACTGCGTGGTTTCGTGCTTGTTCCTCCCCTCCGCCAGCTCTGCAGGGAGCTTTGCGGCATCCTCCTTGACAAGTTCAGGCTATCTCCACTCCTTCGTCGCAATTTATTTTACCATGTTACTGGTCGTTTGCATAGCTTTCGATTTCAAAGAAAGTACAGTAAGATGATGAGGTCAACTAGCAAACAGGACTACAGGCCAGAGTTTTCAGCCTTCACTGTGCTCTCAACTCATGGAGGATTTTGCTGAAAGGAAGGCTCTGAGTCCATCAGACTCTCAGATTCTGTAAGCCAGGGTCCATGCTGCCAGTTCCACAGGCTGCACCAGTGTGTGAGTGGTATGCGGTGTCTGTGTGTGTCTCCTTGGCTGCTGCTTCTGATATTTACCTGCCTTTCTCTAAATAAAAATCTTATCCGTTTTTATTTTAAATAATCATCTATTGACTATCAAGCAAGTATTCTTCTCTCCCATTCTCTCTTTGTGATATCATGATATTTAAACTCAAATAACTAGTATTTATGTGACTAAAATAATGGTATTATTTTGTATCAGTACTGGGGCTTAAAGTCAGGGTCTTGAATTGCTTACCTTTTGGGCTCAAAGCTAAGCATCCTACCACTTGAGCCACAACTCCATCTCTGGCTTTTGGCTGGTTAATTGAAGATTAACATCTCATGGTCTTTTCTGCCCAGGCTGGCTGTGAGAACCAGGAATCAGATCTCAACCTCCCGGGTGGCAGGGGTTACAGGAGTGAGCTACCAGTGTTAGCCTAGTTTTAAAATAATATATTGCTTTTATTAAATCATACAGAGCACGGTGGTTCTTGGGCAAGCTTGATGTTTGTCATAAAAGTAGAATGGCCTCTGTTTTCCTTTGCCAGTCCTTGTATTTGACTGCTTTGTATTGTTGCACTAAATGTAAACGCTAATTTGTTTTCTTTTCTCATGGTAGGAATGGGGTTGTTTGCACCTTTTTGAGCTTGTACACAATGTGGCTTACAAACGCTTTTTGTCCATGTGACCTGTGTGTCATGCCAGGATTCTCTGATGTGTGGTCTGTTATGAAATGTCTCTTGAAGTCTTATGTCCTTGCATTCTTCTCTTTGTGTTTCTCCTGGTGATTTATCAAAGTTTCTTTGTTTTTCGGTTTTGGTTTTTAGTATTACAAATACTTTCTACCAGGTTATAACTTGGTATTTACTTTCTTCCTATGGATGTTATAAGCAACCATAGATCTTGATTTTAATATAGTTAATTCTATCAAATTTTTCTTAACTCGGCACTGCCTGTAATTGCGTGCTAGAAATTCTGTGAAGCCGAGATCCAGGGCTATCCACTATGTTTCCACCAGCCAGGAAAAAAGTCTGTCATCCATCAGCAGCTTTAATACTTGGTATTAAATTCTCTTTAAAGTCTTCTCATTGCTGCTGACATAGTCTAGAAATATAATCTTTTCCCCTGTAGACAGCCATTTTATTGTGTTTACTGGGCAATCTTTTATCCACTGTCTGACATACTACTATTGCAGATGTTACATGTTGATGGGAATATGTTCTATTTCGTTCATTATTATTTCTATTCCCAAACTATTAACTATAACCTCCTCTCTTAACAGAAAGGAGTGACTCAGGTCATGTATTAAATAAGCCGTGCTGTATTGTGGGCAGCCACATCTCTCCCCTTACTTTTTGCTTCACAAAGGAAATGAATACTTATAGTACAAAGACAAAATACTACCTTGCCTTTTAATTCTCCATATAATTTTAAGCCACAAGACCAAGAGCAGCAAAAATTATGTTTAGTACAGTTTCTCTCCTTGCTGCTAGAACAGAAAAGCACCTAACTTTGCAAATCCAGCCCCTTTCTTATTTCTTCTCTCAGAGTTCTCCTATAATTTATAATCAAGTTCTCTGTTCACTCCCAAATAATCTTTAGGATTTTTAAACCCTCGTACTATCTACAGATAGGAGCAGCTTCCCTTATTCATTCATAGTGCTCATGCCCCTGGCTTCTTGGGCTCATCTTTTACATTCAATGGAATGCTTTTCTATTCCCTCAATTAGGATGATATTTTATGTTTTATGAGAGTAATGTTTCCTTCTATTAATCATTTTCAAAAATTCTATCACATGCCTTTATGTCAGGATGACTTTTATCATTTTATTCTACTAGTATTACTCTGCCTTGTTAAAAGAATTAATGAATTACATTTATAAATTTTCAAATACTGAGCCATCCTTGCATACTTACTATATATCCATATGGTTGAGAGGGATTACCTTTTTTTAGACTCTTGAATTTTATTTATAGTATCTTTCTTAGTAGTACTACATTTGCATTCATGATTGGCATAATTCTGTCATATTCTTGTGATATTTTTATCTCAGTATTAACATTCTACTGCTTAAAAATGGATCAGGAGGGACTGGGAGTTTGGCCTAGTGGTAAAGTGCTTGCCTAGCATGCACGAAGACCCAGGTTCGATTCCTCAGTCCCACATACATAGAAAAAAGCCAGACGTGGTGCCATGGCTCAAGTGGTAGAGCTCTGGCCTTGAGAAAGCCCAAGGACAGTGCTCACGCCCTAAGCTAAAGCCCAGGACTAGCACAAAAAAAATGGATCAGGAACTATGCCATCTTTCCTATGATCCAAAATAGGCCTCATAATGCTGGAATGGTCTGTTAATATAAAGGTTGATAGGACTTACCTGTATTTTCCCATGCTGTTCACTTTGTGTGTTTTCATTAACAATTGCTGAAATGGTTATGAGATTGTGTCTGCTTTTTTATTTCTTATTAAATCTGTTCAGGACTCTATATAAATAGCTACATATGGACCATGGAAAAATTTCTCAGCCATAAAGAAAAATGAAATTGGGTCATTCATTTGCAAGAAAATGGGTAGAATTGAACTTCGTTGTATTAAGTGAGATATAGCCAAGTTTAAAAAGCCAAATGTCATAGATATTTGTAGAGTATAGACTTAAGATGATGATGGTGGTGATGATGATTTTGATGATGGTGGTGGCAGTTTTATATATATATGTATATATATATATACACACACATAAACATATGTGTATATATGAAAGATTATCTAGATGGGGACCAATGGGTGAGGATACTATTCCAATATATATATATGTATATATAAATATATATTTATATGGTATATAGTACATATGTATATAGTGTACTATGTGTGTATACTATACTGTATACTGCATAATATAGTATATAGTACATATGCTATGTACTATATATGTATATACATATCTGTGAATACAGCACAATGAAGCCCACCAAATACTATTTGAAAAAGCGAGGAGGAAGGAGAAATGAGAGCAGGGTACATTCATGGAAATGTCACTGTAAAACCTCTTCATAATACAACTGTGTGCTCGCTTGATAAATAGAGACTCCATCTGGAAAGCAAAGCAGTCCTCAGAGTGAGATTCCAGAAGGCCTCTACCCACATCTCCCTCCCTGTCTCTTCCCACACCACCCCCCCCACTCCGTGCCTTTCTCCACCCCCTCCCTAGAAGCCCTTGAATCTCACCTGAATTTCAAGCAGAGCAGAATTTGCAAGTCTGTGTGTCATCTCCCTTCTTTGCAGACACTGAGACGCAAACACATGCATGGCCCACAGTGCTACACGCAGAACAGACTGCATGGTTGGCCAGCCATAAGGAAGATTATTTCTATCCTGTCCTTTGCCGTGTTTTCCCCTCCACATTCTGGGATGGGAATGGATGGAATCGTCTGGATTGCAGTTCACAGAGAGACTAAGCAGCACTGCTTTATCCTTGTCAGTCTGCATAGGTTGCCAGCAACAGTGTGGAAAACCTTCCACCCCTTAGAATTGTTTTTAATTTTCCAAGGAGTTACAATCCCTGAGATGCTTCACTGAGGCAGAAGTGCCTTGGCTCTTACTTAAGGGACATGTTTCAGGGGGGCTCCAGGCCGGGAACTCACCAAGGTGGCACTCCAGAATTCTCCAGAGTATATGTATTGAGTTAGATAAATAATTAGAGCCAAGTAAGCGTTGTGTGAATCTAAAGAGCTCAATAGTCAATTTAAAATGAAGCTGGGTGCTTAAAAGTCAATTGGCCAAGTGATGGACTAAATGATAGGTGAGCTATTTTTTTAAGGCAGAGCCTTGCTGAACTGAGTGAATTTCCACCAGAAACTATAGCATGCTGTTTATGCTTTTTAAAGGATGTACATCTCTCTGTGTGGGTCCCAGAAGGCTGGTGGTAGGGTTGTACCCGAAGGTTCAAGTCCTGCCCATTTGTCCTCTGGGTTCCAGCCCTGTTGGACAATTCCACACAGTGCTCTCCTAAAACATTTTTTTTAAGTGACAAGCCGTTAAATATAAGTTGGGTTTGCTGTAATCTCATAAAGATATTTTGTGTTTAATGCTACAGCAAAAAAAGTTGATATTGCTTCATAACTCAACTAATTAAATTTATACTGAGATTTCATTTTTTTTCAGTATTTGCTAAGCCATCCTGTAATCTTCCTTCTCAAACTGAGGCTGAATAATCTTTTTTATTTTTCTCTTTGAAAATGTTAGACTGAAAAGAATTCAGTCCTTGAAGAGGAAAAAAGAAAAATGGGTTGCTTTTTTTTTTTAGTTATTTGGTTTTGGAATACTGGTGCTAAGAAATATTCAGTTTAGCTATATTCTTGGAAAGAGAAATATTTGTCCCTCCCTTGCCCTCTCCTTTTCCCTCCCATTTCCCTCTTCCCCTCTTTTTCTCTCTCCCTGACCCTCCCCCTCCCACTTACCTTCCTCCCATCCCTCTCCCTTTCTCTTTCTTACTTGAACAAGTCTTGTTATGTAGCCCAGGCTGGTCTTGAACCCACAATCCTCTTTCATCATCCTACCATGTGTGAAACAGAGATATGCATTACCACACCCAGCAGTTCTTTTATTACTACTATAATACTTTTCCATAAAATGTCTTCATTGGCCAAATTATCAGTTAGCCCTCTATTTCACATCCCAGTTTTATAGTTTAATGTTATATTTAGAGAATAGGAGCTGCTCTCGCTGCTATGAGAGCATGAAGCAGAATGGTTCTTAGTGCCAGACATCTAGGAAATCTGTTATTTAGACATTACAACCTACTCTGACATTATGGAGAACATTTTCATGCCCCTCCCTCTCTTCCTAACCTTACCCCAAGATAAATTTGATTTGCATACATAAGTATAAACAGAGACTGAGCCTTGCTCATAGAGCTTGCATTGAACGCCATGGTGGAGACGAGGGACCCTCCAGCACCGTGAGCGTTATGAAGAAGCACAGCTTTGAAGCGGTGGGCTTGAATAATGACCAGTTTCCTTCTCAACCCACCGAGCTCCCTCACACCAAAGCCCATTTCTTTCTTAGCCTTGTACTGGATCGGTGAGTAGGAGAAATAAGACCAAGAGCAGACTCCAGACTCCTCCTGTGATGGGACAGGAAGTCCCAAGTAGGGGCCACCATAGCCCAGGAAGTTGTTTTTGCGGTTGGAAAACACAGAATCTAGATAGATTCACAGAGGCTTTGTGATTGAGACCAAGAATCTGTATACAGGTCAAACCAGCATCATTTTGCCAAGAATGTGAATCACCCTTCTGTCTTTAATACGAATCGTTTTTTGCATAATTTCCTGGAAGAAATAAATGGAATGGCAGGGAAAGAGGTTGACCTGTCTCGATGCAATGAGATTCAATGTTTGTCACATCTTTCTTGGAATAATAGAGACCCAGGAAAGCAACCTGTTTGTCTCATGCAATGTTTCTTTAACACTAAATTAATCTCCTGCATGTGAACTAAAAATTCATTTAGAAAACTCTCAGTATCAGTAGTTCCAAAATTGTAATTCACGATTTTTTATGCTTTTTGAAGTCACTGGGTAATAAACCGAAAACTTGCCTTTATTATGCAATTCCAAAGGCGAGGAGAGGTTTAAAAGGGATCTTTGGAGGAGGACCAAGATTAAAATGGCAACACAAATTCAATTATGTGAGCAATTCTTCCCTTTCACCAATCTGAAAGAAAAGCAAATCGGTATTTGTGAAATTTTCTTTGTCTAATAAAAATAGCCTGGTTTTACAGTATCGCCAATGACCGCAGTTTAATTAGGTGCAATTAATTTTGTGTATGCTGCATTTGACATCTTGCTGGAGGCATAGCCAGCTGTACCCTGTCTTATGAATTTTTTTTATTGTCACCAATGAGAATTCAATTGCCTGAGCCATTGCAAAAAAGAGTGGGAAGCAGGGAGGGGGAAAGAAGGCCACGGGGCTACATTTTGTACTTAAAAATGGCTCCACGGACAGCCGAGTGTTGATTAAAAGAGGCTGGCAGGGTGGTTGTTCACAGGCCGTGGTCCTGACCAGTCCCGAGACCTGGCTTTGCCCTGCAGCCTGCAGGGCCCTTCCCCGCCACACACCCGGGCCTGTGGAGGATTCACCAGCTCTTCCCATGGCTCACACCCATCCAGGGCGCTTCTGCTGGGGATGGGATCTTCCACGGTGCCTGGGGCTGGGACAGCGGCCCTACTCACAGTGTCAAGTGGGTCGTGGGCCCAAAGTTTTGAAAGAAATCGAGCGGTATCATTGAAAATGCCATGGCCTCCGCATGCTTGCAAGCTGCATGGAAGCTCATCACAGATCATCCCTGCGCCTGGGTTTGCCAGTTCATTAGGTGGCTAAGGAGATGGCATGTGCTCATGCTCTGCTCCTCCAGGGTCACCTCCCCAGCAGGATGCTCCGTGTCTCAAGAGAGGTAGTGTTGCTGAGCACGCATGCTCTGCTGGTCTCAAGGGAAGCGGTGTCATGGCTTCTCTTTGAGGAGCTGGAGATGGGATTGCGGAGAATTGGTCTACCCGTGTGGTTTCTGAGCCATGATCCTCAGGTCCCACAGGCGGGAGCCGCAGCCTGACAGAAGGGGAATGGACCCCCCACAGCTCAGTGGGCCCACCTCGTTCTTTTTAATGATTATGTAGATTCAGTGGGTGGAAAGTAAATCACGAAAGATTTTTTTTTCCTTTGGCTAAATCTTATGGAGTCAGCCCCAAAATTAATGTTTGTTTTCTTTTCTGGTGTGACTGGGGTTTGAACTCAGAACCTTGTGCCACTAAGTCAGGTGTCCAATCCAGATTTCTGTTTCTCTTGTGGATCTTAGGATCTTGTGCTTGAGCCTCCCCCTCACTTCTGTGGACACAAAGTTTCTCAGTCTGGCCTGGAACCACAACCTGCTCATTCTCAGTGCCTCGCTGAGAATACAGCGAGGAGTTACAAAGGTCACCTGAGCTTTTCTGACCAGGTCTGCCTGGACCCATGATCCTCTCATTTTCAACCTCGGTAGCTAGGATCACAGGTGTGAGCTTCTGGGGGCCCAGCTCCCAGAATATTTTTAAACATGAAGATTAAAAGTAGAAAAAATGAAAAATGTTGGAAAGAGTGAAATAATTTGAGTTAAGCATTTCACCTAGGGGCTGGGAGTACAAATAGCCCTGTGATAGGAAGTGTGCTTGGCCCGTGTGAGGCCCCGAGTTCAATCCCCAGCATAACACTCAAAGCTGAGAACACACAGGCAAGCTGGCTTTGAAACTGCAAATACAGGCTCTATCAGTCACGTTGGTGTCTGCCCCTTACTGCAGAACCTAGGAGGAAAAGGAGGATGAGTTGGGAAGAGGTGTCAGATAACTCCCAAGTCCATCCACAGAACTGTTCACTTACAAGAAACTTTCTCACTGCCCACGGGGCTCCCACTGCCAGCAGCAGCCTGCCAAACACAGGAGCTCAGCCTGGCTCACTGTGCGTCACACTGTGCACGAAGGAGGCCTGAGTCAGACTCTCGCCATCCCCTCCAGCTGTCAGTGCCAAACCTACTCACTCTTCTCCAACACCTCTCCATGCTCTCATCCTTTTCCTTTTTAAGGCTTACCACAGCCCACATCCATACGTGGCAACACAGAGGCCCTAGGAGACAAAAATCTAAAGTCAGCTGATTCTCTCCCTCCACAGTGTTTAGGTATATGCCCATTCATTTACCTTCTCGTTTGTGTTCAGAGAACAAAAATCATAGCTACCATTTCAGAGCATCCTTTTCTGTCTTATCAAGAATGTTCATCCCCATTCCCCTGGTCTTTTGTTGTGTGTATTTTTACTAGCTGCAAAATATTGCATGACATGTATTGTACCATAAAACAGACTTCATCTTTTGGAGTTAGTCATTTCGATTGTGTCCAGTTTTTCTGGCTATTTTTGATTGTCTTTCTATTTTTTCCTTCCACTCTGAATTCATGCATTCTTGTTTGTCTGTAGTTTTGTTTGTTTTTTTTTCTAGCAGTTCTGGGGTTTGAACTTACTGGACAGGCTCTCATTTAACTATACCCCAGCTCTCAATCATTCTTCCTTAAGTGCCCTGTACCAGTTATGTGGCCTAGTACAGTTTAACTTCTGAGCCTGTTCAGAGGCTGTGGACAGAGTTTCCCCATCCTTACCTTCGTGGGTCTGAGGGGCTGAGGTAAGGTACATAAAGGGTCTGGCACATAGTAGATTCAGGGTGTAGATGGCTTGAAAATCATCTGGCCTTAATTAAGATGAAGGCAGACCAGAGCTGGCCTCTAAAGAGAAATGGCTGCTCCTCCATTGCCCATCCCACCCGGCAGAGGAAGCCCTGCTCTGATCTTTCATTCATGCTGGAGAATATTTCTGTTGAAAATGCATTTTCCCAACATTAAGCTCCTCTAATTCCAAATTCAGTTACGTGAAAGTGGTCATTAGTGAGGGAAATGGACACTGTTGCAGAATGAGGACCGACAGCTGTCTGAGGAATGCAGTATTTATAGCTCTGCAGAGACCCAGCTCAGCCATGGCTGATACTAGAGTGCTGGTTCCCCTTTTCTGTTAGCTGCATGACCAGTGGGGAAGGTCTGAGCATGTGCAGCTGAAATGATCCACAGCAGTCTTAGAAGACGAGGCAGAAAAGCCAGGTGTGGGGCTCAGACATGCCCAGCGAGGGCCATTCAGCCCAGCTGTCTTAAGTGATGCCTTCTCTGTCATCCTGGATACCCCAATATCTCAGCAAAGCCATGGTGAAGAAACCAGTGTTCATGTCTCTGGACGCTGTACCTGCTAGGGGCTGGCCTTCCTGCCCCACCCACATTTGTGTCCCTGAACCCCATTTCACCCAGACCACCCCTGTGGTAAGGCTCTCTATTCTTTCACTCCTCCTCCTTAGCACCTTTCTTTATGAATCTCTGCAGCCAAGTGTTGGTGTTCTCATACATATGATGGTGAGTTGCCACCAAGTAGTTTGAGTTCCCTTCCCATGTTGACTGGATTCTACATTCTACTCATTTATTTATTGTAAGCCAGTTTTAGTTTATTGTCAATGTATTTGTTGTAAACAGACTTACTTGGTAACCTGTTGGGGTGCCTGAGATTTGTTCCTGATTCAGCCAGCTACTCCATGCATCTACAAACTGGAGGTGGAGCATCACCAGCCATAACCTGATGGCCTTTAGGAGTCAAGAAGAGACGTAACTGAGTGAAGAGGCCAGAGAAGACCCTACTAGAGAGTAGTGGGGACTGCAGCAGCAGCTGTTGCCGTGGGCAGAGGGGGCAGCATTCCTATGACAGTACTGGACACAGCCACGGGAGCTCACAGGGCAGCGTCATCACGGAATGAACGAATGAACAGATGGTCAGCCCTTTCTCTTCTTTCACTTCCAGTTCCCTGAGTGATGGGATGCGTTGAGCCAGCAGTACTTGTCGCTGGTCCACAAGGAGCTTGCTTTCTCCATCTGATCAGTTATTTGACTGCCTTACATGTCCCTCAGCAAAAGCGAGTTCACACAATCCCTCTAAAATAAAGGATCATTCTTCATAATAACCAACATCGGGAAGCCAACACTAGGCATTCCTTCCATTTTCATTTTCTTATGAGGCACAGGCATTTCTGAAACTTATGGTAAACACCAACATGGAACAGAAAAGGAAGAGACAGAATTTGTGGCATTGAAAGTCTTTGACCATTAATCATCATCTGACCTCCCTCGACACATTCTATGGAGACCATTCTATGCACTACATAGCTAAAGCTTACCCAAACCTCAGTTTCCCTACTTACTTTCGCCATAACAAGTTCCAGAAAAAGGAGCTATGTCTGTACTTACCCTGGGGTAGTCCATTCGTGCTCTGTCGCCTTTGAAAGGCTCACAAAACAGAACAAAGTGTAGCATAAAAATGACACTATTTATTGTGTATAAACCTTTGAATAATGCACCAGAGGTTCATTAAAACAAGTGGAAGTCATATATGTTAATGGCTTGGCCACCAACTAGTTGGGAAAACAGAGCCATAAATGGTTCAGCAAGGCCAGTGGCTAACGAGCCACACAAGTTGTAGTCAGATCATGCGTGATGCTTGTTTGATACCTGTGGGCATCAATGGAAGTTCTCTCTTGCTGTTTCCTAAAGAAAGGCATATACTTGCCCTGGCATTACAAGCAACTTCAGAATATACATGTCTGTCCATGTGGCACTGATGGACCCAGAAGGACCTAAAAAAAAAAAACAACAAAAACCAAAGCTAAAATTAAAAATAACAATAAAAATAATAACTGCCATCAGTAGCATACCACAGGAAGCATTTTTTTCTGCTGTGGAGCCTGTTTGTTGGCTGGGCAGTTGTAGCTGTCCACGCCAGGTATGGAGAGGGAAGCCTTCCTCAGCCTCTGTCAGCCCGAGGACCAGAGGGAGGTCCAGGCCCTGAGCTGGGCTCTGCGCATGTCTGGGCTTCAGTGTGGAGCTCTACGCCTCCACCTGCCTGCATGTGCTCTGAGGGCATGCCGACCCTGCTGCACAGGACAGAACAGCCCGCACCACCCCCTCTGCCTTTCCCTTGGCTGCAGTGGGTGTGAGGCCACCCAGAGGCAGGGAAGGAGACCCCACTTTTGGATGGGAGAAGCCAAAAGTCTAACATAGAAGAATGTACACCAATCGAGGAGAACTTGGATCCATTAGAAAATCAGGCCACTGGGAGCCCTGGATTGATGTCACTGGGTAAGCTGAGCCCATCTGGGTCCACAAGTGACCAGACAACATAAAGAAAGACCTTAAGCAGACCCCTTGTATGACTGGAATTTAATACAGCAGCTCAACTGAGCTGAGGGTTGTGTGCATATGTGTACGCATGCATGAATTTGTAAAGTCTCACCAAAGCAACAAATAGTGATTCACTGACGCTGGTGTCCAAGCTGGTGCTAGGAGGTTCTCATGTCTAAAACTAGAAAACAGTACCTGGTGGTGGGTTCAGGGCTGGCCTCACACTGGTCCTTTGTCTCCATCAACAACCACTGTCAGGCCCGTCCTGCTGCCACCAGCAAACTTGGAAGACCATGGCGTTGTTTCTGGCCAGGAGTAACCTCATTTTACCCCCATATTTTGCAAGGAATGTTAAAGGGGTAGTGATTTCTGAGATCGACCCCCTAAGCATCTTGCACATGCGAGGCAGGTGCTCGTAACCACTGAGTATATCCCCAGACATTGGGTTGTGGAGACAGTCTCACTGTGTCAGCCAGGCTAGCTTCACATTCACAACCCCCCACCTCCTGAGTGCTAGGATTACAGGTCTGCACCCTCACACCAGGGGAAGGGCTGTCTTTATACCAAATCATACACCTCTTAGCTGGGCTTCTTGAGCTCTCCTCTTAGCGGAGAAAAGCTTTTTCATCTTCAGACATCCTCAGTCTCCTGCATGATTCTGTAATAATTCTGGTTAATGGCAGCTCCAAGTCAGCCCAGCTGTTTTCTAGGTAAGGGTAATGGCTCAGTCCTACAGCCTGTCCACCACCCACTGCCCCCATGCCACACCAGTAGACTGTCAGCCTCCGTCTCCCCAGCGCTGCTCATCTCCACAGGACTAGAAGACCTTCATCTCTCTCCTTCCTTGTCCATAGCTTCAGGCAGCACTGTTGGTGTTCGTCGATAAACACTGCAGAAGGGAAAAAGAAGGCTTCTGACATAATCTATAACTTTCAGGATAATTAAAAAAAAAGCAGCCAGGCAGACTCCCAGACCTGTATGTTCAGTACTGTGCAAAATATGATCCCCAAAATAGATACCTTACAGTGATGTCTCGAAGGAACAAGATGAGAAGCTTGATTTTGCCATTATTCAGATGGTGCTTGAGAGATCCAGGCAAATGAGCCCCCCTAGAGCCTGAATTTCATAAGAGACTAGTTACATGTAAGTGGGCAAAATTATACTGCAGTGGCCCTAGGACAGACATTTTCTGTCACCTAGCCCAGTCAGGCTTGAGAACTGTGGCCTGAGCCCCACCCAAAGCAGTCTTCCCCAGAAAATTGCTTAAAGACTGAAGGCAAACAAATCCTTCTTAAAACCCCAGCCCTTTTAAGATATCTTTACTGAATTCCCCTCTGAATCCTCAACTGGGAGGTCAAATCCAACATCCCCCCCCCACAACCTCAGCGAACAAGTTCCCCTCCAGAAGTGATAACGTGGCTCTAAGGAGATTTTCTGAATTTCTACCAGAGACTTATTTATTTATCCTCCATTTCATACCAACTAGTAGGCCTTTCCCTTTGCTTTTCCTGAGTTATTCACTCAGTGGGGTGATTGGAGTCTCCTCTTTCCTGAAGAGGTGGTGTTCAGGCAGAGTATTGAGGGTTTTTTTTTTCTTGTTATTTTGTTTTTGTATTTTCATCAACTGTATTTCCAGTGACCAGATGCTTCTTTGCAAGACTTTATTCAAATAGAGAAAAAACACCATAACCTCAGAATGGCACTAAATCCACCTTCATCTGTATACCTTAAAAAAAAAATTACAAAGTTTATCTGGGCAGCAGTGGCTCATGCCTTTAATCCTAGCTGTTCGGGAGGCTGAGATCTGAGGTTCATGGCTCAAAGCCAGCCCAGGCACTCAAGTCCATGAGACCCTTATCTCCAGTTAACCACCAGAAAACTGGAAGTAGCACTGTGGCTCAAAGGGTAGAACGCTAGCCTTGAGCTGAAGAGCTCAGGGACAGCATCCAGGCACAGGGTTCAAGCCCCACCACCAGCCCCAAGACCAACCCCCCCCCAAAAAAATTACAATGTTTGATTTTTTATCATCTCAAACCAGAGTGCTTGAATTTTATTTTTATAAATGGGTCGATCTTGCTTTTGTAGACTGACTTCAGATGTTAGAATTTCCTAAACTTTATTATGGGTCTAAAGAAAACCTAAATATTAATTAGGTTGCTACAGGGAAAAACAAATTCCATAGAAGGAATTTAAAAGAAAGCCAATCCCAACATGAAAGAATAGGTGTGCTTGCGGACACAACAGCAAAGGATGGATGGAGGCCCTGTCAGGGCTCATTTTCTGTATGAGGTTGCTGTGACAAGGTCGTAGGTGTTAGAGGAAGTGACTTTGTCCGGACTTCCAGGAAGTAGAGAAAGGAAGATTGCTAACAGGTACTGAGCCCTTGCCCTTTGGCAGCCTCTGCATGAAGCCTTTCCCTAATCTGCACTGAACGGGGAGGTGTTCACTAATCACCCCACTGCCGATTAGGAAACTGAGGTGTTTAGAACTTATACTTGGAGAATGAAGAGAGGGTTTGTGACATTCATCCACCCACTTCAATGTCCTAATCTTTGGGCCTCTGTTGTCAGCTACCCAGCTGGCATGGACAGGGCTTTCCTGTGGCTGTTGTGAGAGTATGACGCTGGAGTTCCTGAAACCACATTTCCTAAAAGATTCGGCGGCACTTTGTAATTACAGAACTTAACAATAGGTGGCAGCACGTACCCATGATAGTTGTGCTTATAGTAATCAGATTTTTCTTATGGTTTTGAATTGATTTCAAAGAAACATTTCAAATCAGTCTCTAGAAATGTCAACAGACCACTCCTACCATTGAAATTTAAGAAGCCAAACACAGATCAAATGAGTTTGTTGTTGTTGTTTTGAGTCTTTGTTTTGCTCAGGGCTAGTACATCCTAGCCACATCTCCACTTCCAGCTTTTTAGTGGTTCATTGGAGATGGGGTCTCATGGACTCTATTTGCCTGGGCCAATCGCAGTCCTCATTTTGGCTTCCTGAGTAGGTAGGATTACAGGCAGGAGCCACCAGAGCCAGCAGCTGAGTTTCTCTTTGCCTTTCTCCCTGGAGCAGCAATGTTACCAGGGAAAATTCCATGTCCTCCATCCTCAGTCTATCTGAGATCAGCTTTCCTGTGGTAGCTTTTTTGCTTACAGACCTTCTTCTGCCCTAACTTCTCTGCACAGAGCTTTACTCGGAGACCAGGGCTGGTAAAGATGCTAGAAAAGTACTTCAAAAAAAAGTTTTAATCTTCAAGTAGTTATACAAAGAAGCTTCAGATGACCATGTGAATTTGTGAGGGCTCAGTACCATGGTCAGTGTCACCTTTCCACAGCCTCCCATCTCTAAACCTACCCATCCCCACAAGTCACGCGGCTCCATTTCCGCATGGGTACTTTGAATGGTGTACCTGTATTCACCCACTTTCCAGTCATCAGCTAGGAAAGTACTTCTGTAAGGGCTCTTCATCACCAAGTCACACTGAAACGTGTTCACATTCAAGAGAAGGCTAGACCTGGGCTAGGTCACCGCCTCAAGCTGTGCAATGGAGGCCAGGCCCGACAGGGTTCCTTGGTGACTGTATTCCCAGAGCATGCATCCTGGACTCTCCACACAGTGACTCCTGGGAGTCCCCGCTGGCTCTGAGGCAGGCAGGCAGGCAGGCAGGCCCTGAGGCAGGCAGCCATCATTCTGCAGCTCCATATGGGAGGCTGCAGGCTGCAGAGTCTGGCGTTTTCCTGCCTTGCAGAACCTTTCTGATGGCTTTTGAGGTTCCTTGCGTTTCTTCAAGGTGAACCTGAGGTGTTTATCTCTTGGGGAGAAAAAGAAAATGAGTCTTATCCATTGGCTTACTTTGCGTAACCGCCTTGCACAAAGGCCTCTTTCAGGTGAGGCTGTTCTATTTGGGGGGAAAAGAAGTGTTTCTTCAGAAAGCTACAGCCTTGGTGTTCTGGCTATAGTGAACCTTTCAGGGTTGTCCCCAAGAATGGGGACCCTGGATGACCCCAGGAAACCAGTCAAGGAGATGTATTCTCTTCACTGATGGATGTTGAGTGTTTTTAATTGCACAGCAACTATGTGTTTTGTGTTGCGCTGTATGCTGCAATGTTTGGCCTTGGTTTTTTTTTTTTACTAGTTTTGAAATCAATGTGGGGGGGGAATACTAATAGGATAGCAGAGTCTCCTCTAATAAAAGTTATCATTTAGAAGTGGAGAGGAATCCTGGTCACTCACTTGCTGATTCACGTGAAGAACACATGAACTACTTTCTGTTAGTAGGTCATCTTTGGCTGTGGCCAGATAGCAAATAGCCAATGAGTGCCCTGTGTTTTCACCCAGCCTCCAGAGTGGGATGAACCTGCAAATCTGCTTCGTGAATGACAGTGGCAGCGACAAGGACAGTGATGCCGATGACAGCAAAACGGAGACTAGCCTGGACACCCCCTTATCCCCCATGGTAAGTCCTCCAGCTCCCAGTCCAGTCTGGGAGCTTCCTGATTATCAGGAAAAAGTCTCTTGAAACCACATGCTTGGGACGTGGAGGTGTGGCTCAAGTGATAGAGCATCAGCACTGAGCAAGAAAGTTGGGCTTGAGTTCACGCCTCAGTTCGTGAGTCTGAGGCAGGAAAATTATAAATGGAAAGTAGAGTAAATAAGGAGATTGGCTCTCTTGTTTATGGCTGGCCCTCTATCCTAGAGCCACGCCTCCAGGCTTTTTCTCAGTTCTTCCAGAAGGTATCTGAATAATTAGATATGCTTGTTGCCGACTGTTTTTCCTCTCTCGTCTTACCAAAGGTCACCAGTAGGAGACTGCTGATAACTGAGGCAGAGCAGCATCAGAAAGTCATTACATACCTGACATCCTCACTGCTCTCACTTCCAACACAGCGCCTTGCTCTGGATCCAATACGTGTTAATAGTGTCCCCATTTTCAATTCCACTGCTCTTTCTATTTAAGCTAAACCCAGAGTACATATATAGACCTTTATTCCATTCCTTGAAAGTGCATATATAGACCTTTATTCCATTCCTTGAGAGTGGCATGGATCAATCGTTGGGTGGAGATAAGGAGAAAGAGGGCCACCAGGTACCATACTCTATGACTAAAGGATGGAAAAGCTCAGGTTTGTTCTCTCTTCCTTCGCAGAGCAAACAGAGTTCTTCCTATTCTGATAGAGACACCACAGAAGAGGAATCCGAATCTCTGGATGACATGGACTTCCTCACAAGACAAAAGAAGTTGCAAGCTGAAGCCAAGATGGCCCTAGCCATGGCCAAACCCATGGCCAAAATGCAAGTCGAAGTGGAAAAACAGAACAGGAAAAAGTCTCCGGTCGCTGATCTCGTAAGCACCCAGGGCTGGGGCGCCAGCCTGCAGATGGCACAAGCTGCCCCAGTCCTTTTCCACGGTTGTGCAAGCTTGGGTTTCTCCAAGGCAGTTTGTCAAAAAGCACTGTCATTGAGAAATAATTAAGTTTGTTTCCTTTTCCTTCTTGCAGTAGCCCTGGAAGATAAGTTAGCAATCGATGCCACAAAGGCACAGTCCAGTCTGTTTCTGAGAGACGGTATTGACTGTTGTAGGAATAAATTCCACTTAAGCCAGTCTGGGTTCTTGTAGAAATAAATTCCACTTAAGCCAGTCTGGGTTGAAGAACCTATTAATTGTGGCAGGCTGACTGTCCCTGTAATTTTTATTCTGGCCTAACCAAACAGAGTAAGAGTCCTGGATTTCAGAGTTAAGTTTCACTGTGCCTTTGATCTGCTGTGAAGATTCTGGGATAATGACTTTAGTGCCACAGCCCCACTTCCGGCTTTGTTTTTTTCTATGTGCGTGGTAGCAAGGAATCATGGTCGGCAAGCACTCTGCCACTAGGCCAAACTCCCCACCCCTAGAAGAGCTTTTAAACATAGAACCTGAATTGAAATGAGTGAATGAGGGAAATCTGAGCCTTGTGTTCAGGGTTATTTGTGATTCGCTTCACACCTCCACTTCTCCCTTGTATCTTCAGCTGCCGCACATGCCTCACATAAGTGAATGCTTGATGAAGAGAAGTTTAAAGCCCACGGACCTGAGAGGCATGACGACTGGGCAGCTACAAGTCATCGTCAATGACCTTCACTCCCAGATAGAAAGTGAGTGAAGAGCCGGGGGCGGGGAGGGAGGTGGGAGGGAAGAAGGGTGGGCTGGAATGGGAAGGGTGACCCAGCAGGCAGGGCTTCACTCTCCATGCATTTTGTGCTGGAGTCCAACACTGTCAGTTCAGTGCATTGTGCCTGTCTGTTTGCAAGGACAGGAAGAGAACACAAGCTTTTCTTGTTTCATTTGTTTGCTTGTTTGGTTTTTCCTGTACTAGGGCTTGAGCTCAGGGACTCAAGCTCTTGCTTGTGTTTTTCAATCAAGTCAGGCCCTCTACCACTTGAGCCATGCCTCCAGTTCCAGGTATTTTTTTTCTAGTTGTTTAGAGATAAGAGTCTTGATATCTCATCCTCCTGAGTAGCTGAGATCATAGGTGTGAACTTGGTTTGCTTTCTTGACTGTAAAGTGACAGAAGTTTTAAGAACTTCCGTAGATTCGCCGTGATTAAAGGTCCTTTCATTTGTCTTAGTTCTAACACCATAAAGGCATTTAAGTCACAGCATCTGTTTCTAGAATAAGGTCAATAGTTACAAGTCAGTTATTATGTAATTTACACCTTCTATTTTACTTGTGTATACATTTGTTATCGTCAGTCAAATGAGACTTATTTCGTGGGATTCTATGTGATGAAATTTTGTACTACTAATGTGTGAAAATTGCACGGTGACAAAGCATGGGATTTTCCCCCCAGAATAAAGAAAGACCAGAAGTGTCCAGAATGAGTATAACATTCACTAGACATGACTGGTCTTACAGTGAGCAGACGCGATGGAATCCAAAGGAAGAGAGGCTTCTCATTAAGAAATCATTGTTTTATGTGACTTTTTAAAATTTTGCAGCTCTTTTCATTGGGATTTAATTGCTACGATTATTATTCAGTCAAGAATTTTGAAAGGCTCTCTGATATTTTGCCTCTCAAACTTACTATTTAACGGTCTAGGTTTACGGACCACCCATAGGTTTATTTACATTTATAATCCTAGCTACTCAGAAGGCTGATTTCTAAAGACCAAGATTGAAGCCAACCCTGGAAGAACAGTCCCAGAGAGTCCACCTGCAGTTAATCAGCAACATGTACTCCAAGTCTGGCTCGGTTGGTAGAGCAATAGCTGTGAGCAAGAAAGCTAAACGCTTGTGAGGCCCCTGAGTTCAAGCCTTGAAATGTCCCGGGGAGGGGGGGGGGAATGTTAAATAAGAAAGAGTTAACGTCTTAATAAAATAAAATTACAATTAGTCCTTTTTAAAAGCAGGTGGAATTTTAGATCTATGTGATTTTTCTCTTTTGGTAAATTGGAAACTAATCTGAACTAAATACAGACAATGAATCATTTGAAGCATTTCAAAGGTAACTGCTAGAATAGCCCTCCACTCCTTCCCCTCTTTCTTTTCTTTCCCTACCCAGAACTCTCCCTCTAGAGCAAGCCCTCCTAGCTATAAATCTTCGCTTTGGTGGGGGTAGTTGGGGGAGCAAGAGAGAGCCTTCTGCCGGTTCAAATTTTTCAGGATCAAGAGTCTCATTAACCCAGTGTATTGTTTGCAGCTACTTGCTTTTTTTTTTTTTTTTTTTTTTTTTTGCCAGTCCTGAGGATTGACCTCAGATCCTGAGCACTGTTCTTGGGCTTTCTCAAGGCTAGCACTCTACCGCTTGAGCCACCGCACTACTTCCGGCCTTTTTTGTGTATGTGGCACTGAGGAATAGAATCCAGGGCTTCATGTAAGCATTTTACCACTAGGCCATACTCCCGGCCCCAACTACTTGAATTTTATCCCCTGTATCAGTCTAAGGAAGATTGTCCAGAAATTTGAAAGTCTTAACACAGCCAACTACTCCACCAAGCTAGCTTTCCCAATATATTCAGACAATACTTATCAGAACAACGTGAAGGCTTTGAAAGTTTGTAACCAACCACCTCCCCCACTGGAGATGGAGTTGGGGGACTCAGCAGGCACTTGAGGGGTGCCCCTGGCTCAGCACGGCCTGGCCATAAAGGGTGGGAAGATGATTGTGCACCCGGCTTCATCCCTCTTCAAACCAAGTCCTGCTTTTCCTACCTTTCTGCATCTTTTCCCGCTGTGATGTGGATATGATTGAAAACACTGGCAGATCAGCTCTATCTGAAGTCTAAACGGCTCAGAACTCCAGCTTTGGGAGGCTTCCAGTTCCAGACTTTTTGGATTACAGATGCCTATTTTAAGTTTAAGTCCATGCAAATATTCTAAGGGTCAAAAGACATCCAACAGAGCATTTTCAGATAAAAAAAATGCTCAGCCTGTACTTTCATCCTTTCTCCTTTTCTTCCAACACACAAACGGGCCTTGTTTTACCAGTGGATCACTTCAACCCAGCTTACAAAAGGCTAATGTGAGAAGTCTACATTTTTCAAAAAGTATCTTTCCTCTGATGCATTGGTCTTTCTCCATAGTGATGTGTCACTGACGCTCACATAAGGGGATACAGCTTCATATATTTTTTCAATGCTTCCTTTTTTGCCCCAGGCTTCAATGAAGAGTTAGTCCAACTTCTCCTCATCCGAGATGAGCTGCACACCGAGCAAGACGCCATGCTGGTCGACATCGAGGACCTGACCAGGTAAGCCGGAGAAGGAAGGAAGCCTGGGTGGTCCAAAATTTAACAAAGAGGTCCAGGGAAACTTCTGTCTTTCACTGCTGAAGCTCTCCTGACCAAATGCACTCGTTTCCAACTGCCATGCTCTCCTAGTGAGGAATTCTCAGTGTCTTAGCACTTCTTACACCTTCCTACATCTTCACTTAAGTCTTTATCCACTGGGGCTATCCTCCCAGGAGCTGGTCCTCAGCCATTCTACACTGATATGTTCCCAGGATACAGGCCTCAAAGCGAAGCTGGGTGTTATGGGCCCCAACTCTTGATGGTGTCTCTGTCATGCCCGGACAGTTGGGAGCCTGGCGAGGTAGAAGCTCTGGTGTCACCAGATGGTACTTTCTACAGGGAAACTGTAGGACCTGAGCTTCTAAGTAGGTCTGGCTTCCTTCACCTTCCCAGACAACAAAGAAACCAGGCTAATGCCAGTTGGAGGCTCCCAGTTCTTGTTAGCTTTCTTTGTAGAAAAGCCTGACATGCAGGTACATTATACATTGTGTGAAAACAGTTGCCAATGATTTCAAATTTTCTTTTCTGAGACAGTCTGCCTAACATCTCTAAACCAAAAGACAATTTTTAATCCAGTGGGGTTACTCAGAGAATGGAAGGCACTCCAAGAAAGTACACAGCTTGTCACAGTCACATAAAAATTCAACCATAAGCCAGGCACCTGTGATGCATGCCAGTAATCCTAGCTACTCAGAAGGCTGAGATTTGAGGATCACACTTCATAGCCAGTGCAGGCAGGAAAAGTCTGTGAGATTATCTCCAGTGAACCACCAGAGAACCAGAAGTGGCAATATGGCTCAAAGTAATAGAGAATTAGCTCTGAGCAAAAAGAAAATCCCAGAGACCACACCTAGGCCCTGAGTTCAAGCCCGACCACCAACAACCACAATTAAAAAAAAAACACATAATCAGAGCCACCTGCAAAAGCTTAAAAACATACATAGTGACAGCACTCTACTACTAACCCTCATCTTAGCAAAGCTATAATGATACAGCACTTTTGTAGCAAACTAAATACTGTTTGGCTCTTTTTTAAAAAGGCCTATAGACTATGCTGTTTTATACATTTAAAATATATTGGCTTATCCCTCACCAAATAATAATAACAACAAAACCAAACTAATAGGCTTTCTACATTGAGCATATTAATAGCCTGCATCTGAAATAGAACACTAAAATAATACTAGTGTCACCTACAGGCTTATTCAGGCACTACAGCAACTGGAAAACAAGGCTTTCTCTTTTATTAACCTAAGAATTTGCATGGAAGTTTGAGACAGAAAATTACTGGTGAAATGTGAGACCTGAGTTTTCACACACACACACACACATTGAAAACTCTTCCACTCTGTGGTAGTAGAAACTGCTTCTCAGAACAGAGGCATTGCTTATTAAGGGGTACGAAGAGGGGCTCCTCCGGTGTCTCACGATACTCAGCTGAACTTCAGTTTGTATTGTGTGTTTTAAAGCCTGTGAGAACTCGTAGTTATAGGAAGAGGAGACGTGCATTGCAGGAGTCTTTAAGTAAAAGCCATCCTGTAGGCGGCTGGCATATGGTGCCCCCACCCAGACCCCATGAGTTGGGAGAAGCCAGCCATCTGCTGGGAGCGGTTACTCTGGGCTAGGGAAGGCACCAGAGCACTGGGACTTTCTTCTCTGTAGCAGAGATCTCGGGAGGCTGAGGGAGATTGCAAGGGCTGCTGGGAAATTCTGCTCACCTTTTCCTGCCAGAGTAGACTTAGATCAGTGGGTCTCCTCTTTGGTTGCTCATTGGAACCACCCAGAAAGATTTCCAGACAGCTGATGCTTGAGCATCAGAAACTCCAGGGCCTGGGACTTTATCTCTCCTCTGATTCTAGTGCAGATCCAAATTTGAAAAACACCAGTTTACAAGCTCCTGGGAAGAAACCCTCCCTGACCACCAAAGAGCTTACTGTTAAACCATCATCCCTGCACACACGCACACATGCCCCGGGACTCCCTCCACCTCCACCAAAATCAGAGCCACAGCCTGGCCTCAAAGGGCCCACCACCGGGGAATGGCCCAAGCCACTCCAGACTGGTGTCACAGTCGCCCACAGTGGCAGCTGTTATGCGACCAGGTTCTGATTGCCAGGGCTAAGTTAGACCCTCTTCCACGTGATCTTGCCAACAGTTTACTCATCCTGTGTGGAGCCCAGTTGCCTTGCTGGGTTTGTCCCTGTCTTTCTTCACTTGACATAAAATCTCCCTGACAGCACAGATGACACCATTATTGCCCATTGAAGTCCAGCCTGCCAGATACAAAGTAGGTATATATAGATATATATAGAGATATATATAGAAAAAAGATATATATAGATATAGATATAGATATATCTATATCTATATATATCTGGGTCAGGAGTTTGGCCTAGTGGTAGAGTGTGCTTGCCTAACATGCGCCAAGACCCGGGTTTAATTTCTCAGTACCATATACATAGAAAAAAGCTAGACGTTGCTGTGGCTCAAGTGGTAGGTAGAGCTGTAGCCTTGAGAAAGCCCAAGAACAGAGCTCAGGCCCTGAATTCAATCCCCAGGATTGGCAAAAAAAAAATAATAATAATTGTCTGAAAAAGAATCGTACAAAGTGAGAACCAGTCATTTTGTAGAGTGAAATCCTTTCCCTTCATTTAAAATTTTAATAAAATTCAACTTTGTATGTGTATCTCAAAAGAATACTCAGCTTTTTTAGTACTTCCCAACGTGTTTGCTTGTGTGCTTTTCTTTCCTTCTCAACAAACTCTTTGATACACATTTGTTTGTTCATATATATGTGCTCGTGTGTGTACACACGCATATTAAAGCAACTTCATTAGCTACCGTGTAATCAAAAAGCTTCTTGAGGTAAATTTGCATCACTGAGACACATAGCTACCACATGAAAATGGCAGCTATCTTCCCTCTCCACATGAACTGGGGATGATTTGTTAAAGAATGGAGAGCTGAGGGGCCTGGAGTTTGGCCTAGTGGTAGAGTGCTTGCCTAGCATGCACGAAGACCCTGGTTTGATTTCTCAGTACCACATACATAGAAAAAAGAATGGAGAGCTGAGGCTTGTTTCTCCCCCCCACCCCCACCCCCCAGTGCCTTTGTTGAGAGCTGAATGCAGCCATTTTCTTGTGGGCTGCTCTCTATGGCAGGGATGCTGTCTGTACTTCTCTCTTTCTGAAAGTATTTGTGGTTTGTCTTCCTTGCACAACAGAACTGAGACACTGCATGAACACAGTATTGAGTGGAACTTGATGTCTCTGACTCCCCAGACCCAGGGTTCACACACCAAGGGCCCCTCAGCCCTTCAGCACAGCAAGAAACCACAGCCTTGGATAGTTCTCTCTTGCCAAATTGACCAATTCCTAAAATTGTCCTTCAAGACCATTGTGTTTCTAACGCCTTCACCCGATACCACTCTCCAGGAAGGGTGCCTTCAATACATGTCAACGTTCTCTTGGGCCGCACTGTCCAGCTGGTGGACTGGCCAGCTTTGAGATCACCCCCCACCCTGGTCCTGCCCTTGCCGGCATGGATATGGCCTTAACAGAGGAGGAAATATGCAATATGGAAGTCCTTCCACTCACCGAGGCCAAGCTTCGTTGGACATTAGCTCCTGCTCATGCCTGTTAGATTATTGAGCTGTCAGGAGCCATAGTCAATACAAAGATTATGTCTGCCCCTGAGTGCTTAGCCAAAGAAGTCCCTTAGTCCTTGGGTCACAAAACCTGGCTGTGGTATTTTTTAATGGTTTTGTTTTACGGTTCTGGGCCACATCCTAGGCCAAGGCTGTACACTGAGCATCTGCCCCTGCCCTTACCATTGGCATTGGTTTGGTCTCTTCATTGGAATGTGTTAAGAGAACAAAGACGTTGCTGTCTTCGCTTACCAACAAATCCCCTTCGTGGGGGCATGTGTCTGGAATATAAAGTATTTATTGATAGAAGTGTGCCCTATCTTCAGCCTCTGTCCGTTTTGGGGAGAGGGAGAAGGGAGCTAGTCATGGGGCTTGAACTCAGGGCTTGGGCACTGTTCCTGAGCTTTTTTCTGCTCAGGATTAGCACTCTATCTCTTTGAGCCACAGCACCACTTGCAGCTTTTTTTGTGATTTAATTAGAGATAAGAGTCTCCTAGGGACTTTCCTGCCTGGGATGGCTTCAAACTGCTATCCTCAGATCTCAGCCTCCAGAGTAGCTAGGATGACAGGTATAATCTCTTTCTGTATTCACATGTGTTTTTCTGCTTCATGATAGAAATGTCTGTAACCCTCAAGTAAATCATGTGGCTTTCTAAGTGAAGAAAGCTTAGGAAAATAAAAATCAGCTTGAGGAAAGTATGTTTTCTTGATCCTCCTGTATTTCACTCTGAACTTCACTTTGGAGGATGTTGTATGTTGACTAAAAAAAAAATCGTTTGGCTCTCTTTTCTAAACACTCAGTGATTGTTCTGTGAATTTTACAGACATGCCGAGAGTCAGCAAAAGCACATGGCAGAGAAAATGCCTGCAAAGTGAAGAGAAGCCAGCTACCCGGAGAACAAGCTAGAATTCATTTTGCTTCTGTGATTGTTTAAAAAAAAATGCCATTGCTAAAGGTGATGCAGAAACAAACAAATATCAGTGTTTGTCATGGTAATGTCTGAAGCTTCCTGTTCAGTGATCGGCCTTTGCTTCTTAATTTATTTTAATTTTTTTTACTTGTGCCACTTAATATCGGGCATTTTAATAAAATATTGTTACAAAAACCAACCAACCAACTGTACAGTACTTAACACCATCCTCACGAGTCGTGGTTCATCGGAGAGGGTAGTCTTAACTTGCCTTTTTATGGGTTTGGAGATTTTGAGTCAGAGCCATGTTTCCCCACTGACAGCGTCCATCCTCCACTGTAGTTTTAAGGCCCGTGAACGATGGTGCTACGTGAGACGCCCATGCCTGCCTCCTCGTGACATTGCAGCTCTCCCAACCACGTCCTTTTGATCAGTTTTCAACATTTTGTGAATGTTGACGATCTGAAGTTCAGTTCTCCATGTGCTCTTAACAATGTTGCATTTAGAGGCTTCCTTGAAAGTTTTATGTATAAATATGTAAAATAAAGATGAAAACTTTGTTTCATATTCCATGTCTTCTTGCTCACTCACAGAACAACTGGCTGTGTATGCTGACACTTTACCCCTGTACAACTCGGGGAGCTTTTACTAGTGGGGAGAGCAGTGCCTCTAGATGAGAAGTAACATAGCTGATTGCCAGGAGAGTGTATGAGTGAGTGTGAGTGTGCCTCTGTGTGTGTGTGTGTGTGTGTGTGTGTGTGTGTGAGAGAGAGAGAGAGAGAGAGAGAGAGAGAGAGAGAGAGAGAGAGAGAGAGAGAGAGAGAAAGCCGAGGAAAAGAGAAAGGGCAGGGGACAAAGGGGCAGAGAGAAAGGGGGTGTATTGCCCAGAAACTTGAAGCCCCCCGAGAAGGATCACCAGAGACCAAAGATCAATACGAATTGCAATGAGTCATTTATTGACAAGCTCGAGCACAGGTCCCTGTGCACTGATAGTCTAGTGCAGACCAGAGGCCATGAGCACAAAATTACAGCACCTTTAATACATTCTTTGGTAGGGGGCAAGTCCCAGCAAGCATTGGCAACGAATCACTTGGCACAATACAAACCGGGAAGAGGGTCGTGACTAATCATTGGTCGGTTTAGCGAGCTGTCGTGCTTTGAACTGATTGGCTAATGGGTGGAAGGGAAAGACCCAATATGGGGTCAGTAGAGAAAGACCCGACAAGGGGCCAGACACGGACAGGCTAACAGGCTTGTGCCTAGTTCGCTGGCCCTCGCAAGTCTGACCTTGTACAAGTATAAAAATACAAATGGCTAATCATAGGTTTATAGAAAATATATAGATATTTTCTACGCTCTTCAGGGGGAAGGAGGGAGGAAGGGAGGGGGGAAGAGAGAAAAAGGGAAGAAGCCAAAGATCAGTAACATCAAAGCCTGCCTTTCTGCTAGTGCCAGAAGCTTGAATGTTGTAGAATGTTCTTCAACAAGTGCTGGTCTTGTTAGACCCTAGGATGCCATCAAAGCTCCATTGACCAAATTCACCACATGAGCATAGCTGGCCTCCACTCTGTTACCAAAGCCAGATGTTGCTATTTCTAAAATTGTTAGCACTGTCATTGGTCTCAAAAAGCATTAGACTTATAGATTGTTTCTAAATAAGTAGAGAGATCAGAAAAATAGATTTAATTAGCTAATGGCCAGGCAGATGATATATGAGAATATATGAAAGCAAAGGACAGACAGACTGCCTTGTACATATTTGGTAAGCACTCTACCAGTGAGTTCCATCCACAGCCAAACCCTGTTGGTTTGACCTTAACGAAATGCTGCAGTGGTTTTTGTTTGTTTGCTTTTGGGGGTTTTTTGTTTGTTTTTTGCTCCTACAAAAATCATCTCTATTTTAGTGACTTCCTTTTTTTGGTTCTGAGACCTCATCAATTCATTTGAAATCCTATTTCCTATTCCACCTTTTTTCTAGCCACTGGGGCATAAATAAGATTTATATATAATACATATATATATATATATAATTTTATTGATTGATTGGTGCCAGTACTGGGGCTTGAACTTAAGGCCTCACACTCTTACTTGGCTTTTTCACTCAACACTGGTGCTCTACCATTTGAACCATAGCTTTGAGTCCAGCTTTTTGTTGGTTAATTGGAGATAAGAGCTTAAGAGATTTTTCTACCCAGGCTGGCTTCACACCTTAGTCTTCAGATCTTAGCCTTCTTTGTAGCTAGGATTATAGGCATAAGCCACCAGCACCCAAGTTCAAAAGGTGTTGATATGAACATGAATATGGATTTTTATGAAAATATTAGCAGCCCAAATATTTGTCAAATGACACAGAAGCCCTTTGTGATGGCTTAGGCCTCGAGTTTCTGCAGCCCTCGTGACCATGCTTCAATTACTGCAATCCTCGCTGAATTCTGATGACCTAATATAATTACTTTTCCCACTGCTACTCACGTATTTTATCTAGACAAGATAGGAAACACTCATTATGAGAAAGGTTGATGGGTAATGAGTTTTCCAGGGTTTTTTCACTGAAGCTTATAGTCAGTTATCTGTATAAATTAAGGATATATTAAATAATCGATGAACCAATGTCTCAGCTGTATAAAATGAAAGTACCAGGCTAATTTTGGAGTGAGAATCAGAAAGGCTTTTCATTCAATGAGGAAAGGAAGAAAGAAAGAAAGAAAGAAAGAGAGAGAGAGAGAGAGAGAGAGAGAGAGAGAGAGAGAAAGAAAGAAAGAAAGAAAGAAAGAAAGAAAGAAAGAAAGAAAGAAAGAAAGAGAAAGAAAGAAAAAGAGAAAAGCCGGGCCCAGAAAGAATACAATGGCTCATTTCTATACAAGCTCTTCTTGGAAAAGCTGGATTCCACTCTGTTACTTCATGATAGAAAAGAGCCAGGAAGAGGAGTAATTTTAGGTCCACCTGCCAGGCATTCCAATTTTTGTGTTGTTTATTGACGACAAGGTTCTCTTTGAAAGTCAGTAACCCGGTTCCTTTGCGTTGTTTTTCAGAAAATATTGAGGCAGAAAATCTACTGTGACTTGGGCAAGCCTGGGCAAGTCTGGGATGGGTTCCTTGGTTTTCTGCCTCCTAAAGTTCCTTCCAGATGTGATATTTCTCGGAAGAAGTCACTGCCCCTCCAGATGTGTCCTCTCATCTTGTGAGGGGGTTGTGAGGACCACAGGACACCCCCTTGTATTGGAGATGGCATTTGAAGGAGCCCAGCATCCTCTTCACCTTCCCCTCCATACAGCTGGGAGGATTCACACTGCAGAGGACAGAGCGGGCATTTGCAGGCACCCGTTCATCTGTTTCCTCTTTCCAGTGAAGGACTTTGTCCCTGCTGTGAAAATTTGTGTCCCATCTCACATGCAAATCGCACTGAGAACAGAGCCCACTCCAGCTCTGTCAGGCCTGGTGATTGTTTTTCAGAAAGTATTGCCTTGGAAGGCTAGTGGGGATGGGCTGCCTGCATGGGTAATGAGTCCATCTGCATGAAGCTCTGGCTGCACCACGAGTGGGAGTGAAATGGAGTTCCCAGCCTGTGTCACTCCCTGGCCTGGGTGTTTGGGGAGGCTTCTGCCAAGAGTTCTGCCAGGAAACATGGCCAACTGTGAGAAATGGGGAGACTGGATTGCTGCTCAGGACAAAGCCTAGGGACCTTGAGGACAACTGCAGCCCTTGGCAGCCTCACCCCAGGCTTGGCTTCCTCCCAACCACTGCCTGTGGGTTACTTTGAACCCATGGGCTAAGCCCCAGCCTGCTGGGCTTTGTCTCTGTGAGTAGCAACCAGCCTGTCTTTCACCAGTCTGCAGCAGCCAGGAGAAGCTTACACGCTCCACAAGGGACCCAGCAAAGCTCCCATCCTGGCAGCTGCAACATTGCTGAGGGCCAGAGGGGCATCCTGAAGAGGCTGCATACTTGCAGTTCTGTGTTTGCAGTTTATAGATCATATGTAAGAAATGTGAAAGCTCTTTTGATGAAACTGACAGTGTGGCTCCATGGTAGAATGTTTGCCTGGGGTCTGTGAGGCCTGGGGTTTGACTCCAGCACCTCCTGAGGGTGGGGAGATATCTCACTGGTTGTGGTGGTTCATGCCTACAATCTCAGCTACTTCAATGCTGGAAGTAAGAGGGTCACAGTCCAAGGAGAGCCCAAGAGGGTAAATAAGACTCTGTCTTGCATCCGTGTGTGTGTGTGTGTGTGTGTGTGTGTGTGTGTACACATGTGCTACATTCCTATAACTATAATCCCATTTACCCAAGACATGAGAGGTAAAAGGATCAAGATCAGAGGTTGGACTAGACAAAAATGAGAGATCCCCCTGAAAAAAAAAAGTATTGAAAAGAGCTAGGGTCATGGCTCAAGTGGTACAGCACCTGCCTAGCAAGCAGAAGGCCCTGAGTCCAATCCCCAGGACCACCAAAAAAGTAGTCTGCAGTTACCCCCACTTCCCAAGCCCCCCAAAACAGCTCCCCTACAGCAGTAAGGCAAAAATGACATGAGATATAGAAAGTAATGTGGCTTGGAGGGAAGAGGTGGAATTAATAATTTTAAAAAGTAATAAAAAGTCAGGCCAGGAATGTGGCCCAGTGGCAGCAAGTGGTAAAGCATTGAGGAAGCTCAAGGCAGTACCCAGGCCCAGAGTTCAAGTCCCAAGACTGGCAAAAAAAAAAAAAGTAATAGAAGTTTTGAATGGCACTCTTCAAGTACCCACTTGAAATTTCTTGTTCATTTGACCCTTAAAAGAAAGAGCCCTGGGGCCGGGAGTTTGGCCTAGTGGTTAAAGTGCTTGCCTAGCATGCATGAAGACCCGGGTTCGATTCCTCGGCACCACATACATAGAAAAAAGCCGGAATTGGTGCTGAGGCTCAAGTGGTAGAGCTCTAGCCTTGAGAAAGTCCAAGGACAGTGCTCAGGCCCTGAGCTCAAGCCCAGGACTGGCAAAAAAAAAAAAAAGAAGAAGAAGAAAGAGCCCTGTTGAATGATATAACCCCTTTGTACAACTATTTAAAGATAATAAAAATCAATTTAAAAAGTGAGAGCTCTCCCCACCCCCAATAAAAAGTAAGAGCTCTAGATGTACCATCTTTCTTTGGAATCTAAATTGAAATCTCTCTCTCTCTCTCTCTCTCTCTCTCTCTCTCTCTCTCTCTCTCTCTCTCTCTCTCTCCCCTGATTTGCATATGTGTCCCATCAAAATTGTACTAGGAATGCCCTCTCAAATCCACCAAAATAAAAAGCAAAATGCTCACTTCCTTTAAGTACATATATGTATATCACTTTCTAAATTATGTTTGTTATTAAGAATTAAGAGCCAAGGGTATTAATGAAGACCTATAATCTTTGCTACTCAAGAGGCAGGAGGACTGAGAGTTTGAGGTCAGCATGTAGGCCTTAGTAATTATAAGATAATCTCTAATAATAATAATTAATAATAATAATAATGTAAAAGACTGGAGATATAGCTCAAGTGATAGAGTACTTGCCTAGCTAGCTCAAGGTCCTAGGTTCTGCCAACAACAAACAGTGTGTGTGTGTGTGTGTGTGTGTGTGTGTGTGTGTGTGTCCCAGGCCTGGGCCTTACAGGGCTTGAACTCAGGGTGTGAGAGCTGTCCCTGAGCTTTTTTATCCCCAAAGTTAGCACTCTACCTCTACCACTTGAGCCACAGATCCACTTTTGGTATATATATATGGAGATGGGGGGAATATGTAGAGAAAGAAAGTTCTTTAAATAGTTGTATACAAAGGAGCTACCATTTAACAAAGCAGTTTATGAAATATATATATATATATGTGTGTGTGTGTGTGTGTGTGATTAAGAGTCTCACAGACAGCTCTTGTGAACTTGAAGTTGTCATCCTCAGATCTTAGCCTTCTTTATAGCTAAGATTTCAAGTGTATGAGCCACTGGCCACCTGGCAATAAAAAAAGATCTCTGAGTTCCAGAATCATCTAAGAGTTAGATGGTGTCTGGGCTGTTAACCTGCCATTGGGAAACATCATAATTACCTAATTTTTACATTTCAAGAGGCCAAGCAGGAACCAAATGTATGCGCCTAACCTTTTTAGAAGTTTAAGTGTCAAAGAAAATAGGATGCTCAGGCCAGATGCAGTGGTCCACATCTGTAATCTCAGCTATAAGGGAGGCAGGCAACAGGAGGATCAAGACTCAAGGCCAGCTTAGTTAAAAAGTTAGCATAGCCATATCTTAATAAGCTGTGTATGTGTGTCTGTCTGTGTGTATGTATACACACACACATACACACGTGCGCGCACACACTTGTAATCTTAGCTATGTGGGACTCATAAACAGGATTGCAGTCTAGGCTGGATTGGGTGAAAAGTGAAACATTTTCTCAAAGTAGCCAAACTAAAAAGAGCTGTGGGGACATGGCTCATGTGGCAGAGCACCTACCTAGTAGAGTCAAGCCCCTGAGTTCACTCCACCCTGCCAACCACCACAGAAGAAAAGTCGTATAAGAAGTTCCCACATTCTTCCTTCCCAGTGCTTGCAAGGACTTTCTTCTACTGAAATGCACTGCATACCCATGTAGTGTCCACATCACATCCCAAGATGAAAGCCAAACCTCTGGACTGCGTCCCATTCCCACGCAAGATGCATGGTCACCCCCACTTTACAATCACCTGGGCCCTCTGGGCAGCACCCCTGCTGGAGCGGGTCGGGCAAAGCCAGCGAGGGAAGATCAGGGGTTCGAGTCTGTCTTAAGGGAGCCATGGCAAAGAGGATACAAGTGACTTACCTCGCCTGGATTCTCTGGCTGGGCCAAGCTTTTCGATGATGCCAAAATATCCTAGATTTATCAAGAGAATACACTTCTATTAATCAATGCTTGAGCTAGATTGTTCCAGTCGCTCCCAATTGGAAGTCGTTTTAAGAAAAAGCTCCATAAAACATGGCCCTCTCTGCGTACCAGTGGTGCATGCCTGTAATCCTGGCTATGGAGAAGGCAAAACCTGGAGAATCCCAGTTCAAAGCCATCCCTCAATATTCCATCTCCAAAACTACCAGCAAAAAGCTGGGCTAGAGGTGGTGCTCAAGTGGCAGAGTATCAGTAGGGCAACGAAGCCTCACTCTGAGGTGCTGCCCGAGTCTACCTTAAGTTTATCTTGGGGTTTACTGTCTGCTTCAGCTGTGCCCTCCTGTCTGACAATGCTTGTTCATTGAGAGCAGGAAAGTTCCTCCATTCAGCCCAGCAAATGGCACTTCCTAATAGCTAACTAAATACAACTAGAAGAGATAACACTCCATATCATCTTACACATTATACCCTCAGCCTGGTTTCTCACCACTCAGGTGTTTTTGTATTGTCCATTTCCCTGATAAGTTCCTAGGCATAATAACAACTTAGGATTCCTTATCTTTTCAGGGTAAACATGTGTGAGAGTCTTCATTGGTGATGTGGACTGTGTACACGACAGCAAGCATCTTTAACAGGAAATGAGCTCCAGCAGCTCCTGGGCTCCATGAGGCACAACCAGGGCATGCATCACCATGGACCCGAATGTGTAACTGCAGTCACACCAGAACCATTGCCCGGTTGTATTAAAGCTGGAGGACACGGCAGAGAGAGCAATAAGAACACTTTTCATTTATACTCTTTAAGGAACTAGCCAGTATCCTTTTAGCTTGAAAAAGTTATTGAAACTTCCCAGAGGTATTCTAGTTGCCCCCCAGGAAATAAGTTAGGCCTCTTTATCTCAGATGCTCTCAGAATTTTCCCTAAGAATAAGGGAAAGCAAGCCTGTGTGAATTTTATCTTGCAGAAAGGGAAATGGAAGGATAGAGTGGGAGTGGTTGATTGGAATCCATCGTATGCCCTGTGCATGGAAATGTCATGATGAAATCCCCTCCTGTACATCCAATGTATGTGAATTACGAAGAAGAACAGGAAATTGTCACAGAGGGGCCAAGAAGGGCATTCCCACCACGTGCTGCTGTCCCTGAGTCGGGATCCAGGCCTCACACTCCGTTACCACCCAGGGGTCTCTGAGCCTTGCTAGAACACTTGACGGCCATCACTCTGGTTTCCAAAGTGGCCTCAAAATGTCCACCCTCTGTTTAAAGAATCCCAAATAATAGCATTTCCAGAATTTGAAAATGTTTTGTGTTTACATAGAACGAGGACATTTAGTGAAATGTGTCCTCCAAATGTAAACAATGGAATAAAATGCTGGAGCGATTTGACCACCATATGTAGCTGTCTGTCTGTCTATTTATCATCCATCTATAGGTTTGTGGTTCAAAGCTAGCCCAGGCAGAAAAGCCTGTGAGACTCTTATCTTCAGTTAACCACCAAAAAGCCACAAGTGGAGGTATGGTTCAGGCAGTAGCTTTGAGAAAAAGAAAAACAAATAAAAGCAAGAAGCCCTGAGTTCAAGCCCTAGTACCAGCATGCACACACACACACACACACACACACACACACACACACACACACACGCTGTGTTTCTTTGTCCTCCTAGTTTCTTTGTTTCTTAGAATCACAGGAAACACACCACATACATCTGACCAGTCGGGCCATTCAGAGTAGCTGTGCCTAGAACACATCCTAGTGCTTTCTTGCTCACAGCTCCATCACTTACGGATGGAATGTGTAGTGGGTGAGAAGTCCTCCCCAGATTCACCATAAATTTGGTATTCTAAGTGACTAGATTTCCCAGAAAAGGGGTGAGGGGTGATTGTCGAGAAGACACTTGCAGGCAGACAAATAACAATGGAAGGGGTTGTGGCTGCTTCTGTTGTGAGATCTCTGCCAGTCCTCAGAGGGAAGTCCCTGAGGTCGGATAAAGCAGTTCCCCGTAAAAGAAAGGGATGCTAATTATACCCGCACAAATTGAAACCAGGGAAGTAAGACAGAAAGGCTCTGAGTGGAGGTTTTGGTCTGGTCCCCAAGTGTCCCATGCAATTTCACTTTTCCTTTCTGTGGCGTTTGGCTGGGGTGACACACCATGAGAAGTTCCTACTGTGGCCTTCGAATAAGAAACTCTAGAAATCACTCAGGCTGCGGGGGGGGGGGGGGGGGCATCTGAGGATCCCAAAGGAGAGGACATCTTACATTTGGAGGACTCCGGAGTCCTCCCTCATTGCTGAGCTCTTTCCTGTTCTAAGCCTGGCTTTCCCAAACCCGCTTCTAGAAGTTTCTTAGAAAGTTTCAAAGCTATTCCTGGCCTGTTCTCATGACATGTACCATAGAATTGTCTACATCTCCACAAACAATCCTACCATTTATCTAAGCATCCAAGCTTGGCACGTGGTCGATTCAGTCATCTACAGGTGACTGTACACAAATTCCACACTGCTCTCCTCTCGCAGGGGCTTAGAGCCCATGCTTCAGTGGAACCGCACAGTCCCAGCCTCCGAGCAGAGGAGGTACTGCCAATCTACCTCCCGTGCTGGTCTTCAGGGTCTCTCACGGCCTGCCTTTCCTTCAGGCCCTCCAGGGGTTCCTGTGATGGAAGGAACCAAGGAGGAAACAAGAAGGAAGCCTGAAGTCTGGACACCTGACAGAAGTTGCCCCAGCTCTGCTACTCTTCTTGGACAAGTAGCCAGGAGAGCTACCTGAGCCTACATCTCTTGTCAAACAACACACACACACACACACACACACACACACACACACACACACACACACTCCCTTCTTCCTTCCTTCCTTCCTTCCTTCCTATCTTCCCTCTTTCTCTTTTATTCTTTTGTTCTTTCTTTGTGCCTACCTAAGGCTTGATCTCAAGGCCTGAAATACTTGTTCTTTTGTTTTTTCACTCAAGGTTAGTGCTCTACCACTTGAGCCAAAGCTCCACTTCTAGATTTTTGGCTGTTACATTGATGCTAAGAGTCTCACAAGCTTTCTTGCCTTAACTGGCTTCAAACCGGAATCCTCAGATCTCACCATCCTGAGTAGCTAGGATTACATGCATCAACCACTGGTACCCAGAAGGCATAACTCTTGAGCAGGCCCCAGCAGGAAGGTAAGAATCTGCAGCTTCCACACACCTGGCTTTGGGCCCAACCCACTGGATCCTTGCCTCTTTGAGTGGTCAATACCACCATTTCAGGAGAGTTAGAACTTTGTTCCTTTTATGTTGGATTTCCACTGATCTTTGTATCATTTGCTTTCATGAATTGGTCCCTGGGTTTTACAAATCTAGGCTGTTGTTTTAATGAGATTTGTGTAAGGTGTGCCCTTAATCACATATGTGCAAAGCATACAGTTAGTCACATATGGATCCAGGCACACATCTCCATACATACATCATTAGCATTCTACTACTGTAAACCCAGTACCCATGTAACCCACTACAAGGAAGGAAAGGTTTGTTTGGGCTGGGCTGCAGTCCTTCAGGGGATGTGGTGAGACAGACCACCATGGTAAGCGTGGCTGGTGAAGTAAACCACTCACACCAGGACCTAGAGGAAGCAGAGCGCCAGAGGAGGGGCCAGCATCTCCCAGGCCCCTCCAGGACACATGGCTGACAGCCTGGCCCTGCCCCCTCCTTCCTGATTGATGAGTGCCATTTGAGGAGTGACAGTGGAAGCTTTCAACAGGAGCATAGCAGTGATTATACAATGTTGTAGATGTGCTTAATGTCTCTGAATGTCCACTTTCAAGTCATCAAAATGGTGATGGGTGTTAATGCATGTTTCTCCAAAAGTACTGATAATACTGATACATGTAATATCATGGATGAGCCTTGGAAATATGCTAAGTGAAGAGTCCAGATCCAAAAGGCCACGTAGTGCATGACTCCACGTAGCTGAATTTCCAGGGTAGGCATGCTAGTAGTTGCTTAGTTAGGGTCAGGAGACTGAAGGCCAACAACTAAGAGACAGAAAGCTTTATTATAACATCATGAAATGGTCTATAACTAATGTGGTGATGGTGGCTGCCAAAGCACATAAATATAGTAAAAGCATCTGGCTTCACAATTGAAAAGAAATTGTTTACAAGGTAAGAAAATGAGAGCAGAATGCAAAGGAGGGAAAGAGGGAAAAGAGGAAAAATAGAAGGTCTTTGAATGAGAATACACATCGATTTGTTATTTACTTATAATTTGACTGTCCATATGGAAAAGTGGACACATCTAACTTTTCACATGCTGCTCAACTTGAAGTTGAGCCCTCTGTGCAAGCTGCATTAGCAAATCCTTATTCTTACAACCTAATGAGAGCTACTGGGTTTCGGAAAAGGGTCGCCGAAGATGTGCATTACAGGTATGGAGATGAGACTATCTGAATCATCTGGATAGGTTATAAATTCAATTAAATGAATTAGTATAAAAGAGAGAGGGAAACATCTCTCTCTCTCTCTCAAACACACACACACACACACATACACACACACATGGAGTGGGATGATGGAGCAGAAATAGATGAAAAAAGACTCCCTCCCTTAGCACCCAACCTGCTGAAACAGAAGTACCATGCACTGGGGACCCCAAGTGTGAAATCAGGAGCCAGTATGGTCAGAGTTGATGAGAATAGGCATCTGGACAGAGGCCTGCAAGCTCTTTGCTGCATTCTCCCAGAGCTGAAAATGGGCAGAACTCTCCCTCTGTCAGGGTGCCAGCCCTATTCCTGAGGAGGCCATTTTCATAGCCCAAAGACCCTACTATGGTCTGCCACACCACTGAAGGTTAGAACTGCAGCACAAGACCTGACAGGAAGCAAACATTCCGTTGGAGTGAGGAGAATACAAGCCAAGGAAATGTCATCTACAACTGTTCCCACTCCTCGTGACTTTGTATTCTCATGGGAAATGGACCCATTAGCTGGGCGCTGGTCCTCACACCTGTATTCCTAGCTACTCAGGAGGCTGAGATAGACCGTGAGACTCAACCCCTAAAAACCTGGAAGTGGTGCCGTGGTTCAAAGTGGTAGAGCGCTAGCCTTGAGCTGAAGAGCTCAGGGACAGTGTCCAGGCCCAGAGTTCAAGCCCCACGACTGACAAAACAAACAAACAAAAAGAACAACCCTTGACCCTTTGACCCCAAGCCATTCTTGTTTCTGTGACTGTCCTGCCCCCTGCTCTTGCTCTAATGGCATCCACGACAGGCTCTCAATGGCGCTGCCAAACCTATGAGTTAAATGAAAGAAGTGTGTGGCTTTGTTTTTGTTCTAGCAATGGAAAATGGGTGCTGTGGGGGAAGGAAGGGCCGCTCACTTCAGGCTCTGGCTAGGAGTGGGGTACCGTGGTATGAGTGAGTGAGGGTGGGCAGAGAAAGCAGAAGCAGTTCTGTACCCTGGGTCTTCCCCAGGGCTGCAGTGGGCTCACCAGGGCTCCATTTTATGTCTGCTCCCCTGTGGTGACACCGCTTTTGTCTGCTCAGCAGGAGCAGACAATGGCCACTGGGCTCAAGCATTAGCACAGCAGCAAGAAGCATGAGTTGGAAAGCCATCATTGTCAGGGATGGGTGACAGTCTGGAGTGTCACTCAGAGAGGGGGTGAGTGCTTGTCTAGCGTGTGCAGGATTTGGGGTTGGAATTCCTATGGTTACCAGAGTGGGAATGCAACATACACTGCCTGCCCTGAAAACAGCACTGGAGATGGAAGGCGCAGAAGAAGCAGGCGAGATCTGCCCAAGAAGAAGCATCCGTTCCCCATGAGAAATGGCAGGTCCAAACAATCAAATCAGAAAGAATCATTTTACTCAATAATTTTCAGAGCGAACACTGGAGTTGCCTTTCCAATATGGTTGGAGGCATTTTAGGAAAACCAACGTCATAATCCATTATCAAGTAAAATTATTACAATTCAGGAACACCAGATGCTTGTTTTAGCCACTGCTGTGGGCCTCATCAACCAGACAGAGGGTCTTCAGGTGAGCTAGGCTGAGCTAGCCAGGATCCAACCTTCACTTCTGGACTCTGAGGCCAGGTAGGACTAGAAGCATAAAGCACATTCTCAATCACCAGTGCTTCAGCCACTAAAATGGGTGATTGGTAATTCAAGAAGGTTGTACACTGACAGTATGGCTCAAATGTCCGTTTGAACTCAGGTCCTGGGCACTATCTCCTGATCTTTTGTGCTCAAGACTCTACCACTCGGGACTCCCCTCTCAGCTTTTTGGTGGTTGATTGGAGATAAGAGTCTCATGGACTTTCCTTCTGAGGCTGATTTTAAATCACCATCTTCAGATCTCAGCCTCCTGAGTAAGTAGGTTTACAAGCATGAGCCACCAGTGCCCAGCTAGAGCTGTGTTTCTCAAGCTCAAAACTTTGATCTATGACATTAGTTTCGAGAGTAGTAATCAACATGTCAGAAAGAGAGAGGGAAAGAGAAAGGAGAGGAGAAGGAAAAGAAGAAAGGTAGGAACTGTGTTTGGGGTTGAAAAAGTGGAACAAAAGGCCTGGCACCAGAGGTACAGTACTTGCCCAGAAAGTACCTGGCCCTGAGTTCAAACTCCAGTACCAACGCCCTATCCCCCCCCCCCGCAAAAAAAAAAAAAAAAAACTATAGACCAATGAAGTTAGAGGGTGTAGCCAAGGCTATCTTAGAACAAACCAGGGGGTCAGTGGGTTCAGAAAACACCCAGACAGTTGAGAAGGCACCAGGTGCTGCACTGGAAACCCCATGAAAGTAGACACAGTTATGGGGGCTCTGCCCCTCAACCTTCTTCCATTCTGTTTCAAGGGAATTTAGTACCAATCTGTGAGAGATGCTGAGAGTGATTTAAAATCTAGACCCTTCAGGTCCCTCTCTGAGAGAGAATTCATTATCTGTAACCCTGGAGGGAAGGGCCCCTGCTCCTGATCCAATCCCCATTGTGATGCCATAGACAGCCTTTGAGGAGGGCTGAGCCCTCAGCTTGGCTGTGCTCCAATGGGGTTCCAATATGGAGCTGGAGCTCACCACTCTAGAAGCACCAAGAACTGAGAGGCAGACAAATCTTTGAAGAAAGGAGAATCCTTGTTGGGAAGCCCTCACAATTCAAGTTAGAGTTAGTTTCTGTCGCCATGATAGTAATAGCCAACCTCGCTTGAAGTTTCCCAGCTGAGGTGGACTGGCAGAAAACAGGGTTGCCCAGTATTGTGGGAAATCCTGCAGTGTAAATCAGCCTTTTTCCAGAGAATTCAGATTATCTGCCATCCAACCATGGGGAGTTCATGCATGTCCAGGAAATGTGCTCGTGAGTCAGATTCTGTGAGCACAATTTCATTATTAAACCATGTTCCTATCTGAGGAGGAACTGTCTTGGTCTCTTCTAGTTTTAGGATATGAGTTTCAAGGTGCAAATGCACAAAGCCACAGAAATCCCTTCTGAAATTACAGCTGGGCAATACTGTTTTGTTTCTATTCTCTTATCACATTAACTCACTGATAATTTCAACCAAAATGTCTAGGAATTTTTAAGCTATGTTTAGCAATTACACAAAGCAATACCATCACTGACCCAGCATTTCCAGAGAGAGGCTTGGTGCTTCTTATACCCTGTACTTCTGAAGAATAAGCCATCCACTGAAATGTCATGAATCTGTTATGTGGAAGCCTTAGATGTCCCATGGTGTACCATGTACCCCTGGGAGGCGAGGAAAGTCCGTCCTCCCCAGGTTACAAGATGAAAGCCAAAGCCACGTGCCAGTAGTTCACACACTTGTAATGCTTTACTCAGGAGGCTGAGACCTGAAGATCACAGTTTAAAGCCAGCCTGGGCAGAAGAGTGTGAGAGACTCTTACCTCCAATTAGCCTCTAAAAAAGCCAAAAATAGAACTGTGGATCAAGTGGTAATATACTAGTTTTGAAGATGAAAAAAAAAAAGGAAAAGAAACAGCTCAGGAACAGTGCCCGGGTGCTGAGTATAAATCTCAGGACCAGCACACACACAAAAGTTAAGGGTTCATATCTGTAAGATTAAAATGTGTATATCACAATGGGAAATGACCCAACAGAAGTATAGTAAGAATAAATATGATTTGTTATATATTTGCCATGTGAAGAGGGATTTATATACAATATCTTCTCTTCATGGACATTCTACAGACTCTGCTCATCATGTGCTTATCTAAGATATCCAGGAACCCAACCACTGAATTTGGACCACTGACAAAGGAGATCATTGGAAAATAACAAGTAGAAGGTCTGAAATGGCTTCATACTTTCTGCTTCCAACTTTATGGAAAAGGAAAAACTATAGAGTTAGTAAAAATGATCCATAGTTGTGGAAGCTTAGGGGAGAGATGATTCCCAGATGACAAAGGAGTTTTACAGCAGTGAAACAGAACCGAGGGGCCCATAACCCTGTAAGGGTATCTGGCCACAGGTTAAACACCACTAAGTACTGCTGGGATGTTGATTTCTTTTCTTTTTTCTTTTTCTTTCTTTCTTTCTTTCTTTCTTTCTTTCTTTCTCTCTTTTTCTTTCTTTTTTTTTTTTTGTGGGTCATGGATCTTGTACCCGGCCTGGGCACTGTCACTGAGAGCTCTTCAGTTCAAGGCTACCGCCCTACCCCTGGCCTGGGCATTGTCCCTGAGCAATTCAGCTCAAGGATACCACCCTTCCCTTGAGCCAAACCCCACTTTGCATTTTCCAGAGGTTAACTGGAGATAAGAGTCTCATGTCCTTTTGTGCCTGGGCTGAATTTGAACTTTAATCCTCTGATCTCAGCCTCCTGAGTAGCTAGGATTACAGGGGTGAGCCACCAAGCCCGGCAGGGATGTTGATTTCATTAGAAGCACTTTTTAGTGTTTTGTTTCTTTAAATGAACTAAGCTGTTAGAGCAAGTCACCTGGCCACTTGATTGGCAGCCATAGTGGATGGGACTATGTCCGGTGCTCTATGCTCTCCAGCTGGGGCAGCCACCAAGCGTCTCCCAAGTGTTTTGCATAATTCACAAATCACCCCTAGGCAGCCCTACTCCAACTGTAAGGATGGCTGCCAGGGCATCCTGCCGCTGAAACCACGACTCCTGGCCCTTGTTCCAGTCATGACTGCGCCAGACAACATGCCCTGCCCTGGGAAGACACCCATGAAAACAAGCCTCGGGGAACTCTACACGGCTCTGCTCATCTGCATCTGTGCTCACACAGGGGAAACAGGGGAGCCCCTCCCCAGTACCCCAGAGAACAGCCTGTGACTCTGCAGCATGAGGCTTGCAAGTGATAGAACCAGAAGCCTTGTACGTGCAACACAAGAACAATCCTATATGGGGCCGGGAGTTTGGCCTAGTGGTAGAGTGCTTGCCTAGCATGCATGAAGACCCGGGTTCGATTCCCTGGTACCACATATAAAAAAAAGCCGGAAGTGGTGCTGAAGCTCAAGTGGTAGAGCTCTAGCCTTGAGAAAGTCCAAGGACAGTGCTCAGGCCCTGAGCTCAAGCCCAGGACTGGCAAAAACACACACACACACACACACACACACACACACACACACACACACAAAGAACAATCCTATCATGTCCCTTTCCTAGCTATGAAAGCAATTAATTTCCGACTTACCCATTTCATTCCAGAGGCTTTTCCTACATCCTCTTCCATCCCTTCCCCTCTCCCAGGAATTGCAACATGAGGTCCAATGAAGTCTTCTCCTAACTCATATCTTATGGGCTTTATCTCAGGTAGGATAAAAAGGCCTGAGATAATAACACTAAGAAAGGAGGGAAGCCTGGCCTTCTAGCCACAGGTATTTGGGCAGCAACAGCTAAAGGTGGCTGGAGAATGACTTCCAAGACCCTTTACTGTGGCAGTTGTGTGCCCTCTGCTTACTCAGCAGCTGGGAGGTGGCTAAAAGTTTCTAGACAGTGGTTAGGAAAGGACACTAAAGAGACTGTGAAGGGGGGACGGGGGAGCGTAGCCTAGTGGTAGAGTGCTCATCTAGCATGCATGAGTCAGGATTCTGTAGATCTCAGGGCCTAGAATTAGCATCTGAAGTTTGAGAGTCTGGCACATAAAGCCTCAGACACTCAGGAGCTCAGGGCTGCCAGCCCGGGGAAGCTAAACCTATTTGTAATTTCTACCTATTTAGTGCAAGTAGACCCCCCCTCAACCCCCAGCCAGCCATTTGTGACAAATCTATTTTGAACGATGCTATAACAGTGGGCCCAGGTCACTATGCATTATACTCACAGGACTCACAATACCAAAGGTGAATCCTAACAGAAACTATGACCCTCAGAGAGGAATGAAGGGTCAACCGAACACAACTGCAATGAGTGAACCGTGCTGCTGTGTGGGTTGTGTGGGGCAGACCGCGCATGCCCAGGAAGATAGCTGGGGAGTCGAGGGCCTGTGAGAAGCAGCCATACGAAACCTAAACCAATAAAACCTATAAAACACTATAAACCCCATAAAACACTATAAAAACCTAAACTACTCTCAATAATAAGACTCACAGACCATCTTCATGATAAACCAAAAGCTATGGGGAGGCCACAATTTTAAGGAAAGCCTCTATCTAGCCTGGGCTTTGATGTCTATGCACTCTGGAATGGAATCTGCAGTGAACCCTGAGCTGCCAAGTTTCTGAGGTGCTTGGTTTCTGGGGTCTTATGAAATACGGAAACAATGAAACACAAGGAAGGGAGAATGACTGGGAGCCAGCAGAACAATGGGGGATGGTCCAGGGTGCTGCAATGGGAAGACAGTGGAGGGGGGGCATGGTTTTCTGGTAACTCGGGGAGTTGAGAGGCTACGTGGCTGCAGCCCAGAAATGATCTGAGGTACAGAAGGTGAAACGAGAACTGCATGGGAGAGTGGCATTCTCAGCAGAGAATCCAGCTGTGTTCTCTGTAAGAGGCCAAGCTCTCAGCGATGTCCACAGGGACTACTGCACGCAGATGTTCAAAAAAGAGACCGTGCTCCACAGGAACTCCAGACGATGCATTAATGGCCTCTCCTGACTACGTCTGGTCACCTCCAGTACTAAGCACCTGCTTTCCTGAGTAGCTGGTGTGGCCACTCGACCACATTCTCTCAATTCCAGACCCTGTAGGCCTGTGGACGCCCGTCTGACTCCAGGCTGGGGTTTCAGAAGCCAACTCTAAGGTTTTGGAGTAAGGCTGCTTGTAAACCTGGCCTGGGCCAACATCACACCCAAAAATGAGGCTGCCCAAGCCCTCCACCTCCCACAGTGCCTAGTGGGTACCAGGCAGGATGGCATCTCCTGATGCCCCAGCCCCACCCTCCCAGCTCACACCCTGCCTCACCCTATGTCTAGGAAGCCATGAGGGGCTGCCTGGGAAAAGCCCTTCCTGGTCTGTCTCAGTGTGCCCCTGACAGGCATCACCCAGCCACACTGCCTACAGAATCCTCACCCAAATACCAGGGGAGAAATGAGCTGAGAACATCAAGTTGTCATTATTTCAGACCCAGACAGCCTTGGTTTATTAAAGATGTTGTTTCCAGATTCATCTTCGGAACTGACTTTCCAAATGGTGCCCCCACCCCCAGCAAGGGGAGAAATGGATTGATTCTCTGTGAGACGAAGCTGCTTAAAGTCAACTCACTACCGGGCACACAAGCAGGAGCCTCAGTTCACCGGCAGAGCAGAGAAAACAGGGTTGAAAATGCCAATGGATCTGGCGCCACCTTGGCACTCACTTCCTCTCCTTTTCACCAAAAGGTTTACCAGCAGTGAATGGTGGGGAAGCCATGGCACCCTCTCCTCCTTCCTTAAGGAAACTGTCTCCACAGTGAGTCCTCATCAGTATTTTTACTTACCTCATTTCTGGGCTTGGAAGCATCTAGCAGTGTTGATCATTTAGGAAAAAAACAATGTCTTGAGGACTTGCCAGGGAGGTCACTGACTCCTAGTAGGTCACGGCCTGTGAAGAAGAGCACTATAAAGCTGAGCACGTTGGTACACCTTGTACTCGCAGCACTCAGTGGGCTGAGGCTGGAGGATTTGCGAATTTGAGGATGACAAGCAAGTTTCAGGCCATCTCTAAGAGTTGTCCTCTGGGGTTCTAAGGATTGGCTATGAGGGGCTATGACCATAACCCACCAGGAATGAGGAATGTCTCAGAATTCTCCTGTCTGTGGGTGAATTGCCCTTTACCAAAATTACCAGAAGGTAGAAAGGCTTTTGAGACAGAAAGGAGTTAATCTCCAGGGACAAAACTCTTTGTAAGTGGGGTAGATTTGGGGACGAGGGCAACCCCATGACTCTTCATTGTAACTTCAGTCCCCCCAACTCAGCCCATGTCTTTCCAGACAATCGCATGACACTAACAGGTTTCTCATGGGAGAAGCCAAGGCACAGGCCCTGTTCAGGAAAGTGAGATTTTCTATATGGTATTTTTAAGTGACGGATCTACTTCTTCTAAGGTTTATACTCTTGTTTGAGGGAAGAAGTCATACAGACTATCTTAAACAGTGTATGATCATTTTATCTGATGAACAGATGCTAAGATGAGTTCTTGGATAGAAAGAAGGGGTAGTTATGAGTCTACCTAGTGATGATAGTTAAAAATTAGGCATTGTCAATGAGCTGGGCTGCTCACTTGTGGTTCACGCCTGAGGCTAAAATCTGAGGGTCATGGTTCAAAGCCAGCCCAGGGAAGAAAAGTCAGTGAGACCCTTAGCTCCAATTAGCTGCTAAAAAGCTGTGTATGGAGCTGTGGCGCAAAGTGGTTTAGCATTAGCCTCGAGCACAAAAGCATCAGGACAGTGCCCAGGCGCTGAGTTCAAGCCCCAGGACTAGCAGAGAAGCAAAAAGCAAATAGGTATCATCTGAGCTGGCACAATCTCTTTCCTTTGTGGAAGACTATTAGGAAATATAAGTGGATCTGGTTCCTACCTTTTGGCAACCAATTTCTAACTAGGAGTGACTTCACTAAGTGATGTGAATCACAAAGGAAAGGGGAAGTACCCCTTGCATGTTGAGATTTGAATTCTACCACCCAGCCTGCTGCTGGGGCCAAAATGAGGCCTTCTAGGGCCCAGCACAGAGGCTGTGCCTCCTTCACCATCCCTGCCAAGGCCTTGGAGCCACGGGGATACTGTATGCTATTGGGGTGGCTGGAGAGGGGAGGGCACTACTGTGTGATGAAAGGCTCAAAGTAAGCTTACAGAGAAAAAGGAGAGGCAACACAGATGACATTTTGAGGACACGTAAGTCTGAAACTTGAATTGTGCCTTCACCTGAAGTTTTAGCTAACCCATCTAGAAACTATTTTATAAAGTATGAACTGGCATTAACTAGGAAAAATTGGTTTTTTATAAAATTACTGAATCAATTTAAGTAGAAACAAACCAGAAGGTGTTTCTAATCTGACTGATTCATATTTTACAAAGGTATTTGCTCCTATTCCTGAGCCTAAGTATCTGCCAGCACCAGGAAATGGAGAATGAAACAGAGAAGGTCCCTGCTTGTACAACTTATAGTGTGTTAGGGAAAGATGGATGATAAAACATCAAACAAACGGGGGCTGGGAGTTTGTCCTAGTGGCTTAGGAGTACTTGTCTAGTATGCACAAAGATCCAGGATCAATTCCTCTGTACCACATACATAGTGGTGCTGTGGCTCAAGTGATAGAGCTCTAGCCTTGAGAAAGCCCAAGGACAGTGCTCAGGCCCTGAGTTCAAGCCCCAGGACTAGCAAAAAAAAATCAAACAAACAAGAAAACACCAGGAAGTGTAAAGATTATAATAAAACTAAGCCATGTAACAAGAACTGCTAACTCCCAGCCCCATAGCGGGGCAGTTTTAAAACAGTTTTTAAATTTTTTTGTTACTTCAAAAGTGGAGGGGCCGGGAGTTTGGCCTAGTGGAAGATTGCTTGCCTATCATGCATGAAGACCCTCGTTCGATTCCCTGGTACCACATACATAGAAAAAAGCCAGAAGTGGAGCAGTGGTGCTGAGGCTCAAGTGGTAGAGCTCTAGCTTTGAGAAAGTCCAAGGACACTGCTCAGGACCTGAGCTCAAGCCCAGGACTGGCAAAAAAAAAAAAAAAAGAATGGGCACAGTAATAAATATATGAAAACTTACCCCCCAAAAAACCCCAAAACAAACAAACAAAGAAAGAACTGGAAAAACCAGGCAACTAAAAGGTGAAGGTGGTAGGGTCATTCCAGGCAAAAAAATATGAAAAAGGGCCTAAGGTATATGCAAGTATAATGTTTCCAAGAAACAAAAAGAAGCTAAGGGCTAAAAAGTGAAGGATGAGAGGATATGGAATGAGTCAGATAACTAGACAGGGCTATGTCATAGAAGACTATGGGAACTCAACTTTAATCCCAAATGCATCATGGAACCATGATTGGAGAATAAGAAGTGCAACTTAAGTATTGCAGTGGTTAATTTCATGCATCACCTTGCCTGGGCTATGGGTTGCCCAGATTGGTAGTAAAACATCATTTCTAGGTGTAACTGTGAGGGTGTTTCTGGAAGAAGTTAGTGTGAACCACTAGACTGAGCAGAGAAGATGTGACCTCCCCTATTGTAGGTTGGTATTACCAATACTATGAGGGCCGGGGCCAGCTGTCACTCAAATATCAGCACTCCTGGCTCTCAAACTGGGACTTACCATCCTCCCTTTATCTCCAATTTGTTCCATTTCTCAGGGACCCCCCCCCCAACAAATACTATTATTTGTCTTTCTGAGTTTCTTACAAGTCACTCACCACTCTCAAACTGGTTCTTCTTAACTGGTAGGAAAAAGAAGGGACCAGATTTCACCAGTCACTATATGCACAGAATATTATACAAGGGACACAGAAATTTCAAAAGGCATGTTGTTATTATGACTATTAGCCAACTGCATTTATACAACTTTATTGCCTTACTAGTCTCCATTTTGTAAATTAGTTTAAAGCAATCATTCAAACTCTAATTTTGTGCCAGGAGAAGGCTGCAAGACTAGGCTAATAAGCCCTGCATGGGGCTATTTATAAAGGAATAAGAGAGTCAAGGTTGTGTTCTTAATGTCTGTTTTATATGCATGGCTTGAGTTGAGTCGTTTATGCATAATTCATGTGGTCATGTACAGCTTTTACATGACTTCTCCATTAAGAGTTAACCAGTGGAGAACATTATCAGTCATGGAAACCAGGGTATTATGCAAATCTATCTTTAGGCCAACAGCAAGGGTGTGGGTTGATTGATTAATCAGATGAGAAGGAAAAGAAGGACACACACCTCTCTTGATGTTATTCATCCCTTACGAACAGCATTCACTGAAAAGAATTTTGAAAGGTAAAGGTGTTCGTACACTACCTTAGCTCATAGCCTAACCCCATGAGCAACTCTTTGGATGAATAAAACAATGCTTGTTGTAATGTAGAATAGCTCTGTAACAAAGGGAACAAAGTTTCGGGTTTGGTATCAAGTGGTCTCAAATTCCAGCTCCTTAGCACTGGATGTCAGCAGCCTGAGGTCTTCACTGTTAGTTAAGATTCTCTCCAGCTACACTCCAGTAGCTGGAGGGGTGTGTTGTCTTGGCTCTGTCAACCTCTTGTCTTGTTAGTTCTTCCGCAATCCTCCACAGAGTCTCCATAGTCTCTCTTCCCAACTACTACCTGGAATTTTCAGCCACTCACCAGCTGTTGAGTGAGCCCAGAGGCCTCCAAAGTGATTCTCCAGCCGCCCTGTAGCTGCTGTTGCCCAGATGCCAATGGCTATACAAGCCCAGGCTTTACTCATAATGAAGTTCCATGGATGTGCCTGACACAGACCTCTTACCACTTCTTAAACTTCTCTTAAGACAGGAATGTTATTATCTCCATCCTGGTATGAGAAAAGCAAGAGGCAGGATTCAAACCCAGACAGGCGTGGTTCCAGACAGTGGGTTGTTATCTGATGTGCACTGGATTCATTCATTAATTGAGAAGAAACTTGGCATCAGATCTGACTTCTCCAGCAGATTTTTCTTGTTAAACATTTTGGTGTTGGTGTGTTTGTGTGAGTTTCTCACAGCTTGCTCATATGCATCTGTGTGCACAGACGTAGTTGAGGTTTGAATGAATGTCCTGTGGAAATACTGCTTTCTTCTTTGTCTGGGATTTTCGTTTTCTCTCTGAAGGTTCCCCCTACACCATATCAGGATGTCTAGTTTCTGTGCACGTGCCCTGACACCACAAGTGCACCTGTGTCCCACACCTGCTACATGCCAATCACAGCTCAAAGACTGGCTAGTCCCTCACGCAGCTGTGAGTTAGCAAACTGAATGAGTCAAGTGGGGGATTACCGAAGGAGCTCTGGTCACACTCACTCAGGCAGAGAGCTTGGCAGGTGTTGGAGCCAAAAGTATTCAGGGAGCCAAACAAAGACTCACAGCATCTGAATTCTGCTGATAAGGCCATGGGAACCTGCCACTTTCCAAAGATAGTTCATTCACTTGTCAAAGAACCAGTACAAAATGGCTGTGAATAATGTCCCAGCATGCTTCTGACCAGCCCCAGAGAGGGAATGGAAAGCATTAAACAGGGTTGGATTGTACACCCATGATATGTAAGAAGACTAGCATAAAAAGCTTTTTATGTCCATCTCAATTATTTAATCTCTGCCAGTTCAGATGGGCATCCTCTCTGCCCGGGTGCTAATAAACAGTGACATCGGAAGTGAAGCGACCTATTTCCATATCATTCAGAAATGGAAATGGAGATGTCATAGGAGCGCTGAAAATAGAAATGGAGAAATGCTGTTTATCTTCACAGCCACTGATCAAAAATGCATCCGTAATGCCACCAGGGTCATGAATCTTAGTACAGCTAGTCTTCTGGGTGACAAATTGTAGGTCGGGTCTGTTGCTCTGATGGCATAAACAACCCAGCTGCAGAGGCTGTCTCTTTTGAAGATGCTTGCTCCCTAAATTCCACTTTTATGTCGATTATAGGGAAATGGTCATTCTAGAGCCAGAGACCTCGATGACAATGGCTGTAGCCCTTTCATTCAACAGAGAGGATATACGGTGATGGTGGATGTGAAGGTTTCTATCATGGCCTAGAATAGAACTCAGGTTTTCTGAGCTTCCACCAGAGTTTGGTTTTTTTTTTTTCTTCTGTTATATAAGGCCTTTCCCAAGAAAATACCCTCCAAGCTGTGATCTCATCTACTAGACTCATTCTTACACCCTGTGGAGAGGCCATCTTGGAAGTCAGATCTAAGACTTCTAAATCAGGCTTCAACTTCCTCTCTCTCTCTCTCTCTCTCTCTCTCTCTCTCTCTCTCTCTCTCTCTCTCTCTCTCTCACACACACACACACACACACACACACATATACACACAACTATGCTCTGTTATTCCAATGATAATGAATGATTTTTTCTTTTTTGTCCCTTTCTTTCTTTCCAAGAGATTAATGCTTTCAATCTTTTCCTATAATAAATCTGCTTTTGTTTTCATGCTGTAAAGTAAACTAAACATTTTACAAGGATTTCAGGGGTCAAGATCTGATGATGGGAATGGGTCATCGGATTGCAGCAAAGAGAGATGAAGTTGGTGGGAGAGGAAGGGCTCAAGACACAATTGCACCCCCGTTGTCAGCGAAGTTAGCCACATAAAGGTTAATGTGACTTATGAAGATGGCGTGGGATGAGCCAGATAGTGGGTCTCTTTCTCTCAGCACGCTCACTAATTCACATTGCATATACAAAGAAACTGACACCCAACAAACTGTGATCTGGTTCATAAAAAATGGGCTAAGATTGGGAATCTTTATACTGCTTAATTTTCCCATCCAAGAACACAGTAAAGCTTGTATTAAATTTTCATTTATATTTTGTAGTCCAATCTTGTCATATATACATAAATCTTTTATGTTTCTGGGGGGGGGCCCTAGGGAGCAAACCCAAGACCCCATGCATACTACGCAAGCACTCTACCACTAAGTCATGCCCTAGCCCTACTGGATATTTCTGGCTAAGTTATTTCTAGGTGTGTCTTCATTAGTGCTGCTATTCAGGATGGAATGGTGCATTTTGTTTATTTCTTTACTGGTTACAATTGGCATTTTGAAATCCAGTATTTTTCTTTATATAGGGATGTTCTCTTCATACATTTAATGTAGGCCACCAAGATGGGAAGAAGGCTTTTGGTGTAATACCTCCTTCACCACTGCTCTCCATCCTAAACCATCAGAGGCCCTGGAGAGGCCTGAGCAGGTGGGTGGGTTAGCAAGAAGCAGCTAGCCACATGGCCCGCTCCTGCTTTGTGACTTCACATGGAACTCTGCCACAGGCTGGTCGTCAAGGTGCTCTCACATACAGTACCCTACTTCTTAGCTCTTGGCCATGGAGTATGGAAGAGCCCATGGCACCCTGACCACAGCCCAAATCACCCAGCTGTCCACCGGAAACCCCTGTTTCAACACCAACTACCTACTGCCTCGTAGTTTGTGTCTGATGAGTCTTCAGTGCCTTCCGGACAACTTCTATGGTGACTGCTCCAATATCATGACCTTGATGTCCATGGTATGAAAAAGCTTGGTTGTTTTTTTTAAATCTGTATGTGCATTATTAACAAGTTTCAGTCTATAAAGGTATGAAGGTTAGTAGATTCCCTAGGCTAATCCTGTAATTATTATAGATTGAAGAGATAATTATTATTTTTTTTTGCCAGTCCTGGGCTTAAGCTCAGGGCCTGAGCCCTGTCCTTGGATTTTTCTCAAGGCTAGAGCTCTACCACTTGAGCCTTAGCACCACTTCTGGCTTTTTCTAAGTATGTGGTACCAAAGAATTGAATCCGGGTCTTCGTGCATGCTAGGCAAGCACTCTACCACTAGGCCAAACTCCCAGCCCCTCGAGAGATAATTATTTTATTTTAAATCAGCAACTAATATGAGGTTTTCTCATTCATGTTGAGTAGCAAGAAATGATCATTAAAGAATGATGTAAGGATCCAGACCCCCATGGCTCATGCCTATAATCAACTACAGTTTGAAATCAGACCAGTCAGAAACGCCCATGAGACTCTTAGCTCCAATTAACCACGTCAAAGTCAGAAGTGGGGCTGGCTGCTGCTCAAGTGGTAGAGCAAAAAAAAGCTTAGGGACAGTGCCCAGGCCTAAATTCAAGCCCTAGAATGCACACACACACACACACACACACACACACACACACACACACACACACACACACACACAATGATTCGGGGAAGGAGAAGCATTGATTACGATGCACTGTGCCCATAATTGGATAAGAATTGAAACGCCTTTGTAGACCTACTTCAAGATAATTTTTAATTACGTGTTTTTTAAAAAGAAGTTGAAGTTGGGAACTATAATCCTTAGCTACTCAGGAGGTTGAGATCTGAGGTTCAAAGTTAGCCTGGGAAGGAAAGTCCGTGTAACTTTTATCTCCAATAAACGACTCAGAAAAAGCCAGAAGTGGCACTGTGGTTCAAGTGGTAGAGAACTAGCTTTGAATACAAAGAGGCTCAGGGACAGTGCCCAGGTCCTGAGTTTAAGCTCCAGGAATAGAAAAAAGAAGTTGACAGTGAGAAATATTTATAACTGCTATGCATATAAGCTTATTATAGTAAAGTGAGTTCACAGAAGTAAGCCTTGGCCTAGGCAACTGTTTTTTAGGTTAGAGATTCCAGATAAGTTTCATATGTAATATAACCACTGATGTTACATTTCTTATTATTCTTGAGTAAGGAAGAATTGGGGTTTGAACCCAATGCTCCATGCTTGCTAGGCAGGTGCTCTTCCCACTGGGTCCATACCTTGAACCCTTTCTGCTCTGGTCATAATTAAGATACTAACTATAAAACAATTAAAATAGAGGTATCATCTTGTAGGGCTTGTAAGAATTGAGTGAATAACTGCCTGTAAGAGTCCCTGGTATATAATATGTACTTAATAAATATTAAACCACTTTTTTGGTACCAAGCAATATCTCTCTTCCCTTAACCGTTCTTAGCAAGAGTAAGTTTTGGGTACAAAATCCCCTGAACACAGTGGCAGAAAGTACCAGGCTTCACTGCTCAGCACACCTGATTAAGGGTTAGTGGCCCTTGGCTATTGTATACACAAACAAGTCCTCACTACTCAAAAATTAGCAGCCTGTTCAATACTTCTTGAAGGAAGAAGGCTCGTCAAATGGTGTTTGCTGTCTCCTATATTATTTTATTAATATCATGGTTTCTTCTGTTATTACAAGAACTACAAATTTTCAAAAAAGAAATGTCTTCAGTTTGTCAAGTACATTTTTCCAGAAACACAAAATCAGCAAAAGTTTATCTTCAGCCACAGACCTCAAAGATATTAATCTGCTACACTTCCATCCTTAGCCCTTCCCAACCTGTATAATTAGCCTTCAACAAAAAACAAAAACAGGGCCAGGAGTTTGGCTTAGTGGTAGAATGCTTGCCCTAGCATGCATGAAGACCCAGGTTCAATTCCTCGGTACCACATACTTAGAAAAAAGCCTGAAGTGGTGCTGAGGCTCAAGTGGTAGAGCTCTAGCCTTGAGAAAGTCCAAGGTCAGTGCTCAGACCCTGAGCTCAAGCCCACGACTGACAAAAAAGCACCAAAGCAAGTAAATATCCCTGAAGCAATTTAACAAAGAAAAGCCATTCAGATGTACATGAGAGTCTTCCTCAAATTTTGTTCAGAATTCAATGACATCTTTATGTGGCTGTCCCCAAATTTTTTTGGCAGAGATGCTATGAAGCTAAACCAAATCATTTGTAGAAAGCCGACTGACAGATGAATTGCCTTGAAACAATTGCATGCAAATAGCTTAGCTCTATTTAAATACAAAATCAGATCCATTTTTATTGATTGCATTCAAGCGTACAATTGCCTAATCATTTTATAGAGCTACATATTTACTGGACATGGAAGCACTGAAATTAAGTTTCTAGAGAGAAAACCACTCAAAACTCTATTGTGCTATCGTCTAAAAAGGATATTGTAACTGGAGAAAGTGTCAGATTTGCCTTAAATTCTTTCTAGTTCCTTGACACTGGATATATTTGTGTTATTAGGACAGAAACACAGGGGCCTTCGAGGCTCTACAAACAAAGGAAATGAGATTAGTTATCAAGAAAGATTTCAGCTGCCTCTGTCACCTGCACTTCCTTCTCTGGGAGTCTACTCAACAAAAAGCTTTGTTTTGAGACTTCAAGACTGGAAACAGAAAACTGACTCAGCTCTTCCTTTTCTGAAGTACAAACACACCCAGTGTGTTCCTGTCCCACTACCCTTCTCCTTTTTCTGAGACTGGTGTCGTCAGACTCTGGAATTTTCCCATTCAGAGAGAAACACCAAATAAACATGTATATGACAACACAGCGATGGATTTAGGCCATCTTCCTAGCCAATGATTCAGCCAGAGAAGATGGTTAGTTTTAGCCATGAAGTGGACACATTCCATCTTGGAGTACCAGAATCAAAATAATCTTCCTTGAAACTGCAGTAAGGACACAGCTTGACAAGCAAGGTTCCATTCTGCCTACTACCTCCTGCAGGTGTCACAGTAAAAAGTCCTTATGTATTTAAAACGGGGGTGCTCTGTCTACCTCAACACGAGAGATCAAGGTAGCCTCACAGTGTCACTCAGACTGAAAAGGGCACACACTGGTCCCCTGAGGGGCTGACCAGATACCACGTGGGAATCAGATTTGGAAGAAAACCGGCACCCTGTCAAGGACAAAGATGATCATGCTCCAGATCTATTCTGTCTCTCTGTGTCTGTTATCCCAATACCTACTCCCTTCCCACTCCAAACCTTGACCTTCTCCCTATTTTGCAGATGTTGGGATGAGTTCAGTAAATTGCCCAAGGTGACACAAAGTGAGGAGACTTCATGTTAACGCATCACTGTGAAGTCAGGCTCTTTCCATGTTGTACAACTTCTGCTGGAAACCAGGCACCCCTGGCTCACGCCTGTAATCATTGCTACTCAGGACGCTGAGATTGGGCACTAAAGAATGTGAGACTAACCACTAGAAAAGTGGGAAGTGGGGCTGTGGCTCAAGGGGTAAGGCAGTAGCTTTGAGCTGAAGAGTTCAGGGACAGTGCCCAGACGGAGAGTTCAAGCCCCATGACCCGCCCCTCACCCCCCCCTCAAAGAACTCGAGTCCCAAGGAGGGCATCCAACAAAGCCAGGCCTTCCTTCATCCTCTTCAACCATCCAGCCTCTACCCAGGCTCCTTCCTAGAGGCAATGATCACCGATTTTTCCTGCCACAGATATAAATCTACTTTGGTCTTTTAAATACTTGTATAGTAGGCTCCTTGCAAGATGAACTGCATCTTATTTCAACAATGTCAAGACTTTTGGGGGAGGGTAGGCAGGGTGTCAATTCTGGGGTTTGAACTCAAGGCTTGGGCACTATCCCTGAGCCTCTTTGTGCTCAAGGCTAGTGCTCTACCAATTTGAGCCATAGCACCACTTTAGTTTAAAAAAAAAAAAACTGTGGTTTATTGGAGATAAGAGTCTCATGGGGATTTTTTTTGCTGGGGCTGGCTTTGAACCACAATCCTCAGATCTCAGCTTTCTGAGAAGCTTGGATTATAGGCGTGAGCCATTGGTACCCTGCTAGTTTTAAGACTTTTGATATTGAAAAAAAAAAGGTGCTTAGGTACAATTTATACATATGTGCAAATAGTTTTTATCAAATACATTCCTAGAAGTGGAATTCTTGAACAAGAATACAGGCACCATTCTGTGGTAGTGCTTGCTGGCTACCCATTGTATTGATTTCCCAGGTGGCATCTCTTCCAAGGAACTGTGACAAGCCATTCTCAATTGTCCCCAAGTCCTCCATGTGCCATTGGACTTTCTGGTTTTGTAAACTACAGGCTAAAGATCAGACTATTAATTCTGTCTTGCATTTCTTTATGAGTGAGACTGCATATCTTTCCACAGCTGGAGCAACAAGAGACACAGCCTCCCCCTAGGCTTGGAGACTGTGTCCCAGCGAGGAAAGGAGCTGGGTTTTTATGAGGTCTGAGCAAGGAGGCAGAAGTGAATGCAAAAACAATTAGATCAAAGGAGAGGTGGGGGGCTTTTCGGCTGGGCCCACAATGGCATGTTTACAGCCAGGCTTAGATAGAGTGCCTGCTGGAGTCAGGCAGTCTGCACTTATGGCCTGTCTGGTATCTGTGTACACCTAGGAAAACAAGGTGGGGGTCAATCCTTCAACATGTGTTAGGGAGAATGAGAATGGAGTCCTTGCTGTGTCTTGACAGCCCTGGCTTCTACAGAGCTGGCCTGCCTGTGGGTGCAGTTTCCATCTGACACATTTCCTTGGAATTTCACTTCTCCCAAGAATGGAAGCCACCCAAAATTATGGCCTCAGAAATCTCATGCTTAGGACCTATGATTAGGAACTTGTCTACGTAAGAAGAACAGTGATGGGGATGCTGAGCCACCATAACAGGACTGATCAGAGAGGTTATGTTGGGAGGCAAAAGGAAGACTATTCTGGGTCCTCTTGGGAGTTTATGTCTTCTACCCCTCCTGCAGGAGTAACAACCAAAAAAGCTCTGTTTGCTGTTTCCTGTGGAGTATATCATCTCCAGCTGAGAACCACTGACGTAGATCCTAAATATATTCTGACAGCTTTGTTTTCAAAACTCGACGCTAAGCAGGGCACAGTAGCCCACGGGGGCTGTAATCCTAGCCACTCAGGAGGCTGAGATCTGAGAATTCTGGTTCAAAGCCAGCCTGAGCACCAAAGACTGTGAGACTCTTATCTCCAATTAACCACTAGAAAACTGGAAGTGGTGCTGTGGCTCAAGGGGTAGAGCGGTAACCTTGAGCTGAATACCTCAGGGATAGCACCCAGGCCCAGAGTTCAAGTCCCACGACCAACAAAAAAAAGCAAAGCCCCCCAAACTCCACATGATATGAGACCTATTGTGTGACCTGAACAGGAATGCATGACTCACACAGAGGCTTCCTCAACATGTTCATCATAATTTGCAAACTCCACTGAGCCACCTTCTTAGCAAGGATGTCTTGATGCAGCTGTATCCTCAAAGAAAACAAGAGACTCAAGAAGAAAACCGAGTTAATCATATTCTTCAGTCTATGATACCAGTGCCCTCTTCTCTTACCTGTACATGGATTTAAATATTTTACCTCCATTTTAGCATATATCCTTGTATTTGATATATGCTACCTTAATCTGTTCTTTTCATTTAAATACTCTTCTGTGGCCATCCACAATTTTTCGCTTGTATGTAGCTCTGGAGCCAAGATTTTTTGCATAAATTCATGTAACAGTAAAATCTGATGAAAATCATGAGATTCTTTATTCACTTAAAATGTCTGCTCCCCCATTTTGCCATGGAGATATCATGTTTGATCAGGAAGGTGCTGCCCCTTTCCTGTTTAAAATTCAAACATTTTAAAAGTCTAAAGTAAGTTTAATACTAAGAATTTTGTCTGTCCTGTCGTGGTGTATAGATCTTATTCTGGGTCTCTGGAGCTTAAAGTCAGGGCCTGTCTCTGAACTTCTTTTTTCTCAAGACTAATGCACCACTACTTGAGCACTCCCCACTTGTAGCTTGTAGTTAATTGAAAAGAAGAATCTCACAGACTTTCCTCACTCCAGTGGATTTGAGCCATGATCTGCAGAACTCAGCCTCCTGAGTAGCTAGGATTACTGGCATGAGCCATGAGTGCTCAGGATAGTCTATTGCATCTAACTGCTACAGAATGGGCCTCTCCTCCATGAATGGATCTTACCTTCCCTGTGGTACCAGCAGACTGCCTCCACACGCCCACCCCTACATTGAGTTGATGCACACACACATACACACACACACACACACACACACACACACACACACACACACACACACACCTTTCTAACCTTGTATGGTAATATCTTTGCTAAGAATGAAAGACACTTCCTGCAAATGTGGGAATATGTATTGAAATGACCTTCTCCAATTCTTGCCTTAGGCAGAAGTTCTAAAGAGACTGCTCTCCATCCTGGCCCTGCACTTGTTCAGGTTGGCCACAGAGGAAAAAGTTCCTGGGCATTTTTTGCCCCATACCTGAGGCTTTCCTCATTGATCTGGATGACAGCTGTATCTTACGCTCAACACCATGTGTCTCAGTCTATCTCTTATTTCTCTGTTTCGTTTCAATGGTCTTGAGTCTGTTCTCTTACCAAGGTTTGTTTTTATTGTTTATTATATTTATATATTATTTATTTTTATTATTATTATTCAAAACCATGCTGATACCTGAGGGAGCCAGTCTCCCTGTCCACTGCTCCTTTACAAGGTTAGCTTAGTAACAGACGGTAACGATACTCATAGTACCTTAACACACATAGCTGATCTGATAGGTCTAACTCCACCTCCAGCCTACCACTCTAGGAGGCTCCCCGCCTCAGCAGCGCATGTAATGGAGCCCCCCTCATGGCCCCAGACAGCCCCCACGCTCATGCCCTGCGGTAACCCCAGTCCTCCCTCCCTGAGTGTGTGCTGGCATCCCATCCTACTGGGGGGTGATGCTGAATCCCTCCCTCGCCCTCCTTCCTTTCTCCTTTTCTCTCTCCCTCCTCTTTCCGAGCCCCTACCTCCATTCTGACATCAGACCAGGTCAGATCCAGGTTCTAACACACGGGTTATTGTCCCCGCTATCCAGGCCTCCGCCCATTTCATATTTCTCAAGAGGAGCCAGACGCAGAGCACGTGGGGTCGGCTTGGTTTGGGAGTGCCCAGAGGTCCAGCTCCCCCCCCCCCCCCCGCAGGCTGGGCCTGGCACACAGCAGGCCATCAGAAGGAAGGGATGGACTGCTGACTTGTCCAAGCCCTGCAGAGCCGCAGGAGGCCGCTGCTCCTGGAAGGGGGCGCTGCGCGCGCGTGGGACGGGATGCGGGGGGCGGAGTCTGGAAGTGGGCGGAGCTACTGGCCCAGGCGGGGGCGTGGCTTGTGCACCTGGCTTCGGATCTGTGGTGGGCGTGGCTTCTGGACCGGGACGGGGAGGAGCTGTTGTGAGTGGTCGGGGCTTCTGGACCGGACTTCAGAGGAACGGAGTTTTGGTGGGCGTGGCTTCTGGACCGGGACGGAGTCTGAGGGCGGCGCTTCTGGACCAGGCAGCCCATTTTCCGTTTCGCTTTCCACTGGTCGGCGGCGGTGCAGCCCCTCGGGTGCCCCGGAGCGTCGCCCCACCCCCGCGCTGTCCCCGCCTCCCCTCGAGAGTGACGCCGCGCGTGTCCCGGCCCCGCGGCGCCGAGAGACAGAGAGGGAAAGCGGAGGCCGGGCGGGGAAGTCCTCGCGCGGGGAGGCGATTATAAAGATGCGGCTCCCCGGCGTCCTGCCAGCCGCGCCCGCCGCCCGCTGTCCAGCATGCGCCCCGCGTCCGGTGAGTACCCCGACCCTGCTGCGGCCGGAGCCGGGGAACGGGCGAGCCCGGGCGGGGGTCGGGGCGACGCAGGCCCGGCGAGTCCCCACGTGATGGCCCTGCGCCGAGGGAAACTGAGGCAGCCCGGCCGGGCAGAGGGAGGGGCTCCGCGTGGAGGCTGCGCTCACCGGGCCTCCGCCGCCCAGCCTCAGTTTCCCGGTTCTCCGGGGCGGACCCACGTGGAGGGGGAGGACGGCGGGACGGAGGACGTGAGGATCCCCCCCACACCAGCCGCCGCGCTCGCTTCCCCAGGTCTCCCGCTCCTCGTGGCCGCCCTCGTCGTCCTGGACCACGCCGGCGATGCCTGGCACCTGTCCGGGGCCGCGCCCACGCCGGGGCCGCACCAGTGCCTCGACGGCTCCCGGAGCCTGCTCAAGGCCGTCAGCCACACGCTTCACAGGGTGAGCTCTGCCGCCGGAGCCCCCGCGCTGGGCCACGGCGGGAAACGGCGGGCGGAGCTGTCCCGGAGCCGCGGGCAGCGGGGGGGGGGACGGGGGGACCCACGGAGACCGACCCCACCGCCCCCCGGCCAAGCGGGGGACCCTCCAACCCTTTTTTGCTTTAGCTCGCTTTTCAGATAAGATCTCCAGCTCCCAGCCCTTGGCTTGGTGCAAACTTTGGATCTCCATCCTCCTGCCTCCACCTCCCATCCTCCCTGGCTTTTCTTCAGAATTTTCTAGCTTATTGCTTTTTAAATATCTTAAAATAAGTGCAATGCTTACGAAGCCTTCAGGAGAATTCTGTTCTTCCTTGCCAGTCTTTCAGGAATCACTGCCAACTGCTCACGTTTCAATCAATCTTTGTCATTGTAGTTTGGGGAGGGGAGGGGAGTTGTCCTGGGGCCTTGAACTTGTGGCCTAGGCACTGTTCCTAGCGCCCTGCCACTGAATCCACAGCTTTAGTTTGTGTTTTTGGTGGTGCATTGGAGTGAAGAGTCTTGTGGACTTTCTTGCTGGAGCTGGCTTTAAACCTTTCAACCCCAGATCTCAGCCTCCTGAGTAGCTAGGATTACAGGCATCAGCCACCAACATCTGGCTTCAATCAGTCTTACTTAAGGAGCTTACCATATGAACCCAACAGAAATCAGTTCTGTGTTTCCTAAGGAAAGGTTCTATATGTAGATGCTCCTGTTTAAATAGATACTCTGCAGAAAGTCCTGAATTTCCTCTGGGTCAGAGACAGATGAAGGGCAGCAGACTCCCTGCGTGCTGGCACCTCGGGACCAGCGCCGCAGGAGCCACACGCCTTCTTACCACCTCAGCTGAGCTGCTCTTTGTGTTTTGACAGGCCAGACAAACCCTGAAGACTTACTCTTGCACTGTGGAAGAGATTGATCATGAAGATATCACAAGAGACAAGACGAGCACAGTGAAGGCCTGCCTGCCCGTGGAGCTAGCCAAGGCAAGTCTCCCAGCAGCACCGCTCTGGAGGTCATGCTGCAGACGAGGCTTTGCCCCAGTCTGTTTCCATCAGAATGTAGATTTGCGCTACTGAAAGCTGTCAAAAAAAAAAAAGGGGGAGCATGGGGAAAAGTGGGCAACAGATTGGGCTCCATCTGATCAAAGTATCATATATGCATGAATGAAAGACCATGATGAAAACCCTTTGTCCAATTAGTATATAAATATATATATATATATTAATAAGAAGTAGGCTTGGGAGAAAACATGGTCATAGCAATGTAAGTACAATTGACTTCCCCAAGGACACACTTCAAAATATGAAGATGGTGAATTGTGTGTTATGAATTTTTGCCATAATAAGATGTTTATGGTGACACATCAGAATTTGTATTAAGAATTCATGTCTTTGAAGCTGAACACCAGTGGCTCACACCTGTAATCCTAGCTATTCAAGAGGCTGAGAGGTAAGGATCAAGAGTCAAAGCCAGCCCAGATAGGAAGAGACTATAGGATCTACAATTAACCACTTGTTAGTTGAGCTGTGGCTCAAGTGGTAGAGGACAAGGCTTGTGTGAAAAACGATGAGATAGTGCCCAGGCCCTAAGTCAAGTCCAAGAAACAGTGCACGTGCACACACACACACACACACACACACACACACACACAAAACAACTCATGTGGTTTTTTTCTCCCCTTCTAGAATGAGAGCTGCCTGGCTTCTAGAGAAACGTTTGTCCTAACTGTAAGTAAACACTGAATAGCTGCCCCCACAGGAAGAATGTGCATTTAGTGATGGCTGTGCTCTTCTCTCTTCTAGAAGGGGAGTTGCCTGGCCTCTTCAGAGAACTCAGCCAGGATGGTAAGACACTGCTCTTAGATGCATTGGGGAAAATGGCTGAGCCCTGAGCCCCTCACCATGGTTTCCTTCTTCTTCTGTCCTGTCACCAGGCCCTGTGCCTCAGCAGTATCTATGAGGACTTGAAAATGTACCAGGTGGAATTCAGGGCCTTGAATGAGAAGCTGTTGATGGATCCTGACAGGCAGATCTTACTAGATGAAGACATGCTGATGGCTATTGACACACTGATGCAGGTACGGCCTAGTGCAGCCCACTCGGGCAGCATCTTCATGTGGAGGGTGGCTGCTGGGGACCCAGGAGAGATTGAATGAACTCAGTCCTTGCTGGATCTAGAGTGACCTGAAAGTCTCCCCCCTCCCCCCCCCCTCAACAAGGCCTTGGTGAAAGACTTCCACAAGGGGGCAGTCTTGGAGCACGGTGTGCAGGAGGCAAACTGAGGCAGACACAGGAGCAGCCACAGTGCGTGACCTTGGTGTGCACCAGGCTTCTGCACATTTTCACGCCTTTTTTTTTTCTTTTTCCTGCTGTGCTAAGGTTTGCACCAAAGATCTTGGACTTGCTAGTCAGGTGGCATACTGCTGAGCCACGTCTCCAGCCCTCATTTGCACTGGTAATTTTTGAGATCATATCTCTCTTTCATCCTGGTGTCTATCTGGAACCCTGACCCTCCTGTATTTAGGCTCCCTGCTGTGGCTGGAAGGACAGGCACACATCAACACACCCAGCTTCTTCCACTGAGACCAAGTGCCATGTGTGGATTTTTCTTTCAGGGCTGGCAGAGAACCCCAATCTCCTGATGCCAGCCTCCTGCTAGGTGGGAGCCAGACACTGTCTACTGCACTGTGCTGTGGGTGGGAAAGGGTCTTAGCCGCATGGTAGCTAGTATTACAGGCATCAGCCACTGAAGCCCAGATTTTCGTGCATTCTTTAAATATCCTACAATCAATGTGGTCTGTATTGGGGAATCATAAGAGAGTGAGACTGCTCATCCATGATCACAGCTAGCCAGAGGCAGAGCCAGGATCCCTCCCAGAAGGATTCCATAGTCCTGTGTCCTTAGTCGTGCTGTGGGATCCTGATGGGTGTGCAAGAGGATGGCACGCACATCCACACTGACGGCCAGAGATGGCACACAGGGGTCTGGCGCTGCGCAAGGCTGTATTGGAAGCAACGTGAATGAATCCTGGCCATCTCCATTGCTGCTCTTTGGAGGAACAGCTGTGTTGTTTTCCAGATCGCCGTAGTGCTTGGAGACGTAGAAGTGTGCACATGAGACGGCGGAGCTCTCTGCCTGCTAGGCACAGAACAGAAATGCAGGATCAGATCTCTGAAAAGTAACAGATTAATTTTTTGGATTTCATTCTTTTCCTCCATACCATCTTATGCGTGCCAGCTTCCTTGTCTGAAGGGCAGGGAACTTCGTGGGAACACCAAAAGACGCATCACACCAGAGTGCCCACTGTCCAGGGATTTGCGCGGTGGGGGCAGTGCTCTCGGGACTCCTCAATTCCTGCTTGCTCCGTTTGCTCTCTGTGAAGCAGAGTGACTGCTCATACCCTCCAGTTCTAGATTTTCTGTGAAGAGTAGATAAGAATAGAGAGCAAACACAAAATCTCATACTGCATTAGCAGGTCAAGGGGCTGAAAGTGGAAAATCCATCGCCAGATAGATTCATCTTCCACACATGGTGTTTCCATTGTGAGTGGGTCTGTTACTCCTCGACAGACCCAGAACTGGCTCCCACCATCATACTGCACAACAGACGGGGCTTCTAAACAAGCCTATAAAAAATTGACTGTAGTTAGTTGGTGTCAGCAGAATTATAGACTTGTGCCTCTCCCTAATGTAACTCCTGCTGGTGATATTCCGTGTGTGTATGTGTGTGTGCTCGTGTGCCAACCCTGGGGCTAGAACTCAGAGCCTGGGCATTGCCTCTGAGCGTTTGTGGTCAAGGCTAGCGCCACTCTGAGTCTCAGCTTCATTTCTAGCTTTTTTTGGTAGTTAGTTGGATATGTGTCTCATGGATTTTCCTGCCCATTCTGGCATCTAACCTTGATCCTCAGATCTCAGCCTCCTGGCTAGCTAGTATTGTAGGCATGAGTCCCTCTTCCCAGCCATATTCTAAGTAGCCTTTTGGAGTTCGCCAAGGGCATGTGGAGAAATGAGGGTGTCACCTCTTCTGAGAGTGGGTAGGGAGTGAGTTTAGGGGCCCAAAGGTAGGACATGTTGCAGGTTATGAGATGGGAACTGGCTTTGCCCATTATTATAGATGGTGTTTTAATGAGGAAGTGGATACATACTATACAATCATTGTTTATTCTTGTAGGCTCTCAACTCCAGCAGCCAGTCGGTGCCACAGAAACCTTCCTTTGAAGAACCAGATTTCTATAAGACGAGAATCAAGCTCTGCATCCTTCTCCATGCCTTCAGCATCCGTGCAGTTACTATTGACAGAGTGATGAGCTACCTGAGCTCTTCCTAAGGGCCTGGGGAACCCCTGTAATAGAGTGGTCATAGATAAGAGGTCTGCACTGAATGTTCACGGAAGCAGGCACCCCCCGTTATTTAATAGTATTTATTGATCAGTTGTTATTCAGGAAAGCATGAACTAATTTATATTTATTTATATTTCTATTTATTATAAGATATTTATCAAATGCTGGAAAACATACCTGGTAAAGGTTGTTCTAGTAATAAAAGCACTGGAAACAATTCTAACTTGTTGCTGCTGTCATTGAAGCATGCCAGTGTTACAGCAGACAATCCAGAGATTGTAAAACCCACTGGGGAGGTTTGAGCACAATAGCTTCACAGAGACAGCCTCACAGAGACAGCCCCTGCACCCGCTCACATCGCTGGCCTAGAAGTCTAGAAAAACAAGGCTTCTGCGCTAAGGTAGCTCAGGAAGTCATGGATTTTAAAAATCGCCTGTAATTATAACTGAGCACTGGTGGCTCATGCTGTAATCTTAGCTACTTAGGAGGCTGAGACCTCAGGATCTAGGTTCAAAGCCAGCCCAAGCAGAAAAGTCATATGATTCTTACCTTCTAACATCTGTCAAAATAATGCTGGAATTCCATCTTACTCCAGTTAGAATGGCCATTAGCAAAAACACAACAATAGACATTGGAGTTTATATTGAGGAAAATGAAAGCTAATACATTGTTGATGGGAATGTAAACTAATGTAATCACAAGAGAAAGCAGCATGGATATTCTGCAAAAAGGTAAACATATAACAGAATAATCCCCCCTGGACATTTATCCAAAAGATTAGGAGTCAAAATACCATAAAGCCATTTCCAAAACCATACTCATTGCCCAGGAGTCCTTCAATGAACAAATGGGTCACAAAATGTTATGTCTACCTTGATATATAGCAACCTATCAGTATAGATATAACTTGCAGAAAACTGGATGGACCTGAAACAATCATATTGTGAGATGAGTCAAACCAAAGGACTCATGTTTTCTCTGTTATGTGGAAGGTATATCTCATTTGTAAGCATCTATGTCCACACAGGGTCACAGGGTCAAGTGCATATGTGTACAAGTGTACGAAACTGTGGAATAGTTAGGGGAGCTCCCAGTAATGTTTCCCGGAGCTGAAGACCTGGGCGCCAAGAGCAACATGGTAGCCGGTTCTTCCTCCCTGGAAGCTGCGTGTTCCTGGGCTCCAGAGCAGAGATGGGCTCGGCGTCCAGGGGCCGAAGGCCACTTCCACTCAGTCCAGGCTGAGGCGCTCCACCAGCCCAGGAATGCTTGGGAGAGGGGAGGCGGGGAGGCGAGCAATGGCTCCAGGGTCTGGGGCAGGAGGAGCAAGGTGCACTCACACCGCTCCAGGGCATCTTTGAAGGGTTTTAGTGATTCACATCTATAATCCTAGGGATTTGGGAAGCTGAAACCTGGACCAAAAAGTCAGGAGACTTGTATCTGCATTTATCCAGCACAATAGCTGGAGTGGAGGGGTGGCTCAAGTGGTGGAGCCCCAGCAAGGAGCAAAAAGAGCAAGAGGCTAGAGCTGCCTTGTATCCTATGTCTCTGGATTTCTGCCACATTCCTAGGCCAGCTGTCTGGGGAGGCCCCTGGTCTGTCGTCTGTGGTGGTCTGTCTTTCTGTGCACACACCGGGGGGGGGGGGGGGGGGAGGCCTGTTGTCCTCCCCTGAGCCACACCTGAGTGGGCTTCTAGTGTCCAGATGCCTGGGGGCCATTTTTCTCAGCCTTGACACGGCAGTGACAATAAGGGTCCGAACCCTGCCAGCATGCAATGACAAAGTTCAGCGAGGCATGCAGAACATATCCTACTCACTGCTCCCCAAGAGCCTGTGTCCTCCCCCTGAAGTCTTCACTGGTGCTAGCCAGGTGGTTTTCGACAGGCTTACCCCTCCATGCTCCTCCTGCAGGCCTCGATTTCAGTTCCTCTGGCCCAAATCTGTGATCTGGAATAAGCCTTGACCTGGAAGCTGCCAGACAGAAGGCCACTTCAGATTTGATGTCGGGTTGGAACCACAGTCAAATCCCATCCAGGAAACCAACGAGACTTTTATCTCCAATCAACCACCAAAAAGTGCTTTGTACAACTACTTAAAGATTATGATGAGAATGATGACAACAACATTAAATGCAAAAATAAAAGGACTGAGTGAAAAAGCCAACGATGCAAGGCTCTGATCTCAAAGCCCCAGTATGGCTCCGATAAAAGCGGGGAACAAGTTTAACTCCAGTCTGGAAGGCTCTGGAATGTCACAGGCCCTGTACTGACACATGAGTCAGTCATTACCACCAGGATACAAACCCACTACTTAAACAAACACACTTGATTCTCTTACTGTCCGTGGACTTTCAGATCACTAATTCGGAGCCTGGCATAGTGCTAAATGCCTGTAACATGCCCTTGGGGCTGAGGACAGGAAGATTGTGAGTTCAGAGCCAGCCTGACACAGCTGGGCAATGTGTTACTAGTGTCTCTCTCCATCTTCATCATTGACAGCACCGGGGCCATGTGGGTATAACAGTAGCCCAGGGTAATCTTCAGGCTGCTCATAAAGGCTGTCTTTGGAGCAAGTATGGAGCTTCACACTTGGGCCTGCAGATGTCCAGCTGACCAGCTGGAGCAACATAGAAAGGCTTGCCTTCTCCATCTTTTGTGGTGCAAACTTTGAGCTAAAGATATCCACCAATTGCTTTGACTGAAAACACTAGGCCACAAAAGAAAGGTAAACTACCCACATTGCTAAAAGAAAATAATAAGAATCAATAATACATGAATATCCCTCTAAGCAGTAGGCCTCACCAGTTAAGTAGAAAGGGATAGAAAAATGGTGGGCAAAATGGTAGAGAGCATGTGGCACTTCTTCCCAAAATGCCCAGCGTTTCCATTCAACCAATAGAAAGAGCCGGGTGGCGCTTGCACAAGCCATCACCCAATCAGTGCAGGGTCCTCCTACAGGAAGGGCAAGAGAACTACCCTCTGAGAGAGCGCCATTGGAATTCCAGGTCTAGGGCCCCTCTATGCAGAGTTGGTTTCACTGTCTTCACTTTCGAATAAACTAACTTGGTTTTAAGCACTCTCCTGCCTTTTAATTCCTTCATCAGTGGAGAAAATGAACCCATATCCCTAGATTCTTGCCTGCCTAATGCTGCTCCTGTCTCTCCCCCTCATTCCTCCTGTGTTTCTTGACTTCCTGGAGTGGAAGAGCTGTTTTGCCAGCAAAGCATGAGCTTCTCCACCAAATTCAGCCAGAAAATGCATCTTTTCTCCGCAACCAGCCATTCTGCCAAGATTTTCTTAAAAACACATGTCCCCCACTCCTTCTGTAATCATGCCAAATCGTCTCCCTGAGGACACATCTCCCAAAGCCCCCAGAGCTGTCCCAGCACTGACAATGGAGGAGCACTCTGCACCACTAATTTGTGGGAGCACAGGCACCCCCTGGAAATCCACTCACCCTCACCTTACAGCCCTAGCCACAGAGAGATTATTATGCATAGCTCACTAAGAATGTTAGCAAAAAAAAAAAAAACACTCTGGAGTAGAATAATATTTCTTACATTGACAAGGAAAACGTCTGGCAAAATTTCATGGAAAAATCCACTCAAATTGCTTTTTACAGTGGCACTGTAAAGGCCCTTCCTAGCTACTTTCTGTAAATCCCTAGAAAAACAAACTTAGGAAATGGATTCTTGGATGCTCATTCCCCACCTTAAAAAGGAAGAATAAGCTGGGACCCCATGACTCACCACTGTGATCCCAGATACTTAGGAGGCTGAGAACTGAGGACTGCAGTTCAGAGCCAGCCTAGGCAGGAAAGTCCTCGAGACTCTTATCTCCAATTATCCACCAAAAAGCTGAAAGTGCAGCTGTGGCTCAAGCGATAGAGTACTAACTGTGAGCACAAAAGCTCAGGGACAAGCTGGGCAGGGTGGCTCATGCTAGTAATCCTAGCTACTCAGGAGGCTGAGCTCTGAGGATCATGATTCAAAGCCAGCCTGGGCACTAAAGTTCATGAGACTCTTATCTCTAATTAATCACCAAAAAGCAGGAAGTGGTGCTGTGGCTCCAGGGGTAGGGCAGTAGCCTTGAGCTGAAGAGCTCGGGGACAATGCACAGGCCCAGAGTTTTAAAAACAAAAACAAAGATCAGGGACAGCACTCAAGCCCTGGTCCTGAGTTCAAGCTCCAGGAATGGCACCCCCAAAAAAAAGGAAGAAGATGGGCTGGGAGTTTGGCCTAGTGGTTGAGGACTTGCCTAGCATGCACAAAGACCCGGGTTTGATTCCTTGGTACCACATACATAGAAAAAGCTGGAAGTAGTGCTGTGGCTCAAATAGTAGACCTTTGGCCTTGAGAAAGCCCAATGACACTGCTCAGGCCCTGAGTTCAAGCTCAGGGATTGGCAAAAAAAAAAAAAAAAAGGAAGAAGAATCTGTGTGAATGGTCTAATGCTTCATCATCTGCTTCACTGGCCAGGAAAATGAGTTAGTGCATTAGAGTTGGTTACTTCCATTAAATTCTGAGTCTTGCTACGTAGACTTCTTATGTTTATTTATTTATTTTTGCCAGTTTAGAGGCTTGAACTCAGGGCCTGAGCACTGTCCTTAGACTTTTCTCAAGGCTAGAGTTCTACCCTTGAGCTACAGCACCACTTCCAGCTTTTTTCTATGTATGTGGTGCCAAGAAATTGAACCCAGGTCTTCATGCATGCTAGGCAAGCACTCTACTACTAGGCAAAATTCCTGGCCCCTTCTTATGTTTATTTTATAGTTGCTATAATCATGGTCATTCTAACCATGCTCCATCAGCTAGTCAACTTCCTTGTGTTATAGACTACATACATATATATGTATCTATATACATATATATGTGTAGACACACATATATAAATATATAAATTTATTTATATTTATATAAAGGTATAAATATGTGAATATATGTAATATAATATATGCAAATTTATATAGATGACTGAGGCCCCGTGTAGTGGTTAATCTTGATGGTCCACAGAAGTGGGCTGAGAAGCACTCAGATTAGTGGGGTGTGCTTGTAGAATTAACTAAGGGAAAAAGCCTTCCCTGAATGTGGGCAGTGCCATCTGACAGGCTGGGGACGTGGTGGGAGAGCGAGAGAGGTAAGAAGGAGAAAGCTCGCTGGGCGAGTGGCTCACGCCTGTAATCCTAGCTACTCACTACTCAGGAGGCTGAGATCTGAGGATCAAGGTTCAAAGCCAGCTGGGCACAAAAGAACCTGAGACTCGTCTCTCCCATTAACCTCCAGAAAATGGGAAGTGGGGCTTGGCTCAAGGGTAGTGTGGTAGCCTTGAGCTGAAGAGCTCAGTGACAACACCCAGGCCCAGAGGTAGGGTGGTAGCCTTGAGCTGAAGAGCTCAGGGACAGTGCCCGGGCTAAGTTCAAGCCCCATGACCACAAAAAAGGAGAAGAAGGAAGAGGAGGAGGAGAAGCAAGAAGAGGAGGAGGAGGAGGAAGAGGAGGAGGAGGAGGAGGAGGAGGAGGAGGAGGAGGAGGAGGAGGAAGAAAAGAAGGAGGAGGAGGAGGAGGAGGTGGAGGAGGAGGAGGAGGAAGAGGAAGAGGAGAAAGCTCTCCAGCTCAGGTTTCGCTCACTCTGCTTCCTGACTGCCATGAGAAACAAGCTCCCCACTCCATGCTGAGGCGCCATGATGCTCAGCCTCATCACAAACCCAGAGCCATAGAGCAAGCAAACCTGGAACCCAATCCTCTGCAACCCTTGGACAAAACAGGGCTATCCTGCTTTAAGTTGTGTCTCTCAGACATTTGCCATGATGATGATCCAGCAAAATTGGCCTCAATTACACAGCTAACAAATGAAGGGAGAATAGCTCATGAAACATTTTATTACCTCCCTCCCCCGCTCTGGACAAAAAAAAAAAAATCTAGACTCCATTAAATGGAAATAGGAGAAGAGCCTGCTGACAGGGTATCAGGACAAACTAGGCTGAAGTGTAATTGTATCCCTTGTCCCTAAGGGTGGAGTTTAGATAAACAAGGATATGATGTGAAGCCGAATGAACTGTCCACATGCCTCCTGTCCAAGAAAAAATCATCAGATTGGCACTCAGGAGAATAGGCTGAGATGACCAGGTAATCTAAGAACAAAGAGGACAGATCCTGTAGCTAATAGTATTGATTGAACTTAAACAAATGCATTAAAAGAAACATTGTTATGTGGAAAGAATTAGTCAAATGGCCCCTTCCCAAGATGTAAGAAAGCATCCTCTGAATGATTTGTTTAGCTGGTTTTCAGCCAACATTGTCTAAATTCTATTCACTGTCTTAGAAATATTGCTAGTTTAACAATTCTACCTTGCATTCTCTTGATTGTTATGCTTTTAAAATAGTATGCCTTTTGGATTTTCAGATCTATGGAAATCAATAGACTAAAGTCTATACTTACCTAAGAGATTAAATTTGCTAACTATGCTTTCTTAGAAGGTGGCTCACACCTGTAATTCTAGCTTCAGAAAGGTGAGATCTGAGTTTGTAGCTCAAAATCATGACAGGCAGACAAATCTGAGAGACTCTATCTCTAATTAAGCATCAAAAATCTGCACTGGAGGTGTGGCTCAAGTGGTAGAACAACACTTGTGAGGAAAAAGCCAAGTGAGAGTAAGAGGTCCTAAGTTCAAGTCAGTACACACACACACACACACACACACACACACACACAAATTCACTTCTAGATATTAAAATAAAAATAACCTAAAAATAATCAGCTTTCCTTCACCTTTTCCTCCTCTTTGTCCTTACCACCTTCTTATTGCCCATAAATGAGTAAAAAGAAATTTCACAGGGGGCCCATGTTAGAATGCTTGCTTAGCACATGGGAGGAGCTGGGTTCAATCCTCCACACTGCAAAGGAAAAAAATAGAGCAGAAGCTGGGCACAGTGGCTCACGCCTGTCATCCTAGCTACTCAGGAGGCTGAGATCTAAGGATCAAGATTCAAAGCCAGCTCAGACACTAAAGACCATGAGACTCTTATCTCCAGCTAACCACTAAAAGACCAGAAGTATGTGGCTCTGGCTCAGGGAAAGGGTGGTAGCCTTGAGCTGAAGAGCTCAGGAACAGTGCCCAGGCCCAAAGTTCAAGCCCCATGACAAGGAAAGAAAGAAAGAAAGAAAGAAAGAAAGAAAGAAAGAAAGAAAGAAAGAAAGAAAGAAAGAAAGAAAGAAAGAAAGAAAGAAAGGAAGGAAGGAAGGAAAGAAAGGCACCACACACTGTAGTATATGTTAAAACCTTTCCTCAAATCCTTCCACAATACCACCCACAAACCCAGCCAGAGCAGTGCCTGCAGCACTCTCCCCACTGCTATGTAATTGCCAGATGCAAGCTCTCTGGGAACAACTTATACCTGCCTTCCCCAAATCCCCCAAATTCTCATTATTAAAAAATGCTCCCATGGCCAGGAGTTTGGCCTAGTGGTAGAGTGCTTGCCTAGCAGGCATAAAGACCTGGGTTTGATTCCTTGGTACGGAATACATAGGAAAAAAAAAAAAAAGCCGGAGGTGGTGCTGTGGCTTAAGTGTTAGAGCTGTAGCCTTGAGAGAGAAAAAAAAGCCCAAGGACAGTACTCAGGCCCTGAGTTCAAGCTCCAAAACTGGCAAAAAAGAAAAAAATGCTCCCATCTCTGGTCTAGCCGACTTTTTTTTTTAACCACTCCTGGGCTTGAGCTCAGGGCCTGGGCACTGTCCTTGGGCTTTCTCAAGGCTAGAGCTCTACCACTTGAGCCTCAGCACCACTTCTGACTTTTTTCTATAGATGTGGTACCAAAGAATCCAACCCGGATCTTTGTGCATGCTAGGCAAGCACTCTACCACTAGGCCAAACTCCCAGCCTCCAGCCATCATTTTCTACCTGCCATGTGTCCTTGTGCTGGTCACTGTGGGAATTTTTCTGGGGACTTGGCCCTTTCCTTGTGGCTCATGTATGAAAGGAAATAACAAGCCCCTTGGATTCAGCGACCCTTCATACTCAGCGATTGTTTTTCCAGAACTCAGAAGGCTGGAGCAGGAAGATTACAAGTTTAAGGCCAGACTGGGGTACCTAGCAAGTTCCAGGTCGGCCTGGAACAGAAAGACCTCATTAAAGAAAATATTCAACAACTGATATTGTTAAGACCCCAATCAAACTAGATGCAACTGAGAAGTATCTGGGAAATGAACTACTTAGAACAGAATATGAGTATGCAAGGGAAAAGCAAAACACTTGATCAAACTGTTGCAGGACACAAAAGCTCTCTGAAACTCGGGAAGCCTGGGGACTCAGAGCTGCTATCTATTTCTGTGGTTGGACTTAGTGAAGAACTCATTTGAACAGAAGGGCAGGAACACTCTAGGACTAGACTAGAGGCAGGGAAGCTGGGAACAGCAGGCCTGTCTATGCAGAAAACTTTTTCTCTTCCTTCTCCTTCTCCTTCTCCTTCTCTTCCTCCTCCTCCTTTTCCTTCTCCTTCTTTTGTCATGGGACTTGATCTGAGGGTGTGGGCACTGTCGCTGAGCTCATTTGCTCACAGTTAGCATTCTATCACTTAGAGCCACAGCACCACTTCTGGTTTTCTGGTGGTTAATTGAAGACCAGAGCTTCCTGGGCTTTCCTGCCATGGCTGGCTTTGAGCTGGGATCCTTGGATCTCAGCTTCCTGAGTAGCTATGATGACAGGCTTGAACCACCAGTGCCTGGCTGTGCAGATTTCTTGTTGGCCTCTGTGGCATTATCCCCTGAAGCATAAGACAGACCCCCTGGGATGAGTTCAAAGAGGAAAGGGAAATGAGAAATACTTTTTTCTGGGGTTTGTGGTGGATTTAAGAGAGGGCTCTGATTGCTATGCCCCTACCTTGAAAAAAAGGAATTCTGGTTCTGTGACTCTAGGAGTGAAAGAAGAACGAGAGAGCTGGGAGCCAGTGGCTCACACCTGGAATCCTACCTACTCAAGAGACTGAGACCTGAAAATCATAGTTCGAAACCAGCCAGGGGAAGACAAATCTGTGTGACCCTTACCTCCAATTCAGCAACAAACAGCTGGAAGTAGAGATGTGGCTCAAATGGTAAAGGAGGAGGAGGGAGAGGAAGAGGGAGGAAGAGACAGGAAGGCAGAACCCCAGCAAGCCCTTGCTTGTAAGGCCTTTCAATGCTCTTTAGCTTAAGTACTCATCATGCCAAGATAATTACCCTGGGATATCATGTTCTGAACTCTGATGGAGCGATCTATTACCTGTGATTATCTCCTGTAATTAGATTTTATTCTCATTCTAGCCATGTACAATTTGACTTTCACCTTGATCCCAACAGAAAAGCTACCTCATTGAGTTAAAAACCACTGTTATTCATAATTGATTTTGTTTTGCTCCTTGGCTAACAATCCAATGGAATGATTATTCCTTTATTTTAATCTCTCTTAGAGTCCTAGTTGACATTTCAGATTCTGTACCAGAATTCTATAGCTTATTAAAAAAAAATCAGCCAACTCTCCTGAGAGTGAATGTAAAAGCTTGAGTTTTTTTTAAACAAAATAATAAGCAAGGGTATAGCTTACAGCCTGCTAAAGTCTTCCTTAAAATTGCAGGTTGAATTAGAGAAGATGATGGCTGCTCCATTTTTCTAATAAATGAAGAGACTTGGGACCAGACTCCTGAAAGGCTGGGCAGCCCCTGGCACTCCAACTACCCACTACCAGCTCCCGCTTTACAACTGGCTCTCCCCTGTAGAATGTAGCCCTCTTATTGCTTCTACCTGGAAAATAAGACTGAGTTCATTACTGTGAACACATCTAGATGACAATTAGTGGTAAATGAGTGGTGTGCCCTTTCCTGATTAGTGTCAGTGTCAAAAATCACAACAAAGTTAGCCTATGTAACTGGCTTTTATCTGCAGTAGCAGGCCAAACACCAACACAATTCGATGGAGTAGAACTTGGTTTGGTTTGTTGAATCCAGTAGAAGAGCTTAATGTCAATTAGAGGCTTCCTGTAAATTTTCTTGAGTGCCTAATTCATTTTAGCATGCATTGTAAAGTGCGACTTCACCTAAAAGCTGATTTTTCCATCTTCTCATAAAAATAGGAGTTCCCTTCCAATGGCTGCAACATTGGAGCATGAGTCATACTCTGTGCAGCATGGGAAGGAAGAAGAGTTAACTCCTGGGAAGAGAAAACTGACCAGGCACATTTGGCAGTCATCTCGGGTACTCACTTTTCAACACACAATTCTTCTTGCCTACTCACACTTTCAAGGCTGCAAGAACTGAAAAGACCTGCAGCCAGCAGGAACTAGCAAGGCCAGGCTCATCTGACCTCATCTCCGACCAGGCATTCGATCAGAAGCAACTTACACATGTCAGTGCCTCAGGCTGGGCTTTAAGCATGATCCCCCAGTCTTGGCCTCCAATAATTGTGTGCTATTCCCCCATCCCTTCCTTCCATGGCATCTAGAATCATCCTTCATGATAATGATAATAAAAATAATCATCTGGTTGCTGCAGATTAAATGAGTAACTACCATCCAAACCTGCAGATTCAGGGCCCATAGCAAAGTGCCCAGGAATTGTGACCAGCAGTACAAGGGATCTGAGCCTTGGGGGAATACCTGTACACCAAGGCCAACAGAAATGACTGACATCAGACTGACTGACCATCTCAGAAGGAATATTCCAAATGCCTGGCAGGCCCAAACCAGGGGGGTGGTCCACAAGGCCTGAGCCACCCAGTCCTCAGGGACCAGAGGTAAGGATGTAACTGCTGGGACTGACAAACTCCAGGGTCAACCATCTCTTCACTAGTCCAGAGCCAAAGGCGCTTGCAACCTCTTCCTTCCTCCCCCGGTTAATCAGCCTCACTTTATTTCCTTATGCTTTATTTTCCAACCCTGTATCTACTCACTCCCCGCCCCCATAGTGCTCCCTTCCCTTCTCGGGGGGCTAATCCACATCTATTTGGGTTGTGTAGCTGGTGACACCTCACCATTATTGGATTTAGCAGTGATTTGATCGGGCTTGGTAAAGTGCTACTATTAGATCCAGCACTCAAGATTTGTCTTCCTCTCCCACTTCCTCCCTCTGATTCCCTCCACCCAAGTCTGCCTGGAGTCCTTCAGTGTCTCTGGCTTGCTTACTGTGCTTTCCTAACATCTCCCCTTCCGGCCCTCAGTCAGATTCCTCAGAGACCAAGTCGGCCTCCTTGGCAGCCTGGCTGGATGCTGGGTCCGATGTCTTGGCTGTTCCTCATTCCTTGGCTTTGTCTTTTGCTTCTTGAGCACAGTCATGAGTAATTACAACCAGATCCAGCCAAAGCAGTGCCAAGCCTGCGTGGCAAGTTCCCCTGTGCAGAACATGGCCACTGCAAATTGCACTCACCGATGTGTCTACCATCAGAATAACTGTGTATGTTTCCCAATTCCTTTCATGGCATCTAGAATCCCCCCTCCTTTAAAACAAAAATGGATCTGGTTACAGGCAGATATGCAAAGCTTTCATTTAGTTCAAGTTTTCCTCTTAAAGCGCATAGGTACGTAATCTATGAGTGACACTAATAAAATAGGATGTGATTTCATTAATAAGCAAACCAGTGGTGCCCCAGGAACTCTGGGGTCAAAGGCAGCTTGTCCAAGGAGTCTTGGAGAAAGACTTTCCAGTGGTGGTTTGGGCTGTAACTGTTGGCACTTTTATTTGGTTTGGTTTGTTTTTTATTAGTGTATACTGATGGTGCACAACGACGGGCTTCATTATAACGTTCTTATACTTGTGTCTATGAGGTATATATACATCCACCCCTTTTTCTTTCTTTTTCAATCTTTTTTTTTTTTTGCCAATCTTGGGCTTGGGCTCAGGGCCTGAGCACTGTTCTTGGACTTTCTCAAGGCTAGAGCTCTACCACTTGAGCCTCAGCACCACTTATGGCTTTTTTTTCTATGTAGGTAGTACCAAGGAATCGAACTCAGGTCTTCGTGCATGCTAGGCAAGCACTCTACCACTAGGCCAAATCCCGGCCCACTCTTTAGGTCACTTTTTAAGTCATGTGCTATTTACTTGGGTGAGCTTCAGACCATCTCCTGTGCAGATGGGATTCAAGAGTGTACTAACACACTCAAGGTTGAGATGGGGGAATTCTCACTAACTTCTTGCTCAGCTAGCCTCCAATTACATGCCTCTTGTTTCCTACCGCTAGAGTAGCTGGATTACAGGTGTGAGTTATCATGCTCCAGCTGGAATTTAATGTTTTAGATCTTTGCATACCCTGGTTATTAATCCAATGTCAGATAAGGCAAAGAAGCTTCCCCCAGTATGCCATCTCTTCATTCTGTTTATCTTTCCTGTGCTATACAAGAGCTTTTTCATTTGATTCAATCCTATTTGTGTGTGTGTGTGTGTGTGTGTGTGTGTGTGTGTGTGTGTGTGTGCATCTACTAATTTCTTTTCATTTTGTCCCTCCCAATCCCAACACAATCCTCCATTTTCCCAGCATCTTGCTCCACTTTCTTGTGAACCTCTCCTCTTAGGCTGAGCACCCTCCACTTTCCTTCCTAGAGAACCCTTCCCATGACCACCTAGAGAGCTCAGACCACACACACCTCTTTGTTCATCTAAAAACACTGAGGCAGTGGTGAGATTGCTGCAGAACTAACTGGGGTTCATCAACTGCCTCTCTCCATTCTGACTCTCATTCCTCTCGGCAATGGAGCTCCTGATATTCAAATGAAGAGGGACTCCAGTGCTCTCTCCTGGGATCCATCAATGAGTCCACACATGGAAGGGTTGCAGGGGATCCCCAGAGGACAGGATTGAGCCTGCCCTCTTCACTCTGATCCTGTGCTTTCACAGAAGGCAAGTGCCATAGAACATTCCAGTGTCGCCATTATTCTTCACACTTGTTTCCAGCAAGCACAGCCCTGGATCCCTGTGTTCCAAGTACAATTTCCTCTCTTAAATTAGACCAGAGCTGAATGAAAGCAACTTGTTTGTTTTCATCCCCAGCCTCCAGAGCCCACAGAGCTGCCATCAAAGCCTATTTTATTGGTCAAAGTGACCCACAGAATGGTCCAATTAATGAGGCTTCATGGTATAAATAAACCTCTACACAAAACACATGATACTAACTAACAAAATAGAGGTGAATCTCCAGGGAAAAAAAAGCTAAACAATGAATTCTATATCACCCTGCACAGCCAACCATATACAAAGGATGTTCAGCTTCTGATACTGATACTGATTAAAGATATCGTCCACCAATACAGTCATGACCAATCGATTGGAAGCTGCTTGGCTGTGCCAGCATTCGTTCTTCCTAGGTCAGCCTGATCCATGAGCTAGCTTTGATCGTCTGCTCTTAGTGAAGATCTTCAATGATGACTACACAGATGGAGTTTCTGGGCTAGGGCTGTGGCTCAGGCAGTAGAGCTCCTTCCTAGGAAGTGTGAGGCCCTGAGTTCAGCTCTAGTACTAACCAATTGAGCCGTCGATCAGATAGATGACTGAGGAGCTCAGGCTCCTTGTTAGGCTGAGTGTTCTTCTCTAGGATAATATCGCACTGTCCAGCATCTATAGGTAAGTTTAGGGCTTGGGGTGGGGGGGAGAGATATACACCCTGCCAATAGTGTGCCTTGGTGACTGTTGTTGGCCTGGTGGTCACTCAGTTCTGACTTGATCAATGTGACTTCTCACTGCATCCTCATGTGACAAATGGGGCGAGGCAGCACTCTAGAATGCCATCTAAGGGCACCAGTCCAGGGCTCTACCACTCAGCCCAATCACCTTCTACAGGCCTGCCTCCAAAGATAAGCCATTGACGATGTTCCAACCAAGATTTGGGGGCAGAGAACATGAGGATCCAACTCCAGCACTCATGGTCACAAAGCCAAGTGAGAACTCAGGTGAGGCCGCTGGCAACTGATCTTCCTCAATGCTGGGAATTCACTGATCATCATGGTGTCAGAACAAAGGACAGGGATTCTTGGTCCCAGCAGAGTTGGTGGACCCCGGGCATCTCTTTGAGCATCATCCTTGTCCTCAGCGCTGGCTGGGCACTCCCTTTCTGAATGGTGTTTGAATAGCACCAGCAACATGGTGGCTAGGATTCTGCCCCTTTCCAGACCTTCACAGGTGAAGTCTCCTCATTCTCCTCATCATTCCACATATTTGATCCATTATCAACAGTTGATCTTCCTGGAAGCTGCTCTGTGTCTTTAAGGCATGCTACAATTTGGGTCCTTTTCTTCTGTGTGTATCAGTCCTGTGGGCTGAACTCAGGGCCTGGGCACTATCCCTGAGCTTTTGTGCTTAAGGCTAATGTTTCACATAATGAGCCATAACTCCACTCCACTTCCAGGTTTTTGGTGGTTAACTGGAGAGAAGAGTCTCACCAACTTTCCTACCCAGGCTGGCTTTGAACCATCATCCTTAGAGCTCAGCCTCCTGTGGGCTAGGATTTCACAGACAAGTCATGGATGCTCAGCTTTGAACTCCTTTTTAAAGAGTAGAACCTTGCTAAGTTGCCCAGGCTGGTCACAAACTCTCCAGTGTAAGTGGCTTTCCTGCCTAAGCCTGTGGCTGAGACTATAGGCAGATACAGCACATATGGCTTTATGGTCTGGCTACTGAATATCCCCCAAAGCCTCCATGCATAGGATGGAATCTAAAGAGGTGGGAGACTTGTTTGGGGCCATTGTAAGGAGGGTTTTCTGTACCCTACGTCTAATGGATAACTCATTGCTCCCCTGTCTACTCTGACTCTCTGCTCTGGCCTCACTGGGGCAGTACCTCCAGTGATCCTGCTCTGTCTTGGATCAAACATGGGGTGAGGAATCACTGTGTCTATAGTAACCATTACTCTAGAGTTGGAGATGAGCCTCATGGTCTTTCCTGCCCAGGCTGGGTTTGAACCCCGATCTTCTGATCGCAGCTTTCTGAGTAGCTAGAATTGCAGGTATGAACCACCAGTGCCCAGCCAGAACATTTCTTTTTTGTCGGCACTATTATAGTTGTATGAGGGGTTCAACTGCGTGAATCAAGTCGTGAGTACAAGGCTACAGGATAGTACCATCCCTTCCTTCATCCTCTCCTTTCCCCCACCCTGCCAAAAGGTACAGAGCGCATCTTTCACAAGGTATGTGTTGAACATGGTTCAGTGGCTTCCTTTGTCATTCCATAGAACATTCCATTTTGAGTACTTAGCCAAGCTTATCAATACACTGCCAAAATGATTGATCTTTGCAATTTAGGTGCTTTTAGGAAGAAGCTTGGGCAGGATGTGTATACTGTAAAGCCTGCATCACTAACTCCAGTATGTTCTGCGGGGCACAGAGTCACCTGGGTCCCATTGTGAGGTCACACCAGTGGTGCAGATGACATCCAAGAGAACCTATTAATTTTACTTTGCCAACCACTTCCCTCTAATTGTCTAACTGATGCACCTTTGCCTTAATTATGGAAAAATAATTACCCAATTAAATCACATTTGCATAGCTCTAACGTACATTGAAGGAGCCCTTCAGACACACACACACACACCTGTAATCAAGCACAAAACCCTTCAAATAATATGTCAATAATCCTCTGAATGGAAGTGCTGCCAAAATTTCCCATGCTGTAACTTTGCTTGGCAGGAGTTTAGGAAATAAGGAGAAAATACTGATATCCATGCAGAGCACCTCGAGGTACGTGGGGAAGAATTTGAATTATATAGCTTCTTCAAAACCCATCAGAATCACCCCTGTATCACACAGAAATGCTACACTTCCAGTACAATTGGTTTAATCACAAACAGAAAAAAAAAGGATCTTAGGAGATTATTCACCTGGAAGATGATTGTTACCGCATCCTGAAAGTACAGCATTCGCTGAGATTTTGTGGGAAAGTTGTAGTTAGAGCGCAGCAGCTGCCTGCTGTGTATCAGGTCACAGGCCAGGCACCCAGTAGCAGAAGAAACACTTTTGTCCCAGAATTGACACCCTAAGGGTGAGCTTGGCAACTGACACGATCAGGAAGAGTCCTGGGATAGACGAGTAAGGACTTAGGACTTTGTTTTGCAGGCATGTGGAAGAGTATAGAGAAAGTACTAGAAGTTTTGCTCAGTGGTCTGTGCGTACTTTCCAAAGCTACAGCTAAGCAGAAGAGCAGAACTGGAAGTGCCAGTGTGGGCAGAGAGCGTGGCCTAGTGATAAAGTGCTTGCTTAGCATGCATAAAGTCCTGGGTTTGATTCCTCTGTACTACATACATAGAAAAGGCAAAGGTGGTGTTGTGGCTCAAGTGGTAGAGAGCTAGCCTTGAGAATGCCCAAGGACAGTGACCAGGCCCTGAGTTCAAGCTCTGGAACTGGCAAAAAAAAAAAAAACAAGTGGCAGTGTGTGTGGAAGGAGTAAGGTGGCTTAGAGAGGTCTTGGTGGATTGCTTGGTGGTCTTGGGTTACAATGATCATGTGTCAAGGAGTCGGAGTTGATGCCCTGGAAGCTAAATGTGGTTAAGAAGTTCAAGCCACAACCACAGCAGCTGCGGCTGTGAGCGTCTGGCTGGCTTCCTTCCTCTCCGGGAAAGCGCTGGGCAAGCAGCAGGGATAGAATGATCCTGCAGATAACTCGTCATACACTTTGAAGGAAGTGAGAACGGCGTCAGGAACTATAGAATATCTCACTTAATAGGATTACTCCAGCAGCCGTTCACCTGACCCCATCCGGAGGAGAGAGTTTGTGATTCCTTCCTATTGTGGGCACAAGTAGTGGGCATGCCATGGAAATGTAGTACGATAGAGGCTCCTTGGCATCCACACTGTGCATCTGAACTTTTACAGGGGATTATTTTCCCACTGTCAGAGACAAATGAAATCCAGCTGCTTGGGTCATCAGCCCCAGGCCAGACATTTTCCATGTTAACATTTCCCTGGTTTTGTTTTTAAACCGCAGGCTGTACCCTCATTCGTGCTCTGGACATTACTTTAACGGGTCACCATGGCCTCTTGTTGTTGCTGCTGTTGTTTCAGTGTTGGAGGTTGAACTCCGGGCCTTGGGCTCTTGCTTGATTTTTCCACTCAAGGCTGATGCTTTACGACTTGAACCACACACATCCTCTTCTGACTTTTTGGTTGTTTAATTGGAGATAAGTCTCATGGACTTTCCTGCTTGAGCTGGCTTCAGCTTGTGGTCCTCAGCCTCCCGAGTAGCTAGGGTTACAGACATGAGCCACCACTCCCAGTGGACCTTCTTCAAATTTCCACTGAGACTGTGTTATTTCTGTGTAAACAGCAGGTGCCCTGCATTTACTTACAACAGGGAGCATGGTACCCCTATAGTGGGACATGCCATTGTCCATACCTTCACTCAAGTTCGGGTTCTGCTACTTGGTTCTCAGACCGCGGCAAAGCTTTCTGGCAGTGCCAGTGCTGGCGTGACTGACTGTCCTGTCTACCCACCTCGCTGTCAATGTGTTGATACTGAGCATCACCTCTACATATTAAAGACAGCATAACCTAGAGAAGTGGGCTCTCCAAGACTGGTAGACTTCCTGATTCTCTTTGAATTCTGGTGAGGGCTTCCCCTGTGTTGATTGGAATCCTCATAAGCATGCAGTGACTGAATCCACTCTCCTGACACGTATTTCCTGGAAGGTGGCACAAATTAAAGGACTAAGCCTTGCATTTATGGAGTTGCTGTCTAGTGGGGAGACGATGAACAAATGAGCAAATAAAACTCCATCGTTGACATCGCCCCATTTGTTAGGAAATGGAAAGACTTAGAAAAAATCATATTAAGTGAAGTAAGCCAGACTCAAAGGAACTTAGGCTCAATGGTTTCCCTCATTTGTCATAATCAGTAGAAACCTTGGGCTCTACTAGCAGAGATCTGCAATAGAGCAAAATCTTCATACATAAGGCCATATAATGTGAAGCTAATTGAAAGGACCTCCAGGATATTGAAACAAAAGCCATATAACGAATGACTGTTGTCCTTAATGTACTATGTTGTCTCTCATCTCCTTTGCTGTCCCTTGGGTATCTCATATTGTTACAGTATCTCACTTTGTTATGTGATATATTGAATTTATTTGTATTTGGTTATTTGAAATTTGATAGGGAAGGGGGGAAAACCAAGACGGGGGGTGGGTGGTGGGGGGGGGGGAGGGTGATGGGTACCAAGACATGTGAAAGGGTATCAATGTATGTGAATTAATGCACCTTCTATCTAGCAAATATCATGTAACCCTTTTATTAATTACAATAAAAAATATTTTTAAAAAAACTCCATTGTTGGTCAATGGTAGAAACCCCATGGAGAGCAAGGGCTAGAAGAGGAGGTCATTATCTGAGAAGGTCAATCCAGGGAGACTTCGAAAGGGATGTGAGAGCAGATTAGATCTGGAGGAAGAGTAGGGGCATTACAACACTGCATTCTCCTGAGAAATCCATGTTTTCCAAGCAAAGCTCTCATCTCCGCCCTCTGAGACTATCCCAGCTCCATGGAAACTCTGACTACCTGAGCATTACAGCTTCCTGGGCGCCTGCACGGCTCACAGCTCAGGACTCATGGGCCAGCCTGGCTGGACAAGGATTCGGAGCACCAGCAGCTGACTGTGAAGCTCCGGGCCCTTCTGCCTTCTCACCCTGTCACCGTGGGCTGTCTGCTCTGCAGCTGCAGCTGGGGTTTGGGAGGGGCCTGGGCTGCCAAGGCACAGAGGTTCATAGACAGATGGGGGAATCTGCCTCTGGACACCCATGCTGTCTGGACAGCTTTTCATCCAACAGTCGTTAAGACCACTCACTTCTTTTCTTTTTAGGGGAATCTTTATAGCAAGTCCAAAAGAAAACTAGTCACAGACAAACCCATAAACACAATGGAAACCAAACAATGCTATCAGACCACGTGATTTAGTTTCGTACAGCTGACTGCCAAATACTGTGTCTGCTAAGAAAAAGAAAAAAAAACTAAAAGTAAACATGCACAACAAAATGGAAGGTCCGCAAGGGTTAGAGAGATGTTAAGCAGTACTTTTGTCTAAGGAGGGAAAATGTTCTTGATATTGACTCAATAGGATGAGATCCCCATGTTAATGCAATAAACTGATAGCAACTATAACTGGACCAGGGCACCAGTGCTCATGCCAGTAATCCTCTCTACTCAGGATGGCATTGTGGTTTATAGCCAGTCTAGGCAAAGAAACTTACACAGGCTCTTATCTGTAAATTAACTACCAAAAATCTGAAAGTGAGGCACAAGTGTTCGAGAGCTAGCCTTGAGCACAAAAGTTCAGGGACAGTGCCCAGGCCCTGAGTTCAAGCCCTAGGACAGCGACCAAACAAAAGGTAACTGAGTGTGTGACTCAGTACTCCTCTCCTCCACACAGCCCATAGTCTCAAGGTTGTCACATGGCATTGTCACATGGCTCCAGCAGTGGCAGAGTGCTTCCCTTCGATCAGGCTCCACTCAACCCCCTAAAAGGGCCTAGAGGACCCCTGGCCTCCTGGACATTTATTGACCTCCTATTGTGTACCTACGAGTTCACCCATAGAGACATGTGTGACTCCAAAGCCACAGACAGACCCAGAACCAGAGTCAGGCCAGGAGCTCACCCCAGGGCCCTCCCCCTCTGCGGAAAACCCAAAGCCCTATCCTGACCTCTCGGCCCTCCAGACACCAGAGCTTAGCTCCTTAAGTTCTTTGTTTTTCTCTCTTTATTCAGACCTTGTCTTTAGTCAGCTGGCTGTATAACAAATGACCCAAAGGGGGAAAAAAAGTTGTGAAATCCCTGATGCAATCCAAAGGAAGATAATGTTTCCTTGCAGATTTCTAAAGGTATGGTGAGTAGTAAGGGAACATTTTTAAGGAAGAAAGAGCTGTTGCTGGCTTCGTAAAGGTGAGTGGTGTTTTCCTGGGCTCTAGCAGTGTGGAGGATGGAACTCTTTCTGTACTGCCACCCTGTGGCTGCCCCTGCCAGGTTCCCATAACTCACACAGACTGCCGCCAGCTTCTATGATGCTCCCTGGCAGAGGGCGGCCAGGGCCTGGGACTTCCAGCACTCTCAGCCCGGGGCCTTTGGGTTGTGCTCTTCGCCCCTGGAGCCCCAGGTTTCTGGCAGGGCAGGCAGGCCGTGGATGGCAGTGGAGGCACTCCTCTATGCCCCTCAGAGGCCTGGGCATGGTGGCCGGTCTTTGGTTCCTCTCACTCAGTGGAGTCTCCACTCTCCAGACAGCCTGCTGACCCGCACACAGTGTGGCAGTCAGCCAATTCTTCTTCTGACCTGGCTGCAAACTCCACTGTCCCTCTCCCACATAATATGTAGCACTGAGTGTTAGAGATCATTTGTCAGCCATGCTGTTGTTCAAAGAGCATGTTCTGAGCTCCAAATAGGTGACAGGAAGGCCCCTAAACTCAGGCAAGCTTGTACCACCCGAGACCTCCCTAACCAGACACAAACCCACTGTCACGTGGTCCCTAGTTCCACCCACGGCAAGCATTTCTCATGCAGTCTATGAGGCTGAACTTTCCTTTTTTCTGGCTAAGAACCATCCTTCAGAGGTAGATGAACAAAGCACTTCTACCCAATGCTTAGCACTTTTTGATCCCATACATTGTTCAATGCCTCTCGCAAACTCAGCAGAGCTCTGCTGCAGTGCTTCACAGAAAAAAAAAAAATCCCCAAGGTCAGGACACAAGGTCTGGGAAATGCTTTCCCCAAAGGCCTCGCCTCCTGATTGATTGCATGCTACCTTGATCCTAGTCTGTGCGATTGTCCTTTAAGCCAGGAGGTCTAAAAATGTGAGCCAAGGATCTTTCTGGCTCTGAGCATTCAAGTCCTCACTATGTACTTTAGGAGCATGAATTAATAATTAAGCCATGATCAATTTTCTTGTGATAGCCCTTCTTGGTGTCTCATCTGGATCACCACCAGCCCATCAGAGAAGCATCTTTGT